>NC_044035.1:348632359-349232359 GCF_901765095.1 Microcaecilia unicolor | reverse complement strand
AAAAACCTCATTTGTGTATTGTTAATAATGTGAACTGTTCATTTCATTTCATTTCGTGTCCTATTTTGAAACTGCTTACTTTTCGCAAACAATGTGCACTATTCATGAAGAGTATTCCCTCTTTCTTAAAGAGGGTACGATCTTTCCCGATAGTATGTGTGTAGAAACTCTGTGCACATGCATGCATGCATGCATGGTCAGAAAATAGTGCATGCTCTTTGCAAAGAAGGCACACTCTTCATGAAGAGTTCACACTGTTTTAAAAAGGTGTGCACTGTTTCAAAAGGGGGCACACTCTTCACGAATAGTGCACACTTTTTTTTTAATAAAAAGTGCAAACTCTTTCAAAAGAGGGCTTGTGCATCATGAATAGTGCACAGTATTTGCAAAAAGTGTACACTCTTCCAAAAGTGTAAAAAGTGTGCACAATTTCAAAAGAGGGTTCACGCTTCATGAATAGTGCACACTTTTACCAAAGAGGGTACCTTCTTCATGAATAGTGGACACTCTTTACAAAAAGTGTACACGTTTGCAAAAGAAGGCACACTCTTCATGAATATTGGACACGTTGTACAGGACGTCAGACTCAGAAACAGAATGAAGGAAGAAGAGGACCTCGGCTGGCAGGGGTTGGGGTCCCCCGCCAGCAAAAGGTAGGTGACGGCGATGGCGGAGGAGGGTTGGTGGCGGGATAGGGGGGTCGAGAGGGTCATCGGCGGGGGGGGGGGGTCAAAGTTGTTGTTGTTGGTGGAGGCAGTGGCGGTGGGGGGGGGGGTCGGCAATGGCGGGGGGGGGGGGGGTTGGCGGCACCTAGGGGGCTAAATGTGCCCCCTCACCTCGGGCTCTGGACCCCCCTCCGGCCGAAGTCTGGCTACGCCCCTGCTTTACAATTGAAATTTTATGCATATTCAGATTTTAGATTTCTGGAATGAATCCTTGAAGCACCCTTTGGTTGTTTACGGCATGCACTCAGTGCAAAGACAGTGTTTAATAGGGCTGTCCATGGGACAAAATGCTGCTTAGGGTTGTTCGTAAGCTAAATACTCAGAAAACTAAATTACTGTGAATTGTCGATCAACAAAAAGTTGCTATCTTTATGGTTTGATAGTAAGTCCAGAGTACCGGGGATAATATTGGATTCCAAGCTATCTCATGAACATCATATTGATAATTTGGTTAAAAAAGTTCTTTACTTTGTGTAAATTAAGGGTCACTAGAGCATCATTAAATCCAGAAAGATTTGGGATTATTGTTCAGGCAGTTCTCTTACCGTTTCTAGATTATTATAATTCATTATACTGCACTGTAAGTACACAACAACAGAAGGGGTTACAACTTCTAGAAAATACTGCTGCCAGGCTGATTTTTAGAAACTGTAAATATAGTGAGGTTACTCCTTTTTTTAAACATTTACATTGGTCGAGAATAGAATCTCGTGTTCATTTTAAAACTGCCTGCATGATTTATAAATGCTTTTACGGACTAAATTCAGGTATGTTTGGAGGCCTGCTTCTATTTTTTTAAACGTCGATCTGGTTTGAGAAGTTGATTTTCCCTCAATGAGAAGGAAGACTCGGAAATTTTTATGTATTTATTATTTATTTAGTGCATTTGTACCCCACATTTTCCCACCTCTTTGCAGGCTCAATGTGGCTTACATTACATTATGAATAGTGGAAATCTATAAGAAAATATACATTTAGTGTTGCTTAAGGATCTTGGGTGACATGATAATAGTTAAGCAGGATAGTAAAGTAATGAACTCATTTCGTGAGTCGAATTTCTTTACGCAGTTCTGGATATTTGTGTAATGGTTCACATTTGTTGATCTTCGTGGTATGCCTTGTCAAGGAGATGGGCGCGTTCTTTTTCTTTTCAGGGTGTAAGAGTATGGAATTCTTTACCAGTTGAGATTCGTTTAATTACGCCTTTAGAAAACTGCTTAAAACGTACTTATTTTCACCTTATAAATGAGTTTATATGTTTTAATGAATTTGAATTATATTTGTTTTCTTAATTTACTGTAACTCTTTTTCTCCGCTTTGAATTGCTGAGATAAAAGCAGAATATAAACCACAGAACAGAATTGAACGTTAGATTTACGACATATCTATCATTTTGCTTTCCTGTGTACACTTTCTGCCTCTCTGTTTATTTGAGGGCATGCTGTATTTTTAGAATGAGACAGAAGCATTTTAGTGATAGCTAATGCTGAAACACTTTTAAATGACTTGATGGCATAAAATTAAATTTTGTTAGGCTTTTTTTTTGTGTGTAATTTCAGATGGGAAATAACACAAGACAGTATAGGTGTTGCTGTTTTCATGTTATTTTCAAACAATACTGCCTCTCTCTCCTCAATAACAGGCATTCAACGACATGTCCTAGTGCAAATGTCTATAATGTGACATGGTAACACTATAAAACGCACATGATTTATCCAGCAACATCCGCTTATGGGTTTTTAAGGAAGAAAAAAAACAGAGTTTAGAACAGGATGACTACAGGAGCATAAATCAGGATGGAAAGCAGTATTTCTAAATCATTTTTAGGTGCTGGTACAGCAGAATGAGCCAGTGTTATTGTTTCCCGATAAACAGAATTAATTTTCCTCTAGGGCAAATGACCCTTTGACCCAGCTGTTTTAGCTCGCCATTAGTTTTAACTTTAACTTGGTATTTTCTTGAGATCACGTTCGCTGTTTGCATAATGGTACGCTTGCTTCCATCAAGATAGTTAAATGTACCCAGACGCACGCACGTGAAAAGCCATCGGTCGAAGAAGCAGCATATCCACTCTATTTTTCCGTAACTTGCAGGAATTGGAGGAAAGCCCATATAAACACCAGATAGACAAGGTTTTTCAAAATGACTATATTTTTTGAAATGGCTGTTCCCCTGAAAATGTTATGTTTCCCTTCCTGCTATATTTAGAGAGAAAAAAAAACATTTTGGAAGGTCTTTTTCTACCTTGAGGTCATAACTAAACATTCTCCTGACTGAAGTACCATGTAACCTTTCCATTGCAAGATACGATTAGTCCCATGCACTGGCTGGCAGAATTACTACTACTACTATTTAGCATTTCTATAGCGCTACAAGGCGTACGCAGCGCTGCACAAACATAGAAGAAAGACATTCCCTGCTCAAAGAGCTTACAATCTAATAGACAAAAAAATAAAGTAAGCAAATCAAATCAATTAATGTGAACGGGAAGGAAGAGAGGAGGGTAGGTGGAGGCGAGTGGTTATGAGTCAAAAGCAATGTTAAAGAGGTGGGCTTTCAATCTAGATTTAAAGGTGGCCAAGGATGGGGCAAGACGTAGGGACTCAGGAAGTTTATTCTGTAATATTTGCTGTCTTCAATATCTTATATTTTCTTAGCTCAATATTTAAACTGACCAAATCAAGAAGAGAACAGAAAATAAAGGACTAACATCGAAAAACACTTTTCTGTAATGTAGGAAAGATATACTGTCAATTTTTTGCAAAACCTCTAAAGAACTGAGGCAGATGGTACAATCTTAAAAATGAGAGGGCACTTGACTTAGTGACACTTATATTAATGCGTGGAATCTAAAGAGTCTTTGCAGCCATTTGGCGAATCTAATCTTGTTTTACACGCTGCACATATGACAAGTCACACTCTTGATATTGGGTCCCCAGTAATTCATTTATTGCACTGCATAGAGCCAGAATGGCCATTGGGAGGTTTTCTTTTGTGCCAGTGAGGTCACTACCCGCTAAATTCTATCTTTCATGTAGAGAAGGTGGGGTTCTGAAGCTTTTCCCTACCGTTTTAAAGATTTTACCAGCTGCCTCTATGCTTAAGAGTTTATACAAAAATTGACACAACATCTTGCCTACATCAGAGAAAAGTGCTTTTGACAATATTTGAACGGAACATATAGGGTCAGCTCTTTATATAGAGACATGACTATGCTTATAGCCTCATATGGGGGTATTCCCTGAAAGTGCAAAACCCCTAAGAGAGAAACTACACTGGCTCCCACTTAAAGAACGTATCGCGTTCAAGATCTGCACGATTGTTCATAAAATCATTTATGGAGATGCCCCGACCTACATGCTAGACCTCGTGGACTTGCCACCCAGAAATTACTACTAGTATTAAACATTTCTATAGCGCTACTAGACTTACGCAGCGCTGTACAAATGAACATGAAAAGACAGTCCCTGCTCAACAGAGCTTACAATCTAAAAGATCGTCACGCACCTTTCTTAACCTACACTTCCCTAGCTGTAAAGGATTGAAATACAAACTAACACACGTGACCAGCTTCTCCTACATGAGTACGCAGTTATGGAATGCACTCCCAACTCACCTGAAAACGATCAACGAATGAATTAATTTCCGCAAATCACTGAAAACCTCTCTCTTTAACAAGGCCTACCACGAGAACCCATAACTAACTATAACACAACACCTATCCACCTTTATTCAGAATGTGTCTTTCTATAACTGCTTGACGAGATCCTCTTGTTTTCCTTGATGTCTGTGTAACACCAATTGTATTCTTTACCCTGGTATGGCGATACCATAACAGGTCTATGTAAGCCACATTGAGCCTGCAAATAGGTGGGAAAATGTGGGATACAAGTGCAATAAATAAATAAATAAACTATTTGCCAGATTCTATATAGCGCGCCTAGAGATCTGCGCCAACTAATTGTATTGCAGGTGGATCTCAGGATCGCATGCAAATTTGGGTGCCCAATTATGGATGCAATTTGTACAATCCAGGGGTATCTGGGTAGTGAACCAGAAAAAAGGTTAGGGCAGGCTTTTTGCTATCCTGATTTTATCCATGTGGTTATTTGGTTAGCAGACTGAATAACCCCGGAACACCCTGGCTCCGTCCATGGACTGCCTCGGCATTATCTGGATAGCAGTGGAGTGGTCTGTAATGATTCGCAGTGGCATTATCTGGAGAGTTTACAACTCAGGGGTTTACCAATAGGCCAAAAAGGAACAAAAACTTAGATTGTGAGCCCTCTAGGGACAGAGAAAGCTCCTGTATATAATGTGTACAGTGCTGCGTACGTCTAGTAGCGCTATAGGAATGATTAGTAGTAGTAAACATCAACGGATAGCTCTGGGCAGTGGCCCTTATCCTGCTACCAACACCTGCTACCAGCAAATGGGCAGGGTGGGTGTATACTGGGGCAGCGCCAACTGTACATATGAGTTGTACGTATAGGGACCCATAGACATTCCCTTTATGTACAGCCAGGGCCGCCGAGAGACTGGGCCGGGCCTGGGGCAAGGCCGACCCTGGACAGGTGATTTAAAGAGCCAGGAGTTTCTGCATCCATGTCAAACGTATAAGCTGTATGTAAAGGGAATATCTATTGGTCCCTACATGTTCAACTCATACGCACAGTTGGCGCTGCCCCAGTACACATTCACCCTGCCCATTTGCTCTACCTGCAGTGCCATGGAGACAATTTATAAAAAGGGTGGCATGACCGAGGCAACAGGAGCACATACATGACTAGAATACTGGCATATATGCTCAGGGACGCGCCTGTGTGCGTACAACTTTTCTGGCTATACAGTACTCTATAATGTGATGTCTAAGGACCTATTGAGAGGTTTGCACTTGGTATCCTGCAAAGTAGGAAGCTAAGTTTATGCCTTGCCAGAGAGAGGATTGTCAGGAACATAAGTAGAGGACTGCAAAAGACCTAACGAGAAGTTTGAAGCTGTGTTTACTCATTTAGTGGCTGGCAGGAGACCAGACTCCACTTTAGATGGTTAACCATGAGCTGGAAGACAGGTATCTGTATATTTGGCCTTTAACTATTTTATTTATTTATTAGGATTTATTTACTGTATTTTTGAAGGAATTCACTCAAGGTGGTGTACAGTAAGAATAGATCAAACATGAGCAATAGGCAATTACAGCAGTAAAAATATTCAAGTAACAATACAAAGTATGGCATGGTATACCACTTGCAATGACAAATACAATATGTACTTGAAGATTATAATTGGTAGTGAAGGGTAAGGCAAAGTTGTAATATAGATGAGTAAGAAAGTAGGAAGAATTTGAAAGTAAGGTGACTGATTTGAAGAAAGTTGCACATGAGGTCAGAGAGATGGTTAAATATGATCTCAGCTAGGGTAGGAGTGGATAAACATGTCCCACTGCAGTATGTGCAGCCCGAGTCAATCCTTGTGTGTGTGAGTGAGACTAACGACTTTGTTACTTCTTCCAGTAAAGGCTTGGTTGAAGAGCCAAGCTTTCACCTGCTTCCTGAAGTAGAGGTAGCCTTGTGTTAAGCGGAGCCTTTCAGTCAATGCATTCCAGAGTGTGGGGGCTACTCCGGAGAAGGCTCGCTTGCGGGTATCACATCGTGTAATGTCTTTTGGAGAGGGTGTGGTTAGTGAAAGTCCTTGGGAGGACCTTAGTGTCCTCGGCGGTGTGTGGAGGATCATCCTATTCTTCAGATACTCAGGGCCATTTCCTGAATATATCTTTTGGTTTGCCTCCGATTTGTTGTCCATTTGCATATTTAAAGGCTCAGGCCTCCAACGCTCCCACACATTATCACATGGCGTAAGTGCTTTAATGAATGTGCAGTTTTGACCATTCGCACAAGTATTCTGTAAAAAAAAAAAAAGTAGGCGCCTACTAAGAATAGGCTTAAAATAAGTGGCATAACCCTCACCTATAGTAGGCGCTGTGACCCAGAATTCCCCTCCACACGTTAACTGAATTACCTAGAACTGTTATATTTTTCTGCTACTGCTGCTTTAAGTCCTGAAAGGTGACAGCCACCTCACGTGCCTCGTCCACATTTTCTTTCTCTGTTTCTGATCCCAAAACTACATGGTACATTGCTGGGTCAGTGGCAGTCACTACGCTCTCATTACACAAAAGTCACGGTCTGGTTTTCTCTTCTGATTGGGACGTCTTGCTTCCCAGGGCCTGGAGGGCTTTCTGTCTCACCACACTGCGACACGGCTCCTGTTCCAGCATGGCAGCTAGTGATTACAGTGAAAATGCTAACGAGCTGGGCAGGACCCACTCAGATTCATTTCACTCTACACACATTCCCCCAAACCTCTGATTATACACTCTTCTCATCATCTTAGACCGTTTCAGTTCTGTCTGTCCACCCTCTGGTTTCATATCCACAGAACTCTGCCGGGCAGGGCCTGTCTGCGTGGCTCCAGGATTCAGACGCAGTCCCCGTAGACCCACAACTAAGAACCACCAGGGCTGGGGCAGAGGATAGAAAGGAGTGGGCAACCCGGAGGCAACCGGGAGACCTCATAGGACATCAATTATTTGTCGGGATCAGCAGACAGTGCAAGGTGGAGGTGCTGCGCACTTCAACTTTCTCTGATTCCAAACTTTCTGTATTTTGACAAATCCCCAAATTTTCTATTGAGCTGTAGATATGCAGATGATGAGATTAGTTTCCCTCTGCTTCTCTGTCTTCTACAGGAGACTCTGGGAAGGGACTGGCCTTTACTTAGAGGTTCCTCAAAATAACCTAGCAAGTTCCGCACTGATGAGGGGCTACCTACATCCCCCTTAAGTTACTGAACCACTGAAGTATTTAGACTATGGCCATTCAACCTTCCTTGCAGACTGAAACTCTTCCTGAATCTGCTTCATGTGTTTCATGTTGTTTAATTACCAAATTCTTGCCAGTGTGGGATTCTTTTTCTTTTTTTTTCAGGCTGGCATTCCAAACAGATGCTGCTTTCTTAAAGCCTGCTCGGAGGGCAGGGATCAGGCAGTTCGGTGTTAAGTTGAGATGAAGAGAAAGGAAGGTGCAATGGGAAGAATTGTTTATTGAACTTGCTATTCCGCTTTCGTTGTGAACAAATTAAAGCGGTTTACAATAAAATTAAAAAAAAGACATAAAATAATAAGAAACAGAAAAGCACACCAGTTTTGGATAGGAAAGAATTGACTATCTAAACCAGTCAACCCTAGCTGAATTCCGGGTCCTTCTCTGCCTCTGCTGTAACTTTGTGTACTGGGGTTATTTTACCCAGGTGGTGTCCCTTCAGAGTTAGGGAGAAGGGGGGGGGGGGGGGTGAGCAGTAGCCACAAGGTTTACACTAGAACAGGGGTTCTCAACCCAGCCCTCAGGACGCACCAAGCCAGTCAGAATTTCAAGATATCCACAATGAATACGCATGAGATAGATCTGTATACCGTGGAGGAGTGCATGCAAATTTACCTATAACCTCACTAATCCACTTCACCAACCCACCCAGCTATGAAAGTTCACCTTCTATACTCAACCCTAATCACCCCCTTCTTTCTTCCCATACTTAATCTCTGCACATCACTAATTGTATCTGATATCTTGGAATGACAATGTCATGACAAAACAAAACAAAACAAAACAATGTAAGCCACATTGAGTCTGCAAATAGGAGGGAAAATGTGGGAAACAAATGCAATAAATAAATAAATCTCATATTCATTGTGGGTATCCTGACTGGGTGTGTCCCATGAACTGGGTTCAAAGCCCCTGCACCAGAGGAAGATCCAGGGGTTATTATAGCACGAGCACCTGTTAAAATAGATACCGGTGCCAGCGACAGGGAAAGAGCACACGGTCTCTACAAGCGAAAAGGATTGAGATTGTTCCTTCAGTCAACTGGATGCCAACAAGAACCAGCACTTTGCAGAGAGCACATTAAGTTCAAAACCACACATTTTGGGCTCCAGTCAGTAAATGGTGCTCATGAATGGGGGTGGGAATCGCTAAAAACGATTCCATAAAAGGCTTAAGCGACAAGCTCACGCACCTAACTTTGGGCACCAGATTTAGGCCTGTTGAAAGCAGGTGTAAAGGCTGGCGCACAAGTTAGACACGCTCAGGCAGCATTCTGCAATTTATTTATTAAGATTTATTTACTGCCTTTTTGAAGGAATTCACTCGAGGCAGTGAACAGTAAGAATAAATCAAACATAAGCAATAGACAATTACAGCAGTAAAAATATTCAAATAACAATACAGGGTATGGCATAGTATACTACTTCCACCACTATAGGAGAATACAAACTCTAAAGATAATATCCCAACCTCATAAAAGGAGTTTGATAATTATATATTAAGTTAGTTTGGAGGTGTCCCTTTAAATTGGTGAAAACAATTTTTTCACCCCATACACAGTATACAGTGGTGGAAATAAGTATTTGATCCCTTGCTGATTTTGTAAGTTTGCCCACTGACAAAGACATGAGCAGCCCATAATTGAAGGGTAGGTTATTGGTAACAGTGAGAGATAGCACATCACAAATTAAATCCGGAAAATCACATTGTGGAAAGTATATGAATTTATTTGCATTCTGCAGAGGGAAATAAGTATTTGATCCCCCACCAACCAGTAAGAGATCTGGCCCCTACAGACCAGGTAGATGCTCCAAATCAACTCGTTACCTGCATGACAGACAGCTGTCGGCAATGGTCACCTGTATGAAAGACACCTGTCCACAGACTCAGTGAATCAGTCAGACTCTAACCTCTACAAAATGGCCAAGAGCAAGGAGCTGTCTAAGGATGTCAGGGACAAGATCATACACCTGCACAAGGCTGGAATGGGCTACAAAACCATCAGTAAGACGCTGGGCGAGAAGGAGACAACTGTTGGTGCCATAGTAAGAAAATGGAAGAAGTACAAAATGACTGTCAATCGACAAAGATCTGGGGCTCCACGCAAAATCTCACCTCGTGGGGTATCCTTGATCATGAGGAAGGTTAGAAATCAGCCTACAACTACAAGGGGGGAACTTGTCAATGATCTCAAGGCAGCTGGGACCACTGTCACCACGAAAACCATTGGTAACACATTACGACATAACGGATTGCAATCCTGCAGTGCCCGCAAGGTCCCCCTGCTCCGGAAGGCACATGTGACGGCCCGTCTGAAGTTTGCCAGTGAACACCTGGATGATGCCGAGAGTGATTGGGAGAAGGTGCTGTGGTCAGATGAGACAAAAATTGAGCTCTTTGGCATGAACTCAACTCGCCGTGTTTGGAGGAAGAGAAATGCTGCCTATGACCCAAAGAACACCGTCCCCACTGTCAAGCATGGAGGTGGAAATGTTATGTTTTGGGGGTGTTTCTCTGCTAAGGGCACAGGACTACTTCACCGCATCAATGGGAGAATGGATGGGGCCATGTACCGTACAATTCTGAGTGACAACCTCCTTCCCTCCGCCAGGGCCTTAAAAATGGGTCGTGGCTGGGTCTTCCAGCACGACAATGACCCAAAACATACAGCCAAGGCAACAAAGGAGTGGCTCAGGAAGAAGCACATTAGGGTCATGGAGTGGCCTAGCCAGTCACCAGACCTTAATCCCATTGAAAACTTATGGAGGGAGCTGAAGCTGCGAGTTGCCAAGCGACAGCCCAGAACTCTTAATGATTTAGAGATGATCTGCAAAGAGGAGTGGACCAAAATTCCTCCTGACATGTGTGCAAACCTCATCATCAACTACAGAAGACGTCTGACCGCTGTGCTTGCCAACAAGGGTTTTGCCACCAAGTATTAGGTCTTGTTTGCCAGAGGGATTAAATACTTATTTCCCTCTGCAGAATGCAAATAAATTCATATACTTTCCACAATGTGATTTTCTGGATTTAATTTGTGATGTGCTATCTCTCACTGTTACCAATAACCTACCCTTCAATTATGGGCTGCTCATGTCTTTGTCAGTGGGCAAACTTACAAAATCAGCAAGGGATCAAATACTTATTTCCACCACTGTATATCTAACAAATGGAACCTCAAACCTCCTAACAAGAAACCATGCCAAAATATCGCCAATCTCTTGTGTATACAGGAGTAGGTTAATATCCATACCATCTTTGAGATCCATATGACTGAGCTTTAGTCTTCAGTGTTAATTGGTTTTATTTTTTCAGATGGATGTGAAGCGCCCTTCCTGAGGCAGCCACGAGGTTGGCGAAACAAGGCGCTCTTGTTGAAGGGTCGGCGTTTTTTTCGCCGTTACACAAGTACTTTAAGGCTCCGGAGCCCTATTAGGGGGGATTTTTGATCTACATTTCCTTGAAGCAGTTATGCCAGCAATAAGTTAAGTAAACTTGGCTTTACTATTTATAAGGTTAGAAACATTTGGATAGGTTTTTTGTTATCGTTTTTTGTTATTGTTTATTGAACTGCAAGTTTTCTCCCTATGGGGCTTTTTTAGGTAGTCTGTTTCTGGCTGGGGCCAGTTTTGGGTAGTTTGGGGTTTTTGGTGTCCGTTTAATTTTTATTTTTTAAGAGGGAGAGAGAGTTTTTTATCCGATACGGTTTTCTCATATATTATGAGTTTTTGCGTTGGGGTTTTTTTCTCTTTTTTTCTCTCTTAAATAGGAACCTATGATATTAACCTACTCCTGTATACACAAGAGATTGGCGATATTTTGGCATGGTTTCTTGTTAGGAGGTTTGCGGTTCCATTTGTTAGATATACATATACTGTGTATGGGGTGAAAAAATTGTTTTCACCAATTTAAAGGGACACCTCCAAACTAACTTAATATATAATTATCAAACTCCTTTTATGAGGTTGGGATAGTATACTACTTACAATGTCAGCACAATAGGGAATAGAATATTATAATTGATAGCGAAGGGTAAAGCAAAGATGTAACACATAGAAGGGTAAGAAAGTAGGAAGAGTTAGAAAGTAAGTTGCACATGAGGTCAGAGAGATGGTTAAATATTATCTCAGCTAGGGTAGGAGTGGATAAACATGTCCCGCTGCAGTAAATGCAGCCCGAGTCACTTCTTGTGTGTGTGAGTGAGACTAACAACTTAGTTACTTCTTCCCTTAAAGGCCTGGTTGAAGAGCCAAGCTTTCACCTGCATCCTGAAGTAGAGATAGTCTTGTGTTAAGCGGAGCCTTTCAGGCAGTGCATTCCAGAGTGTGGGGGCCACTCTGAAGAAGGCTCGCTTACGGGTATCACATTGTATAATTTGTAATTGCACACCTAACTTTTTGGAATACCCCTGGCCATTGACCCCTTTCAGATAAGTACCATGGGATTTAGGCGCTATGCTTTGTACAATAGCATGTAGTCTGATGCACGCCCAAATCCTGATTGATGCCAATTAACTGCAATAATTGGTTGCTAGCACCCAATTATTGCTAATTAATGGCATGTTAATCAATTAACTTGCATGCACATCTTGGGCGCATGCCCAAATTTAGGCACGCAATATTACTGCACCATTTACAGAATCCGGGGATTTAAGTGTGTGCAAAATTGATCTGAAGCATGTTGACATATGGACAAACATATGGACAATTGATTTGCATGAATTAAAAAAAAGTTGTTACAACAGATGCGTGTGAGGGGAGTTCCACTCTATATATGATCACAGACTAGTTCCCCCTAACCCAAAGATGGCCCAGTTAGAGTTCACCCAGCACCACACATTCTGTTTCACTGCTCCTTTCTTCTGGAAATCATTACCTCGCTCCCTTTGGGCTGAGGCGTCCTTTAAAAAAATGTAAGACAGCTCTAAAAATATGGCTTTTTAAACAGGCTTTTTCCTTGGAATAATTGTTGTTTTTCAGTACTTCATGTAGATTTGTCACTGTTCCTTTGCCTGTTTTCCTCACCCGCCCCTTGCATTTCCCCGCTCAATACTTTTCCTTCTCCTCTCCCTCTGGTTCCTTTCCCTTGCTTTTTCTTTTAGTTTGCTGTGAATGTCTTGATATGAATGTTTTACCTTATTTCATGTTAGTTTTGTAGTTCCTTTCAATTCCTCTTTAAATATAATTTTATTGATTGTAAACTACCCAGTTCTGCGAGTCTGTGTGGCAAGTCTAGCAACTTTTAATAAAATGTAAACTATAAAATCTTTGAATTGCACAATCTTTAGTTTTAAATACTGTCTGCTTTCTTCTTCAAATTCATGTTGTGTGGCAGTTTGCACCATTGCTTGTGCCAGATGCATACAAACTCAAAAAAAGGTTATTTAGCAAGAAATAACGAAAGATAGCTTAGAAATATGAACAATTCACCTCTGCCAGAGTGCTTTGTGTTTTGTAGGTCTCTCAGTTTGGATTTGTTTGCTGGTTACATCATTGGCTGTGGTACATTATGAACATAAGAAGGTAAGAATAGCCTTACTGGGTCAGGCCAATGGTCCATCTGACCCAGGATCCTGCTTCCAGCAGTGGCCAATCTATGTGTGGCGAAATGGTGAATTTTCCAGCATATTAATTACAAGAATATTTCATGAAGTGTATTTCTCTAGTTTGGCCAGCAGGTGGTGCATGTTTATGTTTAAAACGGTTAGAAATGACTGTTTCTTCTTTAGTTTAACACAGAGAAGAAGAAATCTGCAGTGATGTGGCCAGCTACTTAAATGTTGTTCTGGGTTCTGATTGGCCCAGGAGCTCAAATTCAGCTAGGATGTACTGACTTTTTTCTCCAGTCTTAGCCAGGGAGAAGAGAGAGAAATATCTCTTTGCTGAGGCCCTGTGAACAGTTATATTTGATAACCTGTGAGCAGCTATATGTACTACTACTACTACTTAACATTTCTAGAGCGCTACTAGGGTTATGCAGCGCTGTACAAATTAACAATTAAGGACGGTCCCTGCTCGGAAGAGCTTACAATCTAATGAACGAAATGTCAAGTTGGGGTAGATAAGTTTCCTGAGAAGTGGTGTAGTGATTAGGAGCCGAAGGCGACATTGAAGAGGTGGGCTTTGAGCATTGATTTGAAGATGGGTAGGGAGGGGGCACGGCGTATGGGCCCAGGGAGTGTATTCCAGGCATGGGGTGAGGCGAGATAGAAGGGACGGAGCCTGGAGTTGGAGGTGGTGGAGAAGGGTTCTGAAAGGAGGGATTTGTCTTGAGAGCGGAGGTTACGGGTAGTCCTGAACTCTCCAGGTACTATTCAGATAACAGATAGTGTTATAATTGATCCATATTTCAGTAACCTGTTTTTGTTTGCTGATTGCACCTTTTCTGTTCATTGTTCTAATTTTTCATGGCAATAAACATTTTTCGTTTATTGCTGCTGCTTGTCTGGACTGACTAAGGATCCTGGTGGTTTGTGTGTTGAGTCTGTGGGTGCTTTCTAGGAACTGTGGGACCACTGGGGGTATGGTCCAGTAACTTAGGAATCAGAGGGGATAATTTGAGAGTGGGAGACTTGCCCAGAGGTGGTTAAGACCCAGTTGGTTTTAGAAGGGTGCTAGTGTAGGACACAAATGGCAGATGCAGGCGGACCTGAGCTGTGCTGGGGAGAGACCCTCTAAGTGGCTGTGGGGTAGCCCCAGGTGGGTGGCTAGGCGTTCTGTGACACTAGGTCACAAGTACCTGGCAGAAATCCAAAGGGTAGCACGATTCCAGAATCCCAAAGAGTAGCAAGATTCTGGAATCTCATAGGGTAGCAACATTCCATGCTACCAATCCCAGCGCATGCAGTTGCATCCCCCATGTCCATCTCAATAACACATTATGGTTGGTACTGGCTTATGAAGCTGAGCACGGTTTGGTATTATCTATTTGAAACACATTTTCTCTTCTTGCTTGGATGTGTGGTTTGAAAAGGTCCTGCCTGACTGACGGAATCATTTGGCCAGCGAAGGCAAAAGGAGCAGCTTGTTTGCAAGGTTTCAGACACCCTGATGCAAGCACCTAACATGATCCGCAGAGCGGCCTGTTTTCCTCTTCAGCGAAAGGGGATTTTATTTTATTTATTTAAAAATTTTTATATTCCGCTACATCTACAATCCTAAGCGGATTCCAATAAAACGTATGCATTTTAAAATCCAACGTGCTACCCCATGGCAGTGTGAATGGGCTTTGCAAGGGAGTCCCAAAGTTTGCCAGCAGGCTGTGCTGCTTTCAGTTTTGGGCAGGCTTGGGGCCCATTCTAGCATGGGAGCCCAGGGCAAGTGCTCTGCTTGTGCCCCGTCTAAAGCCAGCCTGCAGTAAACACATCTGCTTCATAGGATGCCAGAAAGAAAATAGTATAATTGCCATGTTTATGTTGCATGAACTATGAGCATTATCAGGAAACATATTGGACTCAAAGCGGAAAGTGCCTCATGTCATGTTAAAATTCTAACAGAAGTTGTTTTGATCTCATACGAGGAAAGGCTAAAGAGGTTAGGGTCCTTCAGCTTGGAAAAAAGGTGGCTGAGGGGAGATATGTTTGAGGTCTGTAAAATCCTGAGTGGTGTAGAAGGGAATCACTTTTTCACACTTTCAAAATGTAGAAAGACCAGGGGACACTCAGTGAAGTTACATGGGAACAGTTTTAAAATAAATAGGAGAAAATATTTTTTTTCACTCAATGAATAGTTAAGCTCTGGAAGTCTTTGCTGGAGGATGTAGTAATAGCGGTTAGTGTATCTAGGTTTTAAAAAAAAGTTTGGACAAGTTCCTGGAGGAAAAATCCATAGTCTGCTATTGAGACATACATGGGGGAAGCCACTGCTTGCCCTGGGATTGGTAGTATGGAATGTTGCTACTCTGAAATTCTGCATGGAATCTTGTCACTCTTTAGGATTCCAGAATCTGGCTATTCTTTAGGGTTCTACATGGAATGTTGCTACTCTGAAATTCTGCATGGAGTCTTGTCACTCTTTAGGATTCCAGAATTGTGCAATTCTTTGGGGTTCTACATGGAATGTTGCTACTAGTTGGGTTTCTGCCAGGTACTTGTGACCTGGATTGGTCATTGTTGGAAACAGGATACTGGGCTAGATGGACTATTAGTCTGACCCAGTATTCTTATATTCTTACAGCGGATGCAGCATTATTCCCCATGTACTTATTTAAGAAAAAGTCTATATTGCCATTTCCAAACAAAGTTCCATTGACAATGGCTTTTTTTTTTTTTTTTACTAGCCCTAATAAAACCACCATGTTTGGGTTGCTGTTCCTTAAGTCTCCATTAGCTGACTGCTATGGAATTTCTCCCCTCCCCCCATTTATGCCCACCATTGCATTGGCAACTCTCAGCCAAGGCTACAGACCCCGAGTGGTCAGTAGGTGTCACTATTGAGCAATGGTTATGTCCCCCCCATGCAGCATCCTCAATCCTGGCCAGCAGAATCTAGACCTGGGAATCAAACCCAGGTCTTCAGCATGGCAGTTCACAGCACTGACACTGAGTGAATCAGCCCACTAATATTACTTTTCAAAGTAAACTCTGTGTTATCTTTAGTAATATAAACAGACGGTAGTAGTAAGCAGAACTCCCTGGACAAGGATCATTTGTTTTAGGTCTGGTTAAGATGTAAATATAGTCTCAGAGATAGTAATGGATCATTTTACCAGGAGGTTGCATGTGACAGAAAGCAAACATGCTCAGAGCATTGGAAAACCAAGTTTGTAGGAAATAATTTCTTGTAATTTATACGAGCACAGCTAAAATTCACTAACATGATAACCTGACAAATTCATCAAGGTGGTAATGACCTCCAATTGTAATAGAAAAGGATCTTCTCAGCCAGTGAATCCATAGAGGGGCATAATCAAAAGGGGCGCCCAAGTTTTCCTGAGGACGTCCTCGCAGGACGTCCCGGCGAAGGGGCGGGGAAACCCGTATTATCGAAACAAGATGGGCGTCCATCTTTCGTTTCGATAATACAGTCGGGGATGCCCAAATCGCGAAATTTAGGTCATCCTTAGAGATGGTCGTCCCCGATTTTCGCCGATAATGGAAATCGAGGACGCCCATCTCAGAAACGACCAAATCCAAGCCATTTGGTCGTAGGAGGAGCCAGCATTCGTAGTGCATTGGTCCCCCTGACATGCCAAGACACCAACTGTACACCCTAGGGGGCACTGCAGTGGACTTCAGAAATTGTTCCCAGGTGCATAGCTCCCTTACCTTGTGTGCTGAGCTCCCCAACCCCCAAAACCCACTCCCCACAACTATACACCACTACCATAGCGCTTAGGGGTGAAAGGGGGCACCTACATGTGGGTACAGTGGGTTTCGGGTGGGTTTTGGAGGGCTCCCATTTACCACCACAAGTGTAACAGGTAGGGGGGGGGATGGGCCTGGGTCCGCCTGCCTGAAGTGCACTGCACCCACTAAAACTGCTCCAGGGACCTGCATACTGCTGTCATGGAGCTGGGTATGATATTTGAGGCTGGAAAAAATATTTAAAACATTTTTTTGAGGGTGGGAGGGGGTTAGTGACCACTGGGGGAGTAAGGGGAGGTCATCCCCGATTCCCTCTGGTGGTCATCTGGTCATTTAGGGCACATTTTTGTGGCTTGGTCGTAAGAAAAAAAGGACCAGGTAAAGTCGTCCAAGTGTTCGTCAGGGACACCCTTCTTTTTTCCATTATCGGTCGAGGACGCACATGTGTTAGGCATGCCCCAGTCCCGCCTTCGCTACGCCTCCGACACGCCCCCGTGAACTTTGGTCGTCCCCGCGACGGAAAGCAGTTGAGAATGCCCAAATTGGCTTTCGATTATGCCGATTTGGGAGACCCTGTGAGAAGGACGCCCATCTAGCGTTTTGTGTCGAAAGATGGGCGCCCTTCTCTTTCGATAATAGGCCTGATAGGGTGGAAAGCCCACTATTTAAACACAGCTTCCATATGCTAAATTATTCTCATATACTTGGCTCAATGAATGGCTTGTGGTGCCAGTAGAAGATGCCAGGGAGACCACCTGGACCTGATGTGACTACGAGAAAGAAAATGTTGGTTCTGAGGTAGCTTATCCAGCGACCTCATTTAAGTGTTAATTAAGGTGTGGGGAAGTAGAATACTTGCATAGGTTGCTGAGTCAGCTGCAAAGAGCCTATTTAAAAGAGGCCCCTTAGATTCAAAACTATATATAGAGGAAAGGTCCCACTGAACTTTCTTTCTGAGAAGTTCTGAGAGAAAAGTTCTGAGAGAAGAGGACGTTTCTCTGGTAAGTGAACGCTACTTGCTTTGTGCTTTGGGAACTTAAAGGTTGGGGTTTAAAGGAGGAATTGTAGGTTAGTGTTAGGCAAAATAAAAATATAAAAAGCAAATTTTAACAGCTAATCTCCATAGTCTTTTCCACTTAGTTTTAAAAGCTTTGTACCACAGCATTAACAGATAGAATCTAACAGGCACTGCAGGATCTAGTTTCTGAAATGCTACCTGTTCACTGCGCAGGTCCAAAGAGACAGGCTTCACATCTACCCTTTCAACTCCACTCATTACTTTATAGACCTCTATCATATCTCCCCTCAGCCGCCTTTTCTCCAAGCTGAAGAGCCCTAGCCGCTTTAGCCTTTCCTCATAGGGCAGTCGTCCCATCCCCTTTATCATTTTCGTCACCCTTCTCTGCACCTTTTCTAATTCCACTATATCTTTTTTGAGATACGGCGACCAGAATTGAACACAATATTCGAGGTGCGGTTGCACCATGGAACAATACAAAGGCATTATAGCATCCTCATTTTTGTTTTCCATTCCTTTCCTAATAATTACATATTACTAACAATAGCTCTGCAAGTTCATTTTTCAGTTCTACCAGTACTCTGGGATGAATACCATCCGATCCAGGAGATTTGCTACTCTTCAGTTTGTAGAACTGCCCCATTACATCCTCCAGGTTTACAGAGAATTCATTAAGTTTCTCCGTCTTGTCAGCTTCAAATACCATTTCTGACACTGGTATCCCACCAAAATCTTCCTTGGTGAAGACCGAAACAAAGAATTCATTTAATCTCTCTGCTACGGCTTTGTCTTCCCCGATCACCCCTTCTACTCCTCGGTGATCTAGCGGTCCAACCAATTCTTTTGCCGGCTTTCTGCTTTTAATATACCTAAAAAACTTTTTACTATGTGTTTTGGCCTCCAACGCAATCTTTTTGTCGAAGTCCCTCTTAGCCTTAGAGAACAGTGCACAAAACAGACCCTGCCCTAATCCTGGAAACCTACTGTCAGCTCTGAGGTGGCACTGAGGGGGTTGAAGAGAGAATTTCTGATATTTTTTGGTTTAAAATCTGCCAGTCGGGGATGACAGAGGGCGGGGGAGGGGGGATTTAAGAAGTCTTCTCATCTGCCCGAGATGTGCCACCCGAGACTGGATACAACAGGCAGTAAAAAGCTCTGTCCTTCTGTGCAGTGCTGGGAATCCCTTGAAACAGACTATTATTACTATCCAGGGATTTGCTGGAGAAATTACTTGAGAAGAAATGATCTCTTGACCAGCAATGTGCACTGCTGCTCACTTCCACACACATGCAAAATTGGCAGCTGTCGTCCCTGGGCATGCAAACAACAGCTGCGCTTATCGCAAAAACTCATGCACCAGGCAAGTTCCTCTCCCGTAGCTTCCCAATGCTAACAGCATGCACATAGGGTTCATGTTTACTAAGGTGCGTTATAGGTGTGGTAGCATTTTTAATGCGTGTTAACCATGTATGTGCCTACAATATCTCTAAAGGCGCCTACACAGTTAGTGCACGCACTAATTGTAGGCGTTAAAAATGCTAACGCACCTTAGTAAACAGGGCCCATAGTTTGTATGCTATTAACGTTGAGCATTGAGAAGTTTTTTTTCTGCGCTGTTCTCATGGTATTTCCCGGCGCTGTTCCACACAGCGTTGAAGTTCTGAGAATTGGCCCATCATAGAGGGGCCAAAGGCGAGCACTCCATCCCAAGAGGCAGATCCATGACAGATTTAGACAGACAGGACGCAATACTGTAATTTTCAAGCAATACGTGATATGTTTCAGCGTCACTGATAGAGATTATTCTTAGCTTCATTCTGTACAATAAAGCAGGCAGGCCCCGCTGTGTGATAACTTACAGAGCCTTCCAGAGGGTAAGAAGTTCACATGTGGGACTGAGAGGGGAGGGGCTGCAGGAATAGACTCCGGCTGTCCATGTATATTTCGGTATGTTTAGGGTTATATTGTTTACTATAACTTCCGATGTTTGGAAACCAGAATGTGGGGGTCCCACAGAGATCCCCACTTTCACCAAATGTATTTGATGCTTTCTCTAGCTCTTTAGGTTGGGAGCTCAAATTAATGGGTTTGAAATATTCTATTTACACAGATGACGTTCAAATTATTTTTCCAATGATAAACTCGGTTATTCTATTGACTGTATGTAGGATGTTATGAGTATGTTGAGTTGTTTACCTTTGTTATAACAATAAATAAAACTTAAAGTAAAGGAAAAAAAAAACTCGGTTAGTGAATCGTTCAAATTTATGGCTATTACTCTTAAAAGTTTGTCAATAATAAATTACCATGAGGATACTTTGCCAAGACCATAAATTTAAATCAGGTATCACCATTACTTATTCGGTATCATTGGCTACAAGTCTGATTTTGGTTTTAATTCAAATTTGTTACTATTTATTTATTTATTTGTGTGTTGCATTTGTATCCCACATTTTCCCACCTATTTGCAGGCTCAATGTGGCTTACATTTGCCGTAATGGCGGTTGTCATTTCCGGGTAACAGAATTACAAATGGTATTGGATTAAGGAGCATACATACATGGTAACATACATGGTGCATACATACATGGTAACATATATGGAACATAGTGTATATGGAACAAATCGTGGTATATATATATATACTAGTAAAAGAGGCCCGTTTCTGAGCAAATGAAATGGGCGCCAGCAAGGTTTTCGTCGCCAACACCCCCCCCTCCCTGGCCAACCCCTTCGTTGTTCTGCCATTGCTCCGCCCCCAACGTCATGACGTTTGACGCGAGGGCGGGGCCCGGAGCGATTCCCCACCCACCCCTGCCTCCCTCCCTGCCAACCCCTTCATTGTTCTGCCATTGCTCCGCCCTCGAAGGCGGGGCCCGGAGCGATTTTGGTGGCTTCACCACCACGAACCTTCGAACCTTTTTGAAGGAAGTCAGGGCTTGGCTTCACTGACGTCAGTGTCCTCAGAACGTTGAGGGTGAGTTTTATTATAATAGATATATACCATATCAGTACATACATGATAAAGAATACATTATGGTAGTGCAGGAAGGTTCCTGAGTAATAAGTTAGATTGTAACAGACATTAGGTCATCGACTGTAGATTCTGCCTTCTTATTTAGTTTCACAGACAAGTCCATATAAACCGTCTCAGCACTTAGGCTCCTCAAATGAATTTATACTGTCATTACCGTCTTCTCAACAGGCTCATCTTGAAAGAACTTGCCATGCTGCCTTTTACTTTTAGGGCCACATCTGTGGAATTCCCTTCCTCATGATTTGAGAGATCTGCCTGTTTTTGTTAAAATTAAAGTTCAGCTTAAAACCCATTTATTTGAAGAAGCTTTTGCTTGAGACGCTGGGGGTCTTGCCTGCGAGGGCCCTTAGACAAGCAGAATAATTATAGGGTTGTTTCTTTCTTTGACTGGATGCTTTTCTGTCCTTTTAAGCTATGGCATTCTTTTCTATCTGTTTTTAATTTTAAAAGTTTACATATTTAAACCATTTTGTAATATCTTCAAAGTTGTATATTAAGTGATAAACCATAAACACTGAGAACACTTCATTAATCTGGGCAGGAGGAAAGAAATTTCCTCTGCTGAATTGTATTCCTACTTTAGATGGAAAATCTATTCCCCTTCAAACAGTTCGCAGTTTAGGTGTTTGGCTGGGCTCTGCTTTGGGATGGCCACTCACAGGTTAATTATGTGGTATTTACTGTTTTTGTTCAGTTGCGCTTTTTCAATCAGATTTGTTCTGTCTTTTCTTTATATGATTTACAAAAACGACTGTCAGCGCTAATTTATTCCCAATTAGATTATTGTAATTCCATGTGTTTAGGTATTACGTGGTGACAATGATCTTGTCTACAGTTATTGCAGTTAAAATTGTTTTGCAAAAGAATAGATTTGATAGACTGACTCCTTTATTAAAAGAACTTCATTGGCTGCTAGTTACGGCAAGAACAGATTTTAAAATTCTGTGTTTTGCTTTTAAGCTTTTATATGGTAATTGTCCTTACTACATGTCAGCTTTCCTTAAAGTTTAACCATGTCAGGTATCTGATCACCAAGTGCATGTAAACAAATTTGAACGTCCATCATCTTCTGTGGAGTGGAGGAGTAGCCTAGTGGTCAGTGCAGTAGACTTGGTTCTGGGGAACTGGGTTTGATTCCTACTGCAGCTCCTTGTGACTTTGGGCAAGCCACTTAACTCTCCAATGCCCCAAGTATAAATAAGTACCTGTATATACTATGTAAACCACCTTGAAAGTTGCAAAACCACAAAAAGGCTACAGTATATTGTCCCATTTCCCTTTCCCTAGTTGAGATTCTACATAGAATGTTGCTATTATTTGAGATTCTGTTGCTACTATTTGAGATTCTACATGGAATGTTGCTACTATTTCAAATTCTTTTGAGATTCTACATGGAATGTTGCTAGTGGAGGAGAAGCCTAGTGGTTAGTGCAGTGGACTTTGATCCTGGTAAACTGGGTTCAATTCCCACTACAGCTCCCTGTGACTCTGGGCAAGTCACTTAACCCTCCATTGCCCCAGGTACAAATTAGTACCTGTATATACCATGTAAACCACCTTGAATGTAGTTGCAAAAACCAGAGAAAGGTGGTGTGACAAGTCCCATTCCCTTTCTATTCAATTAGTTTCATTAAGAAGCTTTTTAATGATACTATCCTTTTGAAATGGAATTCTATACTGTTATCTGTTAGATGTGAGATTGATTATTTGAGGTTTAGAAAAAAAGCTAAAGGCTTGGTAATTTTCCAAGTATTTTAGATAATTTTATATGGAGTTTACAATTTTTTGGACCATTAATTTGTTGTTTTAGAGTTTTAATGCATAAGCAAATCTCTTGTTCTTTATTGTAAACTGCTCTAGAACCAAACGGACCAGAGAGTATATAAGTACCTTGTTTATTATTATTATTATAATACTAGTAAAAAAGGCCCGTTTCCGAAACCAATGAAATGGGCGCTAGCATGTGGCTTTTTTTTTTGTGTGTGTATGTGTCACAGAGTTATTTTGTGTGTGTGAGTGTGAGAGGGTGCGGTGTGTGTGCAGGTTGTCGATGTGTGTCTTTTTTTGTTTTGTTTTGTTTTTTCCAGCGGTGGTTCTGTGCTCTCCATGCTGCACAGATAATGAGCCATTCTGCTGGGGAATGCTCCTCCCTTATTGTCACGTAGTTTCCTCTGATTGGTCCGTCTTACGTTGCCTAGTGTTGCCTGGGAACGGTGTTGTGATGGTCCTTTGTGTTTCAGAATGTTGAGGGTGTTTTTTCTGATTGGTCCGTCATGCGAGGGCGGGGCAGAGAGACATGGTCATTGTTGTGGCTTCACCACCATGAATCCATGAACCTTTCAGGGAGTGACTGAGTGACTTCAGAACGTTGTCTTCAGAACGTTGAGGGTGAGTTTTATTATAGTAGATGTTCTCTGTAGCATAAAAAGTGTGTCTGGGGTGTCCAGGCATACTCAGCACTACTGGGATATTGGTTCAATATTATACCATTCCTCTCAGCAGTGTTGGTACAATGAATAAGCATTTACCTTATTATTTGGTTGACATTTTTAATTCTTCTCCTGTGCTGTATTTATTATTTAACAAAAAAATACCCAGAGCATTCTCATAACCTATATGTAAACACTCCATGTAGGTTCCATTAATCTAGCAGGGGTCAAGTGCATGTCTTTGAGAAACCAGGCAATGCGATATTGCACTTATCCGACGCCGTTCTGGACTGCTGAATTTAAAGTGCCATTATCTTGTCTTTTTAATAAATGCTTGATGTGGCACCGCCTATAACAGAACAGTCCTGGCCTGACCATATTTCAGTCCTTGTTTTAAAACTCTCTGTTTCCTCCCTCCCAACCCACTGATAACACTTGAGTGCTAGTCATTCTAACACATTCCTTTATTCCAGTACCACTGATCTTACATTTTTAAACCTTTCTTATCAGTTATGACTTGCATATCACCTCTTTCTTCATCCGTCTTGGCGCACAATGAAATGATTTTAGCTAGAAGTGCCTTTCCTTTTCTTCAGACCTGTCTTTAGTTTCCAGAATCCATGTGCTTATATGTACTCCCAGGGCCAGTGCTATCAGTAGGTGGACAAGGCAGTTGCCTAGGTCAGCAGCTTCTAAGAGGGGTGGCAAGGAGCAGCTGCAGTCAGTGCAAAAGAATTAGGTCACGTTTTGTTACATTTGTACCCCTCGCTTTCCCACTCATGGCAGGCTCAATGCGGCGGGCTATGGAGGGTTAAGTGACTTGCCCAGAGTCACAAGGAGCTGCCTGTGGCGGGAATTGAACTCAGTTCCTCAGGACCAAAGTCCACCACCCTAACCACTAGGCCACTCCTCCACTCAGCTGCAAAAACTCAAAAACCAATTAGTGTGTACTTTGAATCACACTTTATAAATAGTTTACATATGTGTGTGTGTGTTTAATATTCAATAATATAAATTAGAATCGCTTCTGCATTCCAAAGGTTATGCAGGCAGTGCTTCCACACAGGGTGGAGTTGAGCGGGTAGATGTGAAGCGCCTGTTTACGCTTTCCAAAAATACTAGGACTAGGGGGCCTGCGATGAAGCTACAATGTAGTAAATTTAAAACGAATCGGAGAAAATGTTTCTTCACTCAACGTGTAATTAAACTCTGGAATTCGTTGCCAGAGAATGTGGTAAAGGCGGTTAGCTTAGCGGAGTTTAAAAAAGGTTTGGACGGCTTCCTAGAGGAAAAGTCCATAGACCGTTATTAAATGGACTTGGGGAAAATCCACTATTTCTGGGATAAGCAGTATAAAATGTTTTGTACTTTTTTGGGATCTCGCCGGGTATTTCTGACCTGGATTGGCCACTGTTGGAAACAGGATGCTGGGCTCGATGGACCTTTGGTCTTTCCCAGTATGGCAATAATTATGTTCTTATGAGATAGGGGGGCACCAAAATTGTTCCCTGTCCATTGATTTCAATAGCCATCACGCTAGGGGGCGTGTTTCACGGGACCCAGTTCTGTCTTGGTGCAATCCTGGTGCCTAATGCCCTTCTCCCAACCCTGCATACTCCTGAGCAATTCAAAAGACCCAGATCAGCAAATGAAATGGTTAATGTACGGTTAGCAGAATTGCACTGTAAAATATATATGTTCTTCTCTCGGCCAGATAAACTGTGATTTAAGTTAAAAAGAGCTTTAAGGAGCCAATAAAATGTGTCCGTCTTTTGTAATGCCAAAGACACAGAGTATCCCAGTTAAGAATAAAGGATTAGGAGAATACATGGAACTTCCAAATTTAGAGTTCAGGAATCGTGTAGTATAAACAGTTGCTGCTTTTTAAAATGAGATGTTAGAAAGTCGATGCCAAAAAACGTTAACCTCTGTGACTAAATTCTGTTACTCTGCAGCCAGTCCTCAAACTGGCTCTCGCTGCATCTGAACAAATGTTTCCTGCTTGTCCAACCTCATGGGTGGTCGAGTTTAAAATGAAATATACAGGCTGACAAATGCCTTTACAAAGGCCAGATTATAAACTGTAAACCCACTGTCAGCTGGGTAAAAAAATAAAAAAAAATAAAAAATCTCCGAATGCCTCTTATACCATTTAAAGGTTTAGTTTGGCTCCAAGGCATTTCATCTTAAGGGAGAAAAAGCAGCTTAAACTTTATAAATTGTTGTTTGAGCTGAACTAAGCTCCGGATAAAGAAATAAATGTGTTAGGAAATAAATGACCTTCCCAGTGTTTAGGGAGACCTGGGTACTTTTATAAAGCGAAGGGTTTCAAAAGCATCCAGAGAATACCAAAGGATTAGAGTCTTACATTTTTCTTGGTTATGGGTTCCGCAGATGAAAAAAAGACTAATTTTACTTTTCTGGGGGAGGGGTCGGAGGCCAGAAATACCAGGGCTATGCAGTGCGCTTTGGGGATATTTTTCCATTGCCTCACTTGCATCTCTTTATCTCGTATATGAAACGATGTTTTTTGGGAATCCACAGCAACGTGTGGATTAAAAATAACCACAGGCATTTTACAATAGTCAGTACACGTGGGAACTAGTCCCTTCAGTAAGTTTTATTTGGGGGGGGGAGAGGGGAGAGAATTAAGGGGCCATTTTACTAAGCTGAGGTAAAAGGGTTTCCTGCGCTGGCGGTGGCACAACGGGGGCCTCTTTTACTGCAGTGGGTGAAAATAACCAAAAATGAAACGAATTTTTTCCCAGAAAAATGCAGCTTATGGGTTTCCCGCCAAGCTGCATAATTTATTCATTTATTTATTTATTTGTTGCATTTGTATCCCACGTTCTCCCACCTTTTTGCAGGCTCAATGTGGCTTACAATACATCATGGATAGTGGAAATATATAAGAAAATAGACTTTTAGTATTACATAAGGATCTTGGGTAACAGCATGATAGTGGTTTAACAAGCAAATCTCGTAAAGCAATTCTGGATATATTTGTAGGAGTTCACATTTGTTGATCTTTGTGGTATGCCTTGTTAAAGAGATGCATTAGTCCATTTAAACAGTAATAAGCTGCTTTGCATGCATTTGCATGCTCTGCATCTCATTAATAATGACCTTCAAATGCACTCAATCTGCAGCCCCCCATTACCTCTCTACCCTCCTCTCCCCCTATGTCCCCACCCGTAACCTCCGCTCTCAGGACAAATCACTCCTATCTGTACCCTTCTCCACCACCGCTAACTCCAGACTCCGTCCCTTCTGCCTCGCATCACCTTATGCCTGGAACAGACTCCCCGAGCCCATACGCCATGCGCCCTCTCTGCCCATCTTTAAGTCCTTACTCAAAACCCATCTCTTCTCCCTTGCTTTTGGCGCCTAACCACCTTCCCCATTCATGATACCTACACTGACTACATAGTTTGTAACCTTTAGATTGTAAGCTCTCTTGAGCAGGGACTGTCCTTCCCCATGTTTTAACTTGTACAGCGCTGCGTAACCCTAGTAGCGCTATAGAAATGCTAAGTAGTAGTAGTAGTAGTAATATATATCCCACAGGTCAGAATATTAACATGTTACAGTAATATAATGTATGTTATTGCCTTTTAACAAGCATTATGGGTAAACAATGCGAGCAAGGGCTGTATCACACCTTAATAGCTGTTCCCCTAAATGATCTTGGCTTTTAAAAACAATTATTTTGCTTTAGACATGGAATCGAATGGTCATAGGCTCAAAACTGGGAAAAAAAAATTACTTGAAATCCTGATCCCCAAATTGCTTTTTCAATCCATGATTCCTTGTGAGTTATGACACCTTTCATCATACTAAGGGTTCCTTTTACCAAGCTGTGGTAAACAATAGCGCATGATTTACCGCAGCTTAAAAGGGCTTACTGCGGGGTGTGCTCAGGCATCCTGCAGTAAGACCCGAGCTAGCACACACACACCATGCACTACAAAAATGATCTTTATTTTTAACCGTGGAGGGGGGTAGAGACAGGGCATGTCTGCAGTAATTGGTTGATGCAGGCTACATTGCTATGTACTAAGGGCCAGATTCTATATATGCGAACTGCAGCGGTGAAGCAAGGGCGGGGCAGTGGGGGTGGTCCGCCCCGGGTGCACGCTGCTGGAGGATGCAGAGAGCAGCCATGCACCTGTCGGCTCCGTTGGTTCCCTGCTCCCTCTGCCCCGGAACAGGTTACTTCCTGTTCCGGGGCAGAGGGAGCAGGGAGCCAGTGGAGGAGCCGACAGGCATGCAGCTGCTCTCTGCACCCTCCAGCAGCCAAGAATGCACCTGGGGGGGGGGGGGCTTGATGCGCCGGGGAGGGGGTGTCATTGCGTGGGGGGGCTTGATTCACCAGGGGGTGTCATTGTGCTGGGGAGGGGGGTGTCACTGCGCCGGGGGGGGGGCGGCTTCATGCACCAGGGGAGGGGATCATGCTGTACCCTGAGGGGACAGACACCACTGCACCCGGGGGGGGGGGGGGGGTGCGCAGCGGCGATCCGCCCCGGGTAGCAGCCGACCTAGGATCGCCACTGGCGAACTGCGAACACCCATCTAAAATTTCAAAAAGACCTCAAGACTCACCTCTTCCGGAAAGCCTACCCAGCAGACCCAAACTAATTCATGAACAATGCATCGCATCTTTCGATCTAAGAAATGAGCAATACCCCTTCCACATAATCCTATTACTTCAAACTGTACGAATTTGACCACTCCAGTTATAATTGAGTGTACTTGTACCCTTATCCTACTCTGTATTGCTCACTAGAAGCTGTAGTCCCATCACCGGAGACTTATCAGCCTCACTGGGATTACTTCTCTCTATATGCTACTATATATTCATCCCAGGGTTGTATTCTCTTTTATTTATTTATTTCTTGCATTTGTATCCCACATTTTCCCACCTATTTGCAGGCTCAATGTGGCTTACATTGTTCCGTCATGACGATCGCCATTCCGGAGTGAGAGATACAAGTGGTATTACATAGAGAACACGAATGACAAAATAAAATTGAGCAAACAGGTATAAAGAGATCATATTCGGAGTAATAGATAAGGTGGTAATGCATTAAAGTTCATATGAAGGGTCGTTGCGGTATGCCTTGTTGAAGAGGCAGGTTTTCAGTGATTTCCGAAAGTTGGTTAGGTCACTTTCCACCTTATAATCGAAAGAGAAAAACGCCTAGATTTCGACCCAAATCGGGAGATAGACGTTTATCTCACAAAAACGAATAAATCGGTATAATGGAAAGCCAATTTTGGACGTTTTCAACTGCACTCCATCGTGGAAGCGTACAAAGTTGACGGGGGCGTGTTGGAGGCGTGGCGAAGGTGGAACTGGGGTGTGGTTATCAGCCGAGGAGAGATGGACGCGTTAGGGCGATAATCGAAAAAATAAAGGCGTTTTTAGCGATCATTTAGGCCACTTTTGTTGGACCCTTTTTTCACATGGACAGGTCCCAAAAAAGTGCTCTAAATGACCAGATGACCATCGGAGGGCATCGGGGATGACCTCCCCTGACTCCCCCAGTGGTCACTAACCCCCTCCCACCACAAAAAAAATGATGTTTCACAACTTTTTATTTTCACCCTCAAATGTCATACCCACCTCCCTGGCAGCAGTATGTAGGTCCCTGGAGCAGTTGTTAGGGGGTGCAGTGGACTTCAGGCAGGTGAACCCAGGCCCATCCCCCCTACCTGTTACAATTGTGCTGCTTAATGCTTAGTCGTCCAACCCCCCCAAACCCACTGTACCCACATGTAGGTGCCCCCCTTCACCCCTTAGGGCTATAGTAATGGTGTAGATTTGTGGGCAGTGGGTTTTGAGGGGGATTTGGGGGGCTCAACACACAAGGGAAGGGTGCTATGCACCTGGGAGCTCTTTTACCTTTTTTTTGTTATTGTAAAAGTGCCCCCTAGGGTGCCCGGTTGGTGTCCTGGCATGTGAGGGGGACCAGTGCACTATGAATCCTGGCCCCTCCCACGAACAAATGCCTTGGATTTATTCGTTTTTGAGCTGGGCGCTTTCATTTTCCATTATCGCTGAAAAACAAAAACGCCCAGCTCACAAATTGTCGAATAAAACATGGACGTCTATTTTTTGCGAAAATACGGTTCGGTCCGCCCCTTCACGGACCCGTTCTCGGAGATAAACGCCCATGGAGATAGACGTTTTCGTTCAATTATGCCCCTCCACGTTTTTTCACGTCAAGCGGTAATGCATTCCATAGCTGCGTACCTATGTAGGAAAAGCTGAATGCGTGTGTTAATTTGTATTTTAGTCCTTTGCAGCTGGGGAAATGAAGATTTAGGAATGTGCGTGCTGATCTTTTCCAGAACGTTATCAGCTTCCTTGCACCTACTGTTACTCTATTTTCCACTCTGTATAAATTTCCGGAGTTGGTACTCTGCTCTCCGGAACCTATAAGCCACATTGAGCCTACTGCTATGCGGGAAAATGTGGGATACAAATGTAATAAATAAATAAATATATTATGCCTCAACAATCAAAACACACACGTAGCATGATTCTATAAAGAGTGCGCACAACGTAATTGAACAAGCTAATCAGCGTTGATAATTGGGAGATAACAATTATCAGCACTAATTGGCAATAGTTAGGATTTAGGCGCCTATCCGATTCTATACCAGATTGCGCCTAAATCCTATTGTGCATAACAATTTGGGGGGGGGGGGGTAGGGGAGTTCCTGGATTTTATGCACATTGGTACAGTATCACGCCTAACCGCGCCTAACTTAGGGGCCATTTTACTAAAGGCTTGCCGTGTACCAATCTGGAACTACCACCAGTTTATCACAGGAGCCCGGCAGTAAGTTTCCATTTCCGGTGCTACAAAAATATATATATTTTTTGTTGCACCGGTGCTTACCTGTCGGTAATCGAGCTGCACCACGTGCTGCTGCCTGTTTACTAGCGCAGGCCCCCTTTTAGCGCAACTTAGTAAAAGGATCCTTCAGGCATCAGTATTTAGGCCTTATAGTAGGCCTAATTGCAGCCACCTACAGTTAGGCGCATTTTTGTGCTACGTGGAGGAGTGGCCTAGTGATTAGAGCACTGGTCTTGCAATCCAGAGATGGCCAGTTCAAATCCCATTGCTGCTCCTTGTGACCTTGGGCAAGTCACTTAACCCTCCATTGCCTCAGGTACAAACTTAGATTGTGCGAGAGAGAAATATCCAGTGTACCTGAACATAACTCACCTTGAGCTACTACTGAAAAAGGTGTGAGCAAAAATCTAAATAAATAAGCACAAATCTATAAAGGAAACATATTTGTTATAGAATCACTCTTAGAACACCATACTATCAGCACTGAATTTTAGGTGCTACTTATAGAACAGTGATGGTGAACCTATGGCACGCGTGCCAGAGAGAGCACACAGAGCCCTCTCTGTTGGCGCGCGTGCCGTCGCCTCACCCACCGGAAGTTCGTTCCCTCCTCCCTTTGAGTTCCAGGCCCCCTCCCTCCGAATTTTAAAAGTTATCTATTTTACTTCGTTGGGGTTAGGACAGCAGCATGCAGGCTCAGCTCAGTGCTTAGTTCAGTTTTCCTTTCTCTCTCTCTCTCTCTCTCTCTCAGCTCTGGTCCTAAGCACCAAGCCGAGCCTGCATGCTTTTTACCGCTGCTGCCGCCCTAACCTCAACGAGGTAAGATAGATGACTTTTAAAATTTGGATGGAAGGTGCATGGAACTAGGAGGGAGGGAAGGACCCTAGAACTGGATGGGAGGGAGGAAGGTTTGGAACTCGGAGGCAGGTGGAGGGGGGACAGGAGAGGGAGGGGGGATGAGGGGGAAGGGGGAATGCACCACCTGTTAAATTGCCCTGTTGGCACTTTGCGATAAATAATTGGATTTTGGGTTGCTGTTTGGGCACTCGGTCTCTGAAAGGTTCACCATCACTGTTATAGAACTTACCCCTAAGTGATTTGCATGTGATTAGTAAGCCCTTAGGGGCCTTTTTACTAAGGTGCGCAGAAAAATGGCTTGTGTTAGTGTAAGCGTGGATTTTGGGCGCGCACCAATCCACTTTTCAATGCACCTGTAAAAAAGCCCTTCTTAAAATGTTTGCCGAAAATGGACATACGGCAAAATCAAAACTGCCGCGCGTCCATTTTGGGTCTGGGACCTTACCGCCAGCCATTGACCTTGCGGTAAAGTCTCATGCGGTAACCGGGCGGTAATGACCTACACGTGCCAAATGCTACTTGACACACATAGCTGACGCACGCCAAAAAATAAAAATATATTTTTCGGGCGCGCATAGCGGACACACGGCAAAAATGAAATTACTGCAAGGGCCACACGGTAGCTGTGCGGTAACTCCATTTTGGCGCACGTTGGATGCAAATAGACACTTACGCGGCTTAGTAAAAGGGCCCCTTACTGCCTCCAAAATAGGTGGCGGAATCTGTTTTAATGGCCACACAGTAACGGCAACAATATTCCTGTTGTGCGATGAATTCCTCTTGATGCAGAGACTTATTTATTTAATAGTAAAAAAGGGCCGTTTCTGAAAGAAATAAATCGGGCGCTAGGATACTTATATGAGTACGCAGCTATGGAACTCACTTCCAACCCACCTGAGAAAGATCAACGAATTAACTAACTTCCGCAAAGCCTTGAAAACTTACTTCTTTAACAAAGCCTACCAAGAGAACCCTTAACTAACTATAACACAATACCTACCCTACTTTATTCAGGATGTATCCTTCTACAATTGCTTGAACAAACCCTCTTAACTTCTTTGTAACACCAATTGTATGATGTAACTTCCTGAGCCCCTACGTCTTGCCCCATCCTTGGCCACCTTTAAATCTAGACTGAAAGCCCACCTCTTTAACATTGCTTTTGACTGGTAACCACTTGTAACCACTCGCCTCCACCTACCCTCCTCTCTTCCTTCCCATTCACATTAATTGATTTGATTTGCTTACTTTAATTTTTGTCTATTAGATTGTAAGCTCTTTGAGCAGGGACTGTCTTTCTTCTATGTTTGTGCAGCGCTGCGTACGCCTTGTAGCGCTATAGAAATGCTAAATAGTAGTAGTAGACTCGTAACCACTTGTAACCACTCGCCTCCACCTACCCTCCTCTCTTCCTTCCCGTTCACATTAATTGATTTGATTTGCTTACTTTAATTTTTGTCTATTAGATTGTAAGCTCTTTGAGCAGGGACTGTCTTTCTTCTATGTTTGTACAGCGCTGCGTACGCCTTGTAGCGCTATAGAAATGCTAAATAGTAGTAGTAGTAACCTGGTCTGGCATTGCCATAACAGGTCTCTGTAAACCACATTGAAGCCTGCAAATAGGTGGGAAAATGTGGGATACAAATGCAATAAATCCTATATAATAAAAGGCACCTCCAACATTCTGAAGCTGACTGCATGGCTGAAGCATTCCTGCTCTCTGTATCCATCTACTGAATTGACATCACGTACTTCCGGGTTCCTCACAAGCAGAAGTGACCAACCACACGAGGTTTCTCGGCTTCACAATGTTGCAGGTGCATTCTATTAAATAGGATTGGTCAGTTCCTTGAAGCACAGCCAGAGCTCAGCGTCCTGCACAGTAATGCTCAGACACCAGAGAGGGGGGGGGGGGGGGGGGGCTGACACCAGAGAAAGGGAGGGAGGGGGGGCCTGACACCAGAGAGGGGGGGTATCTCTGTCACACACACACTCTCTCTCTCTCACAGTCAATGTCTTTCTCTCTCTCACTCTCACACACTGTCTCTCACACACTGTATCACATTCACTCTCTATGTGTCACACAGTTACTCACATACTCTCTTGATCTCATACACTCAGTCTCACAGAGAGTCTGTGTCTCACACACACTCTCTCTCTCGCACACACTTTATCTGTGTGAAACACACACTCTCTCTCTCACACTGTGTCTCACATACGCACTTGCACACACTCTCATTCTCACACACGCTCTCTCTCTCACAGACACACTCGCACCCAGACTCACTCTCTCTCACACACACACACTCGCACATTCACTCTCTCTCTCTCACACACAGTCACTCTCACATACACTCTCTCAAACATACACACTCCGAGGAAAACCTTGCTAGCGCCTGTTTAATTTGTGTCAGAAACGGGCCTTTTTTACTAGTAAATAAATAAATAAATAAATAATGATGGTGGAATTGCAATTATGTTGTTAACAGAACCATTACCAAAAATCAGGGTATATAATGAGTGTGTGTGTGAGACAGTGTGTGGCCATTCCCTTCCACATCAATTCCCCCCTTTTCCCATCAGTTGCAGGGATGGCCAAATTTCAAGGGGGTGTCGGAAGTATAGTGACGGGGCAGTTGAGGACGTCCAAAGTTTGGACGTTTCTGCAATGGGCAGTTAAGGACGCCCAAAATTGGATGTTTCTATGAGAAAGACGTCTTTCTCATAGAAACATCCAATTTTGGACGTCCTTAACTGCCCATTGCAGAAACGTCCAAAATTTGGACATCCTCAACTGCCCCGTCACAGAAACGTCCAAGTTTTGGACGTCCTCAACTGCCCTCGCTGGCTGGTTTGCTGTAGGGGGGAATGGGGGCTTGCCAGCATGCAAATAGCCGCTGTCCTTTGCCTCTCAGTCTTGTTCGATGCTTTCCTTTCCTGTTGTTGGCCGCTGCCGTTCAGCTGTCACTCTCGTTCGAGGGCTGTAGCAGCTCCCGCTGTTCTTTTTTGCCGCTGCCATTCAGCTCTTACTGGCGTTCAAGAGCTGAAGCGGCTCCTCGAGATCAACGTCTTTGCCCTCTCTTCGTTATTGTGGTCGCGTGCTTCCCGCCTCCCTGCTTGGAGTGGTAACATCTCCTGATGTCAGGCAAGCAGGCTTCTAGTGCGGGCCAGTGACGTCAGGAGATGGTTACGAACGCAGTGAGACACATTGGAACATTGCAGGAGCAAATGATTATATTAGATTTCTTTTTTACATTTGTATCCCACATTTTCCCACCTATTTGCAGGCTCAATGTGGCTTACATAGTACCGGAGAGGCCTTTGCAGGCTCCGGTGTGAACAAACCCATTTCTCCTCTCCCTCCACTCTCTATCTCAGTTGATAACACCCTCATCCTCCCCGTCTCATCTGCCCGCAACCTCGGAGTCATCTTCGACTCCTCCCTCTCCTTCTCTGCACATATCCAGCAGATAGCCAAGACCTGTCGCTTCTTCCTCTATAACATCAGCAAAATTCGCCCTTTCCTCTCTGAGCACACCACCCGAACTCTGATCCACTCTCTCATTACCTCTCGCCTTGACTACTGCAACCTACTCCTCACTGGCCTCCCACTTTGCCATCTATCCCTCCTTCAGTCCGTTCAGAACTCTGCTGCAGGTCTTATCTTCCGCCTGGACTGATAAACTCATATCACCCCTCTCCTCAAGTCACTTCACTGGCTTCCGATCAGGTACCGCATACAGTTCAAGCTTCTCCTACTTACCTACAAATGCACTCGATCTGCAGCCCCTCGTTACCTCTCTACCCTCATCTCTCCTTACGTTCCTACCCGAAACCTCTGCTCACAGGATAAATCCCTCCTCTCAGTACCCTTCTCCTCCACCGCTAACTCCAGGCTCCGCCCTTTCTGCCTCGCCTCACCCTAAACTCCCCGAGTCCATACGTCAAGCCCCCTCCCTGCCCAACTTCAAATCCTTGCTCAAAGCCCACCTCTTCAATGTCGCATTCGGCACCTTACCATTATACCTCTATTCAGGAAATCTAGACTGCCCCAACTTGACATTTCATCCTTTAGATTGTAAGCTCCTTTGAGCAGGGACTGTCCTTCTTCGTTAAACTGTACAGCGCTGCGTAACCCTAGAAGCGCTCTAGAAATGTTAAGTAGTAGTAGTAGTATGTTGTGGTAAGATCAAGTTCATGTGGCACAGCCACATTAGGGAATCGGATGAAACGGGGGGGGGGGGGGGGGGGCTTTTGTTGAGGATTTTGCTTGGTGCTACAGATGAAGAACTTTGAGTAAACCCCGACTGGACCCCTGGTGATTTCGATGACAGCTATTTCCACTCGGGTGGCTAAGCTAAGTTAATGGTGTTTTTTCTCTGTGCACAGGCCTGTTTTGTCTAATTTTTTAATGTTTTTCAGTAAATGTTATTGACTCTTACCCAATAATATGATGTGTTGAAGATTCTTATTTCCCTCTGTTTTTTGGCTGCAAAGGTTTCTTTTCTCCATTAGGGAGTTGTTTTCCTTTGCAGTTGGGTTCGGAGGCTTTTTGAAACCGGTGATAGCAGCCATTTTTAATGGGGATTGGCCATCTCCGTAGGCACCCCAGGCTGTTGAGGTTTCAGTTGGTTTAAATGTTTTTGTTATCTTCCGCATAGTATGAGTTTGAGTCAACTCTAGAGCAAATTTTTGCTTTGGATTAGTTTCTGTTAGTTTTTTTTTTTTTTGCTCTGCTCTCCAGCAGTTTGTTAACTTTTGAACATTTGCACATGACCATTAATCCAAAAATTTAAAAATCAGCGTTTTTTACTGCACTAAAAATGGCCTTAGCGCGTGGGAAAGACCCACATAAAGGCATACTAAGGGGGGCTTTTACTTAGGCGTGCTGGCGTTTTTAGCGCGCGTTAAAAATAGGCACTTGCTAAATGCTAAAGATGCCCATAGGAATACAGGAATAGGAATAAAGCTCTCGTGCTTTCTAGGGCGACAAAAATGATAGCGGGGATGGGACGACTTCCCTATGAAGAAAGACTAAGGAGGCTAGGGCTTTTCAGCTTGGAGAAGAGATGGCTGAGGGGAGACATGATAGAGGTATATAAAATAATGAGTGGAATGGAACAGGTGGATGTGAAGCGTCTGTTCACGCTTTCCAAAAATACTAGGACTAGGGGGCATGCGATGAAACTACAGTGTAGTAAATCTAAAACAAATCGGAAAAAATGTTTCTTCACCCAACGCATAATTAAACTCTTGAATTCGTTGCCGGAGAACGTGGTGAAGGCGGTTAGCTTGGCAGAGTTTAAAAAGGGGTTAGACGGTTTCCTAAAGGACAAGTCCATAAACCACTACTAAATGGACTTGTGAAAAATCCACAATTCCAGGAATAACATGTATAGAATGTTTGTACGTTTGGGAAGCTTGCCAGGTGCCCTTGGCCTGGATTGGCCGCTATCGTGGACAGGATGCTGGGCTCAATGGACCCTTGGTCTTTTCTCAGTGTCGCATTACTTATGTACTTATGTACATCGGCGTCTTTAGCGTTTAGCGTGCCCTAATTTTAAAAGCGCGCTAAAAATGCCAGCTGGCCTAAGTAAAACACCCCCCTCAGGCTGCTCTTTAGTACTGTTTTGTAAAAGGGCCCCTAAGAGCCAGGGGCCATTTCGTACAAGAGCTTTCCAGAGTGCATGGACCAGAAGAGTGATATAAGCTTTGGGACAATACCTTCTCTTAATGAAATCAGCACTACCTTTTCCGATGCTTGATGACAGAACAGTTACTGGTAAGCAGTTTCTTTAACCTATAAAGACTGAAGTGTTGAGCACAGAAAAATTTTGACAGAAGGAAGTTAGGAAGGTATTATTGAGAATTGAAAGAGCCCATGCATTAGGGTTACCATACGTCCGAGCAACCGGGCGGGTTTTGCCTAGGGTTACCATATGCAGTGCATATTTTCTAGCGAAAAAGGTGCCAGTACTCAAATGCCAGGCCACCCTTCAGGGGGTGGGGTGATCACTGAGGGACCCACCCCATAATAGCCAGGCCCCCTGCAACCAGTCACAGAATCTGTAGGAGTGGCCTAGTGGTTAGGGTGGTGGACTTTGGTCCTGGGGGAACTGAGGAACTGAGTTCAATTCCCACTTCAGGCATGGGCAGCTCCTTGTGACTTTGGGCAAGTCACTTAACCCTCCATTGCCCCATGTAAGCCGCATTGAGCCTGCCATGGAGATTCTACATGGAATGTTGCTACTGTTGGAGATTCTATATGGAATGTTGCTATTCCACTAGCAACATTCCATGTAGAAGCCTGCACGGCCACATTGGTGATCTGCAAGGGCCGACTTCTACATGGAATGTTGCTAGTGGAATAGAAACATTCCATGTAGAATCTCAAATAGTAGCAACAGTGGAGGAGTGGCCTAGTGGTTAGGGTGGGGAACTGAGTTTGATTCCCACTTCAGGCACAGGCAGCTCCTTGTGACTCTGGGCAAGTCACTTAACCCTCCATTGCCCCATGTAAGCCGCATTGAGCCTGCCATGAGTGGGAAAGCGCGGGGTACAAATGTAACAAAAAAAAAAAAAATCTATGACAAGGCAGAATTGGTGTGTAGAGCTTGAGCTCTTTCATTAAAACTTGGGGACCATGGGTCAGTTTTAGCAGACAATGAAAAAGGTGCCAGTACTCAGTACCCCCAAGTACCCCCTCAAAAAAAGCCCTGACCATATGTCCTGATTTACCGGGACATGTCCTCTTTTTGAGGACATGTCCGGGCAACCGGGCGGGTTTTGCCAATCTGCCCTTCTTTCCTGCCCGGAGCGCTGCCCTGCATGCATCCTTCCTGTTCCTGATCTCGGCGCCGATTCAAAATGGCCGTCGAGAGTTGAAGTGACCTCGCGAGACTTCAACTCTCGGCGGCCATTTTGAATCAGCGCCGAGATCAGGAACAGGAAGGATGCGTGCAGGGCAGTGCTCCGGGAAGGAAAGAGGGGGCTTTTTCCGGCCCCGAAGAGGTCACTAGACCACCAGGGCAGTAGTAAGGTAAGGGGAGGGGGGGTGACGGGGAGGGGGAGTGATGGGGTGTGTGAGAGGGGGGAGGGGAAAATGTGACAGGGGGCGGAGCGAGGGCATGAAAGGGGCGTGGTGGGGTGTGTGGTGGGGCGGGGCATGTCTCCTCCTTTTTGGGGGACAAAATATGGTAACCCTGCCATGCATAATGAATTACAGCCGTTAAGCAATTTCTACAGCCTGCATTTTAAATCCATATGTAGTGTTCCACACTTGGGTACCAAAACCAACACAAAACCATTCTCAGGATTGTAGTTTTACCTACTCACATCCCAGTCCCTTGCAGGCTTAAAGTCTGGAGTTTGGCTTAGAAAACCCCAAAGATACCAGTCCCCCCACTTTGCTTTCATATCTATTGAGTTGTGCCCCTAACAGTGTAATGCAGCTTTTCCCAAACTGTGCATCGTGGCATCCTGGGTTGCCACAGCGCACTCACTGGGGTGCCGTGGCAAATCCCGACCTCTCTCCCATTCAGTGGCGTTCCTAGCCTCGACAACACTTGGGGCGGATCGCCGATGCGCCCCCCCCTGGCGAAATGACACCCCCCCCCCGGGTGCACGCCGCTGGGGGGGGTGCCGCGGCGCGCGCCTGTCGGCTGCGAGTTGGAATTGCTATGCTAAATTCTCTCGTTCGCTGCAGCTCCCTCCCTCTGCCCCGGAACAGGAAGTAACCTGTTCCGGGGCAGAGGGAGGGAGCGGCAGCGAACGAGAGAATTTAGCGTAGCGATTCCAACTCGCAGCCGACAGGCGCGCACCGCGGCACCACCCAGAGGTGTGCACCTGGGGCAGACCGCCCCCACTGCCCCCCCCCCTTGGTACGCCACTGCTCCCACTCGAACCGCTATTGAAGATAGCAGCGGCAGAAAATCAAATACAAAAAAAAAAAGCAAGCACAGGGCTGCAGCAGCCTTCAAGCATGTGCTGTCAGTGCTGCCGATCTTCTGCCCCCGGAACGGGAAGTTGACGTCAGCGGGGGCAGAGGACGAGCTGAGCCAACAGCGAATGCCTGAAGGCTGTTGCGGCACCTCGCTTGCCTTTTTTTTTTTTGTCACGGCCACTGGGGACAGGGAGCAGACGGCCTTCGGGACTCACAGAGGTGACTTGCCAAGGCGATTGGATGAAGTCAAAAAGTTGAAGCCAATAGGCCAGTCTCTGTTTCCCCTTCAAAACAAAGCAGGCAAACCTACGAGTTGCTGCACTCACATTATCATCTCACTTATATATTCAAACATGTTGGCTTGTTCAGCATACAGATGTGCAAACAGGAAGTATAACAAACAGGAAGTATAATAATGGAAGAACTTTTCATAGGTAATAACTTTCTGCCTCGCCTCACCCCACGCATGGAACAAACTCCCCGATTCCATACGCCAGGCCCCCTCCCTGCCCATCTTCAAATCTCTGCTTAAAGCCCACCTCTTCAAGGTCGCCTTCGGCACCTAACCTCTACACCTCTACCCAAGAAATCTAGACTGCCCCAACTTGACATTTCGTTCTTTAGATTGTAAGCTCCATTGAGCAGGGACCGTCCTTTTTGTTTATTTTGTACAGCACTGCGTAACCCTAGTAGCGCTCTAGAAATGTTAAGTAGTAGTAGTAGTAGTAGTAGTAGTAGTAGGTAGAGTAATAATTTGTTATAAATCGTAATCAGTGTGTCATTTGGAGGGGCTGGTTGTAGGGACACCCTGGCATTTTATATTTGGGCAGAGAAAAGAGATGGAGACCTATGTGGCTGGGGGGGGGGGGGGGGGGCAGAGACCTGTATGGTAGGGGGCAAAGATTGACTTGGTGGTGGGATCTAAGATCAGTGTGGCTGGGGGGGGAGGGGTGCTGTGAAAACTTGCTCGGACACGAAGGGTGCCGTGAACTGAAAATGTTTGGGAACCACTGGTGTAATGGACAGAGAAACAGTTTGAGCGAAACCCAGGTCTACATTCACAGATGAGCTTTGAAACACGTCTGCCAATCTCACATTCGTGTTGGACCAAAACTGGAACATCAATTAGCCGAAGATGAACACAAAACAAAATCAAAGCCGTGGATTCCTTGTCTTTTTTTTAAATCTTGTTTACACAGTGCTCTCAAGCGCTGTGAATTGAAGTTACTCTGAAGTTCAGAAAAGTGGCTGAGACACTGATCCTTTAAATAGATCTCAGATTGGATGGAGCAAAAGCCAATTTTTACGGGGCGGTTCATTTACAGAACATCTCTATCCCGAGAAACGCTTCCTTTGTATTATCTGATAGCTGGAATGTGCTCACAGCAAGTCTCCCACCCACCGCCCTTCCCCCCACGAAAAGTACTGGGAAAAACAAATTTTAGATATTTATACACTATGAAGCGGTTGCATAGCTGATAAGTTATTAATTTGCCTAATTGCATTTTGCTTCTCTTTGTTCTTTGGATTCTTATTGACGTTGTGTTCTTACAGCTACGGAACATGAACAGTACGACCTTTGAAACAGCAGCAACAACAAAAAGAATATCTCGTCACGCATGTAAACAATACTTTTCTCAGGATATCCTCCTTCTTTGGAAAGAGATATTGTGTAAGTATGCTGTGCAAATATATGCCACAAGAACATGGACAGATACGAATGTGTCGGACCAGATGTGGTCTGAGTGGAGGAGCAGCCTATTGGAAAGAGTGCCTGGTTCATATCCCATATGCTGTTCCTTCTGGTCATAGGCAAGTCACTTAATCCTCTGTTGTCTCAGGTATAAAGATTAGATTGTAAGCTTTGGGTTCTGACTGAGCTGCAGGACAGACATGGGGGTTAAGCACTGCTTTCGACTCCTAACCATGACTCTCTTACTCAACACCCTCACCACTGCAATTTCCCCACCCCTAGCTGTCTGTTCGTCTGTCCAATTTAGATTGTAAGCTCTGTTGAGCAGGGACTGTCTTTTCATGTTAATTTGTACAGCGCTGCGTAAGTCTAGTAGCACTATAGAAATGTTTAATAGTAGTAGTATGAGCCAAGTATAGGACAGTCAAGCCATTGTGACATCACTGATGAGGTTGGCTCTTAGGCATTGGTGGACTGAGGCATTATGACATCACAATGTCAGCTCTGGTTAAATCACCGCAGTTCCTCAGTACCTTTCCGCTCTCATCTCTCCCTACAGTCCTCCCCGTGAACTCCGTTCGCTGGGTAAATGTCTCCTGTCGTCCCCCTTCTCCCCCACTGCTAACTCCCGGCTCCGTTCCTTCTATCTCGCTGCTCCCTATGCCTGGAATAGACTCCCTGAGTCAGTACGTCAGGCTCAGTCTCTGGCTGTCTTCAAGTCTAGGCTTAAAGCCCACCTCTTTGCTACTGCTTTCCACTCCTAACCATGACTCTCTTACTCAACACCCTCACCACTGCAATTTCCCCACCCCTAGCTGTCTGTTCGTCTGTCCAATTTAGATTGTAAGCTCTGTTGAGCAGGGACTGTCTTTTCATGTTCATTTGTACAGCGCTGCGTAAGTCTAGTAGCGCTACAGAAATGTTTAATAGTAGTAGTAGTAGTAGTAGGTTAAGCATGTGTATTAGCCCAGATATGTATTATTGGTTATGATCACCTGGAGAGCATGAATTTCAGTTGACTGTAAAAAGACCATTTGGTCTTCTTACAGTCAACTGATTGATTGCATTGATGCAGTGGAAACCATCAGTTAAGTGCTAATAAATGTTCTAGTTGTTTTAATCCTCTGAGTGTCGTGTGGTTCCTGAGTGGATGAGCTGACGGGACCAGAATGAGTAAATGATAAAAACATACAGTGCCTCTTGAGCCCCTTCTAACCAGGGATAGCTGGACTGGGTAACATCAACATTTGCTGATTTCTGATCCGAAGAAGAAGGGTTAACCTTGAAAAGCTCATAAAAAAATGTATTAAGTTAGTCCAATAAGGTATCCTTTTCTTTTCTTTCCCTTGTTTTATTTTTATTTATTACCTTTAAGAGTGGACTAGGACGGCTACCCTATCATTTTATTTTCCAAAACAAATTATTGTAGTTCTCTTGATTGCCAGTTTCTAGATGTTGAACACTAAGCGGTCGATATTCAGTAGAACTTATCCAGATAGGAATGGCTTTTACCTGGGTAAGTCCTGCTTACTTGGCCCGTACCTGGATTTTCATTGTCAAATATGGCCACCAAAAGTCCAGACAGACCACCTCTGCAGTATTTGGGTAATGTCATGGTGCTCTGTGGGCAAAGCCTGGGCAGAGTTGGCATTTTACATGGTTAACAGCAATATTCAGTCTGCTAACTGTCCAGATTTAGGGACCCTTTTATTAAACTGCAGTAAAAAGTGGCCTTAGAACATCCTTACGTGGGTTATTCCTGCGCACTAGGCCATTTTCACCGCAGGTAAATTTTTCTATTTTCACTGTTAATGGCCGTGAGCTAATTTGTCCATTAGCACATGGCCATTAGCATGTGAGACTGTACTGCAGGGGCATAGCCAGACTTCGGCGGGAGGGGGGTCCAGAGCCCGAGTTGAGGGGGCACATTTTAGCCCCCCTGGCGCCGCCGCCCCCCGCCATTTATGACCCCTCCCGCCGCCACCACCACCTTTGACCCTTCCCCCGGCGCCAACCCTTTCGACCCCCTCTTCCCGCTGCTGCCAACCCTCCCCCGCTGCCGCCATCAGGTACCTTTGCTAGCAGGGGTACACAACCCCCGCCAGCCAAAATCCTCTTCTCCGGCGCAGCCGCGTTGCTGATCTGCAAGGGCAGGCTTCTGTTTCAGTGAGTCAGACGTCCTGCACGTATGTGCAGGACGTCAGTAAGTGCAGGACATCAGACTCACAGAAACAGAAGCCTGCTCTTGCAGATCAGCAACGCGGCTGCGCCAGAGAAGAGGACTTCGGATGGCGGGGGTTGGGGACCCCCACCAGCAAAGGTACCCGACGGCGGCAGGGGAGGGTTGGCGGCGGGAGGGAGGTCGAAGGGGTTGGCAGCGGAGGGGGCCTGGGCCAAATCCACGGGGGCCCATGCCCCCGTGGCCCCACTTAGCTACACTCCTGCTCTACTGCCACCTATTTGTAGGCGGTAAGGGCTCACGTGCTAACCATGCACTAATCTGTTAGAACGTGACAATCTAGCTGCGCTAAACATGCCCACTCTCCAGCCCCAGCCCCACCCCCAACACTAAAAATAAATGTTATTTTCCAGCACGTGGGTAGTGCACGCACATCCAAAAATTACCACGGGACACCTCTGTACCCCGCAGTAAGGCATTTTTGCTGTGGTAAGAACATATTAGTGAGTAAAAGGACCCCAAAGTTAGCAGTCTTTCAGCATTATGCCAAATGATCAGTTGAAAGTTTCCAGCTCAAATTGCTCATAACCAGGGATCCAAGATGGCTGCTGCCTAGTAGGATGTGTCAGCTGTTTGGGAGATGCTCGAAGCGATTTCTGAACGTAATTCATTCTGAGTACATTTTTTCCCATTGAGATGTCTCTAAAGTGCAGGGGTAAAGTTTGGAGTTACCCATCTGAGATGCCTAAACTCCCCAAAACTAAACTGCCTTTGATCACCTCCTATGTTGCTTCTTCAAAAACTATGTCTCCAGGTCAGGGATCACTGGTAGAGGAGGCCTTGGTCCACCATCAAATGGAGTGCTCCTTGAGCCTGGACGCAAGAAATCCGCCTCCCCCGCCAGGCTCCGGTAGAGAGGTGGCACAGAGAGTACCTCGGAGTGTCGAAGTACTAGGTCAAGAGGCTTTGCTCGGGTTGGGTCCAGCTGAAGTGACTAGTCTACTGAGTTTGGGGGCCTCTCTTGATGGTTCAAGTAGCAGAGCAAGGGAATGAGTGGGGAAGCTCCATCTGCTATTCCGGAGCAGAGTGCAAGATTGGAGTCAGCAACCCTGCAGTCGGGCATTTCAGCTCGGTCTTCTGGTACTCTGGTACTGAAAGGGAATGCTCTTGTTCTGATTGCTAAATCATCGGTGGTTACACTTGAAGCCATTTTGTCAACCCTAGTGTGGCTGGACACTTCAGTAACTAAAACTACGGAGGAACTTGCTGGAATATTGAAAACACTGGAAATGGATAAAGTCCAGCAGGAAGAAAAATTGGAATATTATCCAAGAGAATGGAAAAGGAAGAACAAGTTTTGGAACAACAAGGTACTGTGATTAATTAATTAATTTATTTGTTGCATTTGTATCCCACATTTTCCCACCTATTTGCAGGCTCAATGTGGCTTACATAATGCCGTAATGGCGATTGCCATTTCCGGATTGAGAAATACAAAATGGTTCTTAAGTGACAGAGTAGATTAAGCGATCAAGTGTAGCGAGTTCGTTACTGGAATGAGAAGTAGAGTGGTATAACGATAAAGTTCATTAGTGTCAAAGGACAGTTAAGCAATCCAGTGTCGAGAGTTCGGTTTTGTCCCGTTCTGGTATGGGTTTCGTTGTCTGGTATTTAGGATGGATCATTGTGGTATGCCTTTTCGAACAAGTTGGTTTTTAATAACTTTCGGAAGTTTGTTAGGTCATGTATTGTTTTGATGGCAGTCGGCAGTACATTCCATAGTTGCTCATTGTTTTCACATCGAAGATTGGAGTTGATTGAAAATAAGTGAAGATCTTTGAACTTAAGATTGAGAGATACCTTGAAGAAGTACTTTAATGATATCCTAAAGATTCCATTAGTTACACTCTTCCATGGCTAAATGCTATTTTTTTGTCAGTTAAATCAGGGCAAGGAGTATGGGACCCTTTTACTAAGCCGCGTAGACACCTATGTGCACCCAACGCATGTCAATTTGGACTTACCGCCCGGCTACCAAGTGGCCCGTGCGGTAATTTCATTTTTGACGCATGTCTGCTACGCGCCAGAAAGTATATTTTATTTTGTGGCATGCGGTGAAAATTGAGCAGTAACTCTGACTTGATGCACGTAGGCAATTTACCGCACAGTTAACGCGAGAGACCTTACCACTAAGTCAATGGCTGGCAGTAAGGTCTCAGACCTAAAATGGACACGCACCAATTTTTATTTTGCCGCACGTCCATTTTTGGCAACATTTTTAAAAAGGCCTTTTTTTACAAGTGCGCTGAGAAATGAATCTGTGCACGTACACAACACACGCGCACACCACTGCGGCCCGTTTTTCAGTGCACCTTAGAAAAAGGACCCCTAAATGGGAGAACAGTCATTTCCAATGATAGTCTCAATGTATCAGCCATCCTAGAGAGATCAGTGGATGAAGAGACAAATAGGGCTACTTCGCTAGTAACCTTTGTGTTTGAGCAAGGTAAAGAAAGAATATTTACTATGCATTGTCATTATCATACTGTTTTATTTCTTGGTTAGAAATTGTGGGTGTTTCCCGATTTGAGTAAGATAGCACAAGACAGAAGAAAGAAATTTTTCTCTGCCGCCCAGGAGGCTCGTAATCTTGGGATGTAAGTTTTTGTTAGTTTTCCTTGTAAATGTATTGTGATTTGTGAATCTCATTGATAAATATTTCTTTGATCCTGCCCAATTTTTAAGTTTTCTTGAAAATAAGAAAAGGTCTACTTAAGCTGGGACTGTATGGGGGATCTTGTAAGGTCTGTAGAGGGTTTTGCTTATGGGATGTAGGGCTGCATATGTAAGAGAAAAATTGTCTTCTTTGGTAGACTTTTCTTATAGTATCGTTAAGTTTTTGATCAAATTCTCCTCTTTTCCTTATTGGATCCAATTAGATTTCAGTTTTATAATGGTACCGAGAGAAGATTATCTTTGTAATTCTTTATTGATTGTTTGATTACTTGGTTACCAATTGCTATTCAAATTGTTTTGATTTGATGTATAATTCCCTTTCCCTTATGACATCACAATATCAGACGTGAGCCAAGTATCAGCCAATCAAGCCATTGTGACATCACCGATGAGGTTGGCTCTTATTGGTCGAATGAGTGGAGTAGCCTAGTGGTTAGTGCAGCGACTCTGATTCTAGGGAACTGGGTTCAATTCCCACTGCAGCTGCTTGTGACTCTGGGCAAGTCACTTAACCCTCCATTGCCCCTGGTACAAAATAAGTACCTGAATATACTACTGTAAACCGCTTTGAATGTAGTTGCAAAAACCACAGAAAGGTGATATATCAAGTCCCATTTCCCTTCCCTTCCCTTCTCTTCAATACATACCATCCTACAATCAAATTGAAAATTGACTACTCCCCAGAAAAAGTCAACTTTCCAGACACCACAGTTTCCATCAGCAATGGCTACATACAAACATCAATACACAAGAAACCTACAGACAGATGCAGCTACCTCCACAACTCCAGCTTCCACCCTTCACATACAAAAAAATTCAATATACACAGCCAAGCCACATGATACCAGCGTATCTGCTCTGACCCAAGCGACAGAGTTAAACACCTCAAAATCCTGACTGATTCCTTCAAACAAAAAGGTTACAACCCCAAAATAATCTCCAAGAATACTACTTATTCCCTCAAATTACCTAGGAAAAACCTACTACAGTGCAAAGAGAAGAAAGCCACAGAGAGAATCCCCCGTGTAGTGACATACAATCCAGAACTAGAAAAACTGAGAAGAATCAGAAAAGATCTACAGCCACTATTCCAGGAGGAGGAAGTACTGAAAGAGATATTCCCAGTCCCACCAGTGCTGGCTTTCTGACAGCCACCTAATTTAATACAGAAATGAGTGAAAAGCAAATTCCCAATAGAAGCTCAAAAAGAAGGGAATGGCACACGCCCCTGAAATATTCCCAGCTTCAAACTGTGCCAACACATTTTGCAGGATCCTATAGAGGGGCATAATCGAATGAAAACGTCTATCTCCATGGGCGTTTATCTCCGAGAACGGGTCCGTGAAGGGGCGGACCGAACCGTATTTTCGAAAAAAATAGACGTCCATGTTTTATTCAACAATGTGTGAGCTGGGCGTTTTTGTTTTTCAGCGATAATGGAAAATGAAAGCGCCTAGCTCAAAAACGAATAAATCCAAGGCATTTGTTCGTGGGAGGGGCCAGGATTCGTATTGCACTGGTCCCCCTCACATGCCAGGACACCAACCGGGCACCCTAGGGGGCACTTTTACAAAAACAAAAAAAAAGGTAAAAGAGCTCCCAGGTGCATAGCACCCTTCCCTTGGGTGTTGAGCCCCCCCAAATCCCCCTCAAAACCCACCGCCCACAAGTCTACACCATTACTATAGCCCTAAGGGGTGAAGGGGGCACCTACATGTGGGTACAGTGGGTTTGGGGGGCGGTGTGGAGGGCTCCCATTTACCAGCACAAGTGTAACAGGTGGGGGGGGGGGGATGGGCCTGGGTCTACCTGCCTGATGTCCACTGCACCCCCTAATAACTGCTCCAGTGACCTGCATACTGCTGCCAGGGAGGTGGGTATGACATTTGAGGGTGAACATAAAAAGTTGTGAAACGGCATATTTTTGTGGTGGGAGGGGGTTTGTGACCACTGGGGGAGTCAGGGGAGGTCATCCCCGACTCCCTCCAGTGGTCATCTGGTCATTTAGGGCACTTTTTGGGGCCCTATTTGTGGAAAAACAGGGTCCAGGAAAAGTGCCCTAAATTTTTGCTAAAAACGCATATTTTTTTTCCATTATCGGCGAAAGGCGCCTATCTCTGATCGGCCGATAACCACGCCCCAGTTCCGCCTTCACCATGCCTTTGACACGCCCCCATCAACTTTGTCCGCATCCGCGACGGAGTGCAGTTGAAAACGTCCAAATTCGGCTTTCGATTATACCGCTTTATTCGTTTTTGTGAGATAAACGTCTATCTCCCAATTTGGGTTGCAATATAGGCGTTTTTCTTTTTCAATTATAAGCTGGATAGTCACTCACATGGGAAAAACATTCAGCATAAGGGATCCTTTACATGCTCATCCTCAAATGTGGTATATATCATTCAATGCAAAACGTGTGACGAAGGGTGCTATATTGGAGAAATAAGCCAGATGTTAAAGACAAGGCTTAATTTACATAGATACAATATTAAATATTCCAGTGCCAAGCAGGATGCCACCTCTGTGGGACAGCACTTTACAAAACCAGAACACTAAAGGAACGTAAGACCTTTGAAGTCAAAATGATGAATTATTTGACACCCACCAGACAGGACTCAACAAAGATCTGGGTTTTCTAGCCCATTATAAACCATAAAATTGGGATGCTTTGACACCCTCCTGTCTCCATGCATATCTCCCTGTCTCTCACCTACCCATTCCCATCCTGTTAGACTGTCACTGAAATGCTTTAATGTTTCACTTATATATACTGTCATTTACCAACATTTGCTTATTTCCGATCTGACGAAGAAGGGCAACCTTCGAAAGCTAATCAAGAAATGTATTAAGTTATGTCCAATAAAAAAGGTATCATCTTATTTTCTTTTCCATGTTTATTTTGTTTGATTTCTATTGATAACCTTAAGAGTGGACTAACACGGCTACCACACCTCTCTACATGTAGAACCCCAAAGAATAGCAAGATTCCGGAATGCTAAAGAGTGACAAGATTCCATGCAGAATCTCAAAGTGTAGCAACATTCCATGTAGAACCCGATCTGACAAAGAAGGGCAACCTTCGAAAGCTAATCAAGAAATGTATTAAGTTATGTCCAATAAAAAAGGTATCATCTTATTTTCTTTTCCATGTTTTATTTTGTTTTATTTCTATTGATTACCCCAAGTTTTACAAACCAATTGGTATAATAAATAAACACATATACTTATGAAGCTGAATATTAAAGATCAAAATCTCCAGTCTTATCATATAAAAAATAATAGCAATAATCTGAGGCTCCTCCTTCTTTAGTATATGTCACCAAAGATGTTCAAATATTTGAAAGGTATTAATCTGCAAACAAACCTTTTTCGGAGACAGGAAGGCGGTAGAACTAGAGGACATGAATTGAGGTTGAAGGGGGGCAGACTCAGGAGTAATGTCAGGAACTATTTTTTCACGGAGAGGGTGGTGGATATGTGGAATGCCCTCCTGCGGGAGGTGGTGGAGATGAAGACGGTAATAGAATTTAAACATGCATGGGTTAAACACAAAGGAATCCTGTTTAGAAGGAATGGTTCCATAGAATCTTAGCGGAGATTGGGTGGCAACGCTGGTATTTGGGAAGCAAGACCGGTGCTGGGCAGACTTCTATGGTCTACGCCCTGAGAATGGCAAGGACAAATCAAACTCGGGTATACATATAAAGTATTGCATACCATGTAAAATGAGTTTATCTTGTTGGGCAGACTGGATGGACTGTACAAGTCTTTATCTGCTGTCATTTACTATGTTACTATGTTCTATGTAAGATATCCAATCAGAATGTTCATACAGTGTTACTTTGTAAACTCCAGCAGATGAGAGCGTATTTTCTTGCAACTACTATTTCATCCCCGGCAAGCCAAGTCGCCTCCAAAATATGTTCAGAACAATCTTACGAAACTGCGTGAACTCCGATTTTCTTGTTTTGCAGTCTCTCCCGTCTTCATGAAACCCAACACAATTACAGCATTTCGCAAAGCGTCGTCAGGGGTTCGATTGAGAATAATTTTTCTCCTCTTAACAAATTGCGTAATCTGAGTGAACCTCCATTGGTGCCAGGAGAAAATGGTGTCTGACTTTCAGTTTAGTCATCTGTGGTGATATATATTTTTGTTGTTGTTACATTTGTACCCCGCGCTTTCCCACTCATGGCAGGCTCAATGCGGCTTACATGGGGCAATGGAGGGTTAAGTGACTTGCCCAGAGTCACAAGGAGCTGCCTGTGCCTGAAGTGGGAATCACACTCAGTTCCTCAGTTCCCCAGGACCAAAGTCCACCACCCTAACCACTAGGCCACTCCTCCACTGTTGCTACTATTTGAGATTCTACATGGAATGTTGCTATTCCACTAGCAATATTCCATGTAGAAGTCGGCCCTTGCACATCACCAATGTGGCTGCGCAGGCTTCTACATGGAATGTTGCTAGTGGCATGTAGAATCTCCAATAGTAGCAACATTCCATGTAGAATCTCCAATAGTATCTATTTTATTTTTGTTACATTTCTACCCTGCGCTTTCCCACTCATGGCAGGCTCAATGCGGCTTACATGGGGCAATGGAGGGTTAAGTGACTTGCCCAGAGTCACAAGGAGCTGCCTGTGTCTGAAGTGGGAATCAAACTCAGTTCCTCAGTTCCCCAGGACCAAAGTCCACCACCCTAACCACTAGGCCACTCCTCCACTGTTGCTACTATTTGAGATTCTACATGGAATGTTGCTATTCCACTAGCAACATTCCATGTAGAAGTCGGCCCTTGCAGATCACCAGTGTGGCCGCGCAGGCTTCTGCTTCTGTGAGTCTGACATCCTGCACGTACGTGCAGGACGTCAGACTCACAGAAACAGAAGCCTGCGCAGCCTTCTACATGGAATGTTGCTAGTGGAATAGCAACATTCCATGTAGAATCTCCAATAGTAGCAACATTCCATGTAGAATCTCCAATAGTAGCAACATTCCATGTAGAACTCCAATAGTAGCAACATTCCATGTAGAATCTCCAATAGTAGCAACAGAATCTCAGTAGTAGCAACATTCCATGTAGAATCTCCAATAGTAGCAACATTCCATGTAGAATCTCCAATAGTATCTATTTTTTTTTTGTTACATTTGTACCTCGCGCTTTCCCACTCATGGCAGGCTCAATGCGGCTTACATGAGGCAATGGAGGGTTAAGTGATATAGTGGCATTAAATCCTTTAGTATATCCCTCTTCTTCCTCTTCTTCCTCTTCTTCCTACCCCTCGCTTACATTTTCCCATACTATATATACTACACGTTTATCCCAATACTCACCCTCCTTCCATTCCCCTTCCTCTTCCATCCTCCTTCCTTGCCTATCTTACCTATCCACACATGAATGACCACCTCATTACTTACAATATTACAGCTTCATCCATTGTATATCACTTTGTTAACCTGATTTCACGTAAACCACATTGAACCTGCTAATGAGTGGGAAAGTGCGGGCTATAAATGTTACAAATAAATACATTAATTAATTAATTAATTAAGCGGTTAAGTGATACTAAGCCCGCACAAGTGATTTAGCTGGATAGGAGTTATTTCGGCAGGTTAAATTGCTTTGAATGTTGCCCCCCCCCCCAAGTTTTTATTATGTTTTTAAATTGGGAGGTGTATTTTAGTTTACAATGCTTTATGTTTTGTTTATAATTCAGAGATACAGTGGTGGAAATAAGTATTTGATCCCTTGCTGATTTTGTAAGTTTGCCCACTGACAAAGACATGAGCAGCCCATAATTGAAGGGTAGGTTATTGGTAACAGTGAGAGATAGCACATCACAAATTAAATCCGGAAAATCACATTGTGGAAAGTATATGAATTTATTTGCATTCTGCAGAGGGAAATAAGTATTTGATCCCCCACCAACCAGTAAGAGATCTGGCCCCTACAGACCAGGTAGATGCTCCAAATCAACTCGTTACCTGCATGACAGACAGCTGTCGGCAATGGTCACCTGTATGAAAGACACCTGTCCACAGACTCAGTGAATCAGTCAGACTCTAACCTCTACAAAATGGCCAAGAGCAAGGAGCTGTCTAAGGATGTCAGGGACAAGATCATACACCTGCACAAGGCTGGAATGGGCTACAAAACCATCAGTAAGACGCTGGGCGAGAAGGAGACAACTGTTGGTGCCATAGTAAGAAAATGGAAGAAGTACAAAATGACTGTCAATCGACAAAGATCTGGGGCTCCACGCAAAATCTCACCTTGTGGGGTATCCTACAACAATCAGCCTACAACTACAAGGGGGGGAACTTGTCAATGATCTCAAGGCAGCTGGGACCACTGTCACCACGAAAACCATTGGTAACACATTACGACATAACGGATTGCAATCCTGCAGTGCCCGCAAGGTCCCCCTGCTCCGGAAGGCACATGTGACGGCCCGTCTGAAGTTTGCCAGTGAACACCTGGATGATGCCGAGAGTGATTGGGAGAAGGTGCTGTGGTCAGATGAGACAAAAATTGAGCTCTTTGGCATGAACTCAACTCGCCGTGTTTGGAGGAAGAGAAATGCTGCCTAGGACCCAAAGAACACCGTCCCCACTGTCAAGCATGGAGGTGGAAATGTTATGTTTTGGGGGTGTTTCTCTGCTAAGGGCACAGGACTACTTCACCGCATCAATGGGAGAATGGATGGGGCCATGTACCGTACAATTCTGAGTGACAACCTCCTTCCCTCCGCCAGGGCCTTAAAAATGGGTCGTGGCTGGGTCTTCCAGCACGACAATGACCCAAAACATACAGCCAAGGCAACAAAGGAGTGGCTCAGGAAGAAGCACATTAGGGTCATGGAGTGGCCTAGCCAGTCACCAGACCTTAATCCCATTGAAAACTTATGGAGGGAGCTGAAGCTGCGAGTTGCCAAGCGACAGCCCAGAACTCTTAATGATTTAGAGATGATCTGCAAAGAGGAGTGGACCAAAATTCCTCCTGACATGTGTGCAAACCTCATCATCAACTACAGAAGACGTCTGACCGCTGTGCTTGCCAACAAGGGTTTTGCCACCAAGTATTAGGTCTTGTTTGCCAGAGGGATTAAATACTTATTTCCCTCTGCAGAATGCAAATAAATTCATATACTTTCCACAATGTGATTTTCCGGATTTAATTTGTGATGTGCTATCTCTCACTGTTACCAATAACCTACCCTTCAATTATGGGCTGCTCATGTCTTTGTCAGTGGGCAAACTTACAAAATCAGCAAGGGATCAAATACTTACTGTAACATTTTATTTTATAATGCTATATCTTATATTTCTATTGTAAATGTTGATATGTTGTAATACACCTGGTGGAATATAAACAGGTTATTAAATTAAATGAACCCAAATTAGCAATGCTGATTATAGCATGATCTGAAGATCACCTACACCTACTGAAAAGAACTGCCTTGAACATGGGAAATGCAGTTTATAAATAATAAACTGAGAATGAAATCCCTTCAGATATCACAGAATACTTTTGACTCAATCAGTCAGGTTGTGAAGGGTTAAAAGTATTCTGTGAACAGTCTGAAGGAACTTCCATTTCAATTTCTTATTTATAAATTACATTTCCCATTTTTTTATTGCAGGACTGTAGACGTACAGGCTGTGATTTGTGTTAGCTGGTGTTGTAAGGGTTTATGGTTTTTATTTACTGATCAGACGTGATGCTGGTGATTTGGAGCTTAGGGGAAAAATATTGAATAGAATGAACATTTATGATTTGATTCTGTTTCAAAGTATGGTGCTTTTATTCAAATTTTTTATGTGTTTTAAAGTTTTTGCTTGATCTTCTAGGAATTCTTTGGTTTTGTGACGATGCTATTAGATGACACAAAACACGAACGTATTAAGCAAGTAATTTATTCAAATACACATTTAATATCATTTAAACTAAGGAGAAAAGGGTCAGGAGCAAAATTAGATCAAGGGAAAGAGCCATTTTTTTTCTTTTTGGATTATAACAATAAAGTGACTTTCCGTTTCCTTACATCACCCAGAAGTGATGCAGGCTCTGGGAGTCTCAGGTGGGGTTTTCCATGCATCACTCTGACTGCGGGTCTAAACATTGAAATGTCATCGAAAAGACAGGATTCTTATCTAGCTTCATGTAGCTTCCAGTATGAAAATTTGAATCCCTGCCATTTCCTGTTGCAGAAGGGCAGGGGGTACTAAGAGCAAAGTCTATTTTTGAACCCTGTTCTAAAAGCTTGGAATATGACAGAAAAATCAACGGCCACATCAGAGGCCTTTGAATTTTCTTTCATGGCAAGAGCAAGTTGTGTCTATCAATGAAACACATACTTAGTCCAGAGGAAGTGAGGGCCAATAGCTTCTCAATCACACTTGGCATGTGTGTACATTACCGTGTTTGATCTCGTACAAAGCTTTATTTACACGACTGCCTTCTTCGGCTGGTGTTCGAAAAACTTGGATGGGACGCTAAGCTGATAGGAGCTTTCAGAAGATAAAATTAGCACCTCCTTGCTGTAAAGTAAACAGGTCATTCTGGCAGCGACTACAAAGAAACGCTTGTGAGCAGGGGCTTGCACGAGCATTTCACGGTTTCAGTTTGGCAGGAATTAACTGAAAAGTCGAACCTCCAAAACAAACAAAAATAAATAAATAAATTCCAAAGCGATCATAATCGAAATTTGCAAACAATGCCTTGCGAATTTTGTCACCACTAAGGTAATAAATAGAAATACATCAAAACATAGAAAAGAAAATAAGATATCTTTTTTATTGGACTAAGTTAATGCATTTTTTGATTAGCTTTCGAAGGTAACCCTTCTTCTTCAGGTCAGAAATAAGCAAACGTTGACAAATATCAGAATATAGAAGTGAAACGCAAAAGCAGCATCGCCACTAAGGAAACTCGCCTTCCACTTCCTCGTACGTTCACTGGACTGTGTAAAACCAACACACACTCAAGAGCTTTAAGATCAAATGTGACCTCTTCTGGACAAGAGGAGAGGAGTTACAACTGTTGTTGGAATCTGTTCTGGAACACTTTGACCCCGGTGGCAGGAAGCCGGCTACTAAATAGATAGACTTGATAAGATGGAACAGACAAATATGAGGACTTTGGGCTAGATGCATCAACCAAACGTTAAAAAATCTAAATCGTAAAAGTGCTTAACGAATTTGAAACAACGAAGAATGCACAAAAAAAACAGCTCAGGAATGTTCGGTGCGGTATTGAAAAGTACAATGTATCAAGCGAACGTTATCCCCGTCCTTAATTTGCTCCTTAAGCATGCGCAGAGCAGCCACAAACGTATTAAACCTACGTAGGTTGCTTACGTCAGACTGGGGCGTGCGAGGGGGGGATCCCGACCTGCAAGCCTTTTAGATGTCTGATCTAGCAGAAGAGTGCAGTTGAAGATAGCTCTAAAAAGAACGACCCTCGTAAATCCCCTTTTGTAACAAAAGACCTCTTTGCAGCTTGTTTACAGTACTGGGAAAATTGGCTTTAGGGTGTTAATTTTCAAAGCTGTTGGAGCCATAGAAATGCTAAGTAGAAGTAGTAGTAGTAGTAGAAGGGGAGAGACAGGATGTTTAAGCTGCAGGGAGAAGCAGTATGTTTTGTTTTGTAATGATGCAGGGGAAAGCGGAGAGCCACGTGTTTGTGTTTGTATCTCACTTTTCTTTTTAAACATGCTGGCTTGGATTTTTATGGTGCAGGGGGCAGCGGAGAGATGGTAGCTCAGGCCTTAAAGATAGGTCTGAGCACACGTAAAATTTCTGACGGTAAATGATTCGTTGCAATCATTGGTATGGTTAGTGCATTCCGAATTGTCCACATTTCAATGGTAGTTTCTCCTTTGCATTCCGTTTTCGTTAGCTGCTTGCTTCGTAGGAAAAAGGCCTTTAATGCATGCAACGGTTAGGAATTTCCTTCCTTAAAGGGTTGTTAGAGGGTCGTTAAGGTTTAGTGCATCTAGCCCTTTGAGAGGTAATGGGTATATACAGTTGGGGTGGAGGGTAGGGGAGAGGGAGAAGTTGGGGTTTATAAGGTAGATGATTTATTCCTTATGTGGAGAAAAGGTATAACTGTTCTGTGTGTGTTGTACCATCAATAAAAATGATTTAAACATAATAGAATTTTGATGGTAAAGCATCCAACAGAATATTTGCTTAAAAACCACACACAAGAAAATACACAAATCTTTATCAAGCTCACTGTGCACAATACTGCAAACTCATATTAATGGAAGCAGATCTTACAATTTATAAACACTGTGCAATGTATCCATGAAAAAATAAGTTCTTGTTACAACCTATGAAAGCAACCGAGGGGTTTACTAACAACAAACACCCTCAGTAATGGAGGCTGGAGACCAAGAGACAGAAATTCCACATAGCAAGACAGTCGGTGTGAGGCGAAGTTTTGAAACAGCATCTTCTGCACGGACAGGTACTAGAAATGTGTACTGAAGAGACAGTAGTTGGGCTTCCCTCCCTCAGAATTCACCTCCATACATACACACATGCACAGAGACCCAAGCAAAATCCACCATAAAGAAAATGTTTCTCTCAATGTGGAAACTCAAACGCATAAAACCATTCTTCCCGAGGGAACTATTCCGTAGCCTGGTACAGTCCATGGTACTAAGCCACGCAGATTACTGTAGTGGAATCTATGCGGGATGCAAGGATCAAATCATAAAGAAACTTCAAACCGCCAAAAATACAGCAGCCAGGCTTATATTTGGAAAAACGCGTTTTGACAGCGCCAAACCACTCAGAGAAAAGCTGCACTGGCTACCAATCAAAGAACGTATCACTTTCAAAATCTGCACGACTGTTCATAAAATTATTTACGGCGAGTCACCAGGATACATGACAGGCCTCATCAACCTGCCAACCAGGAACACCACAAAATCTACACGATCATACCTAAACCTCCACTACCCAAACAGCAAAGGACTCAAATATAAATCCACCTATGCAACCAGCTTTTCCTACCTAAGCGCACAACTATGGAACGCATTGCCAAAAGCAATAAAAACTACGCTCGACCACCTAAATTTTCGGAAAGCACTAAAGACAGACCTGTTCAGAAGAGCATACCCCACCGACCCAACATAAAAATGCCTGCTCACCTGCGACACAATGCAACCAAAGACCGTAACGAACATTACTTGACTCTTCTTCCCCCTTTCCCTCTCTAAGTTCCCCCAACTGTACCTACCATACATGTACCTCATTCTACCACAATATCACTTTGTATTCATTCATACCATGTATTTGTTCAGACCGTAATCGACTAATGCCGTTAACGGTTAAATGTAAGCCACATTGAGCCTGCAAAACAGGGGCGTATCTGCGTAGGGCCACAGGGGCCTGGGCCCCCGCAGATTTCGCCCTGGACCCCTCTACCACCGACCCTTTCCACCTCCCCCTCCCTCCCGCCCGCCACCACAACCCGTCGCCGATCTTTGCTGGCGGGGGACCCCAAGCCCCCGCCAGCCGAAGTCCTCTCTTCCGTACAGGCTGCAAGTTGCAACGCTTCCTGTTCTTCTGAGTCTGACGTCCTGCACGTACAACATGCAGGACGTCAGACTCAGAATTTGGAACTCAGTCTGACATCCTGCGCGTTGTACGTGCAGGATGTCAGACTCAGAAGAACAGGAAGCGTTGCAACTTGCAGCCTGCACGGAAGAGAGGACTTCGGCTGGCGGGGGCTTGGGGTCCCCCGCCAGCAAAGGTGACAGCAGCGGGGGAGGGTTGGCGGTGGCGGGAGGGGGTGGAGAGTGTCATTGGTGGCGAGGGAGGGGTCTGGCAGTGGCGGGGGGTCCGGAAATTGGGGGGGGGGCTCAGTGGCGCCGGGGGGGGGGGGGGCTAAAATGTGCCCCCTCCCTCTGGCTCTGGCCCCCCCCCCACCGCCAGAGTCCAGATACGCCCCTGCTGCAAAAGGTGAGGAAATGTGGGATACAAATGTAACAAGAAAATAAATACACACACAAAAAATACACACACACAGCTTGCAGCCATGGTTAAAGGAAATGGGAAAGTTGGGTTTGCCACTATCCAGGAGGCCAATGTAGTAAACCACAATCTTTCAGACGTCCTTTTCACTAGAAATGAAAAATAAAATATGATTGTTTTAGGGGTCCTTTTTCAAAGGTGCGCTGAAAAATGGCTTGCAGTAGTGCAGGCGCGGGTTTTGGGCGTGCGCCAATCCATTTTTCATTGCGCCTGTAAAAAAGGCCTCTTCCCTCCCCCCCCGAAAATGGATGTGCGGCAAAATCAAAATTGTGGCGCGTCCATTTTGGGTCTGAGACCTTACCGCCAGCCAGTAAAGAATTTGGGCGGTGAGGACCTACACGCGTCAGATGCCACTTGGCGCACGTCCGCTACGCGGGCCAGAAAATAAAAAAAATATTTTTCAGACGCGTGTAGCGGACGCGTGCCAAAAAATTGAAATTACTGCAAGGACCACGCGGTAACCAGGCGGTAACTCCAATTTGGCGCACGTAGGCGCCTTCACGGCTTACTAAAAGGGGCCCATAATGTGCTGTCTATTTGTATATATTTCTGACACTAGCGAGACTCTGTCTCGCTGCACCCTACACCTGGAATAAACTTCCTGAGCCCCTACGTCTTGCCCCATCCTTGGCCACCTTTAAATCTAGACTGAAAGCCCACCTCTTTAACATTGCTTTTGACTCGTAACCACTTGTAACCACTCGCCTCCACCTACCCTCCTCTCCTCCTTCCTGTACACATTAATTGATTTGATTTGCTTACTTTATTTTACTTTATTTTATTTTCTTGTCTATTAGATTGTAAGCTCTTTGAGCAGGGACTGTCTTTCTTCTATGTTTGTGCAGCGCTGCGTACGCCTTGTAGCGCTATAGAAATGCTAAATAGTAGTAGTAGTAGTAGGCTCATTTCCAAAACAAAACAAGAAGTCATAAGGTGGCAGAAGGACATTCGTCTTCCAAAAATATTCAAGTTCCAATTTTCAACTCTCCGATTTTAGATGTTTTGCTCCACAGTTCATCCAAATTTCAAGGGGGAGAGTTAGGGGTGCGTTTTAGGCGGGACCTGGACAGAGCATGGACAGCACCAAAAGGTACACGTTTTTCTGCAATAATGGAACAAAATGAAAATGTCTAGGGGCAAAATTTAGCTAGGCCTGTTTCAGCCACAACTAAGTGACCAAAAGGTGCCCTAACTGACCAAATCACCACTGGAGGGTTCAAGGCATAACCTCCCCCCCTAACTCCCTCCTCATAGCCCACTAAGATGTGACAGTGACGGTACATACCAGGCTCTATGACAGCTTCAGATATGATGGTCATTCCTATTAGAGCAGCAAGCAGGTCCCAGGATTAGCCTAGTGGTCAGTGCAGTGGACTATAAAGAAGGGAACCCAGGCCCAGCACCCCAACATAATAGCCTGGCAAAACAGCCCCGACAAAATAGCCCCGACAGAATAGCCCTTTATGTAGCCCTGGTCCACAAAATTATCTATGGCGAAGTCCCAGGATATATGACTGACCTCATAGACCTCCCAACCAGAAACACAATCAGATCATCACAAACATACTTAAATCTCCACTATCCTAGCTGCAAAGGACTCAAGTACAAATCAATTTATGCATCCAGCTTCTCCTACATAAGCACGCAACTGTGGAATACACTACCGAAAGCCATGAAATCAATGTACGACCACCTTAACTTCCAGAAATCACTAAAGACCAACCTGTTCGAAAGGGCATACCCTACTGACCAACTTAAGTGCGTGACCCCTGCAACACAACGAAACCACCGGCACCATTTTCGGGGTAAAAGAAACCCCCCCAGAAATGTCTTGCACAGCAGTAACTCGGTGGTACTCGGGCAGGTTACCACCGGGTTAGAGCGGGAGCCCTTATCGCCACGTCAGTGGGTGGTGGTAAGGGCTCCCTGCCGCATGGCCATACAGTAAGAGTTCTCTTATTCCAAGGCCATGTGTGCTGGGGGCTTTGTTACCCACTGAGGTAAAAAGGGCCCTGGCATACGGGAAAAATGGCCCCCGCCGCTATCGCAGGGTCCTTTACCCCACAGCTTCCGCCTAAATACCTACTGTACCTACATATAGGCAGGGCCGCCAAGAGACTGGGCTGGGCCGAGGGCAGGGCCACCCCCGCCACCCCTCCACCCTGAGGTCACCGCCGCTCCCCCCTCCACCCCCTGAGGTCGTCACCGCCGCTGCTCCCCCCTCCACCCGCCCCCCTTCGTCCCTCCTTGTGTCCCGCCCTCGCAGAAGTTATGTCAGATGAGGGCGGGACACAGGGAGGGAAGGAGGGCCGAAGGGAGGCGATCTGCTGCCCTGCTGCCTGCAGCGCTTTCACACGGAGGTGAGAGGCGCTGTGATTTCAATGCAGGGGGCCCGGCCCAGTGACAAACGGTCGACGGCGGAGGGCGGGTGGGACTGCGGCGCCGGGGCCCCCCTTGGAGGCCCAGGCCCAGGGAATTTTGTCCCCCTGCCCCCCTCTCGGCGGCTATGCATATATGTGACACCTGCAAGCTTGAGAGCTATTGTACTAGTGTACAGTGAGGTACAGTAGGAATTTTTCTGCTCTTGGAAGGCTCACCATACAACATAAAGGGATTCTGGTGAGATGTGTACCTGTGAAGTCCATTGTAGTACCCCCTAGACTGCCCCACTGTTCTGCTGGGATGCCTGTGTGGCCAGTCTACTAAGAATGATGTACCCCAGACATCCCAATGGCTGTTTCTTGGGCATTTTTCTCTCGGGCAGTTTATTTTCCAAAATAGTCGCAACAGAAAAATGCACTGGCACAAAATGTCTAGGAGAAAGGCGATTTTTGAAACAAAAAAAAAAAGATGCACATTTTTCAGCTTCGAAAATGTCTAGGTCACCATTCAATTTTTGGATGTTTCTAGGAAAACGTCCAAAATTGGACTTAAATGTTTTATTGAAAACTAGTAATGAAGGCACGTTTCAGGAACAAATGAAACGGGCGCTAGCAAGGTCCTCCGCTCCCCCCCCCACATAGGCCCCGCCCAGCCCTGGTACGTGGACGTTGGCCCCCCCTGCAAAATCGGCAACCCCCCGATGGGCGGAGCGTATGTCGGGGAGCGGAGGGGCGTTGGGCGGGTGGAGGCATGGGAGTGGTTTGGTGTTTTTGGAGGGGGGGTGATGTGCACGGGCATGTGTGAGAGAGGGGGTGGATTTTGGGGGGAGGGCGACGCGTGCCTCGTTTAAACACAGATGAAGCAATGGGCTTCAGTAGGTTAGTGTGGTTGTGTTCATTATGACCCGCCCCCGACGTCATAACGTTTTGACGTGAGGGCGGGGCAGAGTTAGATGGTTTGTAAAAGTGGTTACAGAGCTTCGAACTTACGAACTCTGAAGCCACAAAGTTTAGAACGTTGAGGTTGCTTTTTATGTGCAGATGGGGCGTGGCTGAGGGCGGGTCTATGAGTGAGGGTGAGAGTGAGTGGTCCACATAGCCTTGCCTACACAGAGTACAGGAGTTCAGTACTTCACTGCCACGGAGTGAGCTTCAGAACGTTTGAGGGGGGGATTTTATTAATATAGATGCCCCTCCACATCATGTTGGTCTATTTCTAGGATTCAATTTGTCATCTCCAAGTTCACTTCATTGATTGTATTTATTTGATCATTTTTCTATTATGATGCTGTTAATAAAATAATAAAAGTTATATGCCAAGCTACAAATAATAAATATAATTAATAAATGATATGAAATGAAATGCAGGTTAAAAGGGTCTGTAAATGTAAATAAATACTGGGGCTGCTGCATCTTTTCTGGTTTTCTTGATCTGCATCCTGAGCTGGCAGGAAATGCTATTATTTCTTATTTGGTTGAATGTTGCAGAAACTAAAAAAAAAAACAACAAAGTTTATTGGTTTGCAGTGAAGACTACAATGAAACCTTACATCACAGCATCTATAGTGGAGGAGTGGCCTAGGCTGGTCGTGCAACCCAGAGGTGACCAGTTCAAATCCCACTGCTGCTCCTTGTGGTCTTGGGCAAGTCACTTAACCCTCCACTGCCTCAGGTACAAACTTAAATTGTGAACCCTCCTGGGACAGAGAAATATCCAGAGTACCTGAATGTAGCTCACCTTGAGCTACTACTGAAAAAGGTGTGAGCAAAATCTAAATAAATAAAGATTCTAGAATTCTAAAGAACAACAAGATTCCATGCAGAATTTCAAAGTGTAGCAACATTCCATGTAGAACCCCAAAGAGTAACAAGATTCTTTTGGGTGGAGGAGTGGCCTAGTGGTTAGAGCACCAGTCTTGCAATGCAGAGGTGGCCCAGTTCAAATCCCACTGCTGCTCCTTGTGATCTTGGCCAAGTCACTTAACCCTCCATTGCCTCAGGTACAAACTTAGATTGTGAGCCCTCCTGGGACAGAGAAATATCCAGAGTACCTGAATGTAATTCACCTTGAGCTAAGGTGTGAGCAAAATCTAAATAAACAAATATCATGAGTGTGCCACCCACCCCTCTCCTTACCCTCCCCATCGTCACACTGGAAGGAACTGCCACCTTTGGTGATAAATAACACTGATAAAGAAAGATCATATTTTCCGAATGCCCAAGATATATTATCCAAGACGGGGCGTCTTCACCAGGCGGTCCCGGAGGCTCTGACTCGTCAAATGTGGGCACTCCATTAATTGTAAATGAGGCGCAGGTTCAGGGACGGGCATTTTTTCCTGCTGATTTAATTGGGTCAGTTGAATTTTTGACCACAAATGAAAACAAAGAATTTCCAGCCACAACTGGAGGAGTTTGCTTTCTGGGATATAGCTGTGCATGTGTCTGTGGTTTATGCCTATGTGTGATTCTGAAAACAAGCCACCCTCTACCCCTTCAGAGCGGAGGAGTGATCTTCTGGTTAAAACACCAGGCTCTGTGCCAGGGAAGCCATGGCTCAAGTCCTGTTCAGTGCTCCTCCTGGCCTTAAGCAAGTTACTTTACCCTCCGCTGTGTGCCCTCTGGGGAAGGGACTTGCCCACTCTACCACAACTGTAACTTGCCTTCAGCTTGGATCTACAAAACTGACAGGTTGATACTCAAAGGGATAGTAGAATTGGAAAAGGTACAGCGAAGGGCGACGAAAATGATAGTGGGGATGGGACGACTTTCCTATGAAGAGAGGCTGAGAAGGCTAGGGCTTTTCAGCTTGGAGAAGAGACGGCTGAGGGGAGATATGATAGAAGTGTATAAAATAATGAGTGGAATGGATCGGGTGGATGTGAAGCGACTGTTCACGCTATCCAAAAATACTAGGACTAGAGGGCATGAGTTGAAGCTACAGTGTGGTAAATTTAAAACGAATCGGAGAAAATTTTTCTTCACCCAACGTGTAATTAGACTCTGGAATTCATTGCCGGAGAACGTGGTACGGGCGGTTAGCTTGACGGAGTTTAAAAAGGGGTTAGATAGATTCCTAAAGGACAAGTCCATAGACCGCTATTAAATGGACTGGAAAAATTTCTCATTTTTAGGTATAACTTGTCTGGAATGTTTTTACGTTTGGGGAGCGTGCCAGGTGCCCTTGACCTGGATTGGCCACTGTCGGTGACAGGATGCTGGGCTAGATGGACCTTTGGTCTTTCCCAGTATGGCACTACTTATGTACTTATGTACTTATGTAAATACATAGTAACATAGTAGATGACGGCAGAAAAAGACCTGTACGGTCCATCCAGTCTGCCCAACAAGATAAACTGATATGTGCTCCTTTTTGTGTATACCTTACCTTGATTTGTACCTGTCCTTTTCAGGGCACAGACCGTATAAGTCTGCCCAGCACTATCCCCGCCTCCCAACCACCAGCCCCGCCTCCCACCACCAGCTCTGGCACAGACCGTATAAGTCTGTCCAGCACTATCCCTGCCTCCCACCACCGGCTCTGGCACAGACCGTATAAGTCTGTCCAGCACTATCCCTGCCTCCCACCACCAGTTCTGGCACAGACTGTATAAGTCTGCCCAGCACTATCCCCGCCTCCCACCACCAGTTCTGGCACAGACCGTATAAGTCTGCCCAGCACTATCCCCGCCTCCCAACCACCAGCCCCGCCTCCCACCACCAGTTCTGGCACAGACTGTATAAGTCTGCCCAGCACTATCCCCGCCTCCCACCACCAGTTCTGGCACAGACCGTATAAGTCTGCCCAGCACTATCCCCGCCTCCCAACCACCAGCCCCGCCTCCCACCACCAGTTCTGGCACAGACTGTATAAGTCTGCCCAGCACTATCCCCGCCTCCCACCACCAGTTCTGGCACAGACCGTATAAGTCTGCCCAGCACTATCCCCGCCTCCCAACCACCAGCCCCGCCTCCCACCACCAGTTCTGGCACAGACTGTATAAGTCTGCCCAGCACTATCCCCGCCTCCCAACCACCAGTTCTGGCACAGACCGTATAAGTCTGCCCAGCACTATCCCCGCCCCCAACCACCAGTCCCACCTCCCACCGCTCCTGGCCATTTCAGTTTCTTGTCCATGGTTAACCATGGATATTCAGCGACATTTACCTGGATAGTGCTTCTGAATATCTGCGGTTTAGCACCTAAGCCAAAACTGGCCAATTTGTGGACAGTCTGGGAATGAATTGGCACTTAACCGCATAAGGTAACAACATAAATACTGAAGGACTGCATAAGACACATTCCTGTCTTTATGTGGTTCCCCTGGTGTGGTTAAGTGCCGAATATTGCACTTAAGCACCTGAGTGCTAATTGGCCTTTAAAGTGACCTTGGTCACGTGTAATGCACCGAGCACTGAGCACAATTCTCAAATTTTTATATAAATTTTTTAGATAGTAGTGTTATTACAGTATAGGTTTCTTTTGAATTAATGTATTTATCTACTTCTAGGAACCGGAAGTTTAGAAAACCCAGTATTTGCAGTTTTGGAAACATTCTGCTTTAGACCCCAAATTAAAAACTCCTGCTTGGGACAATCAGAAAAGGACGATCTCATTAGCCTATCACGATTATTTTCGAAAGAGAAGGACACCCATCTTTCGGCACAAATCGGAAGATGGGCGTCCTTCTCGCAAGGTCGTCCAAATTGGCATAATCGAAAGCCAATTTTTTGACACCCTCGACTGCTTTCCGTCACGGGGACGACCAAAGTTCACGGGGACATGTCAGCAGGATAGAGAAGGTGGAACTGGTGTGTGATTAGGAGATGGTCGTCCTCGGCCGATAATAGAAAAAAGAAGGGCGTCCCTGATGAGCACTTGGCCGACTTTACTTGGTTCATTTTTTTTCACGACCAAGCCTCAAAAAGGTGCCCTAACTGACCAGATGACCACTGGAGGGAATCGGGGATGACCTCCCCTTACTAACCCCCTCCCACCATAAAAAACAAGCTTAAAAATACTTTTTTGCCAGCCTCAAATGCCATACTCAGGTCCATCGCAGCAGTATACAGGTCCCTGGAGCAGTTGTAGTGGGTGCAGTGTACTTCAGGCAGGCGGACCTGGGGGGGGGGGGGGGGGTTGGGGGGCTCAGCACCCAAGGTAAGGGAGCTATGCACCTGGGAGTAATTTCTGAAGTCCACTGCAGTGCCCCTAGGGTACCCGGTTGGTGTCCTAACATGTGAGGGGGGCCAGTGCACTACAAATGCTGGCTTCTCCCAAGACCAAAGGGCTTGGATTAGGACGTCTTTGAGATAGACGTCTTTGCTTTCCATTATTGCCGAAAACCGAGGACGACCATCTCTAAGGTCGACCTAAATGTCAAGATATGGGCGTCCCAAACCATATTATCGAAACGAAAGATGGACATTCATCTTGCTTCGATAGTACGCGTTGCCCCACCCCTTCGCCGGAACGTCCTTAGAGATGGTCGTCCTTGTTCGATTATGCCCCTCTATATGTCACCCACATTTTTGGATTCTTGTACATATGCCTTTAATATGTTGCTTAAAAGTATTGTTTTAAATATTATTCAAAATATATGTTCCCAAAATATGTCTCCTTACATGTTCTGACTCGACTTAACTGTTTTTATTCTGTTTCCTTATTTTTACCTTGTTTGCTTTTCTGACATCAGACGCACGCACAGAAACAGATGATCATTCAGCAAGCAACACGCCGGCACAGATGAAAACAGAACGTCGGCTGTCGGATGTTGGGGTCCCCCACCAGCACAGGTATGCGACGGCGGCGGGGGAGTGTTCTCGTCAGGAAGGGGGGGGTCGAGGGGGTCACGGCAGGGGGGTCCAGGGGTCTGTAACGCGGAGGGGGGTGTTGAAATCGGAGGGAGGGAGGAGTCTGGAACTCGGTGGGAGGGCTGTGAGGGGGCCTTGAAATGGGTGGGTGGGAGGCCTGTGTGGGTGGGAGGGAGGGGGGCCTTGAACTGGGAGGGAGAGAGGGAGGGAGGCAGGCCTTGAACTGGGAGGGAGGAGGGAGGCAGGCCGGCCTTGAACTGGGAGGGAGGCCTTGAACTGGGAGGGAGGGAGACCTTGAACTGGGTGGGAGGGAGGGTGGCCTTGAACTGGGAAGGAGGGTGGGAGGGGGGTCTGTAACTCGGAGGGGACAGAGCGAGACAGTGAGGGAGGGTGGGGGATTGCCTTGCTAGCACCCGTTTCATTTCATAATGAAACGGGCCTTTTTTACTAGTTATATATAATACACTATTTTTATTCCTTTTTGTATAGATGTTTATCTGTTTTAATTTGCATTTATTTATTTTGTCTTATTTATATAGACTCCTGAGGAAGGCGCCGTGTGTGGCGAAACACGGTATCCTGTTCAGTCATCCTCCAATAAAGCTTTTGATTCTTATTCAGCCTTTCTAGTCTGTTTGGAAGAGCCTGACCCTGTTCCCACTCCTTGCCTTGTCCTTCCACAACCAGGAAAGGCCCTTTTTGTTTCACTGCCATATGATACCCTGAAAAGGAAAGTTGTTTGCAAGTGCCCCTTATTTTAAACTCTGGCTAATGCTTCCCTGTATCAGGCTCCACAAGTCTGTCCTGTAGCCAATTGAGTTTCGGGAGATCTACAAATACAGATGAGGCAGATTTGCATGAACTAGTGTCACTGTATGCAAATTCATTCTCATGCATATTCATTGTGGATATTCTGAAAGCATGACTGGCTGTGGGGTTTCCAGGAGAGGTTTGGGGAGCTTGGCTAAATCTCTTTTAAAGGCAGAGCACTGCTTTTCCTGCTAGCTACTAAACTGTTTACCTTTAAAAAATGGCATTGGCCTAGCCCAGGGGTAGGCAACTCCGGTCCTCGAGAGCAGCAGGCAGGTCAGGTTTTCAGGATATCCACAGTGAATATGCAGGCGATAGATTTGCAAGCACTGCCTCCATGGTATGCAAATCTATCTCCTGCATATTCACTGTGGATATCCTGAAAACCTGACCTGCCTGCGGCTCTCGAGGACTGGAATTGCCTACCTCTGGCCTAGCCCATGTCATCTCTTCTATCTTCCATCTTTACACAGGCTCTCCCGGATTCGACATAGCATGCCTAGAGATTCTATAACGACACGCGTAACTTAAAAGCTAATGAGCGGTGATAACAGCACTTAACAAGCAATAATGAGCACTAATTGGCACTAATTAGAATTTAGGCGCACAACTCGCTAAGCGTCTTCTGTAACGAAGTTCGCCAAAGTTCTATCACACACAGGGAAAAAACAGTGTGATTATAGGTGGGGAAATGGGTGTTTGGTTAGGGTTACCATACGTCCGGATTTCCCCGGACATGTCCTCTTTTTGAGGGCATGTCCGGGGCGTCCGGCGGATTTTGCCCCCGCCCACGTTTGTCCGGATTTCTGGACAAACGTGGGCGCGGGTGCGGGCAGGCGCGTGCGTGCGGTGGGCGTGTGGGCGGGCGATCGGCGCGTGGTCTCCCGTTCCCTCCCCTCCCCTTCCTTACCATGTTCCCTGGTGGTCTAGTGACATCTTCGGGGCAGGAAAGAGCCCCCTCTTTCCTGCCCGGAGCGCTGCCTCCCCTGTCTATCATCCTTCTCGGTCTGGCTGGGGATTCAAAATGGCCGCCGAGAGTTGAACTCTCGCGAGGCCGCTTCAACTCTCGGTGGCCATTTTGAATCCCCAGCCAGACCGAGGAGGATGCAGCAGGCAAGGGCAGGCAGCGCTCCGGGCAGGAAAGAGGGGGCTCTTTCCTGCCCCGAAGAGAAGACGCTACTAGACCACCAGGGCTAGACAGTAAGTGAGGGGGGGGTATGTGATGGGGGGGAGGGGACTATGTGACGGGGGGGGGGAATAGGGGCGGAACCCGGACCTGAAGGGGGCGTGGCAGGGGCGGGGCATGAGGCGGGGCGGGGGCGGGGTAGGGGGGCGTGACATGTGTCCTCTTTTTCAGAGGACACAAAATGGTAACCCTATGTTTGGTGGGCGTTCTGAAATTTATGTGCGTAGCTCTAGTACAAACCTTACAGAAACTTCAGACCGCTAAAAACACGGCAGCTAGACTTAGATTTGGTAAAACTTGATTTGAAAGCGCAAAACCCCTCCGCGAAAAACTACACTGGCTCCCAATCAAAGAACGCGTCGCCTTCAAAATCTGCACCCTGGTTCACAAAATCATCTACGGAGAAGCCCCGAGTTACATGACAGACTTGATCGACTTACCAATTAGAAATACATCCGAATCAACACGAACTTATCTAAATCTGCACTACCCAAGCGGCAAAGGACTTAAATACAAAACAACTTACGCATCTAGGTTTTCCAACATAAGCACACAACTGTGGAACGCATTACCAAAAGCCTTGAGAACGATGTACGACCACCTAAACTTCCGGAAATCACTAAACACCAACCTGTTTAAAAAGGCATACCCTACCGATCCAACTTAAATGCCTAATCTCTGCAACACAACCAAACTAAAGCACGTCATGGACATAACACAACTCTTCCGTTCTCCGATTCCCACATGAACTTGATCTTACCACAACATCACCCTGTATTTGTTCACACCGGAGCCTGCAAAGGCCTCTCCGGTACTATGTAAGCCACATTGAGCCTACAAATAGGTGGGAAAATGTGGGATACAAATGTAACAAATAAATAAAAATAAATAAATAAATATGGCCCAGCGCACATAAATCTGTATGCTGGGACTTACGCCACATTTTCGTTGGTGAAAAATGGATCTGCGTACGCCTAAAACACGCTCTTACACTAGCTCAGCCTATTTTTCAGCGCACCAGTAAAATGACCCTTCAAGCAAAGGGTCTCAAAGGGTTTCCATTTGCAATTTATTTATAAATCACATTACCCATGTAGGATTGTTCCGGGCTATAGCTGTGCCCTGTGCAACTTGCTCGCTGGCTCTCCCTCCGCCCCAGCCTGCCAACTTCACCACTGCAAATGAGAGGAGACAGCAGGCCGGGAGCAATTTTGTCACCCCTAAATATTTGTGCCTTGTGTGGCCGCAGCATTCGCATAACCCTTGCTGTGGCGCTTTTCCCAGGTTCACTGCAGGACTGCAGAAGTATTGGCTATGATTTGCGTTAGTAGCTGTTTTTATTTAATTAGGGATTCTTTAAGTAAGCTCCTATACCACTAGTTCAAGCTTAACACCGCTTTAAAGGGTTTACCGTGGCATGCGCTGAGGCATGCCATGGTAATTTTGCAATCTGTGCGTGCAAACCATGCGCTAAAAAATTCTTATTTACATTTTTTCGCAGAAGGTGTGTGTATCTGTGGTGGAGAGCGTGCATTTCTGCGCTAATCACTTAGGGGTCCTTTTACTAAGGCATGCTAAAAAGTATCCCGCGCTACTTCCATGCGCTGCGGCCACCATTAGCGCTCCAGTAAAATGGATGTATTTTTCTTTATTTTGTAATGGCCACACACTGATTTCCCAATTAGCTTGTGGCCATTACCGCAGGAGCCCCTTATCACCACCTGTTTAGTAGGCAGTAAGGGTTCTTGCATTACTCCTGCGACAATCGGGCAGCGCACGGTAATGTGCCCACGTTTCCTGATTAGTGTACTCTCTGCCCGTATGCACGTCTCATAAGAAATATGATTCAGTGCGGGATTAGCGCTTGCCAAACGACATATTCTGGGACGCCTTAGCGCATCCCAGGGGCGTAGCCAGACTTTGGAGGGAGGGGGTCCAGAGCTTGAGGTGAGGGGGCATATTTTAGCCCCCCTCGGCGCTGCCAACCCCCCCGCCACTTTTGACCCCCCTCCCGCCGCCACCAACCCTTCCCGCCACTGCCAGGTACCTTTGCTGGTGGGGGTCCCCAACCCCCACCAGCCGAAGTCCCCTTCAGCGCCGGTCTCCGAGTATGGCGTGTTTGCTGATCTGGATTCTGTTTCTGTGAGTCCTGACGTCCTGCACGTCAGTACTCACAGAAACAGAATCCAGATCAGCAACGCGCTGGAGACCGGCGCTAAAGAGGGCTTCAGCTGGCACCAGCAAAGGTACCTGATGGCGACGGCGAGGGAGGGTTGGCGGCGGGAGAGGGGGTCGAATATGGTGGGGGAGGGTCAGCGGCAGGGGGGGTGAAAGCAGGGGTTCAGAGCTAAATCTACAGGGGCCCATGCCCCCGTGGCCCCACCTAGCTATGCCCCTGATGCATCCCATGGTAATACTTCTTTAGTGCACAGCAGGTGCGCGCTAGGTCTACTGTGCCTTAGTAAAAGATCCCCTGAGTGTGTGATTAACGCATGAGCCCTTACCGCCTACAAAATAGCCGGGGGGGGGGGGGGGGGGGGACTGAACACAAATGTTGCCTTCATCACTCATTTAAGCCCTGGTTAGAATGATCACTTTGCTAAACCTTATGCCTGTTTAATAAGAGGTACAAAAGCCAAAGGGAAGATTCTTGAAACTACTGTAAACAGGAAACATCCGTCTAATGTTTTCACCCACGCAAAACACGACACTTTTAGATCTGTGCAATCTGGTCCATCTTCACACATACACAGTGCCGTTCCGAGGCTGCCATTTATACATGTATGTAATCCAAACATGTAAACAATTCTATTTAAATACATAGATGCCATTCAAGGGTTCTCATATGGCTTTCCATGAAGTAAGAATCCCAAGACAGCTGCTTTGCATGTACGATAAAACGCATGTTTTATTTTTGTTACATTTGTACCCTGTGCTTTCCCACTCATGGCAGGCTCAATGTGGCTTACATGGGGCAATGGAGGGTTAAGTGACTTGCCCAGAGTCAGAAGGAGCTGCCTGTGCCTGAAGTGGTAATCGAACTCAGTTCCTCAGGACCAAAGTCCACCACCCTAACCACTAGGCCACTCCTCCACTGTTGCTACTATTTGAGATTCTACATGGAATGTTGCTATTCCACTAGCAACATTCCATGTAGAAGTCGGCCCCTTGCAAATCACCAATGTGGCCGCGCAGGCTTCTGCTTCTGTGAGTCTGACATCCTGCACGTATGTGCAGGACGTCAGACTCACAGAAACAGAAGCCTTCTACATGGAATGTTGCCACTAGCAACATCCATGTAGAATTTCCAATATTATCTATTTTATTTTTGTTACATTTGTACCCTGCACTTTCCCACTCATGGCAGGCTCAATGCAGCTTACATGGGGCAATGGAGGGTTAAGTAACTTGCCCAGAGTCACAAGGAGCTGCCTGTGCCTGAAGTGGGAATCGAACTCAGTTCCTCAGTTCCCCAGGACCAAAGCCCACCACCCTAACCACTAGGCCACTCCTCCAATGTGTAGAGTGTTGAGTAACACTCTATACATTGAGCACGTAGAACTATGGGAAATAGGCAAAGAAGAGCAGCAGACGCAGGAATGCTACCACAGAAACTTCCTGTGACACATCTCGCACTTCCACTTTGTATAAAATTGTTACTCGCTTGTCTATAATTTGAATGTAAACTTGTGTTAGTTGAGCAGAGAAATGCACAAAGGGTCCTATTCATCAATAGTGATCTGACTGCTCAAGAAAAACTGAAGGTTGATTAAGACTTGAATTGGCCTATTACACCGACTAATTCCGAGTTTAAGTGCTCTTAAGTCTACATAAGCCAACAGGTATTTAGTATTGAATAGAGCCCCTTATGTTTGTTCAACAATGAACAGCTACAGTAGATACAGAAAAACATGGAGACGTCTGCTGCCGGCCTTCACTAGGATCAACGAACGTCGTTTCATTTGCCCAGTCCACAAGTTACACACATAGTATTCTTCTTAAATTCCATTGGCAGCAGATCGGGGTAGACCAAGGGGCCATGGCCCTACTAGGTTTTTTTTGCATCAGCAGCCAGGGAGATGGGGATCAAGCCAAGGACAGAGGTTGGTTTGTTTGGCTCATCCAAGCAAGAAGCTGTTCTATAGACTCTACGAAATGCAGAGTAGCCTAGTGGTTAGTGCAGTGGTCTGAGAACCAGGGGAGCTGGGTTCGATTTTCCTTGTGACTCCTTGTGACTCTGGGCAAGTCGCTTAACCCTTCATTGCCCTAGGAACAAAAAATAAGTATCTGCATGTAATAAACAAACTGCTTTGATTGTAACCATAGAAAGGTGGTATCTGGTTCGAATTGTCCCTGCTCAGATGCATCTGATTTTGCTGATTTTGTTTCTCCTTGTTTCCTGCTCATTCAGCGAAGTGCGACTAAAATGATAGCGGGGATGGGACGACTTCCCTATGAAGCAAGACTAAGGAGGCTAGGGCTATTCAGCTTGGAGAAGACAATGCTCCTATCCAAAGTGCTAGAGAATTGGAGAGGAAAACAGCTGGGCTTGTTGGTTGGATCCTTATTCTCTATACTAATGTATTAACACAAAGTTGGATGTTTTTCTGGTTTGAAAATGGTGATGTTTGCTACTGGATTTTTGTGAAAAATATCCAAAATTGGATTTAGACGTCATGTTGAAAATGTCCCTCCGTGTATCCAACCAAAAAAAAAAGCTAATCTGATCATGTTTTCTTTCAAGGAGTATAGGATGACTTATACGGTCTGTGCCAGAGCCGGTGGTGGGAGGCGGGACTGGTGGTTGAGAGGCGGGGATAGTGCTGGGCAGACTTACTTGGTCTGTGCCCTGAAAAGGACAGGTACAAATCAAGGTCAGGTATACACAAAAAGTAGCACATATGAGTTTATTTTGTTGGGCAGACTGGATGGACCGTGCAGGTCTTTTTCTGCCGTCATCTACTATGTTACTTCTGTTGATAGGCTTAGTACATAGTTCATAAGTAATGCCATACTGGGAAAAGACCAAGGATCCATCGAGCCCAGAATCCTGTTCCCGACAGCAGCCAATTCAGGTCAAGGTCACCTGGCAAGCTACCCAAACGTACAAACATTTTATACAAGTTATTTCTGAAATTGTGGATTTTTCCTCCGCAACATGGTAATCGTTTCTCATTTTCTAATGGTTAGAGCAGTGGGCTGAGAACCAGAGAAGCTGAGTTCAAATACTGTGGCTTCCAAGGAACTTTTATGACAGGAGACAGCATGAGCCTATCTAGCCCATTCTGTGGGATGAAGCCAGTGGGCGGAGCTTGCTGCCATATTGTGGGACCCCAAACATTCGCAGATGCTATTGAAAACAATAGCAAACTTGTGAGGTTTAACATTGCCTATGTGTATTTTTGAAACATTTTACAACTTTTTTATTTATTTGAAAGCGTCCCATGTTTTTGTTAATACTCAGGAGGGGGGGGGGGGGTGTCCTGGGGCATGAGCCATGGTCCCGCTATGGGTGTGGGCGCTCCGGAGTGGCAGACTTGTTTTTGAAGCTGCAGGAGTCCCTACAACTTGACCCCAAGGTTCAGACAGAACTGGGACCTTTCTTAAAGCTATCCTCTACAAAACTTGAGCCTCCTGCAGCTCCAAAAACAAGTTTGACACTCTGGAGCACCCACAGCTGCAACAGGACCATAGCTCATGCCCCAGAACCGCCCCCTGCATAAATTTAAAAAACCTCAGAGAGCAGGGACAAATCCTGATGTGAATGGCTGGTGTCATCGGAGCCGACTCCAGAAGCCAGTGCAGGCATCGCTGTGGCCACCTATGCCTGAATCAGCATGGCAGCTTGGTGCCCTTTAACATCCAGCGACGCTGTGGTTTCAGAGAAAGCAGGGATGAATCCTGGTATGAACGACTGTTGTCATTGGTGCCGACTGCAGAAGCCAGTGCAGGCATTGCTGTGGCCGCCTCTGCCTGAATCAGCTTGGGGGCTTTGTGCCCTTTAACATTCACGACGCTGTGTAGCGCGCAGCCACGGGGCATGACCAAAGGGGCAAGCCACGCCCCTTTAGGAGTACTGCAGGAGTGGCTCGCTCTTTCTAAGATTGGAAGATAAGGGCTCCTGCGCTACCAAGGCGGTAGCTGGGCACAGCGTGGCACTGCCTGATTACCACTGGGTAAGCTCTTTTGAGCAGGGACTGTCTCTTTGTATCAGGTGTTCAGCGCTGCGTGCGTCTGGTAGCGCTATACAAATGCTAATAATAATAATAATAATAATAATAATAATACACACCGGCAGTACAAAAATTAAAATATTTTTGTAGTGCTGGAAATGGCGCACGCTGGGGATGGTAACTACTGCCAGGCTGCTACGGTAGCCCGGAGATACTTCTCTTTTAGCGAGCAGTAAGTCTGCATTGGGCTTTCCGCCGCTTCATAAAAGGGCCCCAGAAAGCTCTAAGTGCATCTGTGGCCATTTAAAAAAATGACCACACATTAATGACCAATCTGTAGGCAGTTAACATATCCAGGCCCCCATAGTTGAGCACTGGCTTGAAAAAAATCATAAGGTGGAAGATATCAAGTGGAGGGTCTTGGAACACATACATCAAGGGGAGGAGGGAGCATCGATTAAAAAAATACTAAATTATAGTGGCATATTTACTATTTGAATACGGTATCCCCGGCGGGCTTGAATGCTGAGCTTGAATGGGCTTGTTTAATTTAAGTACGATTCTTGTTCTGTCCAATGGGAACTGAGGGGTCAGATATGTCATTCGTGGAAGCATTTAAATAGGTATCTAAAGAACGTCGCCGCCATCTTGACAGGGGTAATCCCGGAAATAACTGAGTTGAGCTGGCGCTTGTAGCGGCATAAGGGTAATTATGATTATATCATTTGGGGTTAGATCTGTCATTGTGTATGAGAATTAAATGTATTACTCGTGCTTAATGACCTGAGACGTTTCTACTAATATTAACAAACATGCATGTCGGACAGCATTGAGCCCCCGGTCCGAGCACACTTAAATATTGCTAAAAAGATTATGTAGAAGCCGATGAGGAATTTGGTGCCAACATTAGTTGCCAAAAAAGTAATATTGGGCAATTAAGCACCACTGAGGCAAAAGTTAAAACATTAAGAATATATATTTTAAGATGCTGTGATAATTTTGAAAAGTTACAAATTGTGGCGGAGAAAAAGGATTGAGGAACGTCGGGGACTATTAAATTAGTTGGTGTTCACACATTAATGACAACATTAGCACTCGGCCTTTAATAGAAAAATTAGAAATGTGGACTTTTTATGGCTGCAGTAGAAATGGCCTTAGCGCATGGGAAAAAACCTGCATAAAGGTGCACAGAGGCTGATTTTTCCATGCTTAATTTAAGAGCTTCTAAGCCCTCCAAGGTACCTGAATGTAATTCACTTTGAGCTACCGCTAAAAAGGTTTGAGCCAAATCCCAAATCCCTTTCCTACCCCTCCCTTATCCATTTGTGAGCTCCTATGAACCTCATCTATCCTGAGGGCTGTGTGAAGCACTGCAGTCACAAAGGGCCAGATTTTATATATGACGCCTAGAAAATCTGCGTGAAATCATTTCCGCCTAAGCATCCTATATAATAAAAGGCACCTCCAACATTCTGAAGCTGGCTGCATGGCTGAGGCATTCCTGCTCTCTGTATCCATCTCCTGAATTGACATCACGTACTTCCGGGTTCGTCACAAGCAGAAGTGACCAACCACACGAGGTTTCTCAGCTTCAGAATGTTGGAGGTGCATTCTATTAAATAGGATTGGTCAGTTCCTTGAAGCACAGCCAGAGCTCAGCATCCTGCACAGTAACCCTCAGACACCAGAGAGAGAGGGGGGCCTGACACCAGAAAGAGAGAGGGAGGGGGGCCTAGCACCAGAGAGGGGGGGGGGGGGAGGTATCTATGTCACACACACACTGTCTCTCTCTCTCACAGTCAATGTCTTTCTCTCTCTCACACACTGCAGGACGTCAGACTCAAAGAAACAGAAGCCTGCGCGGCTGATCTGCAAGGGCAGGCTTCTACATGGAATGTTGCTAGTGGAATAGCAACATTAATATTCCATGTAGAATCTCAAATAGTAGCAACATTCCATGTTGTTGTTACATTTGTACCCCGTGCTTTCCCACTCATGGCAGGCTCAATGCGGCTTACATGGAGCAATGGAGGGTTAAGTGACTTGCCCAGAGTCACAAGGAGCTGCCTGTGCCTGAAGTGGGAATTGAACTCAGTTCCTCAGTTCCCCAGGACCAAAGTCCACCACCCTAACCACTAGGCCACTCCTCCACTCATTATTGCTTATTACATGCTGTTAAACAACACTGATTGGCTTGTTAAGCCAATTAAGTTACACCCGATGTTACAGAATACATTTGGATTTCAGTACGGACAGTGCATTTTTTCTAGCAAAAAAGGTGCCGGTACTCAAATGGCTGGCCACCCTTCAGGGGTGGGGAGATCACTGAGGAACCCACCCCACAATAGCCAGGCTCCCTTCAACCAGTCACAAAATGTATGACAAGGTAGAATTGGTGTGTAGAGCCTGAGCTCTTTCATTAAAACTTGGGGACCATGAGGTCAACTTTAGCAGACAATAGAAAAGGTGCCGGTACTCAGTACCCCCTCAAAAAAAGCCCTGAGTACGGATCTGTAGGCGCGTTATATAGAATGTAGGGGACAGAGTGCAAAGGAGATGGGGGTGAAAGAAAAATCATACCCTGACCATTGCCTCCTCTGCTTGCCACAGTGAAGGCTGGGGCAGGGGTTGCCAGGGAGGAGCACTCCCGGTGAACCTATTTCTAGAAACTTCCAAATTTCTACTTCCCCAGCTGTCCAAATGACTTAAAAGCCTGAAGCAGGCTATAGTCAAAATCAATGTACTATAGAGCTGATAATTAGCTATGAATAAAGCCAGCTTTGGAGTATTCCTAATCTGTGCTTTATTGCCCCTATGGGAGTTCAAGTTTCTGGCAGGGAATGCCAAAACAGTCGCTCACTCTGTGCCTGGGAGACAATTAGCCCAACTCATGCAGTTCCCTCATTAACCTGTCACGTCAAATGTCTTTTGATAAGATGCTGAAAATCCTGGGAGGGAGGTTCATTCTCCAGTGCAAACAAATAGACTCTGCTTGACTGCACTAATTTCTGTATCCGTGGGCTCTTGTAACCATTACTCTTTACTGGATGCAAAATACGTCCAGAAGATAAGAAAGAGCCTGACGTTCTCTAAACAAGCCGAAGGGGCAGCGCCTAAGGGGTTATCCCAGACCCGATACCGTCGGACAGCAGCAAGACGAATCGATCGGCTTATCGTCAGAAGCCATCACTCATATTCTTGATATTTACTCGGGTTCAGGCTTTGAAGAAACGCAGCTTCAGATTTATGGGGCACCATTAAGTAAAACTGACTGCCAAGTGTGTGTGTGTGTGTGTGTGTGTGGGGGGGGGGGGGGGGGGGGGGGGGGGGCTCCGACATTAGTTTTGTCCTGCGCTGCTTCAAGATTAGGTCTGGCACCTTCTTTGCTACTCGAAATTCAGGTCTCTCTCTCTGCTGCTTCTCAACTAGCAGCGCAACGCTTTGCGGCGTTTGAAAATAGCGCGCTGCGGTGCACCGTTTCCCCCGCGGGGCTCGTTGAAATTAGACGCAAGCTGTGGCTCCGATACACGTTCTATCTCTACCTTCTCTAATAATAATACAAAAGTGTTTATTATGCCACTAAATTGCTTTTAAAATGAAAGAATAATATACAAAAGACGCACAGCTGCTTTGTTATCACCGAAGACGTCAAATGGAATTGCTGAGCTTTCAATATCACATTTTGAGCTTAAAAAAATCCCATAAAACGGGGGGGTTGTCAGAATACGGCCAAACTGTTAAACCTCGTTTGAGAGGGACAGAAGGCAGCTGTTTAAGACTTTTACGCAGGGAAAGGATACTTTTATACAGAAAATCTGTCAAATGGGTTTGCGCGCGCACGGCTCCGGTTCGGGCTAGTGGGGCCCTCCCTGCTCCATCTTGACCTGGGAGGGGGGTTTGGACCGGCGAGGCTGGACCTCAGAGCGCGGCCAGGATCAACGGGTCTGGAATCTGGGGAATGCTGACCCCTCTCCATGCCTCGAGCTGGTGGGATCCTGACAGCCCTTAACACTTGCCAGAACTAAGGAAGGACCCCCAGATCTGCGCATGCAAATGCCCACCCTGAAAGTGAGAAGGTAACGTTTATTTCAATGTATTTTTTTTTCCTTCTCCAGTGCACTAACGGTAGAAGACCACCTCTGTGCTCTCAGGGCATTTTTTTTTCTTTTTGGAACACTGCTGTGCAGAATTCACCCCTGGCAATCCCCCTCCCTCAAAAAAGCCTGAGGCCATCCACCTATATTTTTTTTAAACAGGAAACGGGCTTCAGATGTTGAAATGTCCAAAATTAAACCAACAACTGATCTTGCCCGTACAATATTTTCCCACTTTTTTGTCTCGAGCTGGATAATGTGAGTTTTATTTCAATGAAATCTACTGTGTGTGTGTGTGTGTGTGTGGGGGGGGGGGGGGGGGGGGGGGGGGGAGGTTATGGGTCATATGCTTCATCCTACCTGTAAGAGTAAAGACATCAAAAGCACAGAGGGTCATTACTGTGTTTTTGGTAAAAATCTAAAATAAACGTAGCTGTTACAGAGATCTGGAATTTCAAATGAAGCATTAAAAAAATGCCACATTAATTCTGTAGTTGTGATTTTCTTTACCCCACTGATAATAGTGCAAGAAAAAAAATCCCCTAAATTTTGTTTAGAATCCCATGACCACAAGATAACAGAGACATTTGGTATTTATTAGAGAATCTTCCTACTTTTTGAGGAAAAATCTACAGTTTCGCAGCTTGTTCTATCATCTGAACTAAGGCGCGTTGGAACTTACGTGCGTACAACATGCGTCAAATTAGAACTGCTGCCCGGCTACCGCATGCCCTGGGCAGTAATTCTAATTCTGAACCCGCGTCCAAAACGCGCGGCAGAAAATAATTTCTATTTTCTACCTCGTGGCGCTAACTGGGCGGGAATTGGCCGTGTATGTCTGCTGATGATTACCGCCCGGTTAACGCGCGAAACCTTACCGCTAAGTCAAAGGGTGGCGGTAAGGTCTCAGGCCCAAAATGGCCGCGTGCTGATTTTTATTTCGCTGCACGTCCGTTTTCGGCAAAAAAAGACCTTTTTTGCAGGCACGCTGAAAAATGGACCTCTCGCGTCCAGTACCCATGGCTACATCAGCGCAGGCCGTTTTTCGCCGCGCCTTAGCAAAAGCGTCCCTAGGCTGGTTGGGTTTTCGCTTTCATTTCTTTCACTTGGTTTTGGTAAGCTGATTGCACTAGAAAATCTGTGTAACAACCAGTCAGTGGCGTAGCAAGGACGGGGCGGCGGGGATGGTCCGCCCCGGGTGCACGCTGCTGGAGGGTGCAGAGAGCAGCCGCGCGCCTGTCGGCTCCGCTGGTTCCCTGCTCCCTCTGCCCCGGAACAGGTTAGTTCCTGTTCTGGGGCAGAGGGAGCAGGGAGCCAGTGGCGCCGACAGGCGCGCAGCTGCTCTCTGCACCCTCCAGCAGCCAAGAATGCACCCGGGGGGGGGGGTTATGCACCAGGGAGGGGCGGGTGTCATTGCACCAGGGGGGGTGTCATGCTGCACCCTGGGGGTACGGATGCTACTGCACCTGGGGGGGGGGGTGCGCAGTGGCGATCCGCCCTGGGTGGCGGCCGACCTAGGATCGCTACTGCAACCAAACTGTGGACCATATAAAGGGGCTCATTGGAAAGCATCAGTAAGCACTAATGCCTGCTTACCACATGCTAAAAAGGCGCTACTGCAGGACAGACTCAGGCATCCCGCGGTAGTTGTGGGATCGGCGCAAACCAATCCTGCGCTAAAAAATATTAACGATAGGGCTGCGTTTCAGAAGTGGGCTGTGAAAACTGAAAGGCTGTTTATCTTATTTATTTATTTTTCATTTATTTGTTACATTTGTGTCCCACATTTTCCCACCTATTTGTAGGCTCAATGTGGCTTATAAAGTACCATCAAGGAGGTTTTTGTGCCCATGATGATTTAAGGGGTCTCCTTAAGGTTGTAAAGATAATTCAACAACGGAGTATCCCCTTTGCATTTGAGGCTTTTCCTCCTTTTAATACGAAGAATAGAACATCAGTACTTACTTGGATATGTGTTGAGGTTTATCAAAGATCACTATGTGGAGGAGTGGCCTAGTGGTTAGGGTGGTGGACTTTGGTCCTGAGGAGCTGAGTTCGATTCCCGACACAGGCAGCTCCTTGTGACTCTGGGCAAAATCACTTAACCCTCTATTGCGTGCCATGAGTGGGAAAAAGTGCAGGATGCAAATGTAACAAAAAAAAATATATATATATATTTTCTTCGATTGTCTCGCACACTCTGCACAATGTAATCCATAACCAAGTTGTAACAAATTGTATTTCCATTATTCATATCATATTGTAAGCCACACTGGGCCCGTAAAAAGGTGGGAAAATGTGGGATACAAATGCAATAAATAAATAAATACATTTTATATATGTCATTTTTGTCTGATTACATTATTTTTCATGTAATTAGTTATTTTGTTTTTCATTTAGATTTAATAGACCCCTGATGCAGGCCTTGGAGCCGAAACACGGCCGTGTCGGGACGTTTTTTTAGCTGTTATATTAAAGACTTCTTGACATCCTCCTTCAGCTGTCCTCACTTTTTTTGTTCTAATTCCCTTTGAAAAGAGGCCATTTTTCCAGGACGTGACAAGAACTGGCTCAGCGGCTCGCACTGCAGCAGGCCACTTTTTGCCGCGGCTTAGTAAAAGGGCCCCTTACTTATGCGATTATTTTACCAAATAATGGCAAATTAAATTTGAATTGTAGTCCTGGTAGTTTTTTGCACAATGAATTCATCTACTCTTTCTAAGGACAAGGAAAGCCACCTAACCCACTGAGCTGAATTTTCTCCTTAGCAATCCACTGACTTAGATATTCTTTTACTGAAATATAACTGGGGTATCACTATGTCCTGGTTTCAAAAATATATTACTATTCACTATATAGAAACCATTGTAGTCTGTCTTAGATACGTATTTTTTAATTATTTTTTGCTATGCTGTGAGACATGCCACCCACTTAGTTCTTTCTAATTTTTTATGTACTTTTTTTACAATACTGTTTTACCAAACCGCGTTAGCGATTTCGAGCAGCGCAATGCCAACAAAGCTCTTTCTGTTTGTCGGCATCGCCGTTTGGGAATCACTAGCGCAGTTTGGTTAAAAAAAAGACCCCTATTTATTTATTAGGATTAATTATTACTGAAATAATAATTGTGTGTAATATCACACATTTATGCTTTCGTGTCTGTGACTGGGAAAAATAAATTCACTAATATCAGAATAAAATCATTTCATTTATTATACCAAATCTACCTTGGTTCTTCTAAGCAGGTTACAGTCACCATACACACAAATTACAATAAAAGTAAGTTTTATGTTACTGTCCCTGCTGTACACCGCCTTGGGTAAATCTCTTCATAAAGGCAGTTAATAAATACCAATAAATAAATAAAATAAAATAGTATTAACAAACGGCCTGCAAATTCCTCAATCTGAACTTCCCCAGCTGTAAAGGAATGAAATACAAACAGGCTTATGCTACTACCTTTGCGTACAAAAGCACACAGTCTTGGAACGCACTACCCATGGCCCTGAAAACCATGACCAATCTAACCAGCTTTCGCAAAGCTTTGAAAACACATCTCTTCAACAAAGCTTACAAAAGTCACCCTCAATGAAACAAATCATTCCTTAAACCACCCAAGTACACCAAAAAACACCTCTCACACGACCTTACCTAACACCTTTCCATCTAAATCCTCTTTCACCTCTGCTTATGATCGACTGTTTTTAAATCATGTAACGACGTTATCATATCTATGCTCTGTAAGGCACATTGAGCCTGCAAAAAGGTGGGAAAATGTGGGGTACAAATACAATAAATAAATAAATAAAACAGAGGGGTCCTTTTACTAAGGTGCACTGAAAAATGGCCAGCGGTAGTGTAGATACGTATTTTGAGTGTGCATAGAATCATTTTTCAGCGCACCTGCAAAAAAATGCCTTTTTAAAAATTTTTTGCCGAAAATGGAAGTGCGTCAAAATGAAAATTGCTGCGCGCCAATTTTGCGTCTGAGACCTTACCGCCATCCTTTAGCCTAGCGGTAAAGTCTCATGAGGTAACCGGGCGGTAATGACCTATGTGCGTCAAATGCCACTTGGTGCGCGTCTGATACGCTCATCCAAAAATAAAATTTTTCGGACGCGCGTATCGGACGTGCGCCAAAAATGAAATTACCGCAAGAGCCACGCTTTTGGCGTGCATAGACGCTTATGCAGCTTAGTAAAAGGGCCCCAGAGGGCTTCTTTTAATAAGTGGCGGTAAGCACTAATGCCTAAATCTATGCGCCGGTATCTACGCCACATTTCCTTGTTGTAAATGGATGCACGTAGTTCTAGGCGCTGGGATATCAACCAAGCGTATTCTATATACTGCACCTAAATCTAGGCACCGCTTACAAAATACGCCTAGGCGGAAATGTATTCCACATGGATTTTTCAGACGCTATATTTAGAATCAAGCCCTTAGTGGAGTGGAGTTGAACAGGTAGATGTGAAGCGTCTGTTCATGCTTTCCAAAAATACTAGGACTAGGGGGCATGCGATGAAGCTACAATGTAGTACATTTAAAACGAATCGGAGAAAATGTTTCTTCACTCAACGTGTAATTAAACTCTGGAATTCATTGCCAGAGAATGTGGTAAAGGCGGTTAGCTTAGCGGAGTTTAAAAAAGGTTTGGACGGCTTCCTAAAGGGAAAGTCCATAGACCGCTATTAAATGGACTTGGGGAAAATCCACTATTTCTGGGATAAGCAGTATAAAATGTTTTGTACATTTTGGGGATCTTGCCGGGTATCTGTGACCTGGATTGGCCACTGTTGGAAACAGGATGCTGGGCTCGATGGACCTTTGGTCTTTCCTAGTATGGCAATACTTATGTACTTATGTAGTGCATGCTAAACTTTACTAAAAGGGCCCCTTAAACTTTGAGCAAGTGTTTCTCTTAAAATGCATCCTGGATATTTTTTTAAATATTTCAACTAGAAGAAGAAGGAGTCGGCAAGAAATGTGAGGCACAGCAATGTTTAAGAACAGAAATGGCTCCTAATTAATTATGCCGCATTTTGGAATTTTGATGGTGCAGCCGGTCTATCGGCCTCCGGTAGGACTGGGGAGAAAGGGGAAGGGACTAGCATGAAACAATTCAGGCCCATCAACGTTATTAATGTGGTAAATGCTCAATGAGCACAAATTTATATTAAAAATGTGTGAGCCAATGGGGTGATGTTTCCCATCTAAACACCTGGAAGGTGTAAATCAGAGCGATAGTAAACATTTCAGATCTGAACATATGACAGACTGGTTTGTTATGTGTACTGTGCGCATCTCAGTGTACGAACGAAAGGCTGCAGGAAACTAGGACCGATAAATCAAAGGATGAAATTTAGCACTAATAAACATTTCTTTTATTTAAAGAGGGAAAGAAAAGACTGCGTCCCAGTAAAACCCAGGAGCTGCACTTCTTTTTCGATGGCCAGAAAGCTGGAGGTTCTGCAGTGTTCTTGAAACCCTGTGGACGACTGAAAACCTGAAGATGTTTGCACCCACCATCTTCCAGGGTTATTTTCTCTCATTTTGCAGGAAATAGTTTGCACCGCTTTTGCTTTATATATATTTATCGCCGGCCTTTCCTAGAGAATGCTCAAAATGGGTTATGATAAAGTGAAGGGATATACAGTACCATACCGGGAAGATTATTTTTCTGGTTATATTTGGGGCACCATTGAACGGCACTGACGAGAGACCAGCACACAGTTGATGCTGTACCTCTCCTGGGGACCCAGTTACATGGCATATGCTCAAAATGCGTCGCTCAATCGATCTCAGGTTTCTGTTTTTACAACAGATTGCTATGCACAATTGTTTCACTGTGTGCCTGCAAGAGACCAAAAGTGGAAAAAAATAATCTGGCTGAATCCTGTCCTAAAAAGTCATAATCTGATGGTGCAAAATTTATCAAAAATTACATATGTTGACTCTTTGCTACTTCCACACCTCAGTTCAGGCTAGTTATTATTACTTGCTAAAATATGCCCTGTATGGTATTTTAACCCACCTTGAGCTACAACTGAAAATGGTGTGAATGTAAACCAAAATCTGTTCCCCTTCCCTTACATTGGTAACAGTTAAAGACACTGTTTACTAAGCATTTCCCTATACCCTTAAAATAGGAGAAAACCTTTATGGAATAAGACATAAGCATCACCACACTGGGGCAGACCAAAGGTCCATCTAGCCCAGCACCCTGTCTCCGACAGTGGCCCATCCAGGTCACAATCAAAGAATTCAATGAGATTCGTTTGGCACGATTTCCCTCTGGTAAAACCATGTTGTCTCGGAGCTTGCAACTTATTGGCTTCCAGGAAATTCACTATCCTTTCCTTCAGCATGGCTTCCATTACTTTTCCAATAACCGAAGTGAGGCTTACCGGCCTGTAGTTTCCAGCTTCTTCCCTATCACCACTTTTGTGAAGAGGGACCACCTCCGCCATTCTCCAATCCTTCAGAACCTCTCCCGTCTCCAAGGATTTATTAAACAAATCTTTAAGAGGACCCGCCAGGACCTCTCTGAGCTCCCTCAATATTCTGGGGTGGATCCCGTCCGGTCCCATGGCTTTGTGCACCTTTAGCTTTTCAAGTTGTTGATACACACTCTCTTCCGTGAACGGTGCTTTATCCACTCCATTCTCAGGTGTACTTTTGCCAGTCCCTCGTGGTCCTTCTCCAGGATTTTCTTCAGTGAAAACAGAACAAAAGTATCTATTTAGCAAATTGGCTTTTTCTTCATCATTTTCTACATAGCGTTTTGCTGTAGCTTTTAGTCTCACAATTCCCTTTTTAGTCCTTCTTTCACTAATATATCTGAAGAAATTTTTGTCGCCCCTCCGTACCTTTCTAGCCATTTGTTCTTCCGCTTGCGCCTTCGCCAGACGTACCTCTCTCTTGGCTTCTTTCAGTTTCATCCGGTATTCCTCCCCGTGTTCCTCTTCTTGAGATTTTCTATATTTCTGGAACGCTAACTCTTTAGCCTTTATTTTCTCAGCCACTTGCTTTGAGAACCATATTGGTTTCCTTTTTCTCTTGCTTTTATTTACTCTCCTTACATAAAGGTCTGTGGCCCTATTTATTACTTCTTTCAGCCTGGACCACTGTCCTTCCACTTCTTGTACGTCTTCCCAGCCCATCAGCTCCTTCCTCAGGTATTCCTCCATTTTACTAAAGTCAGCACGCTTGAAATCCAGGACTTTGAGTTTAGAGTGGCCGCCCTCCACTTCAGCCGTTATATCAAACCAAACCGTTTGATGGTCACTGCTTCCCAGGTGTGCACCCACTCGGACATTTGACACACTATCCCCATTTGTGAGCGCCAGATCCAGCGTCGCTCCCTCCCTCGTGGGTTCCGTCACCATCTGTCTGAGCAGAGCACTTTGGAAAGCATCCACGATCTCTCTACTTCTTTCCGATTTGGCAGACGGAACCTTCCAATCTACATCCGGCAGAAAAGGTAGAAAAGGTAAACTGGAAGGAGATTGGGAAGGATATGGTAAAAAAGGAACTTCTGGATTGTGTAAAAGGGTTTTAAAAATAAATAATAACAATAACACATGTTTAAAGCAGTAAAAACATACTAACACAGGATGTGCTAAGGCATTCCGTATTAGTCTGCGTGTGCTAAGTTCGTGGTAATTATTATATTTTTTTTTTGACGGAGGCATGTCAGGAGTGGAGAATGGGTGGGGATACACTATTCAGCTAGTACACTATTATGCACTAAGGGGCCCCTTTACAAAGTGGCGGTAAACCCAACAAAGGCTTACTATGTACCAATCTGGAGCTACCACAGGCCTAACATGGGCACTGGCAGTATGTCCAGGCCCAGCGCATGCCATTTCCTGTGCTAGGGAAAATAGGTCCCTATTTTTTAGAGTAGCAGTTACTTGGCGGTAATCAGGCAGCACAGCGCGCTACTCGGTTACCACTGGCTTAGCGTGGGTGGCGTTAAGTGCTCACCGTAAATTCCACGTAAATCGCTTGTTTACTCTTTCCAAAATTCTAGGACTAGGGGGCACGCAATGAAGCTACAGAGTAGTAAATTTAAAACAAATCGTAGAAAATATTTCTTCACTCAATGTGTAATTAAACTCTGGAATTCGTTGCTAGAGAATGTAGTAAAAGCAGTTAGCTTAGCAGGGTTAAAAAAAAAAGGTTTGGATAGCTTCCTAAAAGAAAAGTCCATAAGCCATTATTAAGATGGACTTGGGGAAAATCCACTGTTTATTTCTAGGATAAGCAGCCTAAAATGTAATTTAGTGTTTTGGGATCTTGCCAAGTACTTGTAACCTGGATTGGCCATTGTTGGAAACAAGATGTTGGGCTTGATGGACCTTCGGTCTGTCCTAGTATGGCAATACTTATGTTCTTATAAACTATATACCTTTACCCCATTACATCCTTAGGTTCCAACTACTGAAGTTGCTGTTGAATCCCACTCCTGCCTATCCAAATCCGTCTGGTCATTTACGGGACACAGCTGTAAAAATCTGCCTGCCCCTGTCCTCATGTTCCAAATTACTGGAGTTTCTGTCAAAACCCCCTCCAGCCCATCCTAAACTGGTTTGCAATATATGGGATCCAGACCGTTTAAGCTTGCACGTACACATACAACCATTTAAGTTTTGCTTTTTACACCATTTATTTTCTAATGAAAGATCCGCTGTGTTCATTCCAAGACATTTCTCCTGTTTGGTTATGGCTGTGAGATGGACTTTGTTTTGGATGCTATGAGAGGGACATTTCTTGGGGACATAGATTTTTTTTTAAAAATGCCCCTCTATATGTTAGGTGGTTCCTCAAACCCGGAAATTCAATGCCAGTACCAGGACATGGCTCAGCATTGAATTTTTGGGTTTAGCACCAGCAACGGTGAGAAAAATGCTGAATATCAGGCCATTCATTTTTATTTGACTATTTAACTTGTAAGGCCTGGAAATAAGCACATGGCTTCTTCTGTAAGCAAGTAATAAGATCACGCACCTCCACTACTTGTTTAACGTCTATGGTGGGGACATGATAGAGGTATATAAAATAATGAGTGGAGTGGAACAGGTGGATGTGAAGCGTCTGTTCACGCTTTACAAAAATACTAGGACTAGGGGGCATGCGATGAAACTACAGTGTAGTAAATTTAAAACAAATCGGAGAAAATTTTTATTCACCCAACGCGTAATTAAACTCTGAAATTTGTTGCCGGAGAACGTGATGAAGGCGGTTAGCTTAGCAGAGTTTAAAAAGGGGTTAGACAGTTTCCTAAAGAACAAGTCCATAAACCACTACTAAATGGACTTGGGAAAAATCCACAATCCCAGGAATAACATGTATAGAATGTTTGTACGTTTGGGAAGCTCGCCAGGTGCCCTTGGCCTGGATTGGCCGCTGTCGTGGACAGGATGCTGGGCTTGATGGACCCTTGGTCTTTTCCCAGTATGGCATTACTTATGTACTTATGTGGTATACATAAATAATATGCCCTTGTGAAAAAATGTATGTGGGTAGAAGTAAACAACCCGTAAAAATACGGTTAAATGAACATAAATCTCGGATTCAAAATAAAAAGGAGGAAAGCTCCACTTGTACAACATTGGATGGAATATGACCATAAAATCACGGATATAAAATGGAGAATAATTGATCATGTTATAGTAGGGTGGGAGGGTGGTAATATCGAAAACGTTTTAAATTATAAAGAACAATCATGGATTTTCTCTCTAAATTCTGTACAACCTAAGGGTTTAAATCGAGAGATCGAGTGGATGTCAGTCATTTAATGCAAGGGGAGGAGTTAATGAGTGAAGCTCTGTGATTGGTGCTAGCAAACCACTGACATAAGATTTGAGAAATCCTCTATTTAAACAGCTTGAACGCCGCGGCCATCTTTGAAACATGATAGAGAAAGCAGGGAATTGTTTCCAGACTCGTTTGAGGTATTTTTATTGCGAAATTGTTGCTGAGGATTGCTAAAATATTAGTGACTAACATATGTTCGTTTAAATCCCAGGAGATACACCTTGATACAGCACTAGTTGCGAAACGTGAATTCATGCCGGTGCAAATCTCCGAGATGAGTGATCAGTCGTGTTAAAATCTTTTGAAATGAAGGAAGAAATGTAAAGCGATTCTCCAGTTTTGAAGCTAAGTGCTTTTTTTTTTTGAATATTCGAAATTTGAACTTGATTTTTATAAAATATAAGAGAAAAATTTGCTAAAATTTGCTAAAATTAAAGTAAAATTAAAATGGATCAAATGAGGAATACCTATCCACCACAAAAGTGCCTGGCTCACGTTATTAGCCTGTGTGATGGTGACAGGAAAATCTGAAGGATCCTAAAAATGCAAGTAATACCCTTTCATGAATATAAAAGTATGGCTGAAGCATATTGAGAGCTGGGTAATATTTTGTGAGATATAGTAATACTACTACTACTACTTAACATTTCTAGAGTGCTACTAGGGTTACGCAGCGCTGTACAATTTAACAAAGAGAGACAGTCCCTGCTCAAAGAGCTTACAATCTAATAAACAAGTGAACGGTCGGTCCGATAGGGGCAGTCAAATTGGGGCAGTCTGGATTCACTGAACGGTAAGGGTTAGGTGCCGAACGCAGCATTGAAGAGGTGGGCTTTAAGCAAAGACTTGAAGACGGGCAGGGAGGGGGCTTGGCGTAAGGGCTCAGGAAGGTTGTTCCAAGCATAGGGTGAGGCGAGGCAGAATGAGCGGAGCCTGGAGTTGGCGGTGGTGGAGAAGGGTACTGAGAGGAGGGATTTATCCTGTGAACGGAGGTTACGGGCGGGAACGTAAGGGGAGATGAGGGTAGAAAGATAGTGAGGGGCAGCAGACTGAGTGCATTTGTAGGTAAGAAGGAGAAGCTTGAATTGAATGCGGTATCTGATCGGAAGCCAGTGAAGTGACCTGAGGAGAGGGGTGATATGAGTATATCGGTTCTGGCGGAATATGAGACGTGTAGCAGAGTTCTGAACAGATTGAAGGGGGGATAGATGGCTAAGTGGGAGGCCGGTGAGGAGTAAGTTGCAGTAGTCCAGGCGAGAGGTAATGAGAGCGTGGACGAGAGTTCGGGTGGTGTGTTCAGAGAGGAAAGGGCGAATTTTGCTGATGTTAAAGAGGAAGAAGCGACAGGTCTTGGCTATCTGCTGGATATGCGCAGAGAAGGAGAGAGAGGAGTCAAAGATGACTCCGAGGTTGCGGGCAGATGAGACGGGGAAGATGAGGGTGTTATCAACTGAGATAGAAAGTGGAGGAAGAGGAGAAGTGGGTTTTGGTGGAAAGACGATAAGCTCGGTCTTGGACATGTTCAGTTTCAGATGGCGGTTGGACATCCAGGCAGCAATGTCGGATAAGCAGGCCGATACCTTTGCCTGGGTCTCCGCGGTGATGTCTGGTGTGGAGAGATACAGTTGGGTGTCATCAGCATAGAGATGATACTGGAAACCATGAGATGAGATCAGGGAGCCCAGGGAAGAGGTGTAGATTGAGAAGAGAAGGGGTCCAAGGACAGATCCCTGGGGAACACCAACTGATAAGGGGATAGGGGTGGAGGAAGATCCATGAGAGTGAACTTTGAAGGTGCGGTTATAGAGATAGGAGGAGAACCAGGAGAGGACAGAGCCCTGGAACCCAAATGAGGACAGTGTGGCAAGAAGTAAGTCATGATTGACAGTGTCAAAAGCGGCGGATAGATTGAGGAGGATGAGGATGAAGTAGTGGCCTCTGGATTTGGCAAGGAACAGGTCATTACAGACTTTAGAGAGTGCTGTTTCTGTCGAGTGAAGAGGGAGAAAACCGGATTGAAGGGGATCGAGGTTGGCATGAGAGGAGAGAAAATCAAGGCAGCGGCTGTGGACTGCGCGCTCAAGTATCTTGGAGAGGAAGGGTAGGAGGGAGATGGGGCGGTAGTTGGAGGGACAGGTAGGGTCTAGAGATGGTTTTTTGAGGAGTGGCGTGACTACCCCCTCTATTAAATATAAATAAAAGGGATACCATAGTAGGTGGTTCTTCTGTTAGCTGGCACTGATGGCATTTTATTATTCATCTCTCCAGACCCAAAATGGATGCGGGGCAATTTTCATTTTGACGCATGAAACAATTCTTCCCGAGGGGAACATTTCGCAACTTGATACAATCAATGGTACTAAGCCATGTAGACTACTGCAATGGAATCTATGCGGGATGCAAAGAACAAACCTTAAAGAAATTTCAGGCCACTCAAAACACGGAAGCTAGGGTTATCTTTGGGAAAACGCGATTTGAAAGTGCAAAACCCCTTCGCGAAAAACTACATAGGCTCCCAATCAAAGAACACATTGCTTTCAAAATCTGTACTCTGGTTCACAAAATTATACAGTGAAGCTCCGGGATACATGACAGACTTGATCAACCTACCAACTAGAAACACATCTGAATCAACACGAACGTACCTAAATTTGCACTACCCAAGCTGCAAAGGACTCAAATACAAATCAACTTACGCGTCCAGTTTTTTCTGCATAAGCACACAACTGTGGAACGCATTACCAAAAGCATTAAAAACTACGAACGACCACCTAAACTTCCAGAAAACACTAAAAACTAACCCGTTTAAAAAGGCATACCCTACCCATCCAACGTAAATGCCTGATCTCTGCAACACAACAAAACTAAAGTACGTAATGGACATAACACAACTCTTCCGTTGTACGATTCCCTAGTGTGGCTGTGCCACATGAACTTTATCTTACCACAACATCACCCTGTATTTGTTTACACCAGAGTCTGTAACCCCTCTTCGGTACTATGTAAGCCACATTGAGCCCACAAATAGGTGGGAAAATGTGGGATATAAATGTAAAAAATAAAATAAATGCCCATTTTCGGCAAATATTTTACAGGCGCGCTAAAAAATGGATCGGCGCACACCCAAAACCCGCGCTTACACTACCGCAAGCCATGTTTCAGCGCACCTTTGTAAAAGGACCCCTAAATCCTTTGGTAGCACTGACCGCAATGGGGACCATTTTATTTCCATCACTTAAAACAATGAAAGCGGCAGGAAAAAAAAAACGGATAATTTCCTGTTCATTTTTCATTGCAACCGCTTGGTACCCCCTTTTTTATGAGCTAATCCAAATACTTCCAATTGTACAACAGAAATCATTTACAACTCTGAACCGCAGCATTACACTAACTACAGGATCATATATTAACACACGCATCCTTTCAAGCAGCGAGTCGTTCATTCTGCATGTCAAACACACTTCTGTAGGTTGCTCAGTTCCCTTCTCATTAAACTTCTTCTCAAATACACTTTTAGATGATTATTTTCATTTATTCCTCCATTAATCCTTGGAAAACATTTAGTGCACTGTGCTGCTCTTACCCCCCACACTTTTCCATCAGTTCATGCCATCTCCAAACACCCTGTCATGACTGAAATGCATGTTCATAGCTCTGGTGGGGGAGGGGGGCTCCTATCCATTTCATAAGAAACTCTTTCCTTGCTGCTGTTAACTCAGTCTCAACTAATTGTCTGCAATACTAATTCAATTCTGGACTTTGACTGTCTCTCCCACAGTTAAAAGGTTCTTGTCAAGTGGAATCTCGGCTTTCTCAGTCTCTTGTAATGCATATTTCAGGATTTCCAAAATGAATAGGCATGAAATAAATCTGCATGCCGTCAGGGCCGGTCTTAGCAATTGTGGGGTCCTGTGCAGACCAGTTCAGTGGGTCCCCCTGCCCATGCTCCCCTGCCTGCCACCATAAGCCATAATCTATCAGTATAAAAGGAGGTTTAGAGCTCTCGGAACCCCACCTCACCCCATACCTTGATACACATCCACCACATTTCAGTGGAGAGCGGCAGACAGTGACAGCAATTTTCATATCCCATCAGCTGCCGGGCCCAGAGCCTCTTCGCTGCTGCATCCCGCCCTTGCGGAAGCAGGAAGTGACATCAAAAGGGGGCGGGACGCCGCAGCGAGGAGGCTCTGGGCTCGACAGCTGACGGGATATGAAAATCGCTGCCGTTGCCTGATGCTCTCTCTCTACTGAAATGTGGATGCACATAAAGGTATGGAGCAGGGAGGTGTTCCGAGACAGGAGGACAGATGTGCCAGAGATGAGGAGCCACTAGGAGCGCGAGGCCCTGTGCGACCTGTGCGACCGCCCCTGTCTAAGACCGGCCATGTCCACTGTATGAAAAATCTATCTCATGCATATTCATTGTGGGTATCCTAAAAGCCTGACTGGCTAAATTTGTTCTGAGGACTGGATTGAGAATCATTGGTTTTTATGTATAATTTAGCCCATTTTTCCAAATGATGTTTCAATTAGTCCCCTCTCCTTAATTCTATCTAACTCTGTTACTCTGTCTTATCTGTTTCACTTCTTCTTACACCCTATATTATCTATTAAGATGTTTTAATGTATTTTGTGTTGTCATTGTAAGTAGTATGTGAGATTATTAACAGAGCTCTGCTTTCTGTGGAGCCCATGTGGCACATGGAAGAAAGCCCTGAAACCACGTAAGGGCGGATGCAGAAATCCATGACGGCTTACCCTTGGGCCATACATGCATATTGATGGCTGCAGAATGCAGAAAGGGATTGAGTGCAGGTGTTAACTCATGCAGAAGACATGGCTGCAGATTGTATTACAATTTATTTAGATTTTATTTATGTAGATTTTGCTCACACCTTTTTGAGTTGTGGCTCAAGGTGAGTTACATTCAGGTACTTTGGATATTTCTCTGTCCCAGGAGGGCTCACAATCTGTTTGTACCTGAGGCAATGGAGGGTTAAGTGACTTGCCCAAGATCTCAACGAGCAGCAGTGGGATTTGAACTGGTCACTTCTGGATGTCAAGACTGGTGCTCTAACCACTAGGCCACTCCTCCACTAGGCAACATTCCATCTAGAATCTCAAATAGTAGCAACATTCCAGAATCTCAAAAAGTGGCAACATTCCATGTAGAATCTTCCACAGTAGCAACATTCCATATATTTATTTATTTAGATTTTGCTCACACCTTTTTGAGTCGTGGCTCAAGGTGAGTTACATTCAGGTACTCTGGATATTTCTCTGTCCCAGGAGGGCTCACAATCTAAGTTTGTACCTGAGGCAATGGAGGGTTAAGTGACTTGCCCAAGATCATAAGGAGCAGCAGTGGGATTTGAACAGGCCACCTCTGGATTACAAGACCGGTGCTCTAACCACTAGGCCACTCCTCCTCCACTAGCAACATTCTGTGTAGAATCTCCAATAGTAGCAACATTCCATGTTCCACTGCACTAACCACTAGGCTACTCCTCCACTAGCAACATTCCATGTAGAAGCCTGCCCTTGTAGATCAGCAACGCAGCCACGCAGGACGTCAGACTCACAGAAACAGAAGCCTGCGCAGCCACGTTGGAAGGGTAGGCTTCTACATGGAATGTTACTAGTGGAATAGCAACATTTCATATAGAATCTCAAATAGTAGTAACAGAATCTCCAACAGTAGCCAACAGTCCGTGTAGAATCTTCAATAGTAGCAACATTCCATATATTTATTTAGATTTTGCTCACACCGTTTTCAGCAGTAGCTCAAGGTGAGTTACAGTCAGGTACTCTGGATATTTCTCTGTCCCAGCAGGGTTCACAATCTAAGTTTGCACCTGATCACAAGGAGCAGCAGTGGGATTTGAACTGGGCCACCTCTGGATTGCAAGACCAGCCTAGGCCACTCCTCACTCCACTACAACCTATGGTAATGAAGCCATTTTGCAGCAGGCAGAGAAGGGAACAGTGGCTTTTGCCACATGGACAATGTGAGAAGTTTTTCTCCAGGTCCAGTGCAGCATAGAAGGGTTAGCAGAGAGGTTTTAAGATTTAACTGCCAGTTTTGTCATCTTCTGCAGCCAGAAGAAACACCTGCCAGTTAAAAAAAACTGATGAGAGGTAACAGAACTTGTGTGCGCACGTCGGAATGAAAACAAAAGTATCAGAACACATCAGCGCCTATCCTTCTACACATAAATATCAGCGTTGCAAATTTTTATGTGCTAGAAATTTTTGTGAGCTGATATTTATAAGCAGAAAAAGAGGCGCTCATGTGCTCAGACACTTCAGTTTTGTTCTGACGTGCACAAGAAACTGGCCTTACCGCAAAACCTTTGTGTGCTTTTGCCTGGCAGGCTACCCCTAATTTGCATAAAATTTGCTTAGACTTAGGGGCCCTTTTACTAAGCCGCATAAGCGTCTACGTGCACCCAACACGCGCGAAAATGGAATTACTGACCGACTACCACGTGGCTCTTGCAGTAATTTCATTTTTGGCACACGTCTGAAAATTTTTTATTTTTGGACACGCGTAACGGACGCGCTCCAAGTGGCATTTGATGCGCATAGGTCATTATCGCCCGGATTCTTTACCGCTAGGTCAATGGCTGGCGGTAAGGTCTCAGACCCAAAAATGGATGTGCGGCAATTTTGATTTTGCCGCACGTCCATTTTCAGCAAAAAAAAAAAAAGAAAAAGAAAAAGAGGCCTTTTTCACAGGCGTGCTGAAAAATGGATTGGCGCACACCCAAAACCCGCGCCTAAACTACCGCAAGCCATTTTCAGCGCACCTTAGTAAAAGGACCCCTTAGCTTTCTGCATGCCACAATATTACTGTAACCCCTAAGGGGTTAAAAATAAACCCTGGGCAGCGTTATTGTGGCAATTCTGGGAGGAGAGGGAGGCCTTCTTGCAGTGACGCGCTTCTTCGGTGGTGCAGGGTCTGGGCGGCGATTCCGATAGCGTCGTAAGCAGTGGGAGCAGCGCTGTTTGGCTGCTGTGATTTTAAGGGGGAAGCGGCGATAGCTGACTGGCTGAGGGTTCGTCGTCTGCAGCCAACGTTTCTGTTTGGGCCGGGGCGGTAGAGAGGAGAGAGAGGCGGTGCGAGGCCGGAGCGTGGCAACAGGTTGGAGGAGGTCTGGGAGAGTCTTGAGCGCTGCATCGGCGTTCTGGGGGGAGTGGAGCGATGGCAGCGTCCATAGCGTCGTCATCAGCTGTTGGACGGCGCAGGAGGAGGGCGGAGTTGATGCAGAGGCGGCGAGGGGAAGCCCGGGAAAGTCCTAAGGCCCTGATTGGTCCTGCGTCGATGTCTGACGTTATTAATGATGTCAGACGCATTTTAGGTGCAGGACGATAGGGAATCCCTAGTTTTAAAGGAGCAGGCTCATTTTAATGAGCAGAACCGGTTCCTGCTGAGGAGAAAGTTCGGCGTGGGACAGAGTAGAGTGGAGGAAGTGCTGAGGTGCACTTCTTCATCATTTTTTTATTTTATGACGTGCGGAGGGCAGGTGGTCAGCTGGCACGCGATGCAGGAGTGCCACGAGGAGGGAGAGAAACAGCTGACAGCACGAGCCAGATGCTGGCTCGTGACAGGGACGTGCAGCGGGCGCGGGCAGAGGAAAATTGAAAATAAAACACTCCAGGACTTTAAAAAGGTTTGGAAAATCTGTTTAAATGTTATTTAAATGCTGTACATTGCTAAAATGTTATGATTTATTGTAAAATCCGTGTTTTAAAGCTGTTTAGTGGATTTTATGTTAGTGCAGGGGTTCGTGCTGGGCTCGTGCCATCTAGTGACATAGTAAAGGTTCTAAACTGTGTGTTTAGGCAGTTGGGAGGTAGGTTTGATGCTGAAAAGACCCGTGTTGATGGTCTCTGATCAGCTGTGAGGAGAAAATCCGTTTAAAAACTGATTAAGTGAATTTTAAAAACTGTTTGTGTGTTGAGAGTGTGACTTTAATTAATTAATTAATTTTAAAAGCCTCCTGCATGTTTAAGGCTTATAGAGTTGTGGCTGAAGGCTGTATGATAATGCTGCTGTTTTAATTATAAAATAAGTTAATATATCAAACAAAATTATTAATAGTTTGATAAGCTGTTGAGGCTTGTTCAGTTAATAATTTGTCACGCTGAGTATTCATGACAAATGTGTCATCTGAGGTACACATTCAATTCTGTCCTGCTAAAATGGGTTTTGTGAGAAACTTCTAAGTGAAAAACCCCACAGAATCTCAGAATAAATTACTTTGGAAAAGAAAAAGTAATTACATTGATTTAAAATTACAGTGGATATAGAATAGCTGTGAGCTGTTCTGATTCAGAAGATTTTAAAATCTCTGAATTTGTTTAATAATCTCAGTAGGTCTGTTAATGAAAGAAAATTATACTGAGACGTTTAAAATCCTTTTGAAAATTATTTGTGGGAGGGATAGAATAGGGTTAAACAATTACACATTTTTTTTTTTTTTACTGGGAAAGCTAGATAGGGAAGTAATTCAAGAGTCATCTAACAAGATTACTTGAATATCTGAATTAGTTAGGGTTTAGGTTTTTTTTTTAAAGTTTAGAATAGTAGGTACCCCGCACCTGGTTCCTGTCATCTTCACGTATAAGGTACCCAACGATAAAAGAAAGGTGAAGATCCGAAGAAATACAAGAAAGCCGGAAGAAATAGCTATGTTACTTAATACATCTATACAAGTACAGTGAAACCTCGGTCTTTGTTGACTTCGGATTTAGTCGTTTTCGGTTATCGTTGATTTGTTTTGTGAAATTTTTGTCTCGGTTTTCGTCGGTCGCCTCGGATTTCGTCGGCATGCCCACACTGCTAATTTTGCGTTCTCACGTGTCATTCTTCTGGGGCGTTGTTTCCGGTTGTGGGATCACACTGCTGCTTCTGGTTCAGTGCCTGTACAAATTCACCAGCTGTTTAATGAGAAAAATTTCGTCGTTTAGCCCACACTGCTGCTTGTTGCCTCGGTTTTTGTCGATATTTTTCGGACGAATTATCGACGAAAACCGAGGTTTCACTGTACATAGAGGACAGACTCACAAGAGACTAACTAGAGGGACTAAAACAAAAACATATATATTATACTTACCTGCTCATTAGATGAACAACCTGAAAAAGAAATAAAAACAAAGAATCAATTCTTATAAACTAGAGGAATTTTAAAATAACTTATTGATGTTAAATGAATGTTTAGATATAGATTCTTGCTGATCTAAAAATTGATACTTATCTGATAGGTTCCTATTGTGTTCAGAACTGTTATGGTTTGGTAGCCTACGAAGGAATGAAATACATTGTCAAACATAGTAGAAATTTTATGTTAAATTTAATAGTTTTAAAATAAATTTATTTAACTTTAAAGGTAAAACATCTGCCTGACCGAGTTTATTTATTTTAGATTTATTCCCTTCCTATTTTAGAAATAGAAAGGCGAGGTTAATGACAATATTTGGATCTTTACCTCCGTTTTGATGGAGTATATCTGAGGTAAACATCTGGGTACAGTAGGATATTTTTATTTATTTTTATTTTTGTTACATTTGTACCCTGTGCTTTCCCACTCATGGCAGGCTCAATGCGGCTTACATGGGGCAATGGAGGGTTAAGTGACTTGCCCAGTCCTTGAAGGTGAGGTCACATTACGCTCACCATAGAAGCTGACATTTATGCGCAGTCTACCTGTGGCTTTCTGCATCAGCTCCATAGCTTGCAGTAAGGCTGCAGAGGGTCCACCCAGCACTGAGGACAGCTCAGAGAAGAGCTTCAGGTAACAGCTTGATTATCCGCGAAAAGTCATTGTCAACAGCAGTGAGTGTGCTCTGGGTGGTTTTTAACACCTCCTCACTCATCTCACTTCAGGATGTCTGGAGTCTGTCCTGCTATCAGTCACTGGTCTGTGGGATGCTGAAAGTAACCTTTTAACTTCTGTCATTCTTTTGCAGATGAGGGAATGAATGGCAAGGCAAAGGGTTCTACTCTGGGAAATTAGTGACACAGGGGTCCTGGTCCGTCCAGTCATGAAACTTCAGCAGAAGATGGGAAGGTTGAAAAGAACAGAACCAAAAAAAAAAAAAAAACCTGCAAAACAAATCAATCACATAAGAGTCACAAGGATAGGCTGTGAAAAGGAGATTCACCTTTTTTTTTAACATTTGTACCCCGCGCTTTTCCACTCATGGCAGGCTCAATGCGGCTTACATATTGTATACAGGTACTTATTTGTACCTGGGGCAATGGAGGGTTAGGTGACTTGCCCAGAGTCACAGGGAGCTGCCTGTACCTGAGGTGGGAATTGAACTCAGTTCCTGAGGACCAAAGTCCACCACCCTAACCACTAGGCCACTCCTCCACTAACCTTCATAAAACCTTGTGTCTATAGGAGTGAGCTTTGCTAAACCTAAATGTTGCGATCAGGAATGAGGTTTCTGTACTTCCCATTGATAACCTAAATACGAAAGTGCGAAGCCCCTAAGAGAGGAACTGCACTGGCTCCTGCTCAAGGAACGAATTGAGTTCAAGATCTGCACGACCGTACACAAAATCATTCACGCAGATGCCCCACTCTATATGTTAAACCTAGTGGACTTACCGCCCAGAAATGCCAAAAGATCGGCCCGCAAATTCCTCAATCTGAACTTCCCCAGCTGTAAAGGGATGAAATACAAACAGGCTTATGCTACTACCTTTGCGTACAAAAGCACACAGTTTTGGAACATACTACCCATGGCCCTGAAAATCATGAACAATCTAGCCAGCTTTCGCAAAGCTTTGAAGACACATCTCTTCAACAAAGCCTACAAAAGACATCCTTAATGAAACAAATCATTCCTTAAACCACCCAAGTACATCAAAAAACACCTTTCACACGACCTTACCTAACACCTTTCCATCTAAATCCTCTTACACCTTCAGCTTATTATCGACTGTATTTAAAATCATGTAACGACTATGTCATAACAACACTCTGTAAGCCACATTGAGCCTGCAAAAAGGTGGGAAATGTGGGGTACAAATGCAATAAAAATAATAACCAGGGCTTGGGAATCCCCCCCAACAGGAGCAAATATCAAGATTTAATATGCTGTTGTTTTTATGTTTTCACAAAACGAGGAAGGGAATCCTCACGTACAGCAAAAGCAATGGAAACAAAAAGTGAGGACGAGTTGAAGAGGAAATCAGGAAGTCTTTGTTAATAGCTGAATAATGACCCGACACGGCCGTGTTTCAGCATCAAAGCCTGCATCAGGAGTCAAACAAATCTCTTGTGTTGTCGAAGAGGAATGAACCAAGAGAAAAATGGCTATGTGGCTTCTCCCTGAAGCCTCTGCTTCTGGCAAAAACAGAGTAGAAATGTCTGCTGAGGGCCGCTCCTCTTTCCCCAGGCTCTCCCCAGGTACAGGGTCTGAGGCAAGAGGTTAGCGTGTTCCTGTTGTACTTCTCAATTTATTGTTCTTTGTATTTTTGTTGCTTTTTGTGATCTTCAAAGCTAGGCAGTATAGTAAATTTCTTAACAAGCATAAATTATGTGGCTATAATATAATATATACCCATAATTAGTCTGAAGGTGGATGTGGGTATAGTTATCGATAGTGTATAATGTAGGTGCAAACACATATGCCAGCCAAAGAGCCTGAATGCCAGATACACACATAACTTACAGTATTCTGGGGTCCTTTTACTAAGCTGCGGTAAAAAGGGCCCTCTGGCAGTGGTGTAGGAAGGGCGGGGCGGTGGTGGGGCGGTCTGCCCTGGGTGCACGCTGCTGGAGGGTGCAGAGAGCAGCTGCGCACCTGTTGGCTCCGCTGGTTCCCTGCTCCCTCTGCCCCAGAATAGGTTACTTCCTGTTCCGGGGCAGAGGGAGAAGGGAGCCAGCGGAGCCAACAGGCGTGCGGCTGCTCTCTGCACCCTCCAACAGCCAAGAATGCACCCGGGGAGGGGGATGTCATTGCGCCGGGGGGGGGGGGGGGGGGATTGATGCGCCGGGGGGGGGGGGGTGTCATTGTGCCGGGGGGGGGGCTTGATGTGCCAGGGGGTAATTGCACCGGGGGTAGTGTCGTGCTGCAACCTGGGGGGATGGACACCGCTGAACCCGGAGGGGGGGGGGGGTGTGCAGCGGCGATCTGCCCCGGGTGGCAACTGACCTTGCTACGCCACTGCCCTGTGGTAACTGTTTTTGCCACACACCAGGGCCATTTTTACCGAAACGGGTAAAAAGACCCTAAAAAAGACATGACCTTATGGTAAGATTATTCGTACCACATGGCAATGCGGGGGGGGGGGGGGGGTGAGGGAGCAGTTACCGTCATCCATTGAGGTGGCGGTAACCAAGGAATGTGTGGCACTGCCCGATTACAACCAGGTTAGTGCCATGCTAGAAATTATGGTGCCGGAAATGGTGCACACTCTAGGCAGAACGACTGCTGGCAGACACATTGGGCCAGCAATAGTTTTGTTTTCTAAGCGGCAACCTCGTTGTCACACGGCGACCCTTTAGTAAAAGGGCCCCTCTATGAGTTAAGTGTGTAAGTGTGAGTCGTGTCCCTGCTCTGCCCACACTCCGCCTGTGTGTACATCTACCTGTATTTATTTTCATTCTCTTTTTGAATATATGTTATTGTTTGTATGTTTGTCATCACGATGTGATATGTTTTTATATTTTACATCATTATAAATTTGTATTTACCAGTTTTTAATGTTCATTTTCCAGACTCCTGAGGCAGGCCTGTGGCCGAAACACAGATCTGTGTCTAGTGTTCAATAAATTGCTTTAGACATGATTCTGTTGTCCTGGTCGCTTGAGTCATCGGCCCACTTCCCACTCTCTTTTTGCTGTTGGTTTTCTGTGGGATTTTGGCGTTTTTCACCTTATCCACTTTACATCTACCTATAACATATGCTCCATATAACACATGAACATGTTTACCAAAGATCATTGAGGTGTATTGTTGGCGTTCATACTCATATGTTCACAAATATATGTCTCTAAATTTACCTCATTGATTGTATGTTTGTTTATATTTAGTGATTTCACTATTGTGATGCTGTTAAGAAAATTTTAAGTTTTATTTCAAGCTGTACCTGCTGTGCACTGTTTTGGGTGAATCTCTTTATAAAGACAATGAATATATCCCAATAAATAAATATGAGCCTGTATGCCTTATTCTAATCATTTAGGCGTGTATTTGGCATATAAATGTTAGAAGCTGTTTTATATGAGTGGAGGAGCGGACGGAGAACTTGAGGAACTGGGTTTGATTCCCACTGCGGCTTCTTGTGATTCTGGGCAAGTGACTTAGAAGTCCTTTCATAAAGCTGCGGTAGAAAATGGCCGTCACCCCAACATAACAGCCCAGACAAAATAGCCCTGTAGAAAGATATTTTCTCTCTTTCCATGTCTGCCATCTGTCTTCTCTCTGTGTCCCTATTTATTTATGGGGAGATTTTGGTGCTGGGGTGTGTCTGGGGCTGGAATGTGTTTTTGTTACACACAGGTTGACCATCTAACAGTTCTTTTGTTCCAGGCTCTCATGGTTGGAAGGAGGAGGATGGGGACCAGATTTGCTTTCTGATTCTGAGCAAGTTATATTCAAAGTTTTTATATATCTGTATCCAGTAAAATTAAAAACTCTGAAAGCTCATCATTTCATGCCTACAGGCACACACAAATGCAAAAATTCTGCCTAAATTCTGCAAAATTCCGCTTAGGAACATAGCCTGCATTTGAAAGGGGGAGGGGCATAGAAATGGGTGGGGCATGAGAGGGGCTCCCACTTACACACCTTACTTACAGAATACTGTAAATTAAGGGTACTCAAAGGGGTCTGCAGGCCAGTCAAGTTTCCAGGATATCCCTAATGAATATGCATGAGAGAGATGATAGAAGCCAACTTTTCAAAATGTTTGGGGGTGCTAAACTTTAATGGAAATTACCCCTCCCTGGATGCAGTCAAAGATTTTGCTCAATATTGGGGGTGCTCAAGCAGCCACAGTACCTATAGAGCTAGCACTTTTGAGATTCACATTCAAATCTCTCTCATGCATATTCATTAGGGATATCATGAAAACCCAACTGGCTTGTGGACCTGCTGGACAGGTTTGAATGCCCCTATGGTAAGTTATTTGGGTACCTGCCACATTTAGGCATTCACACGTACCGCATACAGTTAAAGCTTCTCCTACTAACCTACAAATGCACTCGATCTGCAGCCCCTCCTTACCTCTCTACCCTCATCTCCCCTTACGTCCCTACCCGTAACCTCCGCTCTCAAGACAAATCTCTCCTTTCAGTACCCTTCTCCACCACCGCCAACTCCAGGCTCCGCCCTTTCTGCCTCGCCTCACTCCATGCTTGGAATAAACTCCCTGAGCCCATACGCCAGGCCCCCTCCCTGCCCATCTTCAAAGCCTTGCTCAAAGCCCACCTCTTCAATGTCGCCTTCGGCACCTAACCACTACACCTCTATTCAGGAAATCTTGACTGCCCCAACTTGACATTTCGTCCTTTAGATTGTAAGCTCCTTCAAGTAGGGACTGTCCTTCTTTGTTAAACTGTACAGCGCTGCGTAACCCTAGTAACGCTCTAGAAATGTTAAGTAGTAGTAGTAGTACATGGACAAATCAAACTTGGGTATACATATAAAGTACCACATACCCTGTAAAATGAGTTTATCTTGTTGGGCAGACTGGATGGACCGTACAGGTCTTTATCTGCCGTCATTTCCTATGTTACTCTTTGGGGTTCTACATGGAATGTTGCTACTAATTGGGATTCCGGAATCTTGTAACTCTTTAGGATTCCAGAATCTTCAGAACTTTTAGTACAAGAACAGTGTTGGGCAGACTTCTACGGCCTGTGCCCTGATTGTGACTGAATAGATAGGGATGTGCCGGAGTGTAAATTTTAAGGGGTTTCAACGTTAGATTCAGAACTTTTAGTACAAGAAGAGTGCTGGGCAGACTTCTACGGTCTGTGCCTTGAAAATGGCAAGGACAAATCAAACTCTGTATGCATATAAAGTATCACATACCATGTAAAATGAGTTTATCTTGTTGGGCAGACTGGATGGACCGAACAGGTCTTTATCTGTCGTCATTTACTATGTTACTATATGTTACTCTTTGGGGTTCTACATGGAATGTTGCTACTAATTGGGATTCCGGAATCTTGTAACTCTTTAGGATTCCAGAATCTTCAGAACTTTTAGTTCAGGAACAGTGCTGGGCAGACTCCTACGGTCTGTGCCTTGAGAATGGCAAGGACAAATCAAACTCTGGTATAAAGTACCACATACCCTGTAAAATGAGTTTATCTTGTTGGGCAGACTGGATGGACCGTACAGGTCTTTATCTGCCGTCATTTACTATGTTACTCTTTGGGGTTCTACATGGAATGTTGCTACTAATTGGGATTCCGGAATCTTGTAACTCTTTAGGATTCCAGAATCTTCAGAACTTTTAGTACAGGAACAGTGCTGGGCAGACTCCTACGGTCTGTGCCTTGAGAAAGGCAAGGACAAATCAAACTCGGGTATAAAGTACCACATACCCTGTAAAATGAGTTTATCTTGTTGGGCAGACTGGATGGACCGTACAGGTCTTTATCTGCCGTCATTTACTATGTTACAGCTCAAGGGCTGGCCTAAGTGCAGGTACCTCAATGTTAATCACTTATACAAGGTCCAAAAAAATTGACTTTCATTGTGGGGGATTTTATTGAAACAAACTAAAAAAAAAGCTGCCAATGAAAATGACAGCTACAACTATATCAGTCCTCCACAACAGCACTGTTTTATGGACCATCTGAGGTGATTTGCCCAGTGAGCCACTTAAACAAAACAGCTCAAATTTCACCACAATTTGTCCTCAGTCCAATTATATCTCACTCAAATCCATTTGAATGTTAACAAAATCTATCATTTCATTTAGTACTTTCAACCTCAAATTGTGCCATTGCATCTTCCAGGTTTATAGAGATTTCATTTTGTTTCTCTGACTCTTCAGCTTTGAATACCATTTCTGGCACCGGTATCTCTCCCAAATCTTCCTCAGTGAAGCAAAGAATTAATTTAATCTCTCCGCTATGGCTTTGTCTTCCTTGAGTGCCCCTTCTACCCCCTCAGTCATCTAGCAGTCCAGCTGATTCTTTGGACGGCTTCTTGCTTTTAATATACTTAAAGTTTTTACTGTGTTATTTTTTGCCTGTAATGCAATCTTTTTTTTCAGAGTCCCTCTTTGCCTTCCTTATCAGCGCTTTCCATTTCGCTTACCGTTCCTTATGCTGTTTCTTATTATTTTCAGTCGGTTCCTTCTTCCATTTTCTGAAGGATTTTGTTTTAGCTCTTACAGGTTCCTTCACCTCACTTTTTAACCAAGCAAGCTGTCTTTTGGTCTTCCTTACTATTTGATTTAGTGAAGGGAAGTCTTGCCTCACCAATGTAATGCATTTTTTTGAGGGAGTAAGCAAACATGTGGACAATGGGGAGCCGGTTGATATTGTATATCTGGATTTTCAGAAGGCGTTTGACAAAGTGCCGCACGAAAGACTCCTGAAGAAATTGCAGAGTCATGGAATCGGAGGTAGGGTATTATTATGGATTAAGAACTGGTTGAAAGATAGGAAGCAGAGAGTAGGATTGCGTGGCCAGTATTCTCAGTGGAGGAGGGTAGTTAGTGGGGTCCCGCAGGGGTCTGTGCTGGGTCCGTTGCTTTTTAATGTATTTATAAATGACCTAGAGATGGGAATAACTAGTGAGGTAATTAAATTCGCCGATGACACAAAATTATTCAGGGTCGTCAAGTCGCAGGAGGAATGTGAACGATTACAGGAGGACCTTGCGAGACTGGGAGAATGGGCGTGCAAGTGGCAGATGAAGTTCAATGTTGACAAGTGCAAAGTGATGCATGTGGGTAAGAGGAACCCGAATTATAGCTACGTCTTGCAAGGTTCCGCGTTAGGAGTTACGGATCAAGAAAGGGATCTGGGTGTCGTCGTCGATGATACGCTGAAACCTTCTGCTCAGTGTGCTGCTGCGGCTAGGAAAGCGAATAGAATGTTGGGTGTTATTAGGAAGGGTATGGAGTCCAGGTGTGCGGATGTTATAATGCCGTTGTATCGCTCCATGGTGCGACCGCACCTGGAGTATTGTGTTCAGTACTGGTCTCCGTATCTCAAAAAAGATATAGTAGAATTGGAAAAGGTACAGCGAAGGGCGACGAAAATGATAGTGGGGATGGGACGACTTTCCTATGAAGAGAGGCTGAGAAGGCTAGGGCTTTTCAGCTTGGAGAAGAGACGGCTGAGGGGAGATATGATAGAAGTGTATAAAATAATGAGTGGAATGGATCGGGTGGATGTGAAGCGACTGTTCACGCTATCCAAAAATACTAGGACTAGAGGGCATGAGTTGAAGCTACAGTGTGGTAAATTTAAAACGAATCGGAGAAAATTTTTCTTCACCCAACGTGTAATTAGACTCTGGAATTCGTTGCCGGAGAACGTGGTACGGGCGGTTAGCTTGACGGAGTTTAAAAAGGGGTTAGATAGATTCCTAAAGGACAAGTCCATAGACCGCTATTAAATGGACTTGGAAAAATTCCGCATTTTTAGGTATAACTTGTCTGGAATGTTTTTACGTTTGGGGAGCGTGCCAGGTGCCCTTGACCTGGATTGGCCACTGTCGGTGACAGGATGCTGGGCTAGATGGACCTTTGGTCTTTCCCAGTATGGCACTACTTATGTACTTACAGTATGTACTTATGACCTGGGCTTCCCGGATGGCATTTTTGAACAGCATCCATGCCCGATGTAACTTTTTGACCTTCGCAGCTGCTCCTCTAAGATTTCTTTTCACCATTCTTCTCATTTTATCATAGTCTCCTTTTTGAAAGTTAAATGCTAACGTATTGGATTTCCTGTGTGTACTTACTCCAAAGCCGATATCAAATCTGATCATATTATGATCACTGTTATCAAGCAGCCCCATCACCATTACATCCCACACCAGATCATGCGCTCCACAGCAGTGGGAGGGTGGGGGGGGGGGGGGAGGCTGAACTCCATCAGAGGCCCAAGGAGGAGCGGACAGCTGTAATGTTGGCAGGGGAAAGACAGCCAAATGCTGGAAGATGCATAAAGCTCCTGTGGAGGAGTGGCCTAGTGGTTAGGGTGGTGGACTTTGGGGAACTGAGGAACTGAGTTTGATTCCCACTTCAGGCACAGGCAGCTCCTTGTGACTCTGGGCAAATCACTTAACCCTCCATTGCCCCATGTAAGCCGCATTGAGCCTGCCATGAGTGGGAAAGCGCAGGGTACAAGTGTAACAAAAATAAAATAGATACTATTGGAGATTCTACATGGAATGTTGCTACTATTGGAGATTCTACATGGAATGTTGCTAGTGTACATGGAATGTTGCTATTCCACTAGCAACATTCCATGTAGAAGCCTGCGCGGCCACATTGGTGATCTGCAAGGGCCGACTTCTATATGGAATGTTGCTAGTGGAATAGCAACATTCCATGTAGAATCTCAAATAGTAGCAACAGTGGAGGAGGAGTGGCCTAGTGGTTAGGGTTGTAGACTTTGGTCCTGGGGAACTGAGTTTGATTCCCACTTCAGGCACAGGCAGCTCCTTGTGACTCTGGGCAAGTCACTTAACCCTCCATTGCCCCATGTAAGCCGCATTGAGCCTGCCATGAGTGGGAAAGCGCAGGGTACAAGTGTAACAAAAATAAAATAGATACTATTGGAGATTCTACATGGAATGTTGCTACTATTGGAGATTCTACATGGAATGTTGCTATTCCACTAGCAACATTCCATGTAGAAGCCTGCGTGGCCACATTGGTGATCTGCAAGGGCCGACTTCTATATGGAATGTTGCTAGTGGAATAGCAACATTCCATGTAGAATCTCAAATAGTAGCAACAGTGGAGGAGGAGTGGCCTAGTGGTTAGGGTTGTAGACTTTGGTCCTGGGGAACTGAGTTTGATTCCCACTTCAGGCACAGGCAGCTCCTTGTGACTCTGGGCAAGTCACTTAACCCTCCATTGCCCCATTTAAGCCGCATTGAGCCTGCCATGAGTGGGAAAGCGCAGGGTACAAATGTAACAAAAATAAAATAGATACTATTGGAGATTCTACCTGGAATGTTGCTACTATTGGAGATTCTACATGGAATGTTGCTACTCTTGGAGATTCTACATGGAATGTTGCTATTCCACTAGCAACATTCCATGTAGAAGGCTGCGCAGGCTTCTGTTTCTGTGAGTCTGACGTCCTGCACATACGTGCAGGACATCAGACTCACAGAAGCAGAAGCCTGCGCGGCCACATTGGTGATCTGCAAGGGCCGACTTCTACATGGAATGTTGCTAGTGGAATAGCAACATTCCATGTAGAATCTCAAATAGTAGCAACAGTGGAGGAGTGGCCTAGTGGTTAGGGTGGTGGACTTTGGTCCTGGGGAACTGAGGAACCGAGTTTGATTCCCATGTCAGGCACAGGCAGCTCCTTGTGACTCTGGGCAAGTCACTTAACCCTTAACCCTCCATCGCCCCATGTAAGCCGCATTGAGCCTGCCATGAGTGGGAAAGTGCAGGGTACAAATGTAACAAAAATAAATTTATCTTGTGATGACCCTTTATGTAGGATGAGCTTGTTGGCTAAGATGTTGGACAAAAAAAAAAAATACCCCTGTGGATAGCACAGCATGTTAGATACATATTGTTGGGGAAGGTTCCCTGTTTCATACATAAAAATGTTTTTGTGGAATAATGAATCACACTGGACACCCAGCATGCTGTTGAGGGGTAATATTTCCTACTTAATGTAGATGCTATTGTAGGATAATCCACTAAGGCGAATGGTGACTCTTGCGGGAAACTTGACTTGCAGCAGAATGAATAACCCATCAGATTCATTACCACAGAAGTAAAAGAAACCAGAAAAGTTGTAGACATCAGCCCTGCCGTCTGTGCAAGTTCTAAAAGTTAGAGAATAAATGACATAAGATAGGTAGTGACTCTATAATTCCCCAGCTTTAAGGCAAATCTCAACATATGTTTTCAATAGTAATGGTAAAATGGCAAATTGATTACTCTGTCCAGCTCACATTTCAGCTGAGAAGATAATGAGGCTAATTTTAGACCTACTTATGCTCACTGGAAGACTGACGATCAACATAATGAGGATTTGTTGCTGGGCAATAAATCCCCTTTAGATTTGTAGAACATATATATATAAAAATCCTGACCCATGTTTTTCGGTCTTCCTAAAATAATTACCTTTTCTAAAAGGGCTACAGATCCCAGCAGGGCCTGTGTTTGGATAATGATATAAGGTGTCCAGCCACCCACATGAGGTGGAAATCTGACATTTCAGTGCAAAACGAGCGACTTTGTTTCTCTGAATTGTGCGGTTAGAGGCTCTGTGGGTGGGAGCAAAGGGGGAGGGGATCTGTTTTCACAGGCCACATGCCATCATGAATTACTGACTTGGCTTGAAATGTTAGGAAATATTTCATTATGGACATATGTCCTTCAATTTCAAATGGAAACTTCAAGATCAGCTTTCACCTTTCATGGCCAGAAAATCTACACTTGAAAGCCTTAACGAAATCCAGAGCTGTGTGCGTGTTTGTGTGTGTGAGCAGAGGGGAGGGAAGAGGTAGCAATATTGGTCATGTTTCCACACCGACCAGTGTGTGTTCTGTTGAATGCATGAGCTGAGGCTTGGAGAGGATTCTTCCAACAACACGCCCTTAACAAGGTGGCCATTGTACTGCTGACATCACTCGCATACTCTTTGGAAGGGTTGAGATTCCTCACTACCCCGACTCTTAACAAGAAATGAGAAGTCAACATTTCAAGAATGGCAACCTCTTGTCTATGGTCTTCCAACAAATCCTCTTCTGAATGTTAAGAAATCCACTGTGGTTGTCTTCTAGATCCTCACAGGCAGATGATCAAAAGCCCCGTGCTGTTCCAAACAGCGCTCTAAAATAGCGCTGGAACAGCACGGGGTGCTATTAGACCTATGATCAGAGATAATGCATGCAAATTTAAGCAGCGCAATTATCTCTGATTATGGGGTAGAAGTGCGGGAGAATTGTGCCAGAGCATGCGCTCAGCACAATCCTCCCGCACTTGTTTGACAGGTCTGGGCTGGAGACCGATGAAAAGAGAAGGAAGCCCATCTTTAAATCGGAAGATGGACGTCCTCAACTGCCCTGCTGCAGGGACGGCCAAATTTCAAGGGGGTGTCGGAGGTATAGCGATGGGGCAGTTGAGGACGTCCAAAATTTGGATGTTTCTGCAATGGGAAAGACGTCTTTCTCATAGAAACATCCAATTTTGGGCGTCCTTAACTGTCCATTGCAGAAACGTCCAAAATGTAGATGTCCTCAACTGCCCCGTCACAGAAACGTCCACATTTTGGACGTCCTCAACTGCCCTCGCTGGCAGGTTTGCTGTAGAGGGGAATGGGGGCCTGCCAGCATGCAAATGCATGCTGGACAGGGCTCACCATTCCTCCCCAATGATCTGCAAACCCTAACGCCAGCTCGGAGCTGGCTTAGGGTTTGTCGCGGCCAGCGACCCAATCCTTGGCGCGCTGGTCGCTGATCATTGGGGATGAATGCGTTAAGCGCTGATTAGCATGCATTTGCAAGCTACTTGCGCTAAGAGCCCTGTTTAGCATGCCTTTGGATGCTACTTGCGCTAAGAGCCCTCGAGCGCGTTGTTTCACGCGCTCGAGGGCTCTGATCATGGGGCAGTAGCAAACGCCGGCGCTAGTATGGCGCTAACCGCCTCTAGCGCCGGCGTTTGCTTTTGATCATCTGCCTGTTAGAGAGCTAACCTTTTATTTGTGGGGGATTTGAAGCAAAATATGATGCAAACCTTTTCCTCTGACTGCTTATGTTTATTGTTATCATTTGTAGTTACCCCGCCAGGTTTACCCGGTGCCTCTGCTCCTTAGTCAAGACAGACTGAAAAGACAAAGGGGCCCTTTTAGGAAGCGGTGGTAGGTCGATTGCGTGGGAAGCGCATTCTGAATCAGCAGTATTGCAGGGCACCCTGAGGTGTCCCTTGGTATTTCTGAGATGAGCACATGCCAATCACTGAGCTAAGAAATAGAAATTATTTTCTAGTATGGGGGGCAGAGAGTAGCTGTGGCCTATGGCAATCGGCTCGATGACCACACGATTAGTTTGTGAGCCCTTACCGCCTACTAAATAGGTGGCAGGAAGGGCTCACATGGTAATGGCCATAATGGCACAAATAGAAATTTGGCCGTTTTAGAGCCAGGCGAACTTGTGGCCAAAGTGAACTCTCGTCCAAGCTCTCATTACCTCTCGCCTGGACTACTGCAACTTACTCCTCACCGACCTCCCACTTAGCCATCTATCCCCCCTTCAATCTGATCAGAACTCTGCTGCACGTCTCATATTCCGCCAGAACCGATATACTCATATCACCCCTCTCCTCAGGTCACTTCACTGGCTTCCGATCAGATACCGCATTCAATTCAAGCTTCTCCTTCTTACCTACAAATGCACTCAGTCTGCTGCCCCTCACTACCTCTCTACCCTCATCTCCCCTTACGTTCCCGCCCGTAACCTCCGTTCACAGGACAAATCCCTCCTCTCAGTACCCTTCTCCACCACCGCCAACTCCAGGCTCCGCTCATTCTGCCTCGCCTCACCCTATGCTTGGAACAACCTTCCTGAGCCCTTACGCTAAGCCCCCTCCCTGCCCGTCTTCAAGTCTTTGCTTAAAGCCCACCTCTTCAATGCTGCGTTCGGCACCTAACCCTTACCGTTCAGTGAATCCAGACTGCCCCAATTTGACTGCCCCTATCGGACTGACCGTTCACTTGTCTATTAGATTGTAAGCTCTTTGAGCAGGGACTGTCTCTCTTTGTTAAATTGTACAGCGCTGCGTAACCCTAGTAGCGCTCTAGAAATGTTAAGTAGTAGTAGTAGTAAAGTGCACAGGAAACCCATGCGCTGGCCACTTTTGGAGACAAATGGAAATAAGAGGTTAGAGATAACAGGGAAACTTACCAGAAACAGCTAAACCGGATGAGTTATAGTTAGGGCTTCTGATTTTAGATTTTAACCTGATAAACACCAATAAAACACCCCTAATGCGTCTATTCTTAGATGTTTGTAAGTTGAGATGATTATTTTCCAAGCTAATTAGGGCTCTTTCAGGGTACAAAGAATTGTCTTTTTTTTCATGCAACAGGTACTATTTCTGAGACCTTTTCTGGTTGAATCAAAAATGTATGTTTCTGTTATTTAGGAGTCGGCACAGAAAAGGCACAACTGAATGGAAGGGACAAAACGAACCAGAGAAGAGTGAGAGCATTAGGGGAGGTGATGTTTTGCCAGTGTTTAGCCAATTAGCTGGAAAATTAACATCTAAATTTAGAAAGACCTAAGCACTACTCCGGAGTGGCCTAGTGGTTAGAGCGCTGGTCTTGCCATCCCGAGGTGGCCAGTTTAAACCCCACTGCTGCTCCTTGTGACCTTGGGCAAGGCCCTTAGGGGTCCTTTTACTAAGGTGCGCAGAAAAATGGCCTGCGGTAGTGTAGACGTGTTTTGGGAGCATGCAGAATTATTTTTTAGTGCGCCTACAAAAAAAAATGCCTTTTTTTGCCGAAAACGGATGTGCGGCAAAATGAAAATTGCCGCGCGTTCATTTTGGGTCTGAGACCTTACCTAGCGGTAAGGTCTCACGTGGTAACCGGGCAGTAATGGTCTATGCATGTCAAATGCTACTTGACCTGTGTAGCTGCCGCGCACCAGAAAACAAAAAATATTTTTCAGACACGCGTAACAGACGCACGCCAAAATTGAAATTACCACAAGGGCCATGTGGTAACTGGGCAGTAACTGCAATTTGGCGCATGTAGGTACCTCACGTGGCTTAGTAAAAGGGCCCCTTAACCCTCCGCTGCTTCAGGTACAAAATTAGATGCTGAGCCCTCCAAGGACAGAGAAATACCCAGTGGTACCTGACTGTAACTCACTTTGAGCAACTACTGAAAAGGTGTGAGCAAAATCTAAATAAATAAAATAGACACCCTAGTATATACATTTTGGGGGTGTTTTATTTATTATTTTTATTTATTTATTTGTTACATTTGTACCCCACATTTTCCCACCTATTTGCAGGCTCAATGTGGCTTACATAGTACCGTAAAGGCGTTCGCCAGTCCGTTGATAACAAATACAAGGTTGTATTGTGGTCAAATGAGGTAGGTGTGTGTCAGGCACCTTGCAGGTCAAAGGGAATGAAGATTGTATATTGTCCATTACGATCATTGGTTGTGTTGTGTTGCTGGGTGTTGGGATTTACGTAGGATCGTTGGGGTAAGCCTTTTTGAAGAGGTTGGTTTTTAGTGATTTTCTGAAGTTTAGATGGTCATGGATTGTTTTTACAGCTTTTGGAAGTCCGTTCCATAGTTGTGCGCTTACGTAGGAGAAGCTGGATGCGTAAGTTGTTTTGTATTTAAGTCCTTTGGGTTAGGCATGATCGTGATGATCCGATTCTGTTTCTGGTTGGTAGATCTATGAGGTCTGCCACGTATCCTGGGACTACGCCATAAATAATTTTGTGGACAAAGGTGAAGATGATACGTTCTTTGATTGGGAGCCAGTGCGGCTTTTCTCGGAGGGGTTTGGCGCTTTCGAAGTATGTTTTACCAAATATCAGCCTGGCAGCTGTGTTTTGGGCGGTCTGGAGTTTTTATTGGCGTTTATCAGGTTAAAATCTAAAATCGGAAGCCCTAACTATAACTCATCCCTGTTATCTCTAATCTCTTATTTTCATTTGTCTCTATGAGGTCCTTTTACTAAGCTGCAGTTAAAAAGTGGCCAATGTTATTACCTCTTCCTTCCTCTCTGCTCATTGTCCCTTCCATTCAGTTGTGCCTTTTCTGTGCTAGTGACTCCTAAGTGACAGAAACACACATTTTTGATTCAACTAGAAAAGGTTTCAGTACCTGTTGCATGAAAAAAAGACAATTTTTTTCTACCCTGAAAGAGCCCTAATCAGCTGGAAAATAAACATCTAAATTTTCAAACATCTAAGAATAGACACCCTAGTTATAGGTGAGGTTCAAGGAGCTAAGGACCACCTTAAACTGAGTGAAAGCGCAGGACTGAAGCTCCTACAGAGCTGTATAACACTGCTGGTGAGGTGGGAGAATGTTCTAGAAGCAGCAAATCCAGGCCATTTCAAAAGCTTTCTATAATTCAGACATTGCACTTTGCTGATTACAGGACAAGATGTGGGCGTTGTCTTGCTGGAATAAACATGGCCAAAATTGTGAAATTCATTTATTTGTTGTTTGATTTATCCTTCGTTTCCTTAAACGTCATATCATGGGTTTCCCCTTTGAAGCTGAAATATGAAGTGTGTAAGATAAAGGTTGACACTGAGAATTTTTCTAAGGAATCGTGTTCTGTATTAGAGGGTTTTCCAAACTTGTTCAGCTTTGTGGGTCATTTTATAATGCTTGATTAAATATGGTATGAATCATAGCTTATGTTTTCCAACAGCTTTTAAAACATTTTTGTTTAAAAATATTCGGACTTGCTTTAATTAAAAAAAAAAAAAAAAAAAAGAATAGTCTTCTCAGCTTGCTTTTATTTCTCCTGAAAGCTTTCAAGCCCTTCGCTTTAAATTTCTACATACGTGCTGCCATCACACATGATAAACTCAATTTATATTATCAGCGTAATTATTGTTAAAGCTGATTAACGAATGAGGAAAGATACTCAACTGCATTGTAACATCAGGGTAGACACAGACCTTTTTTGTTAGTAGAATTCAATAGATCGACCATGTGGGAGAATATTTTATTTCAAATACTGAGTGAGAATGTGCTTTGTTTTGTTTCCTTATATTTATTTAATTATTGGGATTTATTAACTGCCTTTATTTGTTTTTTTAATTTATGAAATTTAACAGAATTAAATCCAAGCAGTTTCACTTGCACAGAAAAGCGTTACTAAGAAAATCACAACCTCTTAGAAAGAAACATTCTAAAATATAATGAACACTCAAATCCACACTATTAGGATCCAAGACTTAATGAGAGGAAGGACATAAGAAAAATCAATTAAAGGCGATAATATACCTGAGGTACCCGAGCTGGATATTAATTATATAAAGAGCTCTACTCAATCTCTTGAAACTCAGTTGCCAAAAAGATGACAAGTGAGAAGGTTCGAAGAAAACATATTTTACGGCATTATATTAATTTATTTATTATTACATTTATATCCCACGTTTTCCCACTGATCGCAGGCTCAAAGTGGCTTCCAAAGTCTGTAGTGCAAGCTACAGTCCAAGAAAAACAATTATACAAATCGAGAATAAGATATAAAATAACAATTAAACATCAAAAGGTAAGTGATAATAACAGGTAATTATTGTCCTTGGATCTGAGTTTATAGTAATAGTTAATTCAAGTTAGGTTAAACCTGGGGAATAAGCCTTCTTAAACAATACTGATTTCAATAATTTTCGGAAATGTAGGTATCTAAATAATACATTTGCAGAACCTCAGGTTTCAGGGAAAGAAACTGCTTACCTCTACGTTGAGTATCTCTTGATACATCAGGAAATAATTGAATCTTAAAGTCTAGAAACAGTTTCGCTCTATTAAAAAAAAAAACCATTCTCAATAACCATTGTTTATCCTGAGATAATACCATCGAAACAACCAAAGTCGCTGCGGTGGCTACTTCTGAGTCCGAAGTGTCCAATATAGCGGAAAGATCCAAGCTTCTCGCCTGGTGCTCCAGTGCTTTCCTCTGCAGATAGAAATCAAACAAAATAAAACATGGAAGACATGGAAGAAGGGCAACCTTCGAAAGCTAATCAAGAAATGTATTAAGTTATGTCCAATAAAAAAGGTATCATCTTATTTTCTTTTCCATGTTTTATTTTGTTTGATTTCTATTGATAACCTTAAGAGTGGACTAACACAGCTACCACACTCCTCTACTCGGCAGATAGTAAACTTGTGTAAAAGGAGGAAATGTATCTTCCGTTAAACCCCAACATTTCCTTCGTGTAACGCTTCACCATTTCTAAGGGACTAACCGTAGATACCTTTGGAAAAGCGAAGATTTTTACTCCTTGCAAAAATTTTCAAAAGTCTCACATTGACGTCTCAAATTAGTCAAATCTTTAACCAAAGAAGCCTGTAAAATTTTGAATTTATTAACCGCCTTTATGATGAGATTCATCACCCAAGGTGGTTGGGGTACAGCAGGTACAGTTTAATATAAAACTTACAATTTTGTTAACAAGCATAATGGTAAAAATGACCAAATGTTAAGATAAATGCAATAAGGGCCTTTTACTAAACCGCACCAGTGCCTCCCACGCAGCAAATGCGCCACAGCTCATTCGATTTTGGATGGGCTACGGCGCAATTGCCGCACCAGGAATCACTAGCACGGTCCGGCGAAAGAGGCTCTAAATGAGGTAAACTTGAGAACAACAAATTAAAACCTAATAGGACCACCATGAAACAATATCAAAAATATTTGAATCCTGCCTACAAGCCATCAAAGCAGTGTATATTACTACTACTACTACTAATAACATTTATATAGCGCTACCAGCCGCATGCAGCGCTGAACACTTGACATAGAAAGACAGTCCCTGCTCAAAGAGCTTACAATCTAAGTATATTAGGTATTTTTCTGTCCCTGGAGAACTCGGAATCTGAGTCTGTATCTGCTTTGTGAAAATCTGTTATATTATGATAATGTCATAACCAAACTCTGTAAGCCACATTGAGCCTGCAAATAGATGGGAAAATGTGGGATACAAATGCAATAAATGAATAAATAAATAAATATCAAATCATAAAAATTCCAGGGATCACAGAAGGGGGATGAGAAACTGAAATAAAATGAGAGATTTGTGCTGAAGCAAAGCTTTCCTCTGGAGAGGTCCTCGGCAACGCAGGATAAATAGATTAAGAAAATCAGAGGAAGAGGCTGGCAAATGCTCTTTCCTGTAACCGTAAAGATATGCTAATATGTTTCATCTTCGTAAGGCCGGTGCCTATTCTTTTTTTTCCTCACAATTATTAAACTCGTCAGAAAGAAATCGGACATTGAAAAGCGTTTGCATATGGAATGGAAGTTTGATTGTTTTTTTTTTTTTCTTCTGGCATTTTAATTACAGTTTTCTTTGCCTCTATCCAGGGGATTAGAAAATACACTTTTTTACCCCTGCGAGGAAGACCATATATTATTATTATTATTAGCATTTGTATAGCGCTACCAGACGCACGCAGCGCTGAACACCTGATACAAAAAGACAGTCCTTGCTCAAAAGAGCTTACAATCTAAGTAATACAGACAAACAAGACAGTTACGGGTGAGGGAAGTAATGGGAGCTAAAAAAAGAAATGAAATAAATGAGGACTTTGGAGGGAACAAGAAAAAGTTGAGGCCATTTTGTATTCTGGCAGCTCTGCAGCTGGAATTTGGCTTTTTTTTTTTTTTTTTAGCGACTGGCTGAGTCCAAGTCAGCATATTCGGCCCGTGTCAAGGAAGGTTAAAGGTTAAAGGTCATGTACTGACTTATTTTCAGGTACTGACACTGGCGCCCACAAGCAGGCCATCTAGCTCGCAGATGCCGACATCAATTTGGGGTTATTTCCTTTCTTTGGGAAAATGTGGTTAGAGCTAGAAAAACCCTGCAAGCTGTTCTTGTATCTTTCTGAGATAGAATCAGTCAAGCTTTTCTGTCCTCCCTAGTCTACTTATCTCCTATGATAGATACAATATCAATTCAATAATATATTCAATTGCATTAAAACTGCTGTATATCAAATTTACATACCAGAACACAAACTATTTCTGCAAACTATTCCTTCCAGAGTCTGTCAGTAAAGAGACCAGAATCTACCTCTAAAAATCCCAAAGTCTATCAGTAGATAGAGATATTGTACAGTGTAGAGGCTGATATACAGAGAGAGATTCCAGAGCCTTACTCTGTCAATATAGAGACTGGAGACTGATATTTATCTATCTATAAAAATTCCAAAGTCGGATATAGATAAATATTGACAGACATACAGATACTGACAGATTCTGGAATCTCTCTCTGTATATCAGTCTCTGTACTATGCAAAATTTATATCTACTAATAGAGGGGCCCTTGCACTAAGCTGCATAAGCGTCAACGCGCATGCCAAAATGGAGTTGCCGCCTGACTACAGCGTGGCTCTTGCGGTAATTTCATTTTTGGCGCGCATCCGATACGGGTGTCTGAAAAATATTTGGTATTTTGGATGCGCATGAAACGGACGCGCGCCAAGTGGCATTTGACGCGCCTAGGTCATTACCGCGTGGATTCTTTATCACTAGGTCGACGGCGGGCGGTGAGGTCTCAGACCCAAAACGGAAGCCCGGTGATTTTGATTTTGCCGCACGTCCATTTTCGGCAAAAAAGGGCCTTTATTTTTACAGGCGCGCTAAAAAAAAAATGGATCGGCGCGCGCCTAAAACCCGCGCCTACACTACCGCAAGCCATTTTTCAACACGCCTTTGTAAAAGGACCGCAGAGATTGATAGATCGAAAGAGATTCCAGAATCTGTCAGTATATGTTAACACAATATCTGTATGTCTGTCAGTATTTATCTATATCCAAGTTTGGAATTTTTATAGATAGATATCAGTCTGTATACTGACAGACTCTGGAATCTCTTTCTATCTATCAGTCTCTATTAGTAGATATACATATTGTATAGTACAGAAACTGATAGACTGAGAGAGATTCCAGAGTCTGTCAGTATATATTAACACAGTATCTATCTATCTATCTATCTATATTGTAAGCCACATTGAGCCTGCAAATAGGTGGGAAAATGTGGGATATAAATGCAGCAAATAAATACATAAGTAAATAAATATGTATGTATGTATATATACCTACTGGCATATTAGATTGTAAGCTCTTTGAGCAGGGACTGTCTTTCTTCTATGTTTGTGCAGCGCTGCGTATGCCTTGTAGCGCTATAGAAGTGATAAGTAGTAGTAGTAGTCTCTTGTAACCAGAGCTAATATTGTGATGTCATAATGCCTCAGTCCACCAATAAGAGCCAACCTCATCAGTGATGTCACAATGGCTTGATTGTCCTATACTTGGCTCACTTTTATTACATAGCTCTTTGAGCAGGGACTGTCTTTCTTCTATGTTTGTGCAGCGCTGCGTACGCCTTGTAGCGCTATAGAAATGCTAAATAGTAGTAGTAGTAGTCTCTTGTAACCAGAGCTAACATTGTGATGTCATAATGCCTCAGGCCACCAATAAGAGCCAACCTCATCAGTGATGTCACAATGGCTTGATTGTCCTATACTTGGCTCACTTTTATTACATAGCTCTTTGAGCAGGGACTGTCTTTCTTCTATGTTTGTGCAGCGCTGCGTACGCCTTGTAGCGCTATAGAAATGCTAAATAGTAGTAGTAGTAGTTATATCTAGCTATCTATCGATATACAATGATATAAAGATATATACTGTCATGGTGTTCTGTGTTCTGCATTTGCAGAGCAATATAAATCTCTTTCCTTATACACTGCGACTTTATTGTATTTAAGCATGCAAAATGTTAAGAGTTGTAGGAAGACCGGTATTATGGACAAAGAGAGGATCAGCCCCTGCCTGTCTGTAGTCTCGCTGTGCTCTTTTCTATGTGCCACATTGCCTATGAAATAGGGGACCCTCGCATTATCATTTCACTAATTGTGAACACCTCGAGCGCTTCGAGGATTTGCTGTCACATAGACCTTCTGCTTCATGTCTCCCCTATCCTTTGCTTTTCCTGCACGGTATTCAGAGGTCCTGGGCCCACACAGAAGCAAAAAGTGAGGGGAAACGATTCAAAATAAAAGAGGAAAAGCTTCCCCTCTGATGTGAGAGGAGAATTAAGCCAAGCGTTGCTTTCAGTTCTCAGTTTAAGCAATAGATACTCGTAGATATACAGATAAATACTGTCTAATCCAGTGTTTCCCAAATCGGTCCTGGAGTACCCCCTTGTGAATATCCTGAAAACCTGACTGGCAAGGGGGTACTGGAAGACCGACTTGGGAAACGCTGGTTCTAATCTATTACTAAAACTGCTGGTGATAACATCACATATCCAGAATTTCTACAGAGCGACATTTCAAGGGCTTGCAGTATAAGACATTTGTCTCACTGGAATAAACATGGCCAAAATATGTGAAATGTTTTTTCTTTAATTGATTTATCCTTTGTTTTCCTGAGTCATGGGTTTCCCCTTCAAAGTTACAATGTGAAATGTGTGAGATGAAGGTTGGCATTGAGAATCCTTACAAACACTGTTTTCACCCCTTTTTTTTATAACATACTGTAGGGCCTTTCAAACTTGTTCAGCTTTGCGGTCTTTTAAAAAATTTTAGTTACAAAAATGGTATGAACCATGTGTGCGGCTTTTCTTTTCCAAATACAGATATAGATTTTTTTAAAATTTTATTTATGCATTCTTTTATCCCTGTTATCCAAACAGGTTGTACGTGCAGGACGTCAGACTCAGAAACAGAACGAAGGAAGAAGAGGACCTTGGCTGGCGAGGGTTGGGGGTCCCCAGCCAGCAAAGGTAGGCGACGGCGGGTTGACGGTGGGAGGGGGGGTCGAGAGGGTCGTTGACAGGGGGGTCCAGGGCCAAATCTACAGGGACCCAGGCCCCCGTGGCCCCACGTAGCTACGCCCCTGGTTTATAGAATTGACTTGGCCAACGTCAAGCAGAGGTAGGATTTGAACCTGGCTTCCCTGGTACTCAACTCCTTGCTCTAAGGATTACACTAATCCTCTACTCCTCCACACACTAACTTGTTCTTCCACCTACTGTTCAGAACTTTTGTTTGATTTGCATATGTGTGTGTGTGGGGGGGGGGGGGGGGGGATGGAGGGTGGGGGCAGGGGGTGGTCAATGGGGGGAGGATCAGCAGTTTCTTATGGCTTCCCAGGAGCAAAGGAATATCTTTTTGGTTGGAAGGGCCAAACAAATCATTTTCCAGTCCTACCCCCAAAACTCTCTAGTTGCTCATGTTGTGTTGGACAAAATATCAGTGGGGCCATGGCCCCTCCTCAGTTCAGTCGGAATCAGAGATGTGATCCAGGGCCATAAACCTTCATTTGTAGTTACCCAGGGATGTTTTCTTTATACTCTTAATGGAACTCCCAGGGGCTGTTAAGGCTGGGCCCATGTCCTCCTCATTCCTGGCCAGCCCGCCCTGGGAATGAACTACTTAAGCCAGGAATTGAACCTAAATCCTTCCCATACTGAGACACTAGCCAGCCCAGCACTCTGAATTTTAAGGTGGTCTTTACCCCTTCCTTCAGACTCAGACCCAAGGTCTCAGGCTAATCCTGCCTGAGAACCAATCTACAAGGGAATCTCAACCGGTCTGAAAGATGGTCTGATGGAAGGTTGGCTGCTTATCTCTACAGGTTATTAATGATCTGTCCACTGCCCTGTGACAGGGTAAAGTGAAGCCTGAGTTCGTTTCGGAAAGTTCTCAGTAATCCCCAGTGAATCTAGTTCTATGGGCCACCTTTAAGGTCAGTGTATTGGGAACAGAAGCATTTTAAATTTGTATATTTCAGTGGAGGGTTACATTTTAGCTTAAATTGTTTTTTTTTTTCCTATATACTTTTTTCTTCATTTTTGCATATAAGTTGCAGGCATTAGAGCCCTGGTGAACAGCCGGCCAATGGCTCACCCTGCGTTAGTAGAACAGGCAGGATCAATCAGTCCCATATTCCTATTTCTGTATATTTATGTTGTACTAGCGAAGAAAGAACAATGTAGGGGGGGAAAAAAAGCTTGAAAAGATGATCCAGTCGCTGTAATAACAAGTGAGTCATGAATGAAAAGGAATTTTCTCTAAATACAATTTATTCCATACATGTTGTGCTTGGCCTGAGGGTTCTGAAAACACCAGCTTTTTCAGTACTTTGGTCATTTTTCAACAAATACAGACCAGGCATTATGGGGGGGGGGGGGGGGGGGGAGGGGCAGGGTGTTACAAAGCCTATCCACCTTATAATTGAAAGAGAAAAACGCCTAGATTTCGACCCAAATCGGGAGATAGACGTTTATCTCACAAAAACGGATTAATCGGTATAATGGAAAGCCGATTTTGGACGTTTTCAACTGCACTCCATCGCGGAAGCGTACAAAGTTGACGGGGGCATGTCGGAGGCGTGGCGAAGGTGGAACTGGGGCATGGTTATCGGCCGAGGAGAGATGGACGCCTTTCGCCGATAATGGAAAAAAAGTATGCGTTTGTAGCTAGAATTTAGGGCACTTTTCCTGGACCCTGTTTTTTCCACGAATAAGGCCCCAAAAAGTGCCCTAAATGACCAGATTACCCCCAGAGGGAATCGGGGATGACCTCCCCTGACTCCCCCAGTGGTCACTAACCCCCTCCCACCACAAAAAAATGATGTTTCACAACTTTTTATTTTCACCCTCAAATGTCATACCCACCTCCCTGGCAGCAGTATGTAGGTCCTTGGAGCAGTTGTTAGGGGGTGCAGTGGACTTCAGGCAGGTGGACCCAGGCCCATCCCCCCCTACCTGTTACAATTGTGCTGCTTAATGCTTAGTCGTCCAACCCCCCCCCAAACCCACTGTACCCACATGTAGGTGCCCCCCTTCACCCCTTAGGGCTATAGTAATGGTGTAGACTTGTGGGCAGTGGATTTTGAGGGGGATTTGGGGGGCTCAACACACAAGGGAAGGGTGCTATGCACCTGGGAGCTCTTTTACCTTTTATTTTGTTTTTGTAAAAGTGCCCCCTAGGGTGCCCGGTTGGTGTCCTGGCATGTGAGGGGGACCAGTGCACTACGAATCCTGGCCCCTCCCATGAACAAATGCCTTGGATTTATTCGTTTTTGAGCTGGGCGCTTTCATTTTCCATTATCACTGAAAAACAAAAACGCCCAGCTCACAAATTGTCGAATAAAACATGGACGTCTATTTTTTTTCGAACATACGCTTCGGTCCGCCCCTTCACAGACCCGTTCTTGGAGATAAACGCCCATGGAGATAGACGTTTTCGTTCAATTATGCCCCTCCACGTCAATCACTGACACCAGGGGTCTGATTTGCTGAGGCTTAGTCCCCCTCTCATTTCTACAGGAAAACAAGTTTAGTAATTGAGGCCTGAAGTCTGTACAGGCCTTAACCTCCTCGCTCATGTGTCCTGATTGAAATCATAGCCTATTTGATTTTGTACGGATTCATTTCTAAGCCGGTATCAGAAGGCTCACAGTTATGGAAGGAAGTGTAGCTGCTGGAACAGGATTGAGGCTCAGAAGGTTTTGGTAGCATTTTGTGTACTTTTTGAGTAAAGTGGTGTGGTAGCCACGTTAGTCCACTTTTAAAGGTAATAAAGAGAAATAAAACGAAGAAAAGAAAAGATGATGATACCTTTTTTATTGGATAAACGTAATACATTTGATCTGAAGGAGAAAGTATTGCCTTTGAAAGCTAATCAAAATGGTACTGAAATGTCTAATAAAAAAGGTATCACCTTTTTTCTTTGTTTTGTGTACTTTGAGAAACCACGCACAGTACGTGGCAGGAAACATACTTATCTTTAGTAAGTCCAGTGGTGTGCTGGAGCAGGCTCTCACAGGCTCTCGAGAGCCGTTTGTTAAGTTTTTAAGAATTTTGGGAGCCGGTTCTCCATGGCTACTTTAACAAACGGATCCCAAAATGTGGGCTTGGGCCCCTCCTGAATTCTCTTTTACTTTGCTGGTGAGAGAGAGAGCCCCCTGTTAACAATTTACCAGCACACCCCTGAGTAAGTCTCACTTCTAACCCTAGAAAATAAAGTCCATATGCTGGGTTGCATGTTAGTCTACTTGAACGCATGGAAAAAAATGTGCTGAAAGAAAAAAATAATTATTGAATAATAATAATAATAATGTTTATTGAACTAACTCAATACGTTCCTTGCATAGCTTTTCCTTTCCTGAAATCTAGTCAGGAAATATAGAGGCCCTTTTACAGAGCGGCGGTAAGTCCAACGTGGGCTTACCGCTCGCTCTTTCGGGACTACTGCTGGTCCAACACAGCTGCCAGCGGTAGTCCTGCCACGAGCACATGCCATTTTTGGGAGAAAAACACCCCCCCCCCCAGAAATGGCTTGTGCGATGGTAACCCGATAGTAATTGGGCATCGCCGCTCGCTGCCTGGTTACCGTCGGGTTAGTGTGGGAGCCCTTATTGCCACCTCAGTGGGTGGCGGTAAGGTCTCCCCGTCGCATGATCATGCGGTAAGAGTTCTCTTACCGCATGGCCATGTGTGCCTGGGGTCTTTTTACTTGCTGCAGTTAAAAGGGCCCTGATATGTGGGGGGGGGGGGGGGGGGGGGGGGAAGGACCCTGGTGTGCGGGAAAAACAGCCCCCGCCACCAGCATAGGGTCTTTTTTCCCACAGCTTGGTAAAAGGGCCCCATATTTAGGTAACTCCACTAAAAATCAGTATTTCCTCTGTTGTTTCTGGAAATATTCATTTTGATCACTTTTGTCTGGCCATTTTTTTCAACACAGTCATAGAGGGCTGGATTCTACAAATCGTGCTGAAAAACGTGTGATGGAAAAGATCGGTGCTAAGCAGGATTCTATTCTGGGTCCTCTAATTGCGATCTATGTTGGTCTTGCAAAAAAAAAAAAATACTGGAACTCTTGTACATACTACTACTATTTAGCATTTCTATAGCGCTACAAGGCGTACGCAGCGCTGCACAAACATAGAAGAAAGACAGTCCCTGCTCAAAGAGCTTACAATCTAATAGACAAAAAATAAATAAAGTAAGCAAATCAAATCAATTAATGTGAACGGGAAGGAAGAGAGGAGGGTAGGTGGAGGCGAGTGGTTACGAGTCAAAAGCAATGTTATAGAGGTGGGCTTTCAGTCTAGATTTAAAGGTGGCCAAGGATGGGGCAAGACGTAGGGGCTCAGGAAGTTTATTCCAGGCGTAGGGTGCAGCGAGACAGAAGGCGTGAAGTCTGGAGTTGGCAGTAGCGGAGAAGGGAACAGATAAGAAGGATTTATCCATGGAGCGGAGTGCACGGGAAGGGGTGTAGGGAAGGACGAGTGTGCAGAGATACTGGGGAGCAGTATCTACTATTAGAATGTCCTAACCTAGTCTTATTTTGGTCAGATGTTTGGGATAAACTAAAAAAGATTTTTGGGTTTCAAGAATCTTTTTTACTTAAGTATATAATCTGGAAGTCCACTTTGCATTCCATTTTTTCTGTCAGAAAATGATAAACTATTGTTTGACTTCTTAGTCTCTGTTGCATTGACACTAATAATATCGCATTGGAAAGATCAGTGGCATTCCTAGGGTGGCTGACACCCGGGGCGGATCACTGATGCGCCCCCCCCCAGGTGCAGCGCGACCTCCCCAACCCCGGCGAAAAGCCACCTTCCCCCCGGCGAAAGGACACACCTCCCCCCCCCCGGCGAAAGGACACCCCCCAGGTGCATTTTTATCTGCTGGGGGGGGGGGGGGGTGCCACGCGCCTGTCTGCTCCACTCGTTCCATGCGCCCTCTGCCCCAGAACAGGAAGTAACGGCACTTTTCCTGGACCCTGTTTTTCCACGAATAGGGCCCCAAAAAGTGCCCTAAATGACCAGATGACCACTGGAGGGAGTCGGGGATGACCTCCCCTGACTCCCCCAGTGGTCACTAACCCCCTCCCACCACAAAAAAATGATGTTTCACAACTTTTTATTTTCACCCTCAAATGTCATACCCACCTCCCTGGCAGCAGTATGTAGGTCCCTGGAGCAGTTGTTAGGGGGTGCAGTGGACTTCAGGCAGGTGGACCCAGGCCCATCCCCCCCTACCTGTTACAATTGTGCTGCTTAATGCTTAGTCGTCCAACCCCCCCCCCCCAAACCCACTGTACCCACATGTAGGTGCCCCCCTTCACCCCTTAGGGCTATAGTAATGGTGTAGACTTGTGGGCAGTGGGTTTTGAGGGGGATTTGGGGGGCTCAACACACAAGGGAAGGGTGCTATGCACCTGAGAGCTCTTTTACCTTTTTTTTTGTTTTTGTAAAAGTGTCCCCTAGGGTGCCCGGTTGGTGTCCTGGCATGTGAGGGGGACCAGTGCACTACGACTCCTGGCCCCTCCCACGAACAAATGCCTTGGATTTATTCATTTTTGAGCTGGGCGCTTTCATTTTCCATTATCATTGAAAAACAAAAACGCCCAGCTCACAAATTGTCGAATAAAACATGGACGTCTATTTTTTTCGAAAATACGGTTCGGTCCGCCCCTTCACGGACCCGTTCTCGGAGATAAACGCCCATGGAGATAGACATTTTCGTTCAATTATGCCCCTCCACGTACTCTTTACCTGGACCTAAAATTGGTCCTCAGAAATGGAAAACTTTAGACCTTTATCTCTCATCCACTGCTTAGCTTTATAGTACTGTTCTTTTTGAACTCAGCTTTGTGTATTTTATTATATTGTATTTTTATTTTATTTTTGTTGTTTTTGATTTTAAAATGTTTGTTGTATCTTTAAAAATTTAATAAAAATATTTTTTTTAAAAAGGGTGATGGAAAAGATCGGCGCTAAGCAGGATTCTATAAAGGACGGATGCCCATTACAGAATCGCACTTAGTGCTGAAACCAGGTATAAATGCTGGTGCCCCGGTTGGGCACTGAGCCAGTATTCTATAACTATGCCATAACTTCTTGGAACGCCCCTGACATGCTTAGCGGAGATTGGATGGCAGAGCCGGTGGTGGGAGGCGGGGCTAGTGCTGGGCAGACTTCTACGGTCTGTGCCCTGAAAATGGCAGATACACATCAAGGTCAGGTATGCATATAAAGTCCCACATATGTTACTCGTGGCCACGCCCACCTTTAAGATACACGCTATTGGAGTTAGGAGCATGCAAATTCTAATGGGTGCCAATTAACTTCAATAATTGGCTGTGTGCATCCAGCTATTGATGGTTAACAGCTCGTTAGCCAATTAATTTGCACGCGCATCTCGGGAGCGCACACAAATTTGGGTGCCCTATGTAGAATTGAGAGGAAAATGTGCACTCTTTTCAAAAGTGTGCACCCTATTCCTGAGAGCACGTGCTTCGTGCATGCACAATCGGACACTATAACCCCCAGATTCTATCTAGCGTGACTTAAGTTGCGTGCATAAATCCAGTCCTATTCTGGATTTTCTTGCACAGCTTAATTAGTGCCGATAATTGCCACTTAACAAAACAATTATTGACACTAATTGGCATTAATTAGAATTTACGCACAGAACTGTCTAGGCATATTCTATAACGTGAGGGGTGTAAATTCTAAGTCACATCATGGAAAAGGGGGCGTGGCTGTGGGCATTTCTAAAGTCTATGCACATTGTTATAGATAATGAGTGGAGTTGAACGGGTAGATGTGAAGCGCCTGTTCATGCTTTCCAAAAATACTAGGACTAGGGGGCATGCAATGAAGCTTCAATGTAGTACATTTAAAATGAATCGGAGAAAAATTTTCTTCACTCAACATGTAATTAAACTCTGGAATTCGTTGTCAGAGAATGTGGTAAAGGTGGTTAGGTTAGCGGAATTTAAAAAAGGTTTGGACGGCTTCCTAAAGGAAAAGGCCATAGACCGTTATTAAATGGACTTGCTGAAAATCCACTATTTCTGGGATAAGCAGTATAAAATGTTTTGTACATTTTGGGGATCTTGCTAGGTATCTGTGACCTGGATTGGCCACTGTTGGAAACAGGATGCTGGGCTCGATGGACCTTTGGTCTTTCCCAGGATGGCAATACTTATGTACTTATGTACACCCAGTCTGCAAATAATTTTGGCGTCGGGATTTACACCAACTTTTTCTTGGTGTAACTGCCCACGACTAAATTTAGTCGCACGGACGGGCACTCAGCGCATTCTATAAATCACACAGAAAGTTAGGTTTATTCTATAAAGTGCATCTGAATTTAGGCGTACTTTATAGAATAGACCTAGGCACATTTCATTTTGGCGCCAGTTCTTTAGGCGTGATATATAGAATCTAGTCCCAAGTGGGCAAGTATTACCATCAAATGAAAAAAAACCCCCTAACATTTTCATGTTTTTTTTTCTGCTCATTTTCAGGATTTTCACCAACATGTAACCACGACCTATCCTCAAAATGAACAGCACTTGGATAGCTTTCAGGCTTGTAGGCAGTATATAAGAAATTAAAATAGCATTTCAGAAACCCTTATATTCCTTGGGGATGATATTCAAAATGAGGCTCCTGGCCATTTAAAAATTGCTTGACTGGGGTTAACTGGGTATATTCAGCAGCTCTTGATAAGTTAACCAGATACATAGCATAAAACAGTCCTATCTTTATCCGGTTAAATGTTAAATATCGCACTTAACCACATAAATGTTATTCAGCTACGTATAACCGGAGATTCAATGCCGGTGCCCAGACATTGCCTGCTATTGAATATTTAGCCAAAAAAAACCACTGATCCCCATTGGCTAAATATTGACCCCTTTGTTATCATGGTAAAGAGAAAAGGGTTGCGGGTTTGATATATCACCTTTCTGTGGCACGACCAAAAAAAGTTTGCAAATGTTATTTGCAGGTCCTTTTCTGGTATACATCTATCTACCTTTCTATTCCACAAATTTTTGAAATGGTGAAACTAATCAGTCTTGTCTTTCTTGCGCCCAAATGCACGCCACGCATAAGATTGGTTTTTTTGCACTGCACTCCTGGACCTAAAGCCAGCATTCAGCTTGTGAGATTTATGAACCTGGCCTGTTTGAGCAAGAAGGGAGAGAAGCGATGGCAGAGAAAATGGCCCATAAACTGATTTACGCTGCATTTCCATTTGCAGGCCCAGGGCGATGGCGAGTTGCACAGATATTTCTATGTTTCAGCTGGGGGTCCTGAGTCGGCCCAGCTGGAGGAAGACAGCGATCAGCACTCAGTTAGTGCAGACAGAGCTTAAGTAAACAGACGTGGTCACTGAGAAGGCAGTTAGCAGCCCTTGGACAGATGAGCAGGGTTTGGAAGGACCACACACGCAAACCCCCCCACCACCCCTAGACCACACAGGGACGAGATTGTACAGCCTTTGCACGCAACACGCAGCCCAGTCGCTCCTCTCTAGGGCTAAGATTTTCTCTGGGCTGTAGCAGTTAGCATGAGCCCCCTACCCCCATACTTTCTTTTGAAATATTTCCTGCAAGGCTCAGAGCACAGCCATGTAAAGCCCGGTCCTGCCTCTCACACCCCACTCCCTAGCCAACTAAGGCACCAAACTTGCAGGCCTAGGGTAGATATGCCAAGCGTGGCCCTGCTTCTTTCCTAGCTCAGCCAATCAATCAGAAGTTCTATCTGTATTATTATTATTAACATTTGTATAGCGCTACCAGAGGGCACGCAGCGCAGAACACCTGACATAGAGAGACAGTCCCTGCTCAATAGAGCTTACAATCTAAAAATAATACAGTCTGTATTAGGATGCTTGTCCATGCATGTTCCCTTGAGGGTTTATGTACTAAGTTATGTCAAAGGTACAAACTGGGGGGAAAACATTTAGAGTTTCTGGACCGCTATTTCTAATCACTGGGCAGACTGGTGCAGTTTAACAAGCAGCTAGAGTAGGGGAAGGGCTGAAAAACGGGGCATCTTGGATGCTTTAATGGATGTCCCTCAGGCTGATTAAGGTTCAAATGCCTCTCAGATGGTGCTAAATGCATCGTTCTTCCGGAGCAGGGGGTCGAACTGCAGTTCTGGAGGGCTGCAGACCAGGCAGGTTGTCAGGCTATCTTAATGAATACGTACAAGATGTGATTTGCTTATTCATTAGGATAGACTGGAAACCACTGATTTGTGGCTCTCTACAATGTGACACCCCCCTGTTGGAGAGAGGTTTCAGTCTAGTTAACAAAAGTTCAGGGGCTTCTTTTTTTTAATTGTGCAGCTGATGAGGCCATCTAAAGAGACTGGGTTCTTCAGTGCCATGTGTGCGGGGACTTGCCAAAGGCGGTAAGGTGGTGATGGAGCGGGTGGAGTTATCTCCCGTTCTGAAACCGAGGTCCCATCATCAACATGGTTGTCCAATGGTCAAAGCTTTACAGTTGAATCTGAAACCAGAGCATTAGGGGTCTTGCTTGATTCTTCACTCACCTTCTCTTCCCATACCCTATCCGACCTTACCATCACATTGTATTTGTTCCCCTACCGGACTTGGCGATTGCCTTTACGGTACTATGTAAGCAGGGGTGTGCTGGTAAAGTTTTAACAACAGGCTCTTTCTCCGGACGTAGCCAGCTCTGCAGTTGGAAGGGCCAGGGGTGGCCGGGGGGGAGCAACACTTGCCTCTCTCTCCTCCCTCCCTTCGTGCGGGCACGCTAGGCATACCTTTGCTGGCAGCCAATAAATGGACTGCCACCACTCCCAACGTCTTGCTCTGAGCAGCATGCTGGAACTTCTCTCACATGCTCGAGAAGTCCCAGCCTGCTGCTCAGAGCTGGAAACAAGGAGCGGGGAACAGCAGCAGTCTATTTACTTGGCTGGCAGGGCTCAGCATCCCCACCAGCAAAGTAAAAGAGAATTCAGCAGGGGGCCCAAGCCCACATTTTGGGAGCCAGTTGTTAAAGTAGCCATGGAGGGCCCTGCTTTAACAACCGGCTCCCAAAATTCTTAAAAACTTAACAACCGGCTCTTGCGAGCCTGTGAGAGCCTGCTCCAGCACACCACTGTATGTAAGCCACATTGAGCCTGCAAATAGGTGGGAAAATGTGGGATACAAATGTACAAAAATAAAAATGCTGGATTTTAATCACTTACTTGTTTTGTAAATATTTCAACTCTGATTTAGCTTTCGTACATTCTCAGTTTTTCTGAGTTTTAGAAGTTTAAAACTCATTTGATTGTTTTTTAGATGATTAATTTTCATATGTTTTAAAATTACCTTTCTATGGCTTATTTTGATAATTATTGTTCTTTCCCCGGATCTACCTAGTTGTTATTATTATTATTGTTAAATGCATTGAGCTGCTTGGTTGGAACTTGTGGTATATAAGCTGCTGTGTTGTATTGTATTTCTTTTTATTCCCTGAAGAACAGCTAACGCTACTAGTGCTACAAATCATTTCTATGGCACTACTGGACTTAGCTGTACACATTATATACAGGTACTTTCTCACAAGGGCTCACAATTTCAGTTTTGTACCGGGGCAATGGAGGGTTAAGTGACTTGCCCACAGTCACAAGGAGCTGCAGTGGGAACTGGATCCAGTTCCCTAGAATCAAAGTCGTTCCATGGTACGACCACACCTTGAGTATTGTGTTCAATTCTGGTCGCCGCATCTCAAGAAAGATATAGTAGAATTGGAAAAGGTGCAGCGAAGGGCGACTAAAATGATAGCGGGGATGGGACGACTTCCCTATGAAGAAAGACTAAGGAGGCTAGGGCTTTTCAGCTTGGAGAAGAGACGGCTGAGGGGAGACATGATAGAGGTATATAAAATAATGAGTGGAGTGGAACAGGTGGATGTGAAGCGTCTGTTCAAGCTTTCCAAAAATACTAGGACTAGGGGGCATGTGATGAAACTACAGTGTAGTAAATTTAAAACAAATCGGAGAAAAGTTTTCTTCACCCAACGCATAATTGAGCTCTGGAATTCGTTGCCGGAGAACGTGGTGAAGGCGGTTAGCTTAGTAGAGTTTAAAAAGGGGTTAGACGGTTTCCTAAAGGACAAGTCCATAAATCACTACTAAATAGACTTGGGAAAAATCCACAATTCCAGGAATAACATGTATAGAATGTTTGTACGTTTGGGAAGCTTGCCAGATGCCCTTGGCCTGGATTGGCCGCTGTCGTGGACAGGATGCTGGGCTCGATGGACCCTTGGTCTTTTCCCAGTGTGGCATTACTTATGTACTCTTGCCAGTTAGGTTTTCAGGATATCCACAATGAATATTCAAGAAACTGATTTGCATACACTGCCTCCATTATATGCAAATCTCTTTTATGCATATTTATTGTGGATATCCTGAAAACCTGACTGGCAAGAGGGTGCTCCAGGACAGCACAGCGAAGAGTATTGTGGAAGTTGCCTGTGAAAAAGGTTGGCCCATCTATGGCCCACCCATGCTCCCATCCTGTGAAAGTTCCTCTTACAATTACGTGCCACATCATTTGAGCACTTAATTAGAGAATACTAATTAGGTGCAGTGCTGCCATTTACGTGGGCAACTGAACGCTTACCTGGACAGCAGTATTCTAGAAATTTACATGCGCAGTCGCTACGTGAATTTAAGCTACCTGTTATGGAATGAGGGGGATGCTGCATATAATTGTAATGAAGCTCTGCACCAATAGACTAGAGGTAGAAAAGGGGGTTGGGTGGGTGTTCGCCTAAGTCTTGGGGGATGGGAGGGGAGCAAGGTCAAAGGGGTACCTTTAGTTAGCCTTCAAGCTGGAGAGCTGCTGTGGCATGCCCATGCCATCCTCCTTTGCCTCTGACATTTGCACTTGGTACGTTGGCTCAAAACCCGGGCACCAACCAAGTTTATTCACACTTTTTATCCTGCCATCTAGGCGGTTTACACTCTCAAAGTAAAAAAATATTAAAAGAAAGAAAGTGCCAGAATAATACAACACTGTGAGGGGGGAGGGGCAGAAATACAATGCGTGATAGAAAAACAGGGGAAGGGATACAAACAAGGCAGGATTCGCATAGGTTAGCACCTCAAGTATAAGCATCTGAGAAAAGATAAGTTTTCAAATCCATTTTAAATTGGGGCAATTTAAAGACAAGAGCATTCTCTCAGCAGATCCCGCTTACCTGTATTAAGCATAAGCATAAGCACCGCCATACTGGGAAAAGACCAAGGGTCCATCAAGTCTAGCATCCTGTCTCCGACAGCGGCCAATCCAGGCTTCAAGAACCCGGCAACCCCTAAAGAGGACAATGGAACAGCAAATCTTCTTAGAATCCGTGGAATCTGTGATGAGCAAACTATCTTCAAGGTCTATGTTATTTATTTATTTGTTACATTTGTACCCAGGTAACAGACACAAACGAGGGGAAAACTCCGCTACAATTTGTGAAATACAACAGTCTTAGGTCATTGGGCATCCTGCTTTCCCCTGAAGAAGCCCCACCGGCAAAACGGGTCCGTTGGGCGGGAAGACCCATTCACAATGCTCAGGGCCGCCGCGAGGGGGGGGACAGGGGGGACAAAAGTCCCCGGGCCCAGGCCTCCGGGGGGGGGGGGCCCGGCGCCGCTGCAGTCCGGCCCGCCCGCCGTCGCTCCCGGAACTAACCTGAAGCGCTTTCACCTTCGGAGCAACCAGCAGCAGTAGGGCAGACCTCTCCTTCCTTCCGTGTCCCGCCCTCGCCTGACGTAACGTCCGCGAGGGCGGGGCACGGAAGGAAGGAGAGGTCTGCGCTGCTGCTGCTGGTTGCTCCGAAGGTGAAAGCGCTTCAGGTAAGTTCAGAGAGGGCCTGGCAGCGGGTGGAGGGGGGGCCCGGCAACTTTGGGTGGGGGGGGGCACGACACAATCTCGGGTGGGGGGGGGGGGCCCGGGGGCGGTCTTGTCCTGGGCCCAGCCCCGGCTCTCGGCGGCCCTGACGATGCTGCTTTGAGCTAAGTGGTTCTTTTTGTCCTTTATGTTCTCAAAATATTGTGGCACACAGTGGATTTAGCATACCTTTAAAAAAAAAACCTTTATAAAAAATATATTTTTCCACAGTAAGGGAGGAGGTGGGTTAAAGACCGATGATTAGACTGCGGTGACCCTCTATGAGTAATTCCAGCAATCTTGCTGTTTGTCACCTGTCTGAGGTCTCTTCCCCCCCCCCCCCCATTCATTTTTTGATACCCTACACTCTGCAAGAGCTGACTCGCTCTTATATGACTGTTGCATTTTGTACCCCACATTTTCCCACCTCTTTGCAGGTTTAACGTGGCTTACATAGTGCCGGAGAGCAGTTGCAGACTCCGCTGTGTACAAATACAAAGGTGACGTTGTGATAGGGTAAGGTTCATGTGGTAGGACCATATGAAGGAAACGTTCGACGGTGGGGTTTCGGTGATGGCCATTACGAACGTTGGCGTTGTTGTGTCGCTGTTGTGTTAGCTCAAAAGTGATGATTTTGGAGTAGATTGGGCAAGGTTTCAGCTACACTTTTGGACAAATGTCTTCTAAAGAACTAACTGATTGATGGCTATTGCTTATCTTCAGGTAAAATTATTCATGGTGTATATTTTACGGTCAGTAAAAAAAGGGGGGGGAGGGGAACGTGAGCTGATGTTATATAATCTTCGTTCCAAATCCCAGGAAAAACCAGTTTTTCAGACTCAGCTTTCTGCCATGCAGAAGCTAAGCAGGACCATCCGTCCGTCAGGGAACCATCCTGCTGCACTGTTTAACGTAAAGATCAGGGCTGCAACATGTTCATAAAACCAGATTTGCGATTATCTTTATTTATGGGGGTCACTGAACACATCCCACAGTACTAACTGGCAGCAGCCTTCAGGAAGCTGCCTTCTCTTGTCAGGATTTCGTTCTGAAAAAATAACACAGACTCCCATTTTCCCACTGCTTGGGCTCAGTCCCTGCTGAGAAACACGAAGGTCACGGCCCTCAGGTTGCCAGAACTGCCCTCGCACACTGCAGTGAAATCCGACAACAGCTTAATATTTATGTCTCCGGCGAGGGCTGGCTAATGAAGTCCAGAGACCAGCCAGAGCCGATGAGAATTTCTCCTTCCAACTTACCATTTCTAAAGCGCTACTCAACCTATGCAGTAATGATACAGGGCAGATACGTGTATGAAAGCCGTACAACTGGCAGGAATATTTTTCTTGTGGGATTTCTAGATTTGTATAGGGTTTAGTGGAAAATTAAAATATCATAAGTACATGCCATACTGGGAAAGACCAAAGGTCCATCGAGCCCAGCATCCTGTTTCCAACAGTGGCCAATGCAGGTCACAAATACCCGGCAAGATCCCAAAAATGTACAAAACATTTTATACTGCTTAGCCCAGAAATAGTGGATTTTCCCCAAGTCCATTTAATAACGGGTCTATGGACTTTTCCTTTAGGAAGCCGTCCAAACCTTTTTTAAACTCTGCTAAGATTACCGCCTTTACCACATTCTCTGGCAACGAATTCCAGAGTTTAATTACACGTTGAGTGAAGAAAAATTTTCTTCGATTCGTTTTAAATTTACTACATTGTAGCTTCATCGCATGCCCCCTAGTCCTAGTATTTTTGGAAAGCGTGAACAGATTCAGCTCAGATTCTAGGTCCGTTCTCTAGGCCAGCTGGGGCTCAAGATGAAACGCAGAGACCAGGAGGGAGTCCTAGGCTATCCGCAATGGTGACACCTAGTGGTTGGATTTAAGGCCAATGCTTAGAGTTTTGGAAGGAGCCCTGTGTATGTGGCCAGGCCTATCCCCCTATCTCTGTAATGACTGGCTAGGTAAATAGGGAAAGGATATTAGATAGAGGGGGAAACCCCTCATTAAGGGGTCCTGTTACAAAGGCGCACTGAAAAGTGGATTGCGGTAGTGTAGGCATGGGTTTTGGGCGCGTGCAGAATCATTTTTCAGCGCGCCTGTAAAAAAAGGCCTCTTTCCCCCCCATGAAAATAGATGTACGGCATAATCAAAATTACCACGCATCCATTGTGGGTCTCCGACCTTACTTACAGCCATAGACCTAGCAGTAAAGAATTTGGGCGGTAAGGACCTACGCGCGTAGCGGACGCACAGCAAAAATGAAATTACTGCAACAGCCACGCAGTAGTCAGGCGGTAAGTCCATTTCAGTGGCGTACCAAGGGGGGGAGGTGGAGGCGGTCCGCCCCGGGTGTCAGCCCCCCCAGAAACGCCACTGGTCCATTTTGGCACACGTTGGGCGGCTTAGTAAAAGGGGGGCTAGGCGTTTATGCTGCTTTTCCCAGTAGAATCCAGTTCTGATTGATTTTGAGACAGCAGAAGCTGAAAATGCAATTAGAGGCCAAGGGTTTATTGGTCCTTTCCCCTTTCATAACACATCTCTTGTCTCTTGTTTATGGAGACAGGTTGCTTTTGAGACACTTCCCTTAAAACTGTTTAATTTTGGGTCTGCCGCTCATATGAACGACTACACCGCATGAAATCCATGCAGACCAGATTGCAGACTCCATCTGTGTGATTGTTCAAGGCATAAGAATCAACTTTTTTCAAAATGATGGGGTGTGCTAAGCCCAATGGAAATCACCCCTCCTTGGACACAGCTATTGAGTTTCCTTAATGCTGGGGGGGGGGGGGGGGGGGAGGGAGGGTGCTCAACCACCCACAGAGCTGGCTTCCATGGCTCAAGGCACATGCGTGTCTGAAATGGAACAGTTAAACCCATATTCCCTGACCCCGAGATTCCAGAGGCCTTGAGGTCTAATCCGGGTTCACTCTGGCAAGGAAACAGCTTCTAACTCACTCACAATGAACCAGGGAAATGCAGGAAAGTTGTGACTCAGTGCATCTGAATCTTGGCTTTTTTTCTTTTTCTTCACTAGCTGAGAAATGATCGGAGTTTCCGTTGCCAGTTGGAGTGAGAGAGTCTTACGAAATGACCTTTCAGGAGATTCTGTTTACTTCGGCGCCGAGACCGGGAGCGTTGCGTGATCTCAGAGAAGCTCTGCACTCTGCCTCTGCTCTGACCCCTCGGCCACCGTGAGCCTGCAATAATTTGCAAACAATTAGGGGGGAGGGGGGGCGGGGGACTGACGTGCAAGACTTTACAGAACTCAGCTGGCCTTTCAGAGGCATCAAAAACCACCCTTTTCTGTTCTGATTATTACTGTTTGAACTTTTTTTTTTTATCTCCTGCTGGTCTGTCTTCTCCCAAAGAATAGAAGTTGCAAAACCAAAAATCGTAGCATGCAATGAAGTTAACAAAAGTATCATAAAAGACAAGACAAAGAAACAAAGGTTGCACACACTGGCCCAGTCGTATGGCAAAAATTGACAGAAAATAAAACCACTTTAATTTCCCTCCCATCCTTATCTCAGTCTCCCTTTCACAGAAGGGTTGGCATGTAATCAAACTCACCCAAAGCAGAATTAACCTTTTAATTGGCTACGAGGTGGCCTCTCCCCACATAATATAGATGCATTTTAAAACTTCCACAAATTGGCTCCCCTCCCCCACCCACCATAGTTCTGATTGCACATTTTTTTTTTTTTGTTACATTTGTACCCTGCACTTTCCCACTCATGGGCTCAACGCAGCTTACATTACATATTGTAATATTGTATACAGGTACTTATTTGTACCTGGGGCAATGGAGGGTTAAGTGACTTGCCCAGAGTCACAAGGAGCTGCCTGTGCCTGAAGCGGGAATCCAACTCAGTTCCTCAGGACCAAAGTCCACCACCCTAACCACTAGGCCACTCCTCCTCCACTGTTGCTACTATTTGAAATTCTACATGGAATGTTGCTATTCCATGTAGAAGTCAGCCCTTGTTCACCAATGTGGCCGCACAGGCTTCTGCTTCTGTGAGTCTGACGTCCTGCACGTCAGACTCACAGAAACAGAAGCCTGCGCAGCCTTCTACATAGTGGAATTCCACGTAGAATCTCCAATAGTAGCAATATTCCATGTAGAAGTCGGCCCTTGCAGATCACCATGTGGCCGCAGGCTTCTGCGCAGAAACATTCCATGTAGAATCTCCAATAGTATCTATTTTATTTTTGTTACGTGTGTACCCTGCGCTTTCCCACTCATGGCAGGGTCAGTGCAGCTTACAAGGGGCAATGGAGGGTTAAGTGACCAGAGTCACAAGGAGCTGCCTGTGCCTGACCTGGGAATCGAACTCAGTTCCTCAGGACCAAAGTCCACCACCCTAACCACTAGGCCACTCCTCCACTGTTGCTACTATTTGAGATTCTACATGGAATGTTGCTATTCCACTAGCAACATTCACATTCCATGTAGAAGTCACCATTGCAGATCACCATGTGGCCATGCAGGCTTCTGCACAGAAACAGAAGCCTGCGCAGGAATGTTGCTAGTGGAATAGCAACAGAATCTCCAATAGTAGCGACATTCCATTTAGAATCTCCAATAGTATCTATTTTATTTTTGTTACATTTGTACCCTGCGCTTTCCCACTCATGGCAGGCTCAGTGCAGCTTACATGGGGCAATGGAGGGTTAAGTGACTTGCCCAGAGTCACAAGGAGCTGCCTGTGCCTGACCTGGGAATTGAACTCAGTTCCTCAGGACCAAAGTCCACAGCCCTAACCACTAGGCCACTCCTCCACTCCATATAAACCTAGAGGAAGAAAGAGCAGGTAAGAGGCTCTGCTTTCCTCCTGCTTGATGGAGGGCATTGCAGTTTGCACAGGGCAGGGGTGAGGAGAATGGACAGACTTCTGTGGGCAGTGGTGGCTCTGATCTCCCTCCTTCCCTTCCACACCCCATCCACAGGCCCACTTCTTTCTGCCTGCAGCTGACTTTTCAAAGCCTTAGGAGCTATTGAATTAGCACACCTGAGATGGCCCTGTCGCCCTTCCTAGACATTTGGGCCCTAAGCACGTGCCTGGTTTGCTCTATGCCTTATTCCTGCCCTCAACCCCTGCATTCCGGCCTCTATCCTCTTCTCTTGTGAAAGGTTCCGGTCAAACAATGCCCACTTCCCCAGTGGGACAGAGGCTTCAATGCAGTAATTCCTCCGGATGCACTATTTCAAGTTTTCAAGTGTTCTTCCTGCTTCCGTCATCCCATCTGGATAGGGGGGAAGACAGTGAATTAAGGGGCTGCTGTTGCCAACCCCTATCCGAACCCGCAAAGCAAAAATACTCCTTATTTCATTCAAACCCTGCAATTCAGGATCAGTTTTAAAAATGTGATTTCATATTGCATGTGCATTTCAGATGCTTAACTTCAATTAGGTTTCTCGATTAAACAAATATTCCTTATTTTATTTCTAGAATGGTACTACGTTCGGGGGGGGGGGGGAGGGGGTTGTGATAAGGAAGTCAGCTACAGAGAATGGAGAGCGTTAAACTTTGCTTAACAGGGGAAGAGGAGGTTTAAAAGCACACAGATGGGAAACATCAGCTCTAGGGCTTTATTTCTCGATTTCACATTGCTGGTGCTGTCTTGTGTTTTTGTCTAGATCACAATATTATGAAACCAGTGTTTTGTTGACAGCGCTCCTGACTGGCTCGAGATAGTGGCACTTTTTATACGCCAGCTTGCGTCTGATTGTTACGTGTAGCAAAACACTGATTTGATTCATATTAGGGGGAAGGGAAATGGGACTTGATATACTGCCTTTCTGTGATATTTTTGCAACTACATTCAAAGTGGTTTACAAATATTCAGGTACTTATTTTGTACCTGGGGCAATGGAGGGTTAAGTGACTTGCCCAGAGTCACAAGGAGCTGCAGTGGGAATCGAACCCAGTTCTGCAGGATCAAAGTCCACTGCACTAACCACTAGGCTACTCCTCCACTAGCAGCAGTCTATGTAGAAGCCTGCCCTTGCAGATCAGCAACGCGGCCGCGCAGGCTTCTGTTTCTGTGAGTCTGACGTCCTGCACGTACGTGCAGGACGTCAGACTCACAGAAACAGAAGCCTGCGCGGCCGCATTGCTGATCTGCAAGGGCAGGCTTCTACATGGAATGTTGCTAGTGGAATAGCAACATTCCATGTAGAATCTCAAATAGTAGCAACATTCCATCTAGAATCTCCAATAATAGCAACAGAATCTCAATAGTAGCAACATTCCATCTAGAATCTCCAATAGTAGCAACATTCCATCTAGAATCTCCAATAGTAGCAACATTCCATGTAGAATCTACAAATAGGGAAAGGAAAATGGGACTTGATATACCGCCTTTCTGAGGTTTTTGCAACTACATTCAAAGCAGTTTACATATATTCAGGTACTTATTTTGTACCTGGGGCAATGGAGGGTTAAGTGACTTGCCCACAGTCACAAGGAGCTGCAGTGGGAATTGAACCCAGTTCCCCAGGATCAAAGTCTGGTATTTAATAAGCATTTTCTGCTTTAAATTTGAAGAAGTGTTCCTGTAAAGTCTTGTGATGGAACACTAGTGTAAAAAAATGCACATGCCAAAAGATTGCATATTTCTTTTTGCAGACTGCCTATAAAAATACCCAGTGTACCTGAATGTAACTCACCTTGAGCTACTACTGAAAACGGTGTAAGCAAAATCCAAAAAAAAAAAAAAAAAAAAATAACAATAAACCTTTCTGGGGGCAGAGTTGGGGCAGGATGGAGGCACAGCTATGACATATATTTATGTATTTATTTGGTTCACTTGTATCCCACATTTTCCCAGCTTGTGCGGGCTCAATGTGGCTAACAATGTTACAAGAAAATTACATAATACGGCAGGATAAAAGAGTTATTTAAAAAGTAACAAATACAATAAGGTAAGCAGGTAAATAAGAGAATACGGATGGGGAAAACAGGAGCAACAAAAGGGAAGCAGACATAAGGCAAAAAGCGGGTAATCAAACAAAATGGAAACAGGGGTTTAAAGAGTATTGTGCTCTTTGGGACAGGCTTTACTAAACAAATAAGTTTTTAGTAATTTTTTAAATGTTGGGTGAAGTAATCTCAGCAAAGCATATATCGTTTATCGTTTATTTATTTACTAGACCGTCACTTATTACAAAGGTAAATCAGAACGGTTTACAATATAAAATAACATTAAAATGACATTAATAACTAAACATACTCTGAAATCCATTTATGGTAGAAAAGCACTGCAAAAAAATCAACACACATACAGATTTCACACGCTATATGGATTCTATATGTGGCACCCAAAATTGCGAGCCAGAATTGGGCGTATTGCATAATTGCTCACGCAACTTGACACATGAGCAGTTAATTGGCAATAATTGGGTACTAGCGATCAATTATTGGTGCTAATTGACAATAATTTGAATTTACATGTTCATCTTTGTAGTTGATATTCTATAAAGAGTCACATGTAAATGTTATGAGTGGATCTGAAAAGGGGGCGTGGCCATGGGAGGGGCATGGGCGGGTCAAGGGCATTCCTAGAATCTGCACGCATTGTTATAGAACAGATCCTTGAGTAATTTAGGCGCAAGGACTTACTCTTAAAATGGGATGCAGATACCGGCGCTGAGCGCTATTCTGTAAATGGCGTCCAACTTTGAGCACCATTTATTGATTAGTGCTTAGAACTAATTTTTTTTTTTTGGGGGGGGGGAACCATTTATAGAATTTAGTCCTTTATAAAATGCACCAATACAGAGGTACAATATGTGCCCAAATTTACACCATCTTCAGAGCAGCTTTAATTGTTTACAAGAGTATTTGCGCACTTTCGGAGTTTATTCCAAGAGGTGATTTTATCAAGAAACAAAGGGGCCCTTTTACTAAGCTGTGCTCAAAACGTGGCTGGCGCTGTTTGTAGCGTGTGGGTTTTCCGCACGCTGCGGCCACTTTTAGTGCATTGGTAAAATGGCTGCATTTTTCTAATTTCCTGTAATGGCTGATATGCTAATCAATTAGCGTGTGGCCATTACCGCGGGAGCCCTTACCACCACCTATTTACTAGGCAGTAAGGGCTTCTGCGCTATTCCCACACTAATCTGGAAGCTTGCGGCAATGTATCTGCCACGGGCATAGCTACTATAGGGCCACGGGGGCCTGGGCCCCTGTAGATTTGGCCCTGGACCCCCCTGCCGATGACCCTCTCAACCCCCCCTCCCGCCATCAACCCGCCGTCGCTGTCTGCTACCTTTGCTGGTGGGGGACCCCAATCCCCGCCAGCCGAAGTCTTCTTCTTCCTTCGTTCTGTTTCTGAGTCTGACGTCAGGAAGAAGAGGACCTCGGCTGGCATGGGTTGGGGTCCCCCGCCAGCAAAGGTAGGCGATGGCAGGCGGACGGGTGGGGTCGAGAGGGTCGTCGGCGGGGGGGGGGGGGTCAAAGTTGTTGTTGTTGGTGCTGGCGGAGGGTGTCGGCAATGGCAGCAGGGGGGGTTGGCGGTGCCGGGGGGGGGGGCTAAAATGTGCCTACTTTCCACCCACAGACACACTTCCTGGGCAAAAAAATAACAACTATTTTATAGTGTAGAATTAGCACATGCTGATCCGCAAACTAGCGCAGGATACCTCAACGCATTCCACGGTAGTGTTTTGGCGTGCAGTAGGGACGCACTAGTGCCTGGCATGGCTTAGTAAAATGGCCTCATAGGTAGCTATGAAATAGGCTTAAAATTGTCACCTTCTTGGACATCTTACTTAGGGATTTTGTAATAAAATTGCTCCTTTTATGTCACTCTGGTTTGATTGCAATTTATATCTTCCTGTGCAAACCACAAGGAAATTGTGCATTAGGTGCATGACAGAAACAACCACGAAACAAAGAAATGCATTAAAGGGGGCAGAAGATTGGGTGTCAGATACTCAACAACCACCCAAAGGAAGCAGGTGATTGGCATCAACAGCTGGAGCACTGACTTTGGGAAGGAGAATTCTCCAATCTCAGAGGCGGCAAGAATTAATATTAAATGTCTTTTTATTCCAATATGTTTGAAAGTATGAGAAATAAAAATACCTCAGATCAGAGCTAAAAGGATCGTTTAAGATAAGGATGACAGATGGAACATTCCATCTAGAATCTCCAATAGTAGCAACTTTCCATGTAGAATCTTAAGTAGAGAGGTGTTGTAGCCGTGTTAGTCCACTCTTAAGGTTATCAATAGAAATCAAACAAAATAAAACATGGAAAAGAAAATAAGATGATATCTTTTTTACTGGACATTATTTAATACATTTCTTGAAAGGCAACCTTCGAAAGCTGATCAAGAAATGTATTAAGTTATGCTACTAATTGGGTATTGAGACCTGGTTTGGCCACTGTTGGAAGAGGATACTGGGCTATATGGACCATTAGTCTAACCCAGTATAACTATTCTTATGTTCATAATGCAGAGGACTATTACTTGTCCCGGGATCAGTAATATGGAATGTTGCTACTATGAGATTCTTCATGGAATCTTGTTACTCTTTAGGATTCCAGAATCTTGCTATTCTTTTGGATTCTACATGGAATGTTGCTACTCTTTGAGAATCTACATGGAATCTTGTTACTCTTTAGGATTCCAGAATCTTGCTATTCTTTGGGGTTCTACATGGAATGTTGCTACTCTTCGGGATTTTGCCAGGTACTTGTGACCTGAATTGGCCATTGTTGGAAGCAAGATACTGGGCTAGATGGACCATTGGTCTGACCCAGTATGGCTGTTCTAAGTGCCACATGGCCCGTTGGTTTAAAATAGGGCGTGATTTAGCGAGTGCTAGTGTCCGTTATTACATGCTAAGCTTTAGGAAAAGGGCCGCGTAGTGTTCTAAAACAATGGCACTTGCCCAGATTGTATATGAAAAACTATCAAAGAAGTTATCAAAAAAAAAATTTATCAAAGAACTATCCGTTCTGTAGATAAATCTCTCTTATCTGTCCCCTTCTCCTCTACTGCTAATTCCAGACTCCGTTCCTTTTATCTCACTGCACCTCACGCTTGGAATAAACTTCCCGAGCCTGTACGTCTAGCCCGCTCTTTGGCCGTTTTCAAGTCCAAACTTAAAGCCCACCTCTTTACCACTGCTTTTGACTCCTAAGCACTGCTCACTTGCCCTGTCCTTTTATCCTCACCTCTTTATTCCCTTACCCTTAATTGTTCTGTCTGTCTGCCTGTCTTATCTAGATTGTAAGCTCTTTGAGCAGGGACTGTCTTTTTTGTGTATGGTGTACAGCGCTGCGTATGCCTTGTAGCACTATAGAAATGATAAGTAGTAGTAGTAAAGAGTACAAAAACAATAAGTATTTGACCTTTAAAATACAATCATCTCATACTGGTAGAGAGTTTCAGGTGCCTGAAAGCCAATTGCCGCTGCATTTCCATTCCAGTATTTTTATTCCACTTATTTCTACTAGAGAATCAAAGTGGGTCCAAAAATTAAACCCCTAAAAACACATATAAAATTTATTTATTTTTAATTTATTTATTTATTAAGTTTTCATTTAATACAAACGAATAACAGTTTGTAAGGCAATACAGAGAATTAATTATAAAAGGAAAATTTGTAAGATTTACTCATGAACATTTTTAACTGTTCCTTAGACCACTATAGATTCTTTGGGGGTGGGGGTGGTGGTTTAGAAAAAATTAAGGAGAATTATTACTAAAGAAAAATTGTGTTCCAAATTGGCATAGTCCTGTTCTTCTTCCCGTTAACTTTAGTTTATCGCTGGTTCAGTTGTTTCAGTTAGTTGGCTAGATGGTTTTTTGGAGTCCAGAAAAGTCCTTAACTGAGTTGGCTCAAAAAATACATATTTAATTCCTAACATTCGGATCAAACATTTGCACGGATATGTAAAAGACTTATTAAGAAACAAATCACAATTCCATGCCAAGATATTTTTTGATCAAGTAGGTCTTCAATCGTAACAGATAGTTACTACTACTACTTAACATTTCTAGAGCGCTACTAGAGTTATGCAGTGCTGTACAGTTTAACAAAAAGGACAGTCCCTGCTCAAAAGAGCTTACAATCTAATGGGCAAAATGTCAAGTGTCAAGTGGGGGCAGTCTAGATTTCCTGAATAGAGGTATGGTAGTTAAAACATTATCCATATTGATGCTGGAATCAAATTCCATATCCTACTGGACTGATAACTAAAGGGTCTTTTTACTAAAGCGCGCTGAAAAATGGCTTGCGGTAGTGTAGGCGCGGGTTTAGGGCGCGCACCGATCCATTTTTCAGCACGCCTGTAAAAAAAGGCTATTTTTATTTTTGCTGAAAATGGACGTGCGGCAAAATCAAAATTGCCGCGCGTCCGTTTTGGGTCTGAGACCTTACCGCCAGCCGTTGACCTAGCGGTAAAGAATCTGGGCGGTAATGACCTATGCGTGTCAACATGCCACTTGGCGCGTGTCCGTTACACCCACCCGAAAATAAAAAATATTTTTCACAGGCGCGTATCGGACGTGCGCCAAAGATGAAATTACCGCAAGAGCCCTGCGGTAGTTGGGCGGTAACTCCATTTTGACGTAGATGCTTACGCGGCTTAGTAAAAGGGCCCCTAAATGAATTATCATGAAAGCACTTGAGCGAAACATCTTTAACAGTAGGAAAACCTAAACTAAGGGCGATACAAAAACGAGATGAAGTCCTAAAAAAAGGAATAGGTAATAGCCGAATATGGGAGCATGGGCATAAACCATAGATGATCTTAAAAACTATGCATGTTACCTTAAACTCTATTCGAATCGAGGACCATCCAGCGATAATGCTAAAGAATGGCCAAGAAGGTGCTGTAAATAGATCAGGAGAAAGGTCCAACAGGGTAGTTCTATAACCTTAGCATTACTTCAAGTCTTCGCCTGGGCGGCCTGCACCAGGGCTCTCTCTTTGAACCATCCCACCCTTCAGAAAACAGGAAGTTGCATCAAAAGGGGCGGGATGATTCAGAGAAAGAGAGAGCCCCAGTGCAGGCTGCAGGCAGCCTATGATTGCCGCTGGCTCTGCCCGGGCAAAGACGGGAGATGATTTTAAGGCATGGGGGGGGGGGGGGGGTGTGAGAGTTTTGCAGGGCCAAGAAGGGCATGGAGAGATGTGGTGGGAGGGAGAAGCGAGGGATTGACAGGGGGTGTGTATGCAACACACGCACCTTGAATGAGTACACCACTGCTTTCCCAGTGTTTGGACTGGCTGATCTTACTGTAAACGCTTAGGACTTGTAATGGGATTAGGTGGTTTACACTTGCTTGAGATTAGATTAGAATAGAATTAATTCTAAATGACTGAGGGCAAAACAGGAGGTGGAAATCAGAGAGCAGTCTGGGGGCAAGAATATATAAAAAAATGATGATCTGAAAACATGGGAAAAACAGGGAGAAAAGTCAAGCACAAGAGGAATCAAAGCTCCCAGCCTTTGGGTTCAAGATGGTACCTGGTATTGATTATGATGTAAGAGTTGGGAGAATGCCGGCCATTTTGTGAAATATATTGAGAAAAAAATATTTGTAACTATTGCTTGCTTTATGTGTGCACGTTAAAGGAAATTATTCTCAGCCAAGGCTTTATGTACTTGAAAACGTTCAAGACTACAGGGCTCCTCTCTGGAACGCGTGAGGTTAATTCCTTTGGATGAAAGGCTGCCTGCATTCATACGTGACACATCATCTGGAAACCAATGGAGTTTGGACAGAATGTCCATTGGTAGACCTCATCTCTCTCCAGTCCCAAAATCTACACACCATTTCCGGAGAGGAGATGAATGCATTCAAAGTAAGGCCAGGTCCCGACACTTCCATCAGCATGAGGCTACAGCTCTGCACGCTTCTCAGACCTCTGTGCCTGAGTGTGGAGAGATTTACAGTTTACAGATTTCAGAGGGGATGTCTTAATTATTTTCCAGAATAGCAGTGGCACACGCAGCCTCCTAATTACCCAATGAATCAAATGGTGAAATTCCAAAAGCCAAATTGAAATAACTTACCTCTTTGGGCTTTTTTTCCCCTAGTGATGACTCAGATCTGTCGTTTTATTGAACTGTGGCTTCAGCAATACATTGTTTGTTTTTTTCTGCAGAACTAGGGGGGGGGGGGGGGGGGGGGACTGTGCCAGATACAATCCCTGAAGTACATCCTTATTACATTACATTATACTAGACTTATATCCCGCTAATAACATGAATAGTTCAAAGCAGTTTACATATTAAGCAAGAGTGAACCATATGATCAGATGTTACATATCAATCAGTTAATAAATATAGTAAATCAACTAAAAACCAATTTTTATTACATTTGTACCCTGTGCTTTCCCACTCATGGCAGGCTTAATGTGGCTTAGGTACTTATTTGTACCTGGGGCAATGGAGGGTTAAGTGACTTGCCCAGAGTCACAAGGAGCTGCCTGTGCCTGAAGTGGGAATTGAACTCAGTTCCTCAGGACCAGAGTCCACCACTCTAACCACTAGACCACTCCTATTAATATACTTTTGAAACAAAAAAGTCTTAAGTGATTTCCTAAAATATAGCTAATTTCCTATCAATGGTAAGGAATTCCAAAATGATACTATCTTATAAGAAATAGAAGTAGACAATAATCTCTTAAACCGAACATTGTGCACCGACGGAAAGTGCGGTAAACACTGTTCTCTTAAATGATCAGACTTACAACTGGTGGAAATATTAACCATTTTTACAAGATAATAAGGAGCCTCACCATGTAATATCCTAAATACAAGAATCCCGAGTTGAAACTGCACCCTCAGCTCCACCGGCAGCCAATGCATTTCTAACAAATATGATGTAACTGAGTCAGCGACGTACCAAGGGCGGGGCGGTGGGGGCGGTCCGCCCCGGGTGCACGCCGCTGGAGGGGTGCAGAGAGCAGCCGCACGCCTGTCGGCTTTGCTGGTTCCCTGCTCCCTCTGCCCCAGAACAGGTTACTTCCTGTTCCAGGGCAGAGGGAGCAGAGAGCCAGTGGAGCTGGGAGCCGTGCGGCTGCTCCTAGCAGCCAAGAATGCACCCGGGGGGGGGGGGGGGGGTCATTGCACCAGGAGGGGGGTCATGCTGCACGCGGGGGGGAGGGGGGATTGCATCGGCGATCCACCCTGGGTAGCAGTCGACCTAGGATCGTCACTGAACTGAGTCAAATCGATTCAGAGAATAAATCAGCCTGGCCGCTGTATTTTGTACTATCTGCAAACTATGCAATGATGCTTTGGTACAGACTGAAAAAAACACTATTACAATAATTGATCCTAGAAAGAGTTAAAGATTGAACCACTAACCTAAAGGTAAAGGTGCTAAAATATTTCTTAATATAGCATAATTTTTTTTAAACAAGAAAAAAAGACTTCTTAATAACTAGTGAATATGAGATTGCAATGGTACACATTGGCAATGTAAGAGAGGCGACAGTATTTATTTTTATTTATTTATCAACATTTTTACCCCACATTTTCCCACATGTTTGCAGGCTCAATGTGGCTTACAATAGACCGAAAAGGCTATCGCCAGTCCAGTAGTTATACAAATACAATAGATTGTGGTAGTCAGTGGATAGAAAGAACAGGGTATAAAGGAAAAAGGGTAAAGGTAAGAGTCCAAAATAGTACTACTACTACTACTACTTATCATTGCTATAGCGCTACAAGGCATACGCAGCACTGTACACCATACATGGAAAAGACAGTCCCTGCTCAAAGAGCTCACAATCTAAATATGGAATGTTGCTAGTGGAATAGCAACATTCCATGTAGAATCTCAAATAGTAGCAACATTCCATGTTCCACTGCACTAACCACTAGGCTACTCCTCCACTAGCAACATTCCATGTAGAAGCCTGCTCTTGCAGATCAGCAATGCGGCCGCGCAGGCTTCTGTTTCTGTGAGTCTGACGTCCTGCACTACTACTACTACTACTTATCACTTCTATAGCGCTACAAGGCATACGCAGCACTGTACACCATACATGAAAAAGACAGTCCCTGCTCAAAGAGCTCACAATCTAAATATGGAATGTTGCTAGTGGAATAGCAACATTCCATGTAGAATCTCAAATAGTAGCAACATTCCATGTAGAATCTCAAGTAATAGCAACATTCCATGTTCCACTGCACTAACCACTAGGCTACTCCTCCACTACTACTACTACTACTTAACATTTCTAGAGTGCTACTAGGGTTACGCAGCGCTGTACAGTTTAACAAAAAAGGACAGTCCCTGCTTCAAGGAGCTTACAATCTAAAGGACGAAATGTGAAGTTGGGGCAGTCTAGATTTCCATTTATATGCTGTTTTGAAGGACTTTGGGTTTTATGTTGGAGCCTGGGGGTAGGCCTGAGTAGTTACCTACATGACAGAGAACATACTAGGGAGTATTACTGATTGTTTTTATTTATTTTTTTTAGATAAAAAGGTGAAGAACTTGGAGCTGTTATATTTATTTTCTGTAATTATATATTACTTGCCTAATCACATTGTAGGTAAGGCACTGTGGGCTTCCTCTCATTTATTTTGCCGCACGGGTATTGGTAGCGTGGCTTTGTAAAAGAAGCCCTATTTTCTTTAATGTTGCCACTCTGGTCTTGAGGGCCAGATGCTTGCTGGGCCATTTGACAACCAGGCTGGTTTCAGTTTACAATTTTGCAAGTATCCCGTACTTTAGTGAGATCCTGAGTGTCCCTCTCCCATTTTCCACCCCTCCCCTTCATCGTTCTTTCCCTTGCTTTCCTTCTTACTGGTCTTTCAGTGGTGTTGCCAAATTCTCTCTGATCCTTCTCTCGGCAGCAGAAAACCTGCCGAAGGGTTGCCTTCTCTCTTCCTGAAATGCAAATCCAGTAGACGCTGAGAAAGCTCATATTTTGTGACAGAAATATACACATATAGTTCAAGAAATTTCAGCATTAACACATGCTTCAAGGCATTCGCAACTGTCTGCTAACTGCTTGTTTGTTCCTGGGCTTGGACAGGTGGTGTGTATAGGGGCGTAGCCATACACCCAATTTTGGGTGGGCCTGGGCCCAAGATGGGTGAGCAGAAGAACCCTACTCCATTCCACATGTGAGTTGGTCTCTCCTTCTCTCACCTGCATGGCATATGGTCTCTCAAACATCCCCCCTCTCCAGTATACCTTTTAAAGAGCAGATTTTCACCAGCAGCAAGCAGAAACTAATATACACTGTTAATGTTGACGCCACAGCCTTCCCACTGATGCAAATTCCTGTTTCTGCATAGGCAGGAATATGTCAGAGGGAAGGCTGTGGGGCTGGTGTGAGTAGTATGTATCAATCGCTGCTTGCTGCAAGCGAAGATCTGCTATTTACAAGGTATGCAGGAGGCACAGTTGTTTGGAGTTTTCAGCTGATGGGGCTTGGGAATCCCTGCCAGCCACATCAGAGGTGTGTTGCTACTGGGTGTGCCTGAGCCCAAAGTGGGTGGGCCTGGGCCCACCCAGGCCCACCCTTGGCTACACCACTGGATAACCTGAACACAATCATGAGCAAAGTAACCTGCACTGCAAGGGAGGTACAATCCCTACAACTGAAGCATGGGGGATAGTAGCCTGCACTTTGTGGCAGGTAGAAGCCCCAACTTCTCAACGGGTCATGTTGATCTTTCTGTGCCAGCATTTGCTCTGTTATCATCATATTTAAAGCTGCTCTCATTTGTGTGTGATGTTTTGTGAAATCACTTTTCCTTTTGTACTTGCCATCAAATGCATGAATTTTTCCTGTGGCCTTACAGCATGTATTTTAGAAAAAGGCTCTGCATTTGGTGATCATTTTGTAAATGAACAAAACAGAACAGCAATAAGTATTTTGAGAACCAGATTTATTCAACATAGAAATTTCACTCAATGTGCTCAGGCTTCACCCAAATGGGCTGCATTGGAGACTGTATAACATCAGAATGGATCCTATTCACTCAAGCCACAGGAACAAGACTAAGACAAAATTGCCACTTTTTCTGGGCAACACTGAGGGGGTCTTTTACTAACAATTAGCTTGAGTTATCTGCAGCAGGGCCCATTTTATTCCTATGGGCCCTGCTGCAGATAACTCAAGCTAATCTTTATTTTTTTAGATTTTGCTCACACCTTTTTCAGTAGTTGCTCAAGGGGAGTTACATTCAGGTACTCTGGATATTTCTCTGTCCCAGGAGGGCTCACAATCTAAGTTTGTACCTGAGGCAATGGAGGCTTAAGTGACTTGCCCAAGATCACAAGGAGCAGCAGCGGGATTTGAACTGGGCACCTCTAGATTACAAGACCAGTGCTCTAACCACTAGGCCACTCCTCCACTCTACTAGGCCACTCCTCCACTAGCAACATTCCATCTAGAATCTCATATAGTAGCAACATTCCAGAATCTCAAAAAGTGGCAACATTCCATGTAGAATCTTCAATAGTAGCAACATTCCATATATTTATTTACTTAGACCTTGCTCACACCTTTTTCAGTAGTAGCTCAAGGTGAGTTACATTCGGGTGCTCTGGATATTTCTCCGTCCCAGGAGGGCTCACAATCTAAGTTTGTACCTGAGGCAATGGAGGCTTAAGTGACTTGCCCAAGATCACAAGGAGCAGCAGTGGGATTTGAACTGGTCACCTCTGGATTGCATGACTGGTGCTTTAACCACTAGGCTACTCTTCCACTAGCAACAGGCCATCTAGAAGCCTGCCCTTGTAGATCAGCAATGCGGCCGCTCAGGCTTCTGTTTCTGTGAGTCTGAGTGCAGGACGTCAGACTCACAGAAACAGAAGCCTACGTGGCCACGTTGGAAGGGCAGGGCAGGCTCCTACATGGAATGTTACTAGTGGAATAGCAACATTCCATGTAGAATCTTCAATACTAGCAACATTGAATACATTTATTTGGATTTTGCTCACACCTTTTTCAGTAGTAGCTCAAGGTGAGTTACATTCAGGTACTCTGGATATTTCTCTGTCCCAGGAGGGCTCACAATTGAAGTTTGTACCTGAGGCAATGGAGGGTTAAGTGACTTGCCCAAGATCACAAGGAGCAGCAGTGGGATTTGACCTGGCCACCTCTGGATTGCAAGACCGGTGCTCAAACCACTAGGCCACTCCTCCACTAGCAGCATTCCATCTAGAATCTCAAATAGTGGCAACAGAATCTCCACTAGTAGCAACATTCTATGTTCCACTGCAGTAGCCACTAGGCTACTCCTCTACTAGCAACATTCCATGTAGAAGCCTGCCCTTGCAGATCAGCAATGCGACTGCGCAGGCTTCTACATGGAATGTTGCTAGTGGAATAGCAACATTAACATTCCATCTAGAATCTCCAATAGTAGCAACATTCCATGTAGAATCTCAAATATTTATTTATTTAGATTTTGCTCATACCTTTTCCAGTAGTAGCTCAAGGTGAGCTACATTCAGGTACTTTGGATATTTCTCTGTCCCAGGAGGGCTCACAATCTAAGTTTGTACCTGAGGCAATGGAGGGTTAAGTGACTTGCCCAAGATTGCAGTGGGATTTGAACTGGCCACCTCTGAATTACAAAACCAGTGCTCTAACCACTAGGCCACTCCTCCACTCCACTTTAGTAAAAGACCCCCCCCCCCCCCCCCCCCTTAACTCCTTTGCTTTGAGTTGCAATGGCATCTGACTGTGAAAAGGATTTAGATAATGTTGCTCTGAGGAAGTGACGGTTTTGTCTTGGTCTTATTGCTGTGGCTTGAGTGAACAGTATCCATTTTGATGTTATTTAATCCCTGATGCAGGTCATTTGGGGGAAACATGGCCACGTCGGGTGCAGTTTCTAAATTGAATAAACTTTGTTCAAGGCACCTCTGGTTCTCTGGATTCTTAGTGCTGTTTCTCTTTTGACTTTATTGTCCTGACTTGGTCATCCTTTTTCCGACCTAGATGACAACCTTCAAATTTTGGCTTCTCACACTGCAGCTTTTGAAGAAATACCCATTCCAAGCGCAAAGAGGTCTCCTGACACACCGAGAATGTGATTTCACAATGATTTTGTGTTTTAAAGATCTGGTAAATATTTGGAATGGAAAACGCCTCCAGCTTCCTTTTATCATCGTGCTTAGAAAATTCAACTCAGTTCAACAATATTTTGACATGTTCCTCCTTGTGAAGTGTCTTCCGTGGACTGTGTTGCTCCAAACTCAGCTTCTGAGTCAGGCACTATATTCCCTCGTAGGATTCAGAAAAACAGAGTCCAAACCCACACATTAATGAGCCGGCTATTAACCCTGCCTGCCGATTTGCGTCATTATTGCTGGAAACATTTTAGAAGAAATGCTATTTAGAACAGATTTGTCTTTACATGCAAAATATAAATAGCATGGTGGAACACGCCATTCCCAACGCTGACATCCTCCTTCTGTGTTTCTCTGGTCCTCGTTAATTTTTCTGGCTCCCTAAGTTCTAATCAGGTCATAGATAGGTTTTAATCCTGCAATGCAAGTTCTTTGCCCACTCAAAGGCTCACAAGGGTTCAGAGGATTAACTTAACAGCATTCTTTGAACTGTTTTACTGCCCAGAGTGACTGGGATCTCAGACATAACCCATCCTGGCCCAGCTTTATGAGGAGAAGAGAACATTCCTGTACAACCTGGAGATTTTCAAAGCTGGGCGTGCCTTGATATGGCTGTGGTGCTAAAGACAGAACAGTGACCCACTGAGCCCCATCTTCCAAATGTTTTGCTGTTTTAGTCCACTTGAAAGTATTGAAGTAAAGGTCAGTAATGAAAAGAACTATAATATAAATGTTATTAGAGTAATCTAATACATTTCTTGGCAAGCTTTGGGAGCTCCAAGAGAAAGGAGTGGGGGAGGGGGGGAGAGGGGGTGGCTAGAGGAGATGAAGAACCAATCATGAAACAACACCATTAGATCCTTTATTACATAAGTACATAAGTATTGCCATACTGGGAAAGACCAAAGGTCCATCAAGCCCAGCATCCTGTTTCCAGCAGTGGCCAATCCAGGTCACAGATACCCGGCAACATCCCCAAAAAGTACAAAACATTTTATACTGCTTATCCCAGAAATAGTGGATTTTCCCCAAGTCCATTCAATAACGGTCTATGGACTTTTCCATTAGGAAGCCGTCCAAACCTTTTTAAAACTCCGCTAAGCTAACCGCCTTTACCACATTCTCTGGCAATGAATTCCAGAGTTTAATTACATGTTGAGTGAAGAAACATTTTCTCCGATTCGTTTTAAATTTACTACATTGTAGCTTCATCGCATGCCCCCTAGTCCTAGTATTTTTGGAAAGCGTGAACAGACGCTTCACATCTACCCGTTCAACTCCACTCATCATTTTATAGACCTCTATCATATCTCCCCTCAGCCACCTTTTCTCCATGCTGAAGAGCCCTAGCCACTTTAGCCTTTCCTCATAGGGAAGTCATCCCATCCCCTTTATCATTTTCGTTGCCCTTCTCTGCACCTTTTCTAATTCCACTATATCTTTTTTGAGGTGCGGCGACCAGAACTGAACACAATATTCGAGGTGCGGTCACACCATGGAGCAATACAAAGGCATTATAACATCCTCATTTTTGTTTTCCATTCCTTTCCTAATAATACCTAACATTCTATTTGCTTTCTTAGCCACAGCAGCACACTGAGCAGAAGGTTTCAACGTATCATCAACGACGACACCTAGATCCCTTTCTTGGTCGGTGACTCCTAACGTGGAGCCTTGCATGACATAGCTATAATTCGGGTTTCTCTTTCCCACATGCATCATTTTGCACTTGCTCACATTAAACCTCATCTGCCATTTAGGCACCCAGTCTCCCAGTCTCGTAAGATCTGCTTGTAATTTTTCACAATCCTCCCGCGATTCAACGACTTTGAATAACTTTGTGTCATCAGCAAATTTAATTACCTCACTAGTTACTCCCATCTCTAGGTCATTTATAAATGAACTTCTTGAACTTCTAAGGCACAAGTGTTCATCGACGCAGCATGGCTGGGTTTCAGCAACCTGCCTGTGTCAGGGGCCTAAATGTGCGAAAGGATCAAAACACTTAAAAAGTATTGCAATCAGTTTCCTCAGTCTCTAGAAGCTGTTATGAAACAAACTTCACCCTGTTAAGTGGAATTGCTATATTCATCAAAAGATGAGATTTTGTAAGGTGGCATCTCCTAGTTGTTTTTTCATCTTCTTTGGCCACCTTTCCACTCATTTCTCTTGAATTATCATTTGTGGAGGTTGTTCCCTCTTGACTTCCTTTCTTGTGAGCTTTTGGGATCTGATACTTCCTTCCTCATGTCAGAACAGAATGAGCAAGTCGGAGCAGGAGATGACATGGGCTGAACATACAGGTATGAATCATAGATTACAAGTGGTGGTGCTGCTGGTGATGGTAGCGATGATACTGCTGGCTGTAGTGGTGGTTCTGGTGGTGGTAGTATTGGTGCTGGTAGCGGTAGTGTTGGTATTGATGGTAGTGATGGTACTGTTGGTGGTGGTGCTGGTGGTGGTGGTGATAATGATGGTACTGCTGATGCTAGTGGTGGTTCTGGAATGGTGGTGGTTGTGGTAGTGGTGGTACTTCTGGTGCTGGTAGTGATGATAGTGGTAGTGGTGGTAGTGGTGGTGTTGCTGGTGATGGTGGTAGTGCTGTTTCTGGTGCTGCTGGTGATGGTAGCGATGATACTTCTGGCAGTAGTGGTGGTTCTGGTGGTGGTGGTATTGGTGCTGGTAGTGGTAGTGTTGGAATTGATGGTAGTGGTGGTACTGTTGGTGGTGGTAGTGATGGTACTGCTGATGCTAGTGGTGGTTCTGGTATGGTAATGGTGGTGGTTGTGGTAGTGGTGGTACTTCTGGTGCTGATAGTGATGGTAGTGGTGGTGTTTCTGGTGCTGCTGGTGGTGGTAGCAATGATACTTCTGGCAGTAATGGTGGTTCTGGTGGTGGTAGTATTGGTGCTGGTAGTGGTAGTGTTGGTATTGATGGTAGTGGTGGTACTGTTGGTGGTGGTGCTGGTGGTGGTGGTGATAATGATGGTACTGCTGATGCTAGTGGTGGTTCTGGTATGGTAATGGTGGTGGTTGTGGTAGTGGTGGTACTTCTGGTGCTGATAGTGATGGTAGTGGTGGTGTTTCTGGTGCTGCTGGTGGTGGTAGCAATGATACTTCTGGCAGTAATGGTGGTTCTGGTGGTGGTAGTATTGGTGCTGGTAGTGGTAGTGTTGGTATTGATGGTAGTGGTGGTACTGTTGGTGGTGGTGCTGGTGCTGGTGGTGGTGGTGATAATGATGGTACTGCTGATCCTAGTGGTGGTTCTGATATGGTAGTGGTGTTGGTAGTGGTGGTACTTCTGGTGCTGGTATTGATGGTAGTGGTGGTGGTGCTGCTGCTGGTGGTAGTGGTGGTGGTATTGATAATAATGGTGGTAGTGGTAATGGTGTGGTGTTGGTACTGCTGGTGGTGATGGTGCTGTTTTCTAGTGTTGCTGGTGGTGGTGCTGTTGCTGCTGGTGGTGGTAGTGATGGTGGTGGTGCTGGGGCTACTGGTGTTAGTAGTGGTGCTTCTGGTGGTGGTAGTGGTGCTACTGGTAGTGATGGTATGTGTGTGTATGTGGGGGGAGGGGGGTTGATGACCAGTGACAGATAAGCACTGGAATGAAGTCTCATGGGCATAGTTATTGATGTGGACTCCTGTTAAGATGGGTTATTTTACCATAATTCTTGCTATTTTAGCACAGGTCCCGTTTCATGCAGTGAGACCTAGTTACTAATAACTGGGGTTAACAGAAAAATAACCCACATTGATAACTTCCTTCCTTGATGAGTTATAACATTCAGGCGCTACACTTATTCTATACACCGCGTCTCATATTAGGCCTGGATTATAGAATAGCACTAAATGAGGATTTTTTCCACACCGATTTTTTCAGTGCCGTATATATAATCTAGTCCTTAGTGCATGCTAATTCTATTAGCGCGAGCTAAGCTTTAGTAAAAGGATCCCTAAATTACTGAAAATATTTAAAAAACGATGCGTTTTTCTCAGAATTTTTTGAGACATGAGACGTAACTCAAAGGACATCCAAATATGCACATACCAGGTGCGTAGCCAGACTTCGGTGGGAGGGGGTTCCAGAGCCCAGGTGAGGGGCACATTTTAGCCCCCCAACCCAGCACCGCCGACCTCTCCCCAGCCATCTGCCGGCTGACCCCCCCGCCACCTCCACCACCAACTTTGCCCCCCTGCCGACGACCCTCTCAATCCCCTCTCCTGCCGCCAACCCTCCCCCGCCGCCGCCGCCGCCGTCTCCTACCTTTGCTGGCGAGGGACCCCAATCCCCACCAGCCAAGGTCCTCTTGCTTCCCGCACAAGGCTTCGTTCTGTTTCTGCAGGACGTCAGAAACAGAATGAAGCCCTGACAAAAAGCTCCCGACATAATAGCCCCTGACATAACAGCCGCTGTCAAAACAGCCTGCCCACAATATAGCCCTTGACAAATTAGCCCCCCTCCGACAAAAGGGCCCGATCAGGCTGCCCAGAATATGGCACTGCATTTTTTTTCCTATTAATCTTACCTTGCCAAACAGGATAAGGTTGGTAAGACTATGAAAAATGTTGACAATATTGGGTTTTTTTTAATTAGCAGAACAGATCATGAATACCAGTTTGTAGCTATAGAATTTTGTTTATTTATATATGCTTTATGCAATTGAATGCTGGTAGATGTGTTATTTTTTTCTAGGGGGCTTTTTTGTTAAGGGGCTATTTTGTCAGAGCTATTATTTATTTATTTTTGGTACATTTATACCCCACATTTTCCCACTAGAGCGAGCTCAATGTGGCTTACAATTATGTCGCGGTGCCCAACCCAGGAATTACAATCTTAATACCCAACACAATCTAATTTATGAATAGCACATGCTTGTTAAATAAAAGAGTTGTAAAGGTTTTTCTAAACACCAAATGCTTTGCAAGCAGGGGCGTAGCCAGACACCCAATTTTGGGTGGGCCTGGGCCCAAGGTGGGTGGGCAGAAGAACCCCGCCTCATCCCACAGATGGTGTGGTCTCTCCTTCTCTCACCTGCATGCCATATGGTTTATCAAATATCCTCCCTCTGCTGCATACCTTTTAGACAGCAGATTTTCACCAGTAACGGGCAACAACTAATACACACTGCTGATGTTGGCTCCATACCCTTCCCTCTGATGCAATTTCCTGTTTCGGCCTAGGCAAGAATACATCAGAGTGAAGGCTATGGGGCCGGTGCGAGCAGTATGCATCAGTCACTGCTCACTGCAGGCGAAGATCTGCTATTTACAAGGTATGCAGGAGGGACAGTTGTTGGGAGTTGTCGGCTTGTGGGGCTTGGGGATCCCTGCCAGCCACATCATAGCTATGCTGGTACTGGGTGGGCCTGAGCCCAAAGTGGGTGGGCCTGGGCCCACCTAAGCCCACCTCTGGCTACGCCACTGTTTGCAAGTGAACGAATCATATGAGGAAAGGCTAAAGAGATTCGGGCTTTTCAGCTCGGGAAAGAGACAACCGAGAGGAGATATGATCGAGGTCTACAAAATCCTGAGTGGCTTAGAACGAGTAAAAGTGAATCGATTTTTTGCTCCTTCAAAAAGTACAAAGACTAGGGGACACGCAAGGAAGTTACATGGAAATAGGAGGAAATATTTGTTCACTCAGTGAATAGTTAAGCTCTGGAACTCGTTGCTGGAGGATATGATAACAGCGGTTAGTGTATCAGGGTTAAAAATAGCTTGGACAAGTTCCTGGAGGAAAAGTCTATAGTCTGCTATTGAGATGGACGTGGGGAAGCCACTGCTTGCCCTGGGATTGCTAGTATGGATTGTTGCTACTGTCTGGGTTTCTGCCTGGTACTTGTGACTTGGATTGGCCACAGTTGAAAGTAGGATACTGAGCTAGATGGACCATTGATCTGACCCAGTATCGCCATTCTTACGTTCTTATGAAAAGGCTTGTAGCCGAGGCCATGGAGGGTTAAGTGCCAAGGTCATAGGGCGCAGCAGCGGGATTTGAACCTTGGATTCTAGCCTGCTACCCTAACCATTAGACTGCGTCTCCTCATTACAACCATGGTTTTGCGTTTGGTGTAAGGCGGTAAGAGCAGTGTTGTGTGCAAAGGTCTAAAAATAAGACACATTAGTGTAAAATCACTGCATTGTTCCTAATGCTTGTTTCTATTGCATTTAAGTTTTGAAATTGAAAAGTTAGGTCTGGATGTTACAGACTCAGCACAGCAAAATGCTGATTACGTTTTAGAAAACCGCCTGAGTAATGCGTTTTGTCCTTTCAGAACTATAGGAATTGTTACCAAAGGAACAAGTGAATCACGTAGGCCAAAAATACTGTATGTGTCACACACTGGGGATAATGACATGCTATTTCACTTGCTTTTCCAGGTTCTCGTGTTTATATTTAAAATAAGACTGAAGTGGGTTTCAAGCGATGTAGTTGTTCAAGTCAAAGTGCTCCTGGAGGAAGTTGGTTTTTTTTTTTTTTTTGCGTAGGCCGTGAAACCTTTCACTGCATGGATAGTGGAGGAGTGGCCTAGTGGGTAGGGTGGTGGACTTTGGTCCTGAGGAACTGAGTTCAATTCCCACTTCAGGCACAGGCAGCTCCTTGTGACTCTGGGCAAGTCACTTAACCCTCCATTGCCCCATGTAAGCTGCATTGAGCCTGCCATGAGTGGGAAAGCGTGGGGTACAAATGTAACAAAAATATAAGAATAATGCAGAGATATTGAAACGTGAGGTATTATTCTGCCTAACCCTGGCTGAAAGCATGGACACAGAGAGGTGTCAAGACCAGAATTGAGGATTACAACGGGGTCTGGAAAGTAGATACTGGTTCTGCACACTGGTGTATAGGAGGGTGCGGACAGAAATTATTTTCGTTTTGGTTTTCATTTTGTGGGGAATTTTTGTTGTTTCATTTCTTCACTAAACCAACAAAAAAATTGGAGTCTGGCCCCTCTTTGAAAAAAACCTCCTTTGTCCTCTTCCAATCCCCTCACCATTCCCCGAAAGCCCAATTACTCCACCCTTGGGTTGAAATGGAGCCAGAGCGATCCCCAGTCACTTCTAACCCTCCAGCCTACCCAAGCACAGCAACATTTCCTTGTACACAATCAGGTGAATTTTCGAAAGAGAAGGGCGCCCATCTTCCGACACAAATTGGGGGATGGGCGTCCTTCTCGCAAGGTCGCCCAAATCGGCATAATCGAAAGCCGATTTCGGGCTCCCTCAACTGCTTTCCGTCGCGGGGACCACTAAAGTTCACGGGGGCGTGTAGGCAGTGTACCGAAGGTGGGACGTGGGCGTGGTTAAGAGATGGGCGTCCTCGGCCGATAATGGAAAAAAGAAGGGCATCCCTGACAAACACTTGGCCGGCTTTACTTGGTCCATTTTTTTTCATGACCAAGCATCAAAAAGGTGCCCGAACTGACCAGATGACCACCGGAGGGAATCAGGGATGACCTCCCCTTACTCCCCCAATGGTCACTAGCCCCCTACCACCCTCAAAAAAATCTTTAAATTTTTTTTTTGCCAGCCTCAAACTGCCATACTCAGGGCCATCGCAGCAGTATGCAGGTACCTGGAGCAGTTGTAATGGGTGCAGTGTACTTCAGGCAGGCGGACCCAGGCCCATCCCCCCCTACCTGTTACACTTGTAGTGGTAAATGTGAGCCCTCCAAAACACACCAGAAACCCACTGTACCCACATGTAGGTGCCCCCCTTCATCCCTAAAGGCTATGGTAGTGGTGTACAGTTGTGGGGAGTGGGTTTGGGGGGAGGTTGGGGGGGGGGGGGCTCAGCACCCAAGGTAAGGGAGCTATGCACCTGGGACCTTTTTCTGAAGTCCATTGCAGTGCCCCCTAGGGTGCTTAGTTGGTGTCCTGGCATGTGAAGGGGACCAGTGCACTATGAATGCTGGCTCCTTCCATGACCAAATGGCTTGGATGTGGTCGTTTTTGAGATGGGCGTCCTCGGTTTCCATTAAATAAATATTATGTCCATTACGTGCTTTGGTTTCGTTGTGTTGCAGAGTTCAGGCATTTAAGTTGGATCGGTAGGGTATGCCTTTTTGAATAGGTTAGTTTTCAGTGATTTCCGGAAGTTTATATGGTCATACGTGTTTTTCACGGCTTTTGGTAATGCGCTCCACAGTTGTGTACTTATGTAGGAAAAACTGGATGCATAAGTTGATTTGTATTTGAGTCCTTTGCAGCTTGAGTAATGGAGATTTAGATATGTTCGTGTTGATCCGGATGTGTTTCTGGTTGGTAGGTCTATGAGATCTGTCATGTATCCCGGGGCTTCGCCGTAGATGATTTTATGAACCAGGGTGCAGATTTTGAAAGCAATACGCTCTTTGATTGGGAGCCAGTGCAGTTTTTCACGGAGGGGTTTTGCGCTTTCAAATTGCGTTTTTCCAAATATAAGCCTGGCTGCCGTGTTTTGGGCGGTCTGAAGTTTCTTTGTGATTTGTTCTTTGCATCCCGCATAAATGCTGTTGCAGTAGTCTACATGGCTTAGTACCATTGATTGTATCAGGTTGTGAAGTGTTTCCCTCGGGAAGAATGGTTTCGCGCGTTTGAGTTTCCACATTGAGTGGAACATTTTCTTTTTTGTGGATTTCACTTGGCTCTCTAGTGCTGTTACCATATCCTCTGGCAACAAGCCCTAGAGATTAACTATTTGTTGAGTGAAAAAAAGGTTCTTACCCATGGAAGATAATAAGTGAGTGTTGGCACATAAGGACCAGCATTGGCTTCTTGAGTCTGCCCGATAAGGGGATGAGTGTTGCAAGTGCTGCACATTTCCTCTCGTGCCATCTTGGAAGCACAGTGTACCCACTTCACTGCTCGTTTAAGCTAAACCACTGCCCTTGTGCAGGTTACTCCTTGTGCAGTGACTTGCCCAGAGTCACAAGGAGCTGCCTGTGCCTGAAGTGGGAATTGAACTCAGTTCCTCAGGACCGAAGTCCACCACCCTAACCACTAGGCCACTCCTCCACTGTTGCTACTATTTGAGATTACTACTACTACTATTTAGCATTTCTATAGTGCTACAAGGCATACGCAGCGCTGCACAAACATAGAAGAAAGACAGTCCCTGCTCAAAGAGCTTACAATCTAATAGACAAAAAATAAAAAATAAGCAAATCAAATCAATTAATGTGAACGGGAAGGAAGAGAGGAGGGTAGGTGGAGGCGAGTGGTTACAAGTGGTTACGAGTCAAAGGCAATGTTAAAGAGGTGGGCTTTCAGTCTAGATTTAAAGGTGGCCAAGGATGGGGCAAGACGTAGGGGCTCAGGAAGTTTATTCCAGGCGTAGGGTGCAGCGAGACAGAAGGCGCGAAGTCTGGAGTTGGCAGTAGTGGAGAAGGGAACAGATAAGAAGGATTTATCCATGGAGCGGAGTGCACGGGAAGGGGTGTAGGGAAGGACGAGTGTGGAGAGATACTGGGGAGCAGCAGAGTGAATACATTTATAGGTTAGTAGAAGAAGTTTGAACAGGATGCGAAAATGGATAGGGAGCCAGTGAAGGGTCTTGAGGAGAGGGGTAGTATGAGTAAAGCGACCCTGGCGGAAGATGAGACGGGCAGCAGAGTTTTGAACCGACTGGAGAGGGGAGAGGTGACTAAGTGGGAGGCCAGCAAGAAGCAGATTGCAGTAGTCTAAACAAGAGGTGACAAGGGTGTGGATGAGGGTTTTGGTAGAGTGCTCGGAAAGAAAGGGGCGGATTTTACGGATGTTGTAAAGAAAGAAACGACAGGTCTTGGCGGTCTGCTGGATATGAGCAGAGAAGGAGAGAGAAGAGTCAAAGATGACCCCAAGGTTTCGAGCTGAGGAGACTGGGAGAATGAGAGAGCCATCAACAGAAATAGAAAATGGGGGGAGCGGGGAGGTGGGTTTGGGGGGGAAAATGAGAAGCTCGGTTTTGGTCATATTTAATTTCAGGTGGCGTTGAGACATCCAGGCAGCAATGTCAGACAAGCACGCTGAAACTTTGGTTTGGATGCAAGGTGAGATATCAGGGGTACAAAGGTAGATTTGGGAGTCATCAGCATAGAGATGGTAGGAAAAGCCATGGGATGAGATTAATGAACCAAGGGAAGAAGTGTAGATAGAAAAGAGGAGGGGACCAAGAACAGAACCCTGAGGTACGCCGACAGGCAGAGGGATAGAAGAGGATCCACCAGAGTGAACACTAAAGGGAGAGGTAGGAAGAGAACCAGGAAAGGACAGAGCCCTGGAATCCAACTGAGGACAGGGTATCGAGAAGTATGCTGTGATCGACAGTGTCAAAAGCAGCGGAAAGATCAAGAAGAATGAGGATGGAATATTGACCTCTGGATTTAGCCAGTAATAGGTCATTGGAGATTCTACATGGAATGTTGCTATTCCACTAGCAACATTCCATGTAGAAGTCGGCACTTGCAGATCACCAATGTGGCCGCGCAGGACGTCAGACTCACAGAAACAGAAGCCTGCGCAGCCTTCTACATGGAATGTTGCTAGTGGAATAGCAACATTCTATTTAGAATCTCCACTAGTAGCAACATTTCCAAGCTTCTGTCATCTGGGATCCGTTGTGCTTATCCTATATCTTTTTGCATTCCATTTACCATTTTCATCTCTTCTACTCCAGAAAGTAAATATACTTGGCGAACTAAGAGTCATGAATATAAGTCTTTATTGACCAAAAAAAGGAGAGCGTATTATTCTGAGATAGTTGGGAATAATAAACCAGATGTTAGGAAAATATTTTCTTTATTTGAACAATTAACTAATGTGAATCAGCTAGTAAACACCTCGGATTCTATCTCTCCATTTGTCTCTAACTTGGCCATTTATTTTCAAGCTAAGATTCAGTCAGTTCGAAACCAACTCAACTTATATAATTTTTTTTTGTGTGTTTCACCGTTTTATGACTCTGTTTCTGTTTCAGTTGATAGAATTTGGTTGCAGTTTGATGAGATGCAATGCCCAGATGTGAAATGATTATTTAAAAAAATATGCCAAATCTTTTTGTTGTACAGACGCTTGCCCTCCATGCTCAATTAAGTTGGCCTCTACAACTTTTTTTTGTGGCTCTTATCCAATGGCTTAACTTTTATTTAACTTCTGGAAAATTTACCCTTTTTGGAGGTGATATCATCTTACATTCATAACCTAAAAACTTGAGGTTGAGCCTATCTAATGTGAGTAATTATCGCTTGATTGTGTCTGTTCCTTTATTTGTTAAGACTACGGAGGGCTGCTTTGTTACTGAACAATTGGTTTGTTATCTTCAAAAATTTGATATTTTGCACTCTTCTCAATCAGGCTTCAGGAAAAACTACAGCACTGAAACCTGCAAAGGTCGATGCGTCATTGTTATTCTAAGTAGTGCATTTGACCTAGTTGATTTTGAATTGATGATTCAAATGTTGAACTATTTTGGCATCCAAGGTCCAGTTTTGTCTTGGTTTAATGGTTTCTTGACAAATTGTCATTATATTGTAAAGAAGGATGGGGTTTTTTTTCTGAAAGATGGGGTTTTTCAAGTGGGGCTCCTTAAGGTTCTCCACTTTCCCCCTCCCTCTTCAATCTATTAATGCAGCCCCTGGGTGTTACTCTCAATCAAGCTAAGATGAAACATTTTATAAATGCAGATGATATTATCGTGATTCTACCTGTTTCTCAACTGTGGTCTGATATGTTATATTATATTAGAACCTGTGTTCATATGATAGATAACTGGATTGCATTCCATAGGATTAAATTAAACAAGAGCAAAACTAATCCCCCTGGCCTTGCTGAGTTTAAAGGGGGTCTGGATAGATTCCTGAAGGAAAAGTCCATTGATTGCTATTCAATTTTGGGTTTTTGCCAGGGTCTTGGGGCCTGGATTGGCCGCTGTCGGAGACAGAGTCCTGGGCTTGATGGACCTTTGGTCTTTTCCCAACGTGGCGGTGCTTATGTGCTTAGTACATAAACTTATGTGCTTATGTACTAAGCCCCGCTAGCGGCTGATGTGTTAATGCTGACACAGCCGTTCAGTTTGGATGGTTTGAGGCTTGGGGTACATTTTTATGGCTGGGTTCTAAAACAGATCCAAGATATGTTGAGTTTATATCAGTTTTCTTTGGATCTTTATTTGAAACTTTTTGGGGTGGAGATGGATCGTTTATTGTCTATGCACCCAATCTATCATCAAACACTCTTTCATAATGATGAGAAAGCTGAGGATCTTTAGAAAATATTTCAAATCAGAGACTTTTAGAGTCTTGGTTTAATTCTTCCTAAGCAGGATTATTGCAGTTTCAAGTTAGCGATTTGTTCCAATCACCCATTCATTGTGTGCAGTTGATACAGAACTATGCTGTGACACTGATTTTTGGATTATATCATTGTGAGTCACTTCAATCATATTCAACACACTGCTAAAACCTGTCGTTTCTTTCTCTATAATATCACCAAAATTCGCCCTTTCCTTTCTGAGCACACTACCAGAACCCTCTTCCACACTCTTATCACCTCTCGCTTAGACTATTGCAACTTGCTTCTCACAGGTCTTCCACTTAGCCAACTCTCTCCTCTTCAATCTGTTCAAAATTCTGCTGCACGACTAATATTCCGCCAGTGTTGTTATGCTCATATTAGCCCTCTCCTCAAGTCACTTCACTGGCTTCCTATCCGTTTCTGCATACAGTTCAAACTCCTCTTATTGACCTATAAGTGCATTCACTCTGCAGCTCCTCAGTATCTCTCCACTCTCATCTCTCCCTACATTCCTCCCCAGGAACTCAGTTCACTGGGTAAATCTCTCTTATCTGCACCCTTCTCCTCCACTGCTAACTCCAGACTCCGTTCCTTTTATCTTGCTGCACCATATGCCTGGAATAGACTTCCTGAGCCGGTACGTCAAGCTCCATCTCTAGCCGTCTTCAAATCTAAGCTAAAAGCCCACCTTTTTGATGCTGCTTTTAACTCCTAACCCTTATTCACTTGTTCAGAACCCTTATTTTATCATCCTCACTTTAATATTCCCTTATCTCTTGTTTGTCCTGTTTGTCTGTCCTAATTAGATTGTAAGTTCTGTCAAGCAGGGACTGTCTCTTCATGTTCAAGTGTACAGCGCTGCGTACGTCTAGTAGCGCTATAGAAATGATAAGTAGTAGTACGTCAAACTACATTGGTTACCAGTTGCTGAGAGAATTCAGTTTAAATTAGGTATTACCACCTTTCAAATTCCCACTGGGGAAATTCCTGTTTATATGTTGAATTTAGTATCCTTGTTACAAGGTTCTTCTTCCAGATATAATACAATCATTGTCAACTTAGATTTCCAATGTATAAGAATCAATCAAACGTCTTACATTGTCTATTAAATATCAGTTAGCCAATTTGTGGAACCAGCTTCCGTTGTTTCTGAGGTCTTGTACTCATTATCTTCAATTTAGAAAACATCTAAAAGCTTTTTTTATTCTAGAAGGTGGGTTTATCTAATGTTTAGTTTATGTTATTAGCTTGTTTTAATTACTTGTAGCTCCCGGATAAACTGGTCCAGTTCTTGATTACTGTAATCTACCCTTGAACTGAATAGGTACAGGCAGAATACAAGAACTGACATAACATAACACCTTTCTACAGAAAAATATTTGCTGATGCTCCTGAATCTACCTCCTTCAGACTGTGACCCTCCATTCTAGAACGTCTTTCCATTATGAAACATTTTTTGTTGCATGCGTTATTAATCGTTTCAGGTATTTTGATGTCTCTATCATATCTTTGTGTCTTTTCTCTCCTCTTGGGTACACTATGTTTAGATCCTCATCTCATATGACCATAGGGGCAGACCCCACACCACTTTGGTTGTCTTCCTCTGGGTCTCCCCTAGTCTATCTATCCTTTCTCAGATGTGACTGCTAGAAAAGAACATAGTATTCTGAGATCTCACCAATGACCCATACAGAGACCCCATTACCTTCTTTTTTTCTTCTGGTTATGCCTCTCTCACTTCATCCCAGCATCAATCTGGTTCTAGTCACATCTTCTCACACTATTTTGTCACCTTGAGATCATCAGATTCTGTCATCTCTTTCCTAGTTGATAAAAATAAACTAGTAAATATTTATCAAATAACCACTGTCCAGTTGCCCTGTACGTCTTTGGTGTGATCTAAATCGATTTAATGTTATGTGTTCGGCAGTGGCGTTCCTAGGGGGGCTGACACCCGGGCGGATCGCCAATGCGCCCCGCCCCCCCCGGGTGCAGCGCCCCCCCCGGAACAGTGCGACGCCCCCCCCGGCGAAAAAGAACCCCCGATCCCCCGGCGAAAGAACCCCCCCGGGTGCACGCCGCTGGGGTGGGGGTGCCGCGCGCCTGCCGGCTCTTCGTTTTCATGCTCCCTCTGCCCCGGAACAGGAAGTAACCTGTTCTGGGGCAGAGGGAGCATGAAAACGAAGAGCCGACAGGCGCATGGCACCCCCCCAGTGGCGTGCACCCGGGGCGGACCACCCCCCCCCCCTTGGTACGCCACTGGTGTTCGGTGCTAAAATTTCTGATCATCTGCATCATTTAAGACTGGTGATGCAAGGTTCCACATTAGGAGTCACCGACCAGGAAAAGGATGTAGGTGTCATTGTTGATGATGCGTTGAAACTCTCTGCTCAATGTGCAGCGGCGGTAAAGAAAGCAAATAGAATGTTAGGTATAATTAGGAAAGACATGAAAAACAAAAATGAGGATGCTATAATGCCTGTGTATCGCTCCATGGTGCGACCACAGCTAGAATACTGTGTGCAATTCTGGTCACCGCATCTCAAAAAAGATGTAGTGGAATTGGAAAAGGTACAGAGAAGGGCAATGAACATGATAAAGGGGATGGGAAGACTTCCCTATCAGGTAAAGCTGAAGTGGCTAGGGCACTATAGCTTGAAGGGGAGTTATGATAGAGGTCTATAAAATAATGAGTGGAGTGGAACGGGTATATGTGAATCGCTTGTTTACTCTTTCCAAAAATACTAGGACTAGGGGGCATGCGCTGAAGCTACAAAGTAGTAAATTTAATACGAATCGGAGAAAATATTTCTTCACTCAGCGTGTAATTAAACTTTGTTGCCAGAGACTGTGGTAAAAGCAGTTAGCTTAGCGGGGTTTAAAAAAGGTTTGGCTATCTCCCTAATAGAAAAGTCCATAAGCCTTTATTAAAATGGACTTGGGGAAAATCCATTGCTTTTTTCTAGGATAAGCGGCATAAAATGCATTGTACTATTTTGGGATCTTGCCAGGTACTTGTGATCTGGATTGGCCACTGTTGGAAACAGGATGCTGGGCTTGATGGACCTTCGGTCTGTCCCAGTATGGCAACTCTTTTGTGCTTATGCTTTTATTTAGTAGAAAAATACAAAAGTTAAATATTCTGATTGCACTGATGGTCATGCAGACATCTCTTCTCGTTTATTGTTTATTAGAATTTGATATACTACCTGGCTTTACCCAATCAAGGCGGTTTACAATGAATTCCTTCTGTGCAATTTGTCGATTTACTGTCACAGTTCAGCAGAGCAATAAAGCAGCTTTCAGTGTAAATACATCCTGTCTATGATTGCATGATATTTCATTTTATGAACGCTAACTTTAGCTGTTACTGATCCCAGGTGCAGTTTTGTCTGGGAAACGAAAGCTGCTTAAAACATGGCAGTCAGGATTTGAGGATCCATTTCTCTTGGGAGCGTAGGGGGGTGAACATTTGTAAGCAATAAACAGTATGAAGCTTTTCGGAACTCGCAAACGTAAACATATGCAGAGCAGGTAAACAGGACTTCCTTTGCCCATATGTGGTGTCTCAGTACATCTGGGTGAAGCACAGACCACTGCTGATGAGGACAGATGTAACGGCAAACCATTTGTTTGCATCAAGAATGAAGTTAAAGGGATAAGATGCTTAACTTACGGAAATAAAATGACACGTTATTTATGCAGGCATTTTACAGCGCAATCCTTAAATCTAATCCCTAATAAAACGTAGAACATTTTGCAGATCAGTCTTTCAAAGTCTTGTGAGTAGGTTGAAAACTGAAGGAAGTCTTTTGAAATAATGGGGTCTGATCTCCTCAATTAAGGGGTCCTTTTAGGAAGGTGCGGTAGGGCTACCGAGCGGGTAGCATGCGGCAAAACAGCATTACCGCCGGGCACGCCCAGGCACCCTGCTGCAGCTACGAGTTTACCACATGCCGCTTCCCATGCTTGAACGTACTTTTACGCTGATGACATTCTTCTCATTAATCCGATTAATCCCTTTTCCCCTAACCTATCCTTACTTCAGACATGCCTTGATAAAGTGGATAGCTGGCTAAAAGAACATAGATTAGTCCTTAATAAAGACAAAACTGTCGCCTGCTGGTTCATTGGCACCATGCTACAGCCCCTATTAAGGTGAAGCATTTTGATTCTATAATGAGTCCTGTATCAACCTTCCACTATCTTGGAATTATTTGGGATTCCGCCTTATCATTTTCCCCATAAATTTCTAATTTGATAAAATCATGTTTCTGTGCCTTCCCTCAATTGTGTAATATTCAATATCTCTTCAGTCTCAATAACTTTCACGCTTTAATACTCTCATTCATTATACCTAGACTCTATTATTGCAATATGGTTTACCCTGGTTTACCAATGACAGCTAAACGCGCTGTGATTGGGTGAGAGAGACCTGGAGGGGCATAATCGAAAGGGACGTCCAAATAGTTTTTGATTTGGATGTCCTCGCACGTCCCGATTCCCGATTCTCTCCTGCGGTGGTCATTTCAGGCACCTTAGTCGTAAGAAAAACATGTCCAAGAGAAGGACGCCCATCACAAAATCTGAAGAAAAAAACGTCCAAGTGCCGTCTTTGGCATGCGCAGAGCAGCCAGCATAACGATTGGCTGCTCTACGTGTGCTCAGCTGGCCAACTGACTTCCCCTCCTTAGGAAGGAAATCGCATGCGAATGCGCTAACAGCGAGCAGCTCATTTCCATGTGATTTCCTTCATGTATGCCCGTTTTTTACCGATTCGCTAAGGGATGGGTAAGAGAAGGGCTCTTTTCCGTGGAGTTAGTGCATCTGGCTCTTAATCGCATAAGTGCCGACTCCATCCACAGACAGCCCGCAAATGACTGGCTTCGAGTTTAGCAGTCTGTGGTGATATTCAGTGATATTAACCAGTTAAGTGCTGCTGAATATAAGTGGATAGCCCTGAGCAAGTGAATTAAGTGGCTAGAAACCTCTCATAGCCGGTTAAATCTCTTTGAATATCAACCCCAAAATGAATGAATTTTTTTAGGTATCTGTCTATCGTTTATCGTTTATTTATTTACTATACCGTTTCTAATTGCATTGACAAAACAGAACAGTTTACATCTTAAAAATAACATATTATATTAGAAAAAAAAACATTTAAGAAATCCATTAATTTGATAGAAAAGCACAGCAAACTAAAACATCCATTCTAAGAAATATAACAACAATGGGCAATCATTCATAACAAACTATATAAACAAGCATATTATTTGTTACTGCATATTCGTTCTGTCTGTTTTCCCCCTTTCATCCCAGATTATTATCGAACGTATCCTGAAACAGATATGTTTTCAAAAGTTTGCGAAACTGAACATAGGACTCTTCCAATCTAACAGTTTTAGGAAGACAGTTCCAAATAGAGGGAGCTAGAAAAAAAGAAAGCTGAGTTTCTAGTAGATTCCCATCTAGCCTTTTGTGGTGGTGGAATTAGTAATCTATTATCTGTAAGCGATTGAAGTGTTCGTGTAGGTGAATATGGTAAGGTAAGATTAGCTAAATATGACGGAGTCAATGAATGAGTGCCTTTATGTGTCAAAGTAAGAATTTTAAATTTTATTCTGGCTTCAACTGGAAGCCAGTGAAGATGATTTAGGAGAGGTGTAATCCTATCGTATTTTGAGGCCCTGCAAATAATACGAGCTGGCAGTTTGGAGCTCCCCCCCCCCCCCCCCCCCCCCCGCTTCTCTAGGTTTCCAGCACAGCTGGAACTGAGGCTGGGATCCAGCACCATAACATAGTAACATAGCAGATGATGGCAGAAAAAGACCTGCACGGTCCATCTAGTCTGCCCAACAAGATAACTCATATGTGCCAGTGGTGTTCCTAGCCTGGATGGCATCTGGGGCGGATCGCCGATGCACCCCCCCCCCGGGTGCAGCGCACCCCCCGCCTGCGAAATGACACCTTCCCCCCCCTGGCGAAATGCCCCCCCCCCGGATGCATGCCGCTGGGGGGGGGGGGTGCCGTGGCGCGCGCCTGTGGGCTCCGACTTCACTAACTTCGCTCGTTCGCTGCAGCTCCCTCTGCCCCGGAACAGGAAGTAACCTCCTTGAGCAGGGACTGTCCTTCCATGTTAAATTGTACAGCGCTGCGTAACCCTAGTAGCGCTTTAGAAATGTTAAGTAGTAGTAGTAGTAGTAGAGTGAAGTTAGCGAAGTCGGAGCCCACAGGCGCGTGCCGCGACACCCCCCCCCGACAGCGGCGTGCACCCGAGGTGGACCGCCCCCACCCCTTGGTACACCACTGATATGTGCTACATTTTGTGTATACCTTACCTTGATTTGTATCTGTCTTTTTCAGGGCACAGACCGTGTGAGTCTGCCCAGCACTAGCCCTGCCTCCCAACCACCAGCCCCGCTTCTGCCATCCAATCTCCGCTAAGCTCCTGAGGATTCCTTCCTTCCAAACAGGATTCCTTTATGTTTATTTGCAACTCCACAAGGGTTTTAACCCTATTTGTATCACTCCTCTACTACTACTACTACTTAACATTTCTAAAGCGCTACTAGGGTTACGCAGCGCTGTATAGTTTAACAACCACCAAGCTCAGGAGGCCATGTTCCTGCAGTGTCGGCCCATGACCCAAGTACTAAGGGGTCCTTTTACTAAGCTGTGCTGAAAAGTGGCCCGTGCTGGTGGAGATGCATATATTGGACGCGTTCAGGTCCATTTTTCAGCGTACCTGCAAAAAACATCTTTTTTTTGCCGAAAATGGACGTGCGGCAAAATAAAAATCAGCGTGCATCCATTTTGGGCCTGAGACCTTACTGCCACCCATTGACTTAGCGGTCAAAGTTGCCTAATGGTCAGTGCAGCAAGCTTTGATCCTGGCAACCTGGCTTTGATTCTCACTGCAGCTCCTTGTGACCTTGGGCAAGTCACTTAACCCTCCAGTGTCCAAGGTACAAAAACTTAGATTGCGAGCCCTCTAGAGACAGAGAAAGTACCTGTATATAACATGTACAGCACTGCATATGTCTAGTAGCACTATAAAAATGATTATTAGTAGTAGCGACACAAACCTGTTCTCGTGGCTTCTGGAGCTCAATGCCACGGTCATAGCTTCCGTCTGTGATCCCTCCAGTTCTGCTTGCGGGTCTGCCGCTCACACTTCTCTCCCCACCCAGGGTTCAGCAGCATCTGCCCCCTCTCAACTCCTAACCCTTTTTATCACCCTCACTTTAATATTCCCTTATCTCTTGTTTGTCTGTCCTAATTAGATTGTAAGCTCTGTGGAGCAGGGACTGTCTCTTCATGTTCAAGTGTACAGCGCTGCGTACGCCTAGTAGCGCTATAGAAATGATAAGTAGTAGTAGTGTTTGGGATTCTGGAATGTTGCTACTCTTTGGGATTCCAGAATCTTGCTACTCTTTGGGATTCTGCATGGAATCTTGCTACTCTTTGGGATTCCGGAATCTTGCTACTCTTTGTCCTTATCCCTTATTTGTCCTGTTTGTCTGTCCTAATTAGATTGTAAGCTCTGTCAAGCAGGGACTGTCTCTTCATGTTCAAGTGTACAGCACTGCGTACGTCTAGTAGCGCTATAGAAATGATAAGTAGTAGTAGTAGTAGAAACTGAGTGCCCGGATGCCATGCTAGAATTAGTACCTAACTTTAGAGGACCTGTTATAGAATGACGGGGATGGTTTTTCTGTTTTTAAACCTGGAACAGGCTGGCTTCCTTGCTTTTTCTGTGTTTTTGTTATTTTTATAATGATAAAACCATATCATGGAGATGGCATGGAAGCGTGTTATAACAATTCCACTAGCCAGTTGGGAAAGTGATCGTTCCAGTACAGCAGTGCCAGAAACTTCAAATTTCATCTCTCCTCCTGTTCAAACATGTCCTAAAAAATCAGTCTCAGATGACTACAGATGGATTGCATTTACACACTACAAGCGCACAGACTGAAAAGAGCACAGCTTGAACATTGGGTTTAGGTTAGAGGGTACGGCTGGCACTCAACAACTGGAATTTGTTATCACAGAGGAAGGCTGGCAGCATGGTATGCAGTTTTCATAGGAATCTATCACAACTTATTTCATCTTTTGCTTTACTGGTACCCACCAACTCTCATGAAGCAATATTTTTTTCCTCGGTATTCGGCTGAAAAAAATGTCTACGCCTAAATCCGCATTTTCTAGGTTTCTGTGAAGACTGACACCTTTTGTTGGACTGACATAAGAATATGGAAAGATGTTGAGTGTAGGAGATTTCCTGGTTGTACACGTTCTGTCATCAGATGTGTGGTCTTGAAAGCCGGCACACTGTAACACTTCTGGAACGTTCTTGCATTGCTCCAATAAATTCAGGTTCATTTTTTTTTTTTTTTTACAGATTTTTCACTAGTTTGGCTTTGCTGCAAAACTTGTAGCAGATTCACCCACAGAAAAAAAAAAAAAACCAAACCCCACTATTTTCAATGCGGAAAACACTGGTGCAGAACTGAAGCAGATCTCTCCTAACTGCGCCCTGGAGGATGCAGCTCTCTATAAGATTAATTTGACCACTAGAACTCTGTGTTGGAGTCTTAAGAGCAACATCATAAATATGTAAGTACTGCCACACTGGGACAGACCAAAGGTCCATTAAGCCCAGCATCCTGTTTCCAACAGTGGCCAATCCAGGTCACAAGGACCTGGCAGAAACCTAAATAGTAGCAACATTCTATGTAGAACCCCAAAGAGTAGCAAGATTCCATTCAGAATCCCAAGTACATCTACTATAATAAAACTCACCCTCAATGTTCTGAGGACACTGACGTCAGTGAAGCCAAGCCCTGACTTCCTTCAAAAAGGTTTGAAGGTTCGTGGTGGTGAAGCCACCAAAATCGCTCCGGGCCCCCCCCTCGAGGGTGGAGCAATGGCAGAACAATGAAGGGGTTGGCTGGCAGGCAGGCAGGGAGGGAGGCGGGGTGGGAAATCGCTCCGGGCCCTGCCCTCGCGTCAAACGTCATGACGTTGGGGGCGGAGCAATGGCAGAACAATGAAGGGGTTGGCCAGGGAGGGAGGGGGGGGGGGGTGGTGTTGGCGACGAAAACCTTGCTAGCGCCCGTTTCATTTGCTCTGAAACGGGCCTCTTTTACTAGTAAGTACATAAGTGTTGCCATACTGGGACAGACCAAAGGTCCATCAAGCCCAGCATCCTGTTTCCAACAGTTGCCAATCCAGGTCACAAATACCTACATTTTATGCTGCTTATCCCAGAAATATGCAGTGAATTTTCCCCAAGTCAATTTAATAATGGTCTATGGACTTTTCCTTTAGGAATATCAAACAAAAAAACAAAGGTAGGAGGAAAACCCTCATGTACAACAAAAACAATGGACAAAAAAGTGAGGACAGCTCAAGGAAGTCTTTAATGTCAACAGCTAAAAGAAATGACCCGACACGGCCGTGTTTCGGCACCAAGGCCTGCATCAGGGGTCTAATGAATCTCTTATGTTGTTGCTAGTTGGTTAACCAAGAGTAATGTAACTGTTTGGCTTCCGTGAATTATAGAATTTCTTCGCTGCAGTTCGCCTTGGCGACAAAACACGTCGATGATGTCATAGCAGAAAAAACTTTTTCTGGAAAGGCACATCGACGTGTAGGGATGGCAGAGAAGAGAGCGGGAGAGATGCTGGTCCTGGGGTGAGGGCGTATGGGAGGAAGGGAAGAGACGGGGAGAAGCGGGACATGGGGAAGGACGGGGACACAGAGAAGAGATGCTGGGCATAAAAGGAACATAGAGACAGGGACACGGAGGGGCAATGCTGGACACAAGAGGAGGGATAGAAGAATGGAGGAAAGTTGCTGGTCAGGGTAAGAAAGGACCACTGAGAGGAAAGATACTGGACATAGGGTGCAGGGGGGGGGGGGAATAAGAAGTGGGACAAAGGGGAGAGATTCTGGACAGGATGATAGAGACATGAAGGGAAGATGTATGGTGGACATGGAGAGAGAAGGAATATTAAATGAACAGGAGATCCTGGAAAATGAGAGGAAAAGAAAGGCGGAAAACAGACACTGAAACCAAAGCAAATGGAAAAGTAAAATGCTCAGAACATAAAGGTACAACAAAGGATTTTGAATGTATTAATTGAAACGTGTCAACTTTAGGAAATGTAGCATCTCTGATATCTTGTATTTCAGTTTGTATTTCTCTAGTATTGTTGTACATGCAGGGTCTGACTTCTTAAATGTTCTAGTTCTGTTTTTTCCTTTCTATTACTGATCTGTGCTCTCTTGTTTCACATTTTTTGCATGTAACTAAGCTGCAATATTCTGCAGTTTTTGTGTAGAGATCTTGTAGCAGGCCCGCTTGTTCTGTTTTCTCATTAGGTAGGGTTACCATATGTCTGGATTTACCTGGACATGTCCTCTTTTTAAGGACATGTCCGGGCAACCGGGCGGGTTTTGCCAATCTGCCCGTTTGTCCGGATTTCTGGACAAACGGGCAGATTACTAGCCTCCCCTCCCCTTACTTACTACTGCCCTGGTGGTCTAGTGACCTCTTCCGCCTTTGGGGCAGGAAAGAGCTGCCCTGCATGCATCCTTCCGGTTGCTGATCTCGGCGCCGATTCAAAATGGCCGCCGAGAGTTGACGTGACCTCGCGAGACTTCAACTCTCGGCGGCCATTTTGAATCGGCACCAAGATCAGCAACAGGAAGGACGCATGTAGGGCAGCGCTCCGGGCAGGAAAGCGGGAACTCTTTCCTGCCCCGAAGAGGTCACTAGACCACCAGGGCAGTAGTAAGGTAAGGGGAGGGGGGTGATGGGGTGTGTGATGGGGGAGGGGAAAATGTGACGGGGTGGAGCGAGGGCGTGACAGGGGGTGGGGCGGGGCATGTGTCCCTTTTTGGGGGACAAAATATGGTAACCCTATCATTAGGTAGTATGTTGGTATTTTAAGGCCCAATGTAACATTTACAGTGCTGAAAAGAAAAACAGAAAGCAGACACTGAAAGTCCAAACAGGTTCTTTATTTGTACAGACCCGACGTGGCCACGTTTCACCAATTAGGCTGCATCAGGGGTAGTGATAAAAAACAGCTAACCAGGGACAAGAAAGGATGGTTTGACTAGTCTTTCACCCCTATGCCCGGGTGGAACAACTGATTTGCACATCAGGACCAGCATGCTACTACTACTACTATTTAGCATTTCTATAGCGCTACAAGGCGTACGCAGCGCTGCACAAACATAGAAGAAAGACAGTCCCTGCTCAAAGAGCTTACAATCTAATAGACAAAAAATAAATAAAGTAAGCAAATCAAATCAATTAATGTGAACGGGAAGGAAGAGAGGAGGGTAGGTGGAGGCGAGTGTTTACAAGTGGTTACGAGTCAAAAGCAATGTTAAAGAGGTGGGCTTTCAGTCTAGATTTAAAGGTGGCCAAGGATGGGGCAAGACGTAGGGGCTCAGGAAGTTTATTCCAGGCGTAGGGTGCAGCATGGATCTTCAGCAGAGTTTTCTCTGGCTCCGCCCTGCCCAGGTACAGTTCACCATCTTTCAGGTCCTATCACGCATGCTCATGCTCTACCTCCCTGATGGGTGGGAGAGGTGGGCTGGTGGTGGGATCCTACCTCAGTCAGCAGACGCCGGCCCTCAGCTTCATTGAACCACATGGTTTTCGCAAGGCCTCCCGACTAACAAGGAAATGCGACTCTAAGGTCATAGTATGATTTCTGCTGACAGAATAAATAAACTAGTATTGGTAAATCTGTAATAAACACTGACAAAATTAAAACTGTCACTAATTGGTGAAGGGAGAGAAAGGACTGAATCGAGCTCAATAGCTAGCAGCTGACTCTGTTGGAGAACTGTCTGGGTTTGGAAGTCGGAAATCTGTTTCCAATTGCAGCGTGGTGGAAACCATTCCTATTTGTGCCCCTCTCTCTCACCCCCAAAATCCCAGCCTCAATTCCACCTTGCTGTACCGTATGCCTAGAACAACCTTTCTGAGCTGGTGCACTCAGCCGTCTCTCTGTCCAATTTCAGGCCCCACCTAAAATGCCGTTTTTTTTTTTTTTCAGGTCCCTTTCAACACTGAACTCTAGCCTGTCCCTTGATCATAGCCCTGGTGGTTTTAACTACGTTTAATAAATACATTTGATTTGCTGAAGCCTTTCATTTGTTTTGTCTGCGTGTCTTAACTAGATTGCAGGATCCGTAGAGCAGGGATTGCTTGTTACGTGAATCTGAATGGGGCTGCTTATGTCTGGTAGAGATATACAGACTTTCCACTAGAATACATCCAGGGCTTTTTTTTAGGGGGTACAGGCACCTTTTCCATTGTATGTTAAAATTGACCCATGGACCCCAAGTTTTAATGAAAGACCTTAGACTCTACACACCAATTCTGCCTTATTTATTTAGATTTTGCTTACACCTTTTTCAGTAGTAGCTCAAGGTGAGTTACATTCAGGTACTCTGGATATTTCTCTGTCCCAGGAGAGCTCACAATCTAAGTTTGTACCTGAGGCAATGGAGGGTTAAGTGACTTGCCCAAGATCACAAGGAGCAGCAGTGGGATTTGAACCGGCCACCTCTGGATTGCAAGACCGGTGCTCTAACCATGAGGCCACTCCTCCTCCACTAGCAACATTCCATGTAGATTCTCCAATAGTAGCAACATTCCATGTTCCACTGCACTAACCACTAGGCTACTCCTTCACTAGCAACATTCCATGTAGAAGCCTGCCCTTGTAGATCAGCAACGCAGCCGCGCAGGCTTCTGTTTCTGTGCAGGACGTCAGACTCACAGAAACAGAAGCCTGCGCAGCCACGTTGGAAGGGTAGGCTTCTACATGGAATGTTACTAGTGGAATAGCAACATTTCATGTAGAATCTCAAATAGTAGTAACAGAATCTCCAACAGTAGCCAACAGTCCGTCTAGAATCTTCAATAGTAGCAACATTCCATATATTTATTTAGATTTTGCTCACACCGTTTTCAGCAGTAGCTCAAGGTGAGTTACAGTCAGGTACTCTGGATTTTTCTCTGTCCCAGCAGGGTTCACAATCTAAGTTTGCACCTGAGGCAACGGAGGGTTAAGTGACTCGCCCAAGATCACAAGGAGCAGCAGTGGGATTTCAATCGTCCACCTCTGGATTGCAAGACTAGTGCTCTACCCACTAGGCCACTCCTCCACTCATAGAGTCAGTGACTGGTTGCAGGGGGTCTGGCTATTGTGGGATGGGTCCCTCCGTGATCACCCCACCCTTGAAGGGTGGCCTGGCATTTGAGTAGCTGCACTTTTATTGCTAGAAAAACCCCCCGCACTGCATTTAACAGTGGTCTGTAACTCATTCCAAATATAGTGGAGACAAAACTAGCTATTCTTTTATTTTTTTAAAATTGTGATACACAGTTTAGTTGGAGGAATCCAAAATGGTTTGAGCTGTTGTTCCTGTCGGAGGACTGATTTGTTATTTAGTGGCTGAAAAAGTCCGACTCTGACTGGCAACAGAAGGTGACCTCAAACAAACTCCTTCTCCTGCCTAAAACAACATTTGTCAAAACACCCCAGGGAGCCGTTCTTGCTATGTAGCTGGGAATTGCTGGTAGGCCAGGGGCAGTGTCAGTTTATTGTAAAAACATTGCTTTTACTAAAGCTTACTCTAAAGGACCAAGTCAATGGCAGGAGACAGTTTGCCCGGGAGTCTGACCTTTCACCTCTCCATATACTAAATAGGCCTAATTAATACATTTAATACATGTGTCTGTCATTTGGGCAACAAATGAGTCGCTTGGAGCTCAGCCTGGAGTCTTCTTAACTCTCCGCTCGGGAGATCTCGGCTAAGTTTGTCCTTCCAGGAAAGCAGGGAACTCCGTTGAAGACACAGTCTTCCTGTAGAGCTGTGCGTTACTCATCAGCGGAAACAAATATTGGTGGTATTTCTGAGAGACCTATCTGAGGCGACAGCGTAGGAATTAGCAGTTATTCCTAGTTGTACATAAGTATGTAAGTATTGCCACACTGGCATAGACCAAAGGCCCATCAAGCCCAGTGTCCTGTTTCCAACGGTGGCCAATCCAGGTCAAAAATATCTGGCAAGATCCCCAAAAAGTTCAATACATTTTATGCTGCTTATCCCAGAAATAAGCAGTGGATTTTACCCAAGTCATTTTAATAATGGTCTATGGACGTTTCCTTTAGGAAGCTGTCTAAACCTGTTTTAAACCCCGCTAAGCTAACCGCCTTTACCACATTCTCTGGCAGTGAATTCCAGAATTTAATTACACGTGAAGAATATTTTTCTCTTATTCGTATTAAATTTACTACTTTGTAGCTTCATTGAATACCCCCTAGTCCTAGTATTTTTGGAAAGAGTAAACAAATGATTCATGTCTACTCCACTCATTATTTTATGGACCTCTATCATATCTCCCCTCAGCCATCTTTTCTCCAAACTTCAGCCTTTCCTCATAGGGAAGTCGTCCCATCCGCTTTATCATTTTTGTCGCCCTTCTCTGTACCTTTTCTAATTCGTAGTTCTGTTTTAGAGGTATGTCCAACACCGAGAGCCCTTTTTAATTTGTGCTTCTATAGCATTCAATTACTCCCTGTAGCTTCTCCTTTCTGCTTTAACTTTCAGTTCAATTAGAAGGAGGCCTCTGATATCCTGAACCTTCATTTGAAACCACTTGGGGACTTATCCCTTATTTTAATAGAGCATTTCCTGCACACAGGTGTGCTTGAGGAAAGAAATATCTTTTCATTCAACGAATAGTTAACTCTGGAACTTGTTGCCAGAGGATGTGGTATCAGCGGTTAGTGTATCTGGGTTTAAACAAAGGTCTGGACAAGTTCCTGGAGGAAAAGTCCATAGTCTGCTATTGAGATAGACATGGGGAAAGCTACTGCTTGCCCTGGGATCAGTAGCATGAATCATTCTACTATTTGGGATTCTGTCAGGTACTTGTGATGTGAATTGGCCACTGTTGGAAGCAGGATACTAGGCTAGACAGACCATTGGTCTGACCCAGTATGACTATTCTTATGTTTTGGTTTTTTGTTTGTTACATTTGTACCCTGCGCTTTCCCACTCATGGCAGGCTCAATGCGGCTTACATGGGGCAATGGAGGGTTAAGTGACTTGCCCAGAGTCACAAGGAGCTGCCTGTGCCTGAAGTGGGAATCGAACTCAGTTCCTCAGCTCCCCAGGACCAAAGTCCACCACCCTAACCACTAGGTCACTCTTCCACTGTTGCTACTATTTGAGATTCTACATGGAATGTTGCTATGTTGCTATTCCATTAGCAACATTCCATGTAGAAGTCAGTCAGCCCTTGCAGATCACCAATGTGGCCGCGCAGGCTTCTGCTTCTGTGAGTCTGACGTCCTGCACGTACTTGCAGGACGTCAGACTCACAGAAACAGAAGCCTGGGCAGCCTTCTACATGGAATGTTGCTAGTGGAATAGCAACATTCCATGTAGAATCTCCAATAGTATCTATTTTATTTTTGTTACATTTGTACCCTGCGCTTTCCCACTCATGGCAGCTCATGGTAGGCTCAATGCGGCTTACATGGGGCAATGAAGGGTTAAGTGACTTGCCCAGAGTCACAAGGAGCTGCCTGTGCCTGAGGTGGGAATCAAACTCAGTTCCTCAGTTCCTCAGGACCAAAGTCCACCACCCTAACCACTAGGCCACATGTTCTCTTCAATGCTGCTGGTATGGACTGAGGAGGCAGCAGAGGTAGAGGTATGGCTGATGAACAAGCACAGCCACATGGGCTGCAGGGACTCAGAGCATGAGCCATACTGCCAACCCCATGACCCTTCCTCGTGCATCCAGGTTCAAAGTGGAAGTGTGCACATAGAAGGAAGAAAGAGCCACCATGCACATTTTGAGCCCCTGTGGCCCTTGCTGCTTGCTAAGTGGAAGTGTATCTGGGTTTAAAAAAGGTTTGGACAAGTTCCTGGAGGAAAAGTTCATAAACTGCTATTAATGTAGACATGTGGAAAGCTACTACTTACCCCTGGGGCCATAGCATGGAATCTTGCTACTTTTTGGGATTCTGCCACTTGGACCTGGATTGGCCACTGTTGGACGCAGGATACTGGGCTTGAAAGGAGATGATAGAAGGGTGGGGTGGAGAGATGTTTTGTTTTATGCTTATGTTTTATTGCATACCTGATATACCATCTTTCTGTAGATACAGTCAAAGTGGTGGAAAGGGATAAAAGTGAAAGGGGGAAGGCGAGAGAAGATGGATGGTGAATGAGTGAAAGGAGAGGGATGAGAGAGAAGGCAAGACACGAAAGAAGGGCGAGAAAGAGAGATAATGGGAAGGGAAGGAATTGGAGAGAAGGAGCAAGATGGGAAGATAAGGGCAATATGGAGGAGATAAGGAAGGAAGGGGGAGTCAAAATAGGGGAAAGAGGTGAGAGATTTGCGGCCTCTCTCTCAGTGGGGTGAAGGTTTGCCTCAGAGGGTCCACAGAGCTTAAGGAATCTGGTGGATGGGGGAGGCAGGTGCCCCAAGGCCCTAATTGGTTACCTACAAGTCCACATCAATGAATAAGTTTATTAAAAATGATATGAAAAAAAGCACAAATAGAAAGAGCCCATCTCTTCTCCCTTGCTTTTGGCGCCTAACCACCTTCCCCATTCATGATACCTACACTGACTACATAGTTTGTTACCTTTAGATTGTAAGCTCTCTTGAGCAGGGACTGTCCCATGTTTAAACTTGTACAGCGCTGCGTAACCCTGGCAACACTATAGAAATGCTAAGTAGTAGTAAATAGAACGAGCAAGTGAAAGGAAGTCCCTTTCGTGGTTGAGCTTCCCTTCTACTTCTTCCCTTCAGACTGCTTCGAAGGGTCTGGCAAGATCCTCTCCCAGGAACACCTTCCAAAAATCACAATAATTCCCTGAACGTAGACCACTTTTTATTCAGTGTTGGCAGCACAGGACTTTCCAACAGAAAAACACCGACACTGTCCTTTGGGAGCGTAAAAAATGTGGCCAATAGGAGCGAGGTTCATTACGGTCATGCTGTGTGCAAAAACAACCCAGTTGGAGACAAGGCAAAATTACTGTAATTCTCAAAAACACTTCTCAAAACTCTCTTCCTTGGCCATTAGAGATGCAGCGTGGTTCAGTTCCCTTCACACAGACTAGATGTCCCAGTAGTTAAGAGGGATACATCATACTGGTCTCACTCACTTCCTGAGGGATACTCAAAAATCATACTGGACCCAATATTCAAAGGCACTTACCCAGATAATGGCTTCCATGGCCACCCTATCTGTGGATTTTCAGCAGCGCTATGTGGGTACTTCTAAAAGGAGACGCCTAGATTTAGGAGCTAGGAGAGGACCTATTTCAAGCCTATTCTATTAAAAAAAGTTAAGTGTCTACTTTCTTTATAGCAACAGGAGAGAGGGAACCAGAAGAGCCGTGAACAAACACAGAAGAAGCACAATAGGCCTCAAGAACTGGTGTGGAAAAACCGAATTTATTCAAAGACCCGACAGGGGCCAAGTTTCGGCCATGTGCCTGCATCAGGGGGTGACTATAAGTGTGTTCTCACACACGTATCAGTTTTGCTACACTCAGTAAGGTAATATGATTCAGCATGTGAACGAACATTAGAACAGGAGTCTTTAAAACAACATGTGTAGAGCGAATTAACCTGAACCTTACTGGATACTCGGTGTGGCAGATTTGCTCAGCTCAATCGCAATTGATACATGTGTGGGAACAGGGCAGGGGCCTCAAGGAGGTCCCTCCAGGTCTTACAAGGACAAACCCACTGCCCAGTGATGGACACGAAGGGCCTTAAAGAGTTCCCTCCAGATCTTACAAAGACACACCCACTGCCCAGTGATGGACACGAAGGGCCTTAAAGAGTTCTCTCCAGATCTTACAAAGACACACCCACTGCCCAGTGATGGACACGAAGGGCCTTAAAGAGTTCCCTCCAGATCTTACAAAGACACATCCACTGCCTTACAAAGACACACCCACTGCCAGTGATGAACATGAAGGGCCTTAAAGAGTTCCCTCCAGATTTTACAAAGACACACCCACCACCCAGTGATGGACATGCAGGGCATTAAAAAGCTCCCTCCAGATCTTACAAGGACACATCCACTGCCCAATGATGGACATGCAGACCCTTCCTCTATTACATCATAGAACTCACGAATCAAATTAGTAGAAGGGATTTCAGAATTTTCCACATAGAGACAAATCCTGTTGACCTGCTACAGAGGTGTGATAGGAGCAGGAGAAGAGCAGTATATTTCTAAGTGGAAAAAGATGGGTGTGTGAGGAGGAGGGATATGCACAAGAAGGAGAGGAGAAACCAAGTGTGTATGAGACAGTAGGAATGGTGGGAGAAGCGCAGGGATGGCCGAAGCGTATTGGATGCCATAGGCAAATCATAAGTTACGCACCCCTTGCTCCACCCCACCCCACCCCACTCCAACTCACCCTAGTGAAGATAGCAGAAAGGATGCTCTTTAAAAGCTATTGTGAGTGGGGGGGGGGGGGGGGGGGGGGTGCCACCACTGGTTCTGACTGGTTAAATAGCGCTAAATATCGGGCAGGAAGTGTCTTATATTCTTTGTTGGAACAGTTGACCCAGGACTGGTCCCGGAGGGTGACCTTGCTTCCTATTACCAAAACAGCTCCAAAACTCTAATGAAATATCATCATAGCCTGGGGTACAGCTAAGCAGTCAAGACTTCCTGTTAAATTCCACTGCTTTCGCTGTGTCCAATTAGGATGAGCAATGTTCTGATAGCATGACGGCCTCGCAATGAAGGATGTGCTTTTGATAGCCCAACTTTCAGACTTTCATGATATGTCTTTAGGATGGTGGATTAATGGACACAGTCTCAAGGAGTATCACTTTCAGTTCATAGGCCATTTCAAATTTTCTGGCATGTATTATGAAAAACGCCAGTTAAACTCAATGTATATATATTTTATCAGAAGAAGCAACTTGTTCAGATATTAATATTCATTATCCTGTATGTGGTACATGGCATTGTAAAAGAAAAATCAAATGACTACATAGTTTTGGGAGTTAGCTCACTCCTTTTCAATAGTAGCTCACGGCAAGCTGCCCTTAAGTACAGGAGGCGTTTCCCCTCTCCCCAGGGGGTTTACAATCTAGGTTTATACCTGAAAACAAGATGGGTTAAGCGACTTACCCAAGGTCATGTGGAGCATCAGTGGGATTTGAATCCTGGTTTCTCAGGGTCTTAGTCTACTGCTTTAATCGCTAGGCTACACCATCACTTCTGTCCTGGGAAGCTTAACAGAATTGGGTTCATCAAGGTTTCATTTCATATAGCCTGGCATTATAGAAAGGACTTCCAAACTGGAACTGAGTCATCCAGGTTCTGATAACATTGGAAGACAGGATCTGCCGTCTTCTGAAATACAAGGCTAAATGGACATAAGTACATAAGTACATAAGCATTGCCATGCTGGGATAGACCAAGGGTCCATCAAGCCCAGCACCCTGTCACCGACAGCGGCCAAAAGAACAAGCAATTTGTCCCGCCCATCCTAGAAATACTGTATTATTCCCTCGTCCCTTCAGTAACATTCTATGGCTTTTTCCTCCATGACATTCATGCACTGGTTACGTTCAACATGAACATTTATGTTATATAATCATAAATATCAAAATTATTAGCAGGACAAAACATGCACATAAACGTTCAAGAAAAGGTAAAGGGTCATGGATTTGAAATGATGCCTTTCTGTGGTACATTAACTCGTTCACGTGAGTATGCTTTTATACTTAGTCAAGAGTTCTGTGGTTGCATAAGGTGTGATATTATCCGAGACTATATGCGGAAAGCTAGTGAGTTAAGCAACATCCAACAGAAGACTCCTCAGGCAGGCCTTTATGGTCAAACCACGGCTCATGTCGAGTGATTGTAGAGAAAGTGGTCCCGCCCTTGCGGAAACAGGGAATGAGGGCGGGACCAGAGCTGAGAGAGAAGGGAAAACTGAACTAAGGGCCGAGCCTGCACGCTTTTTACCGCTGCTGCCGGTCGCCGTAACCCCGACGAGGGAAGTCAAGATGACTTTTAAAATTCGTAGGGAGGGGGCCTGGAACTCGAAGGGAGGGACGACGACTCTGGAACTCGGAGGGAGGGATGACGAACCTGGAACTCGGAGGGAGGGAGGGAACCAACTTCCGGTGGGTGAAATATTGGGGGTGCTCGAGCACCCACAGCGCCCACGGAGTCGGCGTCTATGTGTCCCGGAGTGTCTAAAATTTTAGAACCGGATCTGCTGACGTACAACCTATTCTCAAATATATGAGATATGGACATCCATATGCTGGTGACAAACAGCATAAACTAGTTTAAGGTAGTATGGGCTACATAATAATGAGATGCAGAGCCGATGGTGGGAGGCGGGGCTGGTGGTTGGGAGGCGGGGATAGTGCTGGGCAGACTTATACGGTCTGTGCCAGAGCCGGTGGTTGGGAGGCGGGGCTGGTGGTTGGGAGGCGGGGATAGTGTTGGGCAGACTTATACGGTCTGTGCCCTGAAAAGGACAAGTACAAATCAAGGTAAGGTATACACTAAAAGCACATAAATTCATGCAAAATACCTCAGTTTTATAGAAAACAAATAAAGCGACTTGCATTGAATTGTGCAAGCTGTGCTACGCTAGGAAAAATAACACAAGCTCAAAATATTAGCAGCCTCATCTTCCAGGGAGCAGAGCAGTGAAGTTCGTAACATCCCTCCTGACGTCAGTTCGCCTCCAGCGTTCCCTTCCCTCTCACTGTTCCACCCTCTGACGTCATTATGTCTTCACGCCAGGGCGGGACAGTGAGGGGGAATGGAACGCTGGAGGCTGGCTGACGTCAGGAGATGTTTCGAACCCAGGCAGCCAGGAGATGTTACGAACCCAGGCAGCCAAACATAGAAAGTTGGAGGTGCAAATTATTATACAGGATACCTAGAAAGTTGTGCAAATAACTTACTACTACTACTTCTTATCATTTCTAAAGCGCTACTAGACGTACGCAGCACTGTATATTTGAACATGAAGAGACAGTCTCTGCTTGACAGAGCTTACAATCTAATTAGGACAAAAATTCTAATTAAAGCCAATTAGTGCCACTAATTAGTGCTGCTAATTGGTTAAGTACCAATTATTGGCGCTGATTGGCTTGTTAATTAAATTGTGCTTGCAATTTAGCCGTGCGCCAAATTAGTGCACATAAATTAAGGTATCGTATGTAGTATTTGGGGGTTAATGCATGTTAGTAACTACCCCCCCCCCCCCCGAAAAACAGCATTATTCTTTTCTTTGCTATTTCAGCAGACTGAAATACATCAAACTGAAATGTAAGCTCTACATTACTGGAGTCTGACTGTGGATTTTTTTCTTCGAAGGCTTTTTGTTACATCTTCATAAACTCAACTCCATGAATTCGCCCAAAGTTGATGTATCTCTCCTTTAACTCTTTGGATCCGCACGTAAGATGCTGTTGCTCTTTCCTCTCAGTCTGTATGGACAGTTTGCTGGGAAACTTATTCTCTGTCAGATTTCCAACTCTTGATTTTCCCTCAGGATCAGCAGATGCATGAAGAGCTGTTTGGCCTTACAAGACATTTCCAGCCAGGAACTGAAAACAAGAATTTGTCCAAATGTTCTACGTAAAGTTGTGAGAGCTTGGAAAATCCCTTCTGGCAACCAAATTCTCTTCCTATTAAAAAAAAAAAAAAAAAAAGAAATCTCGCATACCTAGTAGAAAAAAAACTTGATTAAGGCCAGTAAAGAAAAGTTCAAGGATGCAGGCTGGAACTGCAAGCTTTGATCAGATTTACAACAGCCGTAACTGGGAAAGTGCAAAAGGGAAAGAGGTGAATTTAGGGTGTTTCACCAAAAAATACTCGCCACAAAAATTTGCCAAGGATGTAGAGGCAGGAAGGTATATACAATAACGAATGGACGGCACAAACGCACTCCACACACTATCTCATAGAATGGGATAAAAGATGCAGAAGCCTACTAGACGAAATAGCGCCCTTACGAACAAGAACCTGACGGAGGCGTAACTCTATACCATGGTTCAACGATGAACTGAAAAAATTAAAAACACAATCCAGGAAACTCGAACAAGCATGGAAAAAAAATAAAAGATGAACACACACTCAATGCATGGAAACAGATACTACTACTACTACTTAACATTTCTAAAGCGCTACTAGGGTTAAGCAGCGCTGTACAATTTAACATGTAAGGACAGTCCCTGCTCAAGAAGCTTACAATCTAAAAGACAGGTGTACAATCTAGAGACAAGTGTACAATCTAAAAGACAAGTGTAGAGTCAATCTGATAGGGCAAACTATATTTCTCGAAAGGTTAGGTGCTGAAAGCAGCATTGAAGAGGTGAGTTTTAAGCAGAGATTTGAAGATGGGTAGGGAGGGGGCTTGGCGTAGGGGTTCAGGAAGATTGTTCCAGGCATAGGGTGAGGCAAGGCAGAATGAGCGGAGCCTGGAGTTGGCAGTGGTGGAGAAGGGTACTGAAAGGAGGGATTTGTCCTGTGAGCGGAGGTTACGGGCGGGAACATAGGGGGAGATGAGGGTAGAGAGGTAGTGAGGAGCCGCAGACCGGGTGCATTTGTAGGTAAGGAGTAGAAGCTTGAATTGTATGCGGTATCTGATCGGAAGCCAGTGAAGTGACTTGAGGAGAGGGGTGATATGAGTATATCGGTTCTGGCGGAATATAAGACGTGCAGCAGCGTTCTGAACGGATTGAAAGGGGGATAGGTGGCTAAGTGGGAGGCCGGTGAGGAGTAAGTTGCAGTAGTCATGGCGAGAGGTAATGAGAGCGTGGACGAGAGTTCGTGTGGTGTGCTCAGAGAGGAAAGGGCGAATTTTGCAGATGTTGAAGAGGAAGAAGATACAAAGAAAATACAAATACGCAATAAGACAAACCAAAAGGACATACTATAAAATTAAAATCGGGCCTGACTACAAAGACATGAAGAAACTATACCAACTCGCGAACAAACTACTAGACACTACAGCGGTCACTGTAACCAATACAGACATCCCATCTGCAGACAAACTCGCTAAATACTTCAACGAAAAACTACAAACCTACGTAACACACTAACTCGGGACAATACCACCTTCCCGTCTCCGAAAAAGGTTCGTTTGCAGATTAATACCTTTCAAATATTTGAACATCTGTATCATGTCACCCCTGTTTCTCCTTTCTTCCAAGGTAAACATGTTCAGGTCGGCAAGTCTCTCCTTTATTTATATTATTATTATTATTATTAATATTATTTATTGCACCTGTATCCCACATTTTCCCACCTATTTGCAGGCTCAATGTGGCTTACAAAAACCTGTAATGGCTTCACCATTTCAGGGAACAGAAGGTCATTTGGTGGTACAGAGATATAATAATAACAAGGTTAGCAGTCGATCTACTCAAGCAGTTATAGAGAGAAAACGGTCAAAGTGAGGGAGGGGGGTTGATGAGTTGTAGTTAGTTATGGATTCTCGTGGTAAGCCTTGGTGAATAGATAGGTTTTCAACGATTTGCAAAAGTTTGTTATCATCTTGTGGGGTTCTTTTACTAAGTTGCATTAAGCACTAATGGATGCCTGACACAGGGGCCTTTTCACTAAGGTGCGAAGGCACCTATGCACGTGCAACACACGTAAAATTAGAACTACTGCCTGGCTACCTCGTGCCCCAGGCAGTAATTCTAATATTTATGCATGTCCAATCCATGCAGCAGGGGCATAGCCACGGGTGGGCCTAGATGGGCCCAGGCCCAGTCACTTTTGCTTCAGGCCCGCCCAGCCTCTTCTGCCAGCTCTCCCCGTCCGCGTGGTCTGCTCACTTTTACTGCCCTGAAGCGCCGTTCTCCCTGCAGCACTGGCGATTCCCATAGCCAGCCTTCTGCCAGTGCGCGTCATCGGGGCCTCTTCTCAGGCGCGTCCCGCCTACTCTGCAACTTCCTGCATCCCACCTTTGCGGAAAACAGGAAGTTGCAGAGTAGGTGGGACGCGCCTGAGAAGAGGCTCCGACGACGCGCACTGGCAGAAGGCTGGCTATGGCAATCACCGGTGCTGGAGGGAGAACGGTACTTCAGGTCAGTAAAAATGACCAGAACTGACCATGTGCAGGGGGCTGCCACGGGGGAAATGCGGTGGTGGCGGGTGGGCGGGGGTGGTGGTATCGGGTGGAGAGGAAATGCGAGGCCTGTGCCCACCCAGTCCACCTCCAGGCCCATCTAAAAATTAAACTCTGGCTACGCTACTGCCATGCAGCAGAAAATATTTTTTATTTTCTACTGTGTGGCGCTAACTGGGTGGTAATTGGCAGTGTATGCGCACTGACGATTACCGCCCGGTTAACGGGTGAGACTTTACCGTTAAGTCAATGGGTGGCGGTAAGCTCTCAGGCCCAATTTTTATTTTGTTGCACGTCCATTTTCGGCCTGGGGCAGGACCGCTGAGAGGGGGGGACAGGGGGGACAAAATTCCCCGGGCCCGGGCCTCTGGGGGGGGAGCCTGGCGCCGCCACCGCAGTCCGGCCCACCTGCCCGCCCTCTGTCGCTCCCTGGCATTGAATTTAAGTGCCTCACCTTCGAAAGCGCAGCAAGCAGCGGCAGACCACTCCTTCCTTCCGTGTCCTGCCCTCGCCTGATGTAACTTCCGCGAGGGCGGGACACAGAAGGAAGGAGTGGTCTGCCACTGCTTGCTGTGCTTTCGAAGGTGAGGCGCTTAAGGTCAGTGCAGAGGGCCCGGTGGCGGGTGGAGGGGGGGGGCCCGGCGACCTTGGATGGGGGGGGGGGGGGCCCGGGGGCAGCCTTGTCCCGGGCCTGGCCCAGCCTCTCGGTGGCCCTGGCCTGGGGTGGCTATTCTGAAAATATTTGCAAAATAAAATATTTAAAATTCACCAAATATCTAGTTAAAGACATTTTTTTTGTGTCTACATAGATACTCGCTTATCTGACCTTTGCTTGTCCAGCGCTTTGGATTATCCAACGTACCCCTGTGACCAGAACTGGAGCCAGGATGACGGCGCGGGGGGGGGGGGGGGCGCGAGAGCGGACGTCCGCCGGTGCCGTTGCACATTTTCAATGCAACACATTGAGAAAAAAATAGGCGCTGGCGATGGCAGAACTCCGTTTGGGGGAGCGGCTGTTCCCCTGGCACCCCACCCTAGCTACACCACTGCCCGTGACCCGTTGTGAATGCAGCACTGGCGTCCTTGGGATTCCGGAATCTTGCTATTCTTTGGGGTTCTACATGGAATGTTGCTACTCTTTGAGATTGTGCCTGGAATCTTGTTAATGGCACTTGATATACTGCCTTTCTGTGGTTTTTGCAACTACATTCAAAGCAGAGTTTACATAGTATATTCAGGTACTTATTTGTACCTGGGGCAATGGAGGGTTAAGTGACTTGCCCAGATCACAGGGAGCTGTAGTGGGAATTGAACCCAGTTCCCCAGGATCAAAGTCCGCTGCACTAACCACTAGGCTACTCCTCCACTAGCAACATTCCCTGTAGAATCTCAAATAGTAGCAACCACTAGGCTACTCTTCCACTCCTTGGGATTCCGGAATCTTGCTATTCTTTGGGGTTCTACATGGAATGTTACTACTCTTTGAGATTGTGCCTGGAATCTTGTTAATGGCACTTGATATACCACCTTTCTGAGGTTTTTGCAACTACATTCAAAGCAGTTTATATAGTATACTACTACTACTACTTGACATTTCTAAAGCGCTACTAGGGTTACGCAGCGCTGTACAATTTAACATAGAAGGACAGTCCCTGCTCAAAGGAGCTTACAATCTAAAGGACAAATGTACAGTCAGTCAAATAGGGGCAGTCTAGATTTCCTGAAAGGTATAAAGGTTAGGTGCCGAAAGCAACATTGAAGAGGTGGGCTTTGAGCAAGGATTTGAAGATGGGGGGCTTGGCGTAAGGGCTCAGGAAGTTGATTCCAAGCATATACAGGTAATTATTTATACCAGGGGCAATGGAGGGTTAAGTGACTTACCCACAGTCACAAGGAGCTGCAGTGGGAATTGAACCCAGTTCCCCAGGATCAAAGTCCACTGCACTAACCACTAGGCTACTCCTAGTGTTGTTTTTTTCCGCCCTTTGTCGAACTGCTTTTCTTACCAGTCTCAATAAGTTTTATGCTGGTGAAATGGCTACCAAGATCCAGAAGACACCCTTGGAGATACTAAAGGGCAAGGATACAGAGCAACAATACAAAATGCCCTTCTTTTATTTACAGAAAATCTGAAAATGTCAGAAATCCATTATAAGAGGAGGAAAAAAAAGAAAGGAATATTCTTAAACAGTAGGATCGAGAAAGAACTCAGCTGATGTTTTGTGAAATCCTTGACAAATAGGTCAAACCATCTGTGGCAGATTAGACTAATTTTTTCCTGATGCCAAACCAAAACAGATTCTATGATATCCAGGTAAAACAGTGCAATGATATGGCTTTATTGCTGGGGCAAGCTGACCTAACTTTAATAAAGGGATGCCATGACTAAACAGTGTCAGAATTATGTCCTTCCGCAGCCTTCTATTTCGACTTGGCCTGTTCGGCAGCTCTCGTCTCATCCTGCCTCTCACAATGAGTCAAAACCTTCTCGACGTCGGAGTTTGCACAGGCAGCCACAGAGATTCAGCCTACTCCAAGGCTTCAACATATCGCCTGAAGTCCTTTCTACCAACATATTTGCGGACCATCTTTAAATTCTTTTCACCTTTAATCTTATTATCTATTTTCTCTGTTTCTTTGATTCTATCTATTTGATTCTAATTTAATTGTAACTGTATCACCTCTGATCTGGCAATAGCCTATCAGTGCATTGTAAGCCACTTTGAGCCTGCAAAGCTGTAGGAAAAACGTGGGGTATAAATGTACAAATAAATTAAAATAAATAAATAAATATTGGTTGATGAGGAGTGACCACCGAAGGTGGAGGAACCCTCAAAATCTACGTTACAGTACTGCAGCAAAACGAGGAGTAGGATGATCTGGCTCCTTCAATAACCCAGGGAGACGTATGTAGTTACAAAGTCTTTATTTTTGGTCATCAACTGACTCAAAGTCTTTATTATTGGTCATCAAATGACTCGACACAGCAGCCATGTTTCTTTAGGAGTCTTGTGATGTTCCAAGAAGATTTAGGAGAAAAACAAATTTTCCTTTAAGACAAGACAATTGGATTTCACAATCCAAATCAATGAAAAAAGATACTTCCAAAGCCTACAGCGGCAAAGTCGTTTGTACTCCTTGCTGACTTTACCGCTGTAGGCTTTGAAAGTATCTTTTTTTCAATGATTTGGATTGCGAAATCCCATTATTTTGTCATACAGGAAAAATTGTTTTTCTCCTAAATCTTCTTGGAACATCACAAGACTCCTGAAGCAGGCACACAAAGAACATAAGAGTAGCCATACTGGGTCAGACCAGTGGTCCATCTACCCAGTATCCTGTTTTCCAAACAGTGGCCAAACCAGGTCACAAGTACCTGGCAGAAACCCAAATTGTGGCAACACTCCATACTACAAATCCCAGGGCAAGCAGTGGGTTCCCCATGTCTGTCTCAATAGCAAACTATGGACTATTCCTCCAGGAATTTGTCAAAACCTTTTTTAAAACAAGATACGCTAACTGCTGTTACCACATCCTCCGGCAAAGAGTTCCAGAGCTTAACTGTTCGTTGTGTGAAAAAATATTTCCTTCTATTTGTTTTAAAAGTATTTCCATGTAACTTCCTCGAGTGTCCCCTAGTCTTTGTACTTTTGGAACGAGTAAAAAAAAAAAATCGATTTACTTCTACTCGTTCTACACCACTCAGGATTTTGTAGACCTCAATCATATCTTCCCTTATCCATCTCTTATCCAAGCTGAAGAGCTCTAACCTCGTTAGCCTTTCCTCATACGAGAGGAGTTCCATCCCCTTTATCATTCTGGTCGCTCTTCTTTGAACCTTTTCTAATTCCGCTATAACTTTTTTGAGATGTGGTAACCAGAAGTGAATGCAATAGTCAAGGTGCGGACGCCCCATGGAGCGATACAAAGGCATTATAGTATTTTTGGTCTTATTCACCATCCCTTTCCTAATAATTCCTAGCATCCTGCTGGCTTTTTTGGCCACCGCCACACACTGAGCAGAAGATTTCACTTGCATCTCTGCCTTCGTTATTTCCTGGTACGACATACATATTCCACTAGTGATTTTTTTTCAGTGCACCAAACCTTAATCTCATTTCTTGTTTCCTTCCACAGGAACATAAAGGTTTCCTCAGCCCATGCCACCCATGTCAACACCAGTGACTGTAGCATCTGTGACCTCTGAGCAGCTAAACTCCCACTAACTAAATAAAAGTCGCCCGACTGGGAGAGATTGGGCATAAATCATTTTGTCCGACAGGGACCACCTGGTGTGCACACACACTGCACGGAGGTACCAGGCCTAATCTTGTACTCGCTGACTTTGCATTTTCATAGCTTTTATAGACGATGTGGCGGAGAAACAGATTGTTTACAATACCGAATGGAAAGTTCACGTTTACTAACTGTAAGTCACTGTGTATTTCTTCCTTAGCTTAATGTTGGCCTAAACTGTTGGATGGCTGACAATGTCGCCGATATCTAGAAATGGCTCACTTCAGTTTACACTAAACTTTCTGTAATATGATGGTGAACAGGTGCTGCTCCGCAGCCAGGGCTCTCTTTTCTCTTCCCTGAAGATGTGGCATCTGCTGTAAAAGGCAATAAATCAGCTCCAATAGCATGTTATCAGTGGGATAAAGCCTGTGAAGGCTGCTTCAGGTTTATTTGCATTATCCAGAGTGCTTGAATGGAAATGTAATGCACTGAGACTGAGTCTTTTAAGCTTGTGTTCACAACCTCCCAGATACCAGCAATCCTATACCGTCCCTGCTTACAAGGTTCTTATGCATAGAAATGTGGGACTGACCATACACCACTCTGCTCCTGGACCAGCTTGCTTAGGGTTACCATATGTCCGGATTTACCCGGACATGTCCGGGCAACCGGGCGGGTTTTGCCAATCTGCCCATTTGTCCGGATTTCTGGACCAATGCGGTCCACCCACCAGCCTGCCCGTTGGTCCAGAAATCTGGACAAACGGGCAGATTGCTAGCCTCCCCTCCCCTTACTTACTAGTGCCCTGGTGGTCTAGTGACCTCTTCCGCCTTCGGGGCAAGAAAGAGCCCCCTTTTTCCTGCCCGGAGCGCTGCCCTGCATGCATCCTTCCTGTTGCTGACCCTCGGCGCCGATTCAAAATGGCCGCCGAGAGTTGAAGTGACCTCGCGAGACCAGGGCAGTAGTAGGGTAAGGGGAGGGGAGTGACGGAGTATGTGACAGGAGGGAGGGGGAAATGTGACAAGGGGCGTAGGCAGCGGGAGAGGGGGGAGATAAAAATGGACTTCAGAGTGTCCTAAAGAAACCACTGGACACTCTGATTGACGTCATTGGTCTGCGTATTGTGGGAGGGAGGGGTAGGGGGCACTGAGGGTTCTCCTACTAACCTACAAATGCACTCGATCTGCAGCCCCTCCTTACCTCTCTACCCTCATCTCCCCTTACGTCCCTACCCGTAACCTCCGCTCTCAAGACAAATCCCTCCTTTCAGTACCCTTCTCCACCACCGCCAACTCTAGGCTCCACCCTTTCTGCCTTGCCTCACCCCATGCTTGGAACAAACTCCCTGAGCCCATACGCCAGGCCCCCTCCCTACCCATCTTCAAATCATTGCTCAAAGCCCACCTCTTCAATGTCGCTTTCGGCACCTAATCACAACACCTCTACTCAGGAAATCTAGACTACTCCAACTTGACATTTCGTCCTTTAGATTGTAAGCTCTTCTGAGCAGGGACCGTCCTTAGTTATTAATTTGTACAGCGCTGCGTAACCCTAGTAGCGCTCTAGAAATGTTAAGTAGTAGTAGTAGTAGGGGGCACTGAGGGTTCTATTGTGCAGGGGAAGGATGTGTTTGGGTAGACGTTGGCCATTTCCAGAAAGGGATGGATGGTGGAGCAACTGGAGAAATATTTGGATAATTTGGATATTTTATATCCTGCCCAATTTGGCTTCTGTAAAGAATTCAGTATGGAGATAGTTTGGGGTTCCATTATTAATCAAGGCAGATTATTATTAAGTAAGGGACTCGAAACTTTAATAATGCAGTTTGACTTAGAGTACTTTCGACCTGGTTGAGAAAGACATTATGATTTTCACACTGGGTGAAATAGAAATAACTGGAAAGGTCTTCAATTGGTTTTGCGGGTTTTTGTCATATAGATTGTATAGGGTAAGGATGCAAGGAACCCTTTCCACACCATGGCATGTTAAATTTGGGGTCCCTCAGGAATCCACCTACCCCATGCTTATACCTCTCCTACGCCCTTCACCCTTACCTCTCCCTATCTACCAATCTCATATTATTCTACTCTACTTCACTTATATTTTCTCTATCAATATTATGTAATCCCTATTACTACGTAAGCCGCATTGAACCTGCTTTAGTAGGAAAGCGCGGGGTACAAATGTAATAAATAAATAAATAAAGGCGGGCTAATGACTATATGGGCGTCTCTAATGTTTAACGCATGCTTATTTTTAGAATACGCTAAAAACGCCAGCATGCCTTTGTAAAAGGACCCCTGAGATAGGCATTAAAATGTTTCTGATTTACACGATTTTGATTAGTAAAGATTCTTTGAAGATTTCAGTGGATATTGGGGATGAAGGATTAACACACGTATTATTACATTTCCCTGGTACTGTCCAGGCCTTCTTGTGTGTAACCTCAACTGAACCTAATTAAGGAAATTTGTAATAACGTAATGCAACCCAGGAGGAGACAGCAGTGCATTTGCCTTACAGCAGAAGCCTGCAGCGGGAAAGAGGACCTGGTTTTTTTTGTCCTGGAAAGGAGGTAATGACAATCTTACAGCCCAGTGGAAAAAGACACCCCAGGAGGGAGAGCGGGTGGCCGGTGAACCCTGTTCTGGGAGGTAGGGCGTATGATAGAGGTCCGGCCCTGAAAGGACCTGGAAATAAAGGAGACAAAATATGTGGAGGTCCTGTTTATAATGATTAGAGATACTGAGGGGGTTTGGGAAGGGACAAAGGATAGAACTCATGAACGAGAGAGGATCAGAGTGGAGCAAAGCTTAAATGTTAGAGATTCCAGGACTGTAAATGATGTAAATAAGTTGCCCTGTTGGGTATCTGTGCCAAGAGAGCAGCCAGTTCTATGATAGTAAAGTTTAGTTTGCACATACTACCTGTGCGGAGTGGATTTAGTACATCAGACAAGAGGGAAAGCACTGAGTGAGACCCCCTCCGGCCTACCAGAGCTGCCTGCACCCTGAACTGAGACTACTTGTGTATGCCAGGCCCGTCTCATGCTTGGTGGGAACCTGATGAGATGTCCAGGGTAATAATAAATCTAGGCCAGGGCTACATTTAAATGGATATGTCTCTTAGCCTGGGGTGTCAAAACCTTTTCCCACAGGTGCTGAGATGCTGATTTGACTTGGTAACGTGGTAAATGACGGCAGATAAAGACCTGAACGGTCCATCCAGTCTGCCCAACAAGATAAACTCATTTACATGGTATGTGATACTTTATATGTATATCCGAGTTTGATTTGTCCCTGCCTTTCTCATGGCGCAGACCGTAGAAGTCCGCCCTGCACCGGTTTTATTCTCCAAATACCGGCGTCACCACTCAATGTCCGCTAAAATTCCATAGATTCATTCCTTCTAAACAGGATTCCTTTGTGTTTATCCCACGCATGTTTGAATTCCATTACCGTTTTCATCTCCACCACCTCCCGCGGGAGGGCATTCCACGTATCCACCACCCTCTCCGTGAAAAAAATACTTCCTGACATCACTCCTGAGCCTGCCCCCCTTCAACCTCAGTTCATGTCCTCTAGTTCTACCGCCTTCCCGTCTCCGGAAAAGGTTCGTTTGCGGATTAATACCTTTCGAATATTTGAACGTCTGTATCACGTCGCCCCTGTTTCTCCTTTCCTCCAAGGTATACACGTTCAGGTCGGCGAGTCTCTCCTCGTACGGTTTGCAACGCAAATCCCATACCATTTTCGTAGATTTTCTTTGCACCGCTTCCAGTCTTTTTACATCTTTAGCCAGATACGGCCTCCAGAACTGAACACAATACCGGTTTGTTCCTCGAACCCTGAAAGGGGTTCTGCACCCTCAATGCTTTGTCCTGGGAGCCTCTGCTAGCTGCAGCTCTGCTTCTATGGTTAAATTGACAGGAGACACTTAAACATAAGTTTAAGCCACTCCGTTCCCAGCACAAAATCTGCTTATCATTTCAACACAGTAGGCTCGAAATTATATACACAGAAAAAGTGCTGCTTATGTCACTGAATTAGGAAGGAAAAAAACCCTTTAAAACATAATGTTAAAAATGAACGAATCGCTGCATGGTTGTCAGCTATCTTCCTGACTTGGTCTCTCAGCTGTCCTCTCGCCCCCTGGCTAATCCCCTTGAGAAAAGGGCTCAGGAACCTTCTGATAAGACCCAGGGGGTGTCAGAGAGCCTGGAGAGTAATGCTTCTTGACAAGGACTGGATGGCCTGTGTAGGTCTTTATCTGCCGTCATTTACTATGTTGCTTTCCTAGCTGGCAGCCCATTTTTTTTAACCGTCAAAGAGTGAAGAACAAACAGAGAAAATGATGGCTGATAAGGGCGACAAGGCCCATTTTAATGCGCTCATTCTTGATGAAACTGAGCAGAGACCATCTGACCCCAGCTCTTATGAGGACGTGAGGGCAAAGCTCAAGATAAGGTTAGCTCTTCTCTTCCTAATGTACTGCAATATACACTATTGTCTTCATGAAAAAACTTCTTTATAAACATCACCTTTTTTGATTCAACTGTTTTCTCCTGCTCCATTGGGCTTCCAGTTCAGGGATTTTCTTTTCTTTTTTTTTTTAATAATCCTTTCCTTCCACCATCCAAAATACCGACCCTTCCCTATCCCTCTCGTCTTTTCCACACAACAATATATTGTAACCTGTATCTCCTCTTCTTTCTCCCCTCTCTCTAATTCACTTTAATTTAATCCACTGATGCACATGAGAAAGGCAGAGTATAGTAAAACACCAAGGGACCCTTTAACTAGGCTGCGGAGGTGCCTACGCGCACCCAACGCATGCCAAAATGGACTTCCCGCCCGACTGCCGCATGGCTCTTGCAGTAATTTCATTTTTGGCGTGCGTCCGCTACCCATGTCTGAAAAATAATTTTTATTGCCGGACACGCATAGCGGACGTGCGCCAAGCGGCATCTCACACGCGTAGGTCCTTACCGCCCAGAATTCTTTACCACTAGGTCTATGGCTGGCGGTAAGGTCTCAGATCCAAAATGGACGCAGGACAATTTTGATTTTGCCGCACATCCATTTTCGGGGGGAAAAAAGAGGCCTTTTATACAGGCGCGCTGAAAAATGGATTGGCGCACGCCCCAAACCCACGCCTACTGCAAACCATTTTTCAGTGTGTCTTTGTAAAAGGATCCCCATAGAAACATAAACATACCTAGTCTGGCCATTAGAGTGATGACCACGGATGGGAAGCCACACAACAGGACTCTTTCTGGAATCTTGCCATCATAGGTTCCAAATCCAGCCACTGAGTGTCACCGTTGAGTGGGGACTTTCCACATGGCACTGCACAACCACTAGGCTGGCCCATAACAAAATTCTCCCATCATGCACTAAAGTAATTAGTATTCATGAATTAATGATTAGATAAGTAGTAAGTAGTAAATTTAAAACAAATTGGAGAACATCTTTTGTTGCTCAACGTGTAATTAAATTCTGGATTCATTGCCAGACAATGTGGTAAAAGAGGTTAGCATCGCAGGGTTTAAAAAAGATTTGTACAATTTCCTAAAAGAAAAGTCCATAAATCATTATTAAAGATGGACTTGGGAAAATCCACTGTGTATCCCTAGGATAAATAGTATAAAATCTGTTATACTTTTCTGGGATCTTGCCAGGTACTTGTGACCTGGATTGGCCACTGATGGAAACAGGATACTGGGCTTGATGGACCTTCAGTCTGACTCAGTATGGTAACGCTTCTGCGCTTATCTTATATCCTTAGATGTACAGCCAGAAGTTTTCCAGAACAGATTTGCTGAGTCCTAGTATGCATGCTCTAGAGAGGGATATCTATATAAAAGCATTGTTTTGTTAGGGATATGCTATTGTTTTTAAAAGAGTGGGAAATATTGCCATTTCTTCCTTTTCATTTCATATCTGACATTTTAGTGCAATTAAGGAGGAAGTTATCAACGTGGGCTACCATTAACATAGTAACATAGTAGATGATGGCAGAAAAAGACCTGCACGGTCCATCCAGTCTGCCCAACAAGACAACTCATATGTGCTAGTTTTTGTGTATATCTTAGCTTGATTTGTACCTGTGCTCTTCAGGGCACAGACCGTATAAGTCTGCCCAGCACTATCCCCGCCTCCAAACCACCAGCCCTGCCTCCCACCACCGGCTCTGGTACAGACCGTATAAGTCTGCCCAGCACTATCCCCGCCTCCCAACCACCAGCCCCGCCTCCCACCACCGGCTCTGGCATAGACCGTATAAATCTGCCCAGCACTATCCCCGCCTCGCAATCACCAGCCCCGCCTCCCACCACCAGCCCCGGCACAGACCGTATAAGTCTGCCCAGCACTATCCCCGCCTCCCAACCACCAGCCCCGCCTCCCACCACTGGCTCCTGAGGATGGGTTATTGTAACATAAGGTCCATTTCTTGCAATGAGACTCCGTGCTAAAATAGCACGACTTGTGGGAAAATAACATGTCTTAACGGTAGCCCACGTTGATAACATCCCCCCCACCATGTCAATTTAACACATTCTAAAAGGATTTAATGCATCTTACAACAACAGATATAGGAGAAGGGGGGGGGGGGGAGGATGGTGATGGAGCTGGCCAGGCTGTGACAACCTGGCAGTGTCCATGGATTAAAGCCTGACAGAGAACTGTTAACCTTTCACAGTAATACCGGTAAGCGAAAGAGCAGGAGGAGGAAGAGAAGCCTAGTGGTCAGAGCACTGAGCTAACAACTGGGGAAGCTCATTTTGAATCCTGCTGCTGCTCTTTGTGACCTTGAGTAGGTCACTTAAACCTCCATTGCCTCATGTACTAGGGGGTCTTTTATTTATTTTGATGATACATTTATACCCCACATTATCCCACAAGAGCGGGCTCAACGTGGCTTACAAATTTTAGAAATGGCTACAATTCAGGGAGGGAACGGATACAACAAATTCAAAGGGGGGCAAGTACATGTGGATAAGATAGGGGATGAGGAAGTCTAGGCTTTAGTATTGGCAGTGGGATAAGCATTCTTGAAGAACAATGTCTTTAAGGATGTCTTGAAGAGCTGATGGTCATCTGTCTCTTTCAGCTGCCTAGGTAGAGCATTCCAAGATTTCGGGCTGATGTATGAGAAGGAAGATGCAAAACGTAATTTATATTTAACATTCCTGCAACTGGGATGGTGTAGAATGAAGCAGGAACGAGCAACCGCGGAAGCATTTCTGGAAGGTAGATGTATCAAATCGCGTGCTAAACATTAGAGATGTCAATGCATTCCTATGGGCATCTCTAACGTTTAGCACATGCCAAAAACGTGTGCATGCCTTGGTAAAAGACCCCCTTAGACTGTGAGCCCTCCAGGAGCAGGAAAATACCTGGTGTACTTGAATATGACTCACCTTGACCTACTACTGAAAAGGTGTGAGCAAAATCCAAATAAATGAAGACGTGTTTTCCTCCCACTAGTCCTCAGCTCATTCTGGTAACCCTAGATACCTTCTGCCTCAGGAGAAGAAATTATTGCTTCGAGAGGTTGCGCTAGAGGAATGGCTGAGTACAACATGAAGACTCCTGAGAAAATTAAGGAGTCATGGGATAGGAGGCTATCCAGCTTATTTTAGAAGGAGATCGCCGACCATCTTCCGACACAAATCGGGAGATGGCCGGCGAAATTGGTATAATGGAAAGCCAATTTTGGCCAGCTCCAACTGCTTTCCGTCGCAGAGCCGGCCAAAGTTAAAGGGGGTGTTTCGGAAGGGTATGGGAGGCGGGACGGGGCCGTGCTTATGAGATGGCCGGCTTCGGACGATAATGGAAAAAAGAAGGGTGTCCCTGGCAAGAATTTTGTCCACTTTATTTGGTCCCTTTTTTTCAGGTCCAAGTCCCAAAAAAGTGCCCGAACTGACCAGATGACCACCGGAGGGAATCGGGGATCACCTCCCCTGACTCCTCCAGTGCTCACTAACCCCCTCCCACCCTCAAAAAAACAACTTTAAAAACTTTTTTGCCAGCCTCATATGTCATACTCAGGTCCATCACAGCAGTATACAGGTCCCTGGAGCAGTTTTAGTGGGTGCAGTGGATTTCAGGCAGGCGGACCCAGGCCCCACCCACCCCTACCTGTTACACTTGTGGTGGAAAATGGGAGCCCTTCAAAACCCACCCAAAACCCACTGTACCCACATTTAGATGCCCCCCTTCACCCCTTAGGGCTATGGTAGTGGTGTATAGTTGTGGGGAGTGGGTTTTGGGGGGGCTCAGCACCCAAGGTAAGGGAGCTATGCACCTGGGACCAATTTGCGAAGTCCACTGTAGTGCCCCCTAGGGTGCCCGGTTGGTGCCCTGGCATGTGAGGAGGACCAGTGCACTATGAATCCTGGCCCCTCCCACGACCAAATGCCTTGGATTTGTTTGTTTTTGAGATGGGCGCCTTCGGTTTCCATTATCGGCGAAAACCGAGGGCGCCCATCTCTAAATCCAGTGATCTCAGCATTTAGGTCGACCATCTTTAATGCTGACCTAAATGTTGAGATTTGATCGCCCCCAACCATATTATCAAAACGAAAGATGGACGCCCATCTCGTTCGATAATACGGTCGGCCCCGCCCCTTCACGGCGCCGTCCTCGGAGATGGGTGCCCTTAGAGATGGGCATCCCCGGTCGAAAATGCTCTTCAATGTCCTTCTGTGGATTAAGAATTGGTTATTGGACAGAAAACAGAAGGTAGGGTTAAATGGCCATTTTTCTCAATGGAGGAGGGTGAATAGTGGAGGAGGGTGAATAGTGGAGGAGGGTGAATAGTGGAGTGCCACAGGGATCTCTACGGGGACCGATGCTATTTAGCATGTTTATAAATGATCTGGAAAATGGAATGACGAGTGCTATGATTACATTTGCAGATGACACAAAACTATCCACAATTATCAAAACACATGCGGATTGTGACGACCTTAGGAAACTGGAAGACTGGGCATCCAAATGGCAGATGAAATTTAATGTGGACAAATGCAAAGTGATGCATATTGGGAAGAATAATCCAAATCATAATTATGTGATGCTAGGGTCCACTTTAGGAGTCAGCGCTCAAGAAAAAGACTTAGGTCTCATTGTAGACAATATGCTGAAATCTTCTGCCCAGTGTTCAGTGACAGCCAAAAAACCAAACAGGATACTAGGAATTATTAGGAGAGGGATGCATAACAAGACCAAAAATATTATAATGCCTCCGTATCGCTCCACGGTTTGACCTCACCTTGTGTATTGTGTTCAATTCTGGTTGCCGTACCTCAAAAAAGACATAGCAGAATTGGAAAAGGTTCAAAGAAGTGCAACCAAAATGATAGCGGGGCTAGAACTAGTCCCATACGAGGAAAGGCTAAAGAGGGTAGGGGTCTTCAGCTTGGAAAAGAGACGGCTGAGGGGGGGGGATATGATTGAGGTCTACCAAATCCTGAGTGGTGTAGAGCGGATAAGAAGTGAATCAATTTTTCACTCACTCAAAAAGTACAAAGACCAGGGGGCACTCAATGAAATTGCACGGAAATACTTTTAAAACAAATAGGAGGAAATACTTTTTCACTCAAAGAATAGTTAAGCTCTGGAACTCGTTGCTGGAAGATGTGGTAACAGTGGTTAGTGTATCTGGGCTTTTAAAAAAAGGTTTAGACAAGCTTCTGGAGGAAAAGTCCGTAGTCTGTTATTGAGATGCACATGGGGGAAGCCACTGCTTGCTCTGGGATTGGTAGCATGGAATGGTGCTACTAATTGAGTTCCTGCCAGGTACATGTGACCTGCATTGGCCACTGTTGGAAGCAGGATACTGGGCTAGATGGACCATTGGTCTGACCTAGTATGGCTATTCTTATGTTCCTATGTTCATAATGCAGAGAACTATTATTTGCCCCAGGATTGGTAGCACGGAATGTCGCTACTCTTTGAGATTCTGCATGGAATCTTGTTACTCTTTAGGATTCCAGAATCTTGCTATTCTTTGGGGTTCTACACGGAATGTTGCTACTATTTGGGTTTCTGCCAGGTACTTGTGACCTGGATTGGCCACTGTTGGAAGCAGGATACTGGGCTAGATGGATCACTGGTCTGACCCAATATGGCTACTCTTATGTTCTTATGTTCATAGCCCAGAGCAGTGGGCAGGACCCTTGTGACCTGTAAGAGAGCTGTGAATATAAGGACATAAGAGTTGCTCTACTGGGTCTCACCAAGAGTCCATCTAGACCAGTATTCTTTTTCTGACAGCAGCTAGTCCAGGTCACAAGTACCTGGAAGTGTCCCAGAAGGTGGTAAGACTCCATGCTATTTAATCCCAGGGATAAGCAGTGGCTTTCATCAGATAAACCTTAATAACAGCTTAAGGATTTTTCCTCCAGGAATTTGTCCAAATCTTTTTTAAATCCAGTTACATTAACTGCCAGATTCTATATCTCGCTCTGCGATTTCCACGCAGAAATCAAAGTGTATTCCATAACAATGTACATAAACCTCATTGGTTAACAAGTCAATCATCACTGATAATCACCAATTAACAAGCAATTATTGACACTAATTGGAATTAATTAGAATTTACGTGCAGAAATGTCTAGGTGTATTCTATAATGTGCTGCGCATAAATTCTAAGTCTGGTAGTTGAAAAGGGGATGTGGCCTTGGGCGTGGAATGGGCAGGTCATGGGTGTTTCTAAAATCTAAGCGTGTTGTTATAGAATACACACGGTCCACACCTAATTTAGGTAATCGGCATTAACACCAGGTTTTACCTGTGACTAAATGTAAAATCGAACAGAGAGGACAAAACAATGTGCAATGGATAACAGTGGGATACAAGCAGGGCCGCTGAGAGACTGAACCGGGCCTGGGACAGGGTCGCTGCCCCCTCCCCCGGATCACGGCCACCCCCTCCCACAATCGTCACCCCCCCCCCCCCAGATTGCTGCCACCCCCCATATCGCTGCCAAAATACCTTGTTGGCTGGCGGGGATCCTGAGGCCCCGCCAGCAGAAGGCGTCTTCCTCCAGGGCTGCTCTTCTGTCGATTGCCTGCCCCTGCAGCTGCTTTTTCTCTTAGGGCATGCTCGGTTTCAAAACCGAGCACGCGTCCTGAAAGGAAAAGCTGCCGCTCAGCTGGGCAGAAGAGCAGTGCTGGAGTTGTTCCTCCGGGTGATCCCCAGGCGCCAAGGGGGGCCCGGCTGCAGCGCAGGAGTTTTCTCTCTCCTGCTCTTGTCGTGACGCGATCACTCGGGTCCCAGCAGGAGCAGGAGAGAGAGAGAGAGAGACCCTCGCGCCTGGCCTCCCTTGGAGGCCCAGTCCAGGCCTGGGGAATTTTACCTTCCCCCCCCCCCCCCCCCAACGCCCCTGGATACAAGAATGCATAAATAAATTAAAGAATCTCGAAAATTGTTCCCAGCATCCTATGCAACTCACATATCTTTAACTACTTTGCAAACATATCATTTAACTAATATGGATCTTCAGACATAACAACGCAGATACCGCAGAATCAGCTTATCTTAAGTAGCCGAGTGTGAATCATCATTGTTCCAAAATTATGTTTCAAGAATTTTTTGTTTCAACCAGAGGTTCTGACTCTTTCCGGAGCTTGAAGCTAAGTAACTCTATTTTTACTTCAATGTTATTCAAACAAAAAAATTCTTGAAAAATCATTTTGGATCAATGACGATTCACACTCGGCTGCTTAAGATAAGCTGATTCTGCGGTAACCAACCGGTCATTTTCCGTGGAGATAGTCAATTAAGTGCTGCTGAAAATGACCAGATAGCTGCAAACAAGTGATTTAACTGGTCGGCGATTAAATCAGTTTGAATATCAACCAGTTTGCGTCTTTATAAAATAAGTTAAAAATAGGCATCTCCTCTGTTTCCCTGTTCTGTGAGTCTGACGTCCTGCACGTTGTGCGTGCAGGACGTCAGAAACAGAAGGAAGCCTTTTGCGGGAAGAAGAGGACCTCGGCTGGCGGGGGTTGGGGTCCCCCGCCAGCTAAGGCAGGCAACGGCGGGAGGGGGGGTCGAGAGGGTCGTCGGCAGGGGGTTCCAGGGCCAAATCTACGGGGGCCCAGGCCCCCCTGGCCCCACGTAGCTACGTCACTGACAGGTAGACATGTCAATTATAGGATTCTAGTATTTACATGCGTACATGCTAACATCGAGGCTCGAGCATTCACATCAGCTATAGGGCTGTGTGGGACCCCGAGCGAGGTTTGGGGAGTGGGCTGGTAAAATAACACTGGCGGACAACAGGCTGAATCCAAAATAAGTATTTATTCAAAGGGAACCTCGGACCTGTTCCTTTCACAGGGCTGAGATATAGGGTAGGCAAACTTCTGGGATTCAATATGCTCAGTCTAGCAGCCTCTGGTGGTAGGCCAAACACAGTCTGAAACTACCGGGATCGCCATGCCCAAACACAGCTGATAAGTTCTCGGCTCTCCCCTGAGGTTCACATCTGGCCTCAGCCAGACCTCAAAGCAAAACTTATAAAGGTCAATTTGGCAAATCAAATGGCTTACCTCAGCCAGATCATGAGTAACTTCCGCGTCATACGCTGGGGAATTCAGTTCATCTCATCCCTGGGCATTCTTAACCTCAGGTAAACCCTGTCTTATATACTGCCTGGTTTTAGGCTCCACCCCTCCTCCAAGCTCACTTCCTCCTGGGCGGGACTAGTGCTCTTAAGGTGGCTCGGGCTGTCTAAGGGTCTGTTCTTAAGGGTGAGAGGCAGAATTCTATAAACCCCTTCACAGGCTGCTAAAGGTGATCGTACCATAATGTATATGGATTTTTGGCCATTTGCGCAAGTAGCCTATAAAGAAAAGTAGATAACTACTTTTCTTTACAAAATAGGCTTTAAATAGATGCTTTAACCAGCACCTGTAGTGAGTGCCCTGTTACAGATGTACCCTTCTACTGTTCTACTGTATTTCCTTTGCTTTGAGATTTGCTCCACTGCAATGGCGTACCAAGGGGGGGGGGGGGTCCGCCCCGGGTGCACGCCGCTGGGGGGTGCCGCACGCTGGTCAGCGTCGTTGGTTTCCATGCTCCCTCTGCCCCGGAACAGGAAGTAACCTGTTCCGGGGCAGAGGGAGCATGGAAACCAACGAAGCTGACCGGCGCGCGGCACCCCCCTCAGCGGCAAGCACCCGGGGGGGTTCTTTCGCCGGGGTGAGGGGGTGTCCCTTCGCCGGGTGAGGGGGTGTCCCTTCGCCGGGGGGGTTGCGCTGCACGGGGGTCGTTGCACCCGGGGGGGGGGGGCGCGGCGCATCGGCGATCCACCCCGGGTGTCAGCGCCCCTCGGAACGCCACTGCTCTACTGTTTCTGTTCTCCTCTCTGCTTAGTCTCCCCTATTTATAATTATCAAAACTTTACTTTTCCATTTTTTTGCATTCTTGTGTTTTTTGAGTGCAGAATCTAAAGATTTATCGATAAATAAACCGGCTGAAACAAAACAAAATGAAAGAAATAGAAAAATGAAACTAGAATGGACACAGCATGGGCTTTTTTTTTTATTCCTATGCACTCTCCCCTAGATTTCATACCTAGGACTTTAACTCGGTCACGCTAGAATCTGATATTCCAAAGCTAGAAACTGTGTACCTCAGGGGAAAAAAAGTGGTTTAGCCCTCGGGGTAAGAGATTTCTTTTCCCACAAATGTAGACTGGGAAAGGCTTAGAAAACAGACTCCGACATAAGTTTCTAGTGATGGTATGCAGAGTGCTGGAAGTTGAAACCCTTTTGTTGTAGGCCTGATTCGCAGTTACTCCAGTACCGAATCAGGATTGCTCCACTGTTTCCTTGGATCCCATCAGTTATGGGTAGCCAAGTTCTTCAGCTTGGAAAAGAGACGGCTGAGGGGGGATATGATTGAAGTCTACAAAATCCTGAGTAGTATGGAACCGGTGGAGGTAAATCGATTTTTCACTCGTTCAAAAAGTACAAAGACCAGGGGGACACTCAATGAGTAGTTAAGCTCTGGAACTCTTTGCTGGAGGATGTGGCAGGGGCGTAGCCAGACAGCCAATTTTGGGTGGGCCTGAGTCCAAGGTGGGTGGGCATGGAATTCATGCCCTCCCCCGTCCCTAACCCCCCTCTGCTCTGCTCTTCATCCCTCCCTCCACCTGCAAGCCCAAATATTAAATACCTGAGCAGGAGGGGATCTATAGCTGAAGATTTCCTCCTGCTCAGACAGTCAGCCCTCTTCCAAACAAGTCAGCAGCACTTTCCTTGAGCTGATGCCACGGCCAGCAGGCTGTTCATGCATGAAAACTAAGCATGTGAAGAGGGGCTGGTGTTGGTTTCAGCTCGAGGCAAGTGCTGCCGGCTGCCGTTTGAAAGAGCACGGAAATCTTCAGCTGACGGGGTTTGAGGACCTCTACAAGCCGTAGCAAGAGTGCACAATTTTGGGTGGGCCAGAGTCCAAATAGGGTGGGCCCTGGCCCACCCATGGCTACGCCACTGGGATGTGGTAACTATGGTTAGCGTATCTGGGTTTAAAAAAAGGTTTGAATAAGTTCCTGAAGGAAAAGTCCATAGTCTGTTATTAAGACAGACATGGGGAAGCCACTGCTTGTTCCGGGATTGGTACCATTGAATGTTGCTACTCTTTGAGATTCCGCATGGAATGCTGCTACTCTTTAGGATTCCAGAATCTTGCTATTTTTTGGAGTTCTACATGGAACACTACTACTCTTTGAGATTATACATGGAATCTTGTTGCTCTTTAGGATTCTAGAATCTTGCTGTTCTTTGGGGTTCTACATGGAACGTTGCTACTCTTTGAGATTCTACATGGAATCCTGTTGCTCTTTAGGATTCCAAAATCTTGCTATTCTTTGGGGTTCTACATGGAATGTTGATACTTTTTGAGATTATACATGGAATCTTGTTGCTCTTTAGGATTCCAGAATCTTGCTATTCTTTGAGGGTTCTACATGGAATGTTGCTACTAATTGGGTTTCTGCCAGGTACTTGTGACCTGGATTGGCCACCGCTGGAAGCAGGATACTGGGCTAGATATGAACCATTGGTCTGACCCAGTATGGCTATTCTTATGTTATGTTCTTATGACACTTGTTAGAGGTATGTTAATTGCTTGCCAGGAAAGGGGGTGGAAAGAGGAACATTTTCTTCAGTGTGTAATTATTCCATTACATAAGTCTTATAATACGTTTTTTGCATTCCATGCAACTTTCCAAGGCCTGAAACAGTCTTAAATTCTTGCTGAGGTATTGTGTCAGAGCTGCTTCTCTGCAAGAACACATCTCCTGCCTTCCTGGACTTCAGTTATTCAGCGGCTTGGAATGGGTTTGTCAGGATAAAAATATCTCAGATCTCTGTAAGTAGAGATAATCCTGCGTCTGCAGGAAGGAGTGAAAATGTCGTACATGATTTGTGATGTTTAGCAACCCCTGGTCGTGATCACAAGCCTCGCTCAGTCGGTGCCACAACCCTTAGGACCTGCCAGCAAGAAATGCAGCAGAAAAAACGAAAACAAATCAATCAGTTTGTAAAATCTTTATCCGGAGTGGGGTTAGTGACTTTATGTGGTGCAAACAGTTGAAACTAGGGAAGATCTAATCTTTTAAAATGTAGTCACTCAGGGTATTTGTTCCCCTCCGTTGCTCTGCGGCCCTTGTGTGGTACAGTTTGGCAGTTACCACACAGTAAGTGCTCAAATTACCGCATGGGATCTGCAAAGCCTGTGTGCTAACTGTTGGAGATATTCCCAGAATCTTCCTGTGCAGTTGTTACACGTTAAATGTATTTATTTTTTATTTATTTATGTTGTGTTCGAATAAGGAAGGTGTTTTCCTGGCTCCAGTAGGGTCGAATGGAGGGGGGTTGTTTATTGTCCAGTTCGTTCTTTGGTATAGTTGTGTGGCCGGATGTGGGGATTTACGTTGGGTCAGTAGGGTAGGCCCTTTTCAAGAGGCTGGTTTTTAGCGATTTTCTGAAGTTTAAGTGGTTGTGAATTGTTTTCACACTTTTCGGGAGTGCGTTCCATATTTGTGCGCTTATGTAGGAGAAACTTGATGCATAGGTTGTTTTCTATTTGAGTCCTTTGCAAGTTGGGTAATAGAGGTTTAGGTATGTACGAGATGATATGGATCTGTTCCTAGTTGGTAGGTCAATAAGGTCTATCATGTAACCTGGGACTACACCATAGATAATTTTGTGGACCAGGGTGCAGATTTTGAAGGTGATCCGTTCTTTGATTGGGAGCCAGTGTAGTTTTTCTCGGAGGGGTTTGGCACTTTCGAAGCATGTTTTACCAAATATCAGCCTGGCCACAGTGTTTTGGGCAGTCTGAAGTTGTCTTGTAAGTTGTTCTTTGCATCCCGCATAAATTCCGTTGCAATAGTCTATATGGCTTAGAACCATTGATTGTATTAGGTTTCGAAATATTTCCCTCGGGAAGAAAGGTTTTACGCGTTTAAGTTTCCACATTGAGTAAAACATTTTATTTGTTACGGAGTTTATTTGGCTCTCAAGAGTGAGGTTACGGTCGATTATGACGCCCAATATTTTGAGGCTGTCTGAGATAGGGAGAGTGTGTTCTGGGGTGTTTATGGTTGTGGGTTTGTTCTTGTTGTGTTGAGATGAGAGGATGAGGCAATGTGTTTTTTCAGTGTTCAGTTTCAATTCGAATGAGTTTGCCCAAGAGTTCATGGTGTTTAGACCTGCTTTGATTTCATTGGTTATTTCTGACAAGTCATGTCTGAAGGGAATGTAGCTTGTAACATCATCTGCATAGATGAACGGGTTGAGGCCTTGATTGGATAAAGACTTTGCCGGTGGGATCATCAATATGTTGATGAGTGTTGGTGACAGTGGTGATCCTTGAGGTACTCAGCAGGCTGCTTTCCATTGTGTTGATATGTTTGTATTTGATTTAACTTGGTATGTTCTGCAGGTACAATCCCGAAGTGGGCAAGGAGTCTTATTACTATTGTGGTTTACCATGTCATATGTGCTCGACATGTCGAATAGGAGGAGAAGTATGCTTTGACCTGTAGCTATTTCCTGCTTGAATTTGGCCAGGAGTGTGACTAGGACAGTTTCAGTACTGTGGTGGGAACGGAATCCTGATTGCGAGTCGTGTAGTACTGAGAATTTGTCTATGTAGTCGGTGAGCTGTTTGGTCACCAAGCTCTCCGTCAGTTTGACTACCAATGGGATGGATGCAACTGGGCGGTAGTTGGTGAGATCATTTGTTTTTTTCTTGGTGTGTGGATACACTTACTGCCTCCTGCTGGGGAAGCTGGAAATGTAGCTGTGCTATCTGCCGCAAGGACACTGTGCAGTAAGGTACAGTCCATGCCCATTCCCTCCCCACTCCACGATAGGCAGATAAAGCATGAACTGGCACAAGCTAAGTGTTAAACCAGTGCAGAAATTGTTACTGCTGCTGTGCACTGAAAGCATCTGGTAATTCAAGTGGCAAACGCTTGCCAGAGTTTAGTATAAGGGCTCTGTTTTTCCACAATGCTCAATAGCACATCTGGGTTTCTTTTTGTTGCTGATACTATTGAGCATAGTAATTAAAAAAAAGTAGGGATGGGCAGTGGCGATCCTAGGTTGGCTGCCACCTGGGGTGGATCGCAGCTGTGCACCGCGGCGTCCATCCCCCCAGGTGCAGCATGACATCCCCCTCCTCGGCGCATCAAGCCCCTCCCCAGGTGCATTCTTGGCTGCTGGAGGGTGCAGAGAGCAGCCGCGCACCTGTCGGCTCCACTGGCTCCCTCTGCCCTGAAACAGGAAGTAACCTGTTCCGGGGCAGAGGGAGCAGGGAACCAGCGGAGCTGACAGGTGCACGGCTGCTCTCTGCACCCTCCAGCAGCGTGCACCCAGGGCGGACCGCCCCCACTGCCCCGCCCTTGGTACGCCACTGAGGATGGGCAGTCATTACCAGTAAAAAGAGAAAATGTATTTAGATTTTGCTCACACCTTTTTCAGTAGTAGCTCAAGGTGAGGTACATTCAGGTACTCTGGATATTTCTCTGTCCCAGGAGGGCTCACAATCTAAGTTTGTACCTGAGGCAATGGAGGGTTAAGTGACTTGCCCAAGATCACAAGGAGCAGCAGCAGGATTTGAACTGGCCACCTCTGGATTGCAAGACTGGTGCTCTAACCACTAGGCTACTCCTTCACTCCACTCCATGCTGTTGGCATCTGAAAATGGGCAGTTTCATTTGCCAACAATAAGTCTAGCAATGACAAAAGGCTGCCTTGTTATCTAAGCCCCCTGCAATCCAAAGCTCTCCCTGTGGCTCCTCGCCCCCTCCCCAGGTCTACCTGAATCTCTGATGGTCCAGCAGGGATCTGTCGAGGCAGCAGTTGCATTCAATATGGCGACTGCAACCTTTCACTATAGTCTTCCACTGTCACTCATGGTCAAGAGACAATAACGAAAGGTCACAGCTGACATATTGCATGCTCCTGTCCTGATGGACCCCTGCTAGACCACTAAGGATTCAGGTAGGCTTGGGGGGGTGGCTATGAGGACTAGGGGGGCTGCAGGAAAGTTAGGGGGGTTGGGTTGTCTGTTCTTGGCAGGAGAAGGCGGAAGCAGCAGGAAGGGGACCTTAAAATTTCCATTTTCTGTTATATTCTGTGACCACAAAATGGGGGAACCCCCAAACAAAACAAATATTCTTCTAAATGACACGGAAAATGACACCAATTGAAAAGTTTCTCCTTGCCCATTGTTAGTATGAGCTGAACAAATTTGTCAGTCTCCAAAGAATCTTTGACATAATCCGTAAGGTACAGTAGATAGTTTTCCTGCCCCAAAGAGCTTCAATCTAACTGTAGAATGTTAACTCATTTTAATTTGAGTATAAAGGCCTGTATCATATGAGTATCATAGGGGGAGGCAGTGGTGTATCCTTTCAAGATGCATGTGTTGCATAGGCACCCCCTGTCAGTCCCTCCCTTCTCCCGCCTGCCACACCCCTCCCTTCTCCTGGCCCTGCAAAACTCTTTCTATTCCCTCCCTTCCCCCCCTCCCTGTGCCTCAAAATCATCTCCAGTCTTTGCCTGAGCAGAACCAATGGCAGCGGCACTCATAGGCTGCCTGCGCCAGGGGTTTCTCTTTCTGAACCGGCCCGCCCCTTCTGATGCAACTTCCTGTTTTCTGAAGGGTGGGACGGTTCAGAGAGAAAGCCCCAGTGCAGGCTGCAAGCAGTCCATGACTGCTGCTGGCGCTGCCCGGGCAAAGACTGGAGGTGATTTTAAGATACGAGGGTGGGGGAGCGACGGCATGAGACACACCCCCTGTTCAAAGTTCCTGGCTACGCCACTGAGGGGAAGTCAGTATCTTATGCATAAGGCCGAGATACCAACAGGCAGATGATCAAAAGCCCCACGCTGTTCCAAACAGCGCTCTAAAATAGCGCTGGAACAGCGCGGGGCGCTATTAGACCTATGATCAGAGATAATGCATGCAAATTTAAGCAGCGCAATTATCTCTGATGATGGGGTAGAAGTGCAGGAGAATTGTGCCAGAGCATGCGCTCAGCACAATCCTCCCGCACAGGTCTGGGCTGGAGACCGATGAAAAGAGAAGGACGCCCATCTTAAATTGGAAGATGGACGTCCTCAGCTGCCCTGTTGCAGGGACGGCCAAATTTCAAGGGGGTGTCGGAGGTATAGCGACGGGGCAGTTGAGGACATCCAAATTTTGGATGTCCTTAACTGCCCATTGCAGAAACGTCCAAAATTTGGACGTCCTCAACTGCCCTTGCTGGCAGGTTTGCTGTAGGGGGGAAAGGGGGCCTGCCAGCATGCAAATGCATGCTGGACAGGGCTCACCATTCCTCCCTAATGATCTGCAAACCCTAACGCCAGCTCGGAGCTGGCGTAGGGTTTGTCGCAGCCAGCGACCCAATCTTTGGCGTGCTGGTCGCTAATCATTGGGGATGAATGGTTTAAGCGCTGATTAGCATGCATTTGCATGCTACTTGCGCTAAGAGCCCTCGAGCATGTTGTTTCACACGTTCGAGGGCTCTGATCATGGGGTGGTAGCAAACGCCAGCACTAGTATGGCGCTAGCAGCCTCTAGCGCCGGCGTTTTCTTTTGATCATCTGCCAAGAGAGGTTCAGATTAGAGTAATGCACTTTTCCATCATAAAAGCTCTGCTCTCCCTCTGGTAAACAGGGACCTCAGGCTTGATGCCCATCCCATTTCTCTCTTCATTGGCTACTTCCCAAAAATCATTCTTCCAAGTCAAAAGAGGAGTGGAAGATATTCATTGGAAAAGAACCCCCCCCCCCCCCCCAACAGCAGTGAGTAAAGGGACATTAATCTCAAGACGCTTGGTGTAGCATTTCCATCCATCAGTGATGACACTTTGAACTGGAACCAGTAACAGGGAACATGGAAAATTTAATTGCAAAATGACTTGCTCTGTTTCACTGCCTTTTCCTTTCTTTCCAGCAACATTTGATGTGATACCAGTTGCTGCTTTTGCACAAACACTGGGTCATTAAAGGTAATTAACAAAAAGGTTTTCAGCATGACAAACCCATTTATCTGCTAGAGCTTCAAATCTTCTAAGACTGTTGCCAGCCCTCCTGCAAGAGGCTCCCACCATCTTAGACAAACATTTTACTGTTCCTCTGCTGTCTCCCTCTTAAAATGCCTAGATTCCAACACATTTTATTGGTAACTTAAACCAGCTCCCTCAAATTTCCTTTTTAAAAACATCGTGAGTAACCACTGCAGTGTGTAACCTGAATGCCTCATATTCCTAAATGTTTCACTCTCAAAGAAACTAATGACTTTGGCTTTTGTTACGGTAGATGGGTGTCCTAATTTCCATAAGACCCCTCATTCTATAACTGGATGCTCACATTTAAGGAATGGAAAGCAAAAATGAGGACGTTATAATGCCTTTGTATCGCTCCATGGAGTGACCGCACTTCGAATATTGTTCAGTTCTAGTCACCGCATCTCAAGAAAGATATAGTGGAATTAGAAAAGGTACAAAGAAAGATGACGAAAATGATAAAGGGGATGGGATGACTTCCCTATGAGGAAAGGCTAAAGCGGCTAGGGCTCTTCAGCTTGGAGAAAAGATGGCTGAGGGGAGATATGATAGAGGTCTATAAAATAATGAGTGGAGTGGAACGGGTAGACGTGAATCGCTAGTTTACTCGTTCCAAAAATACTAGGACTAGGGGGCACGCAATCAAGCTAGTAAATTTAAAATAAATAGGAGAAAATATTTCTTCACTCAACGTGTAATTAAGCTCTGGAATTCTTTGCCAGAGAATGTAGTAAAAGCAGTTAGCTTGGCGGGGTTTAAAAAGGGTTTGGATGGCTTCCCATAGGAAAAGTCCATAGACCATTATTAAAATGGACTTGGAGAAAATCCACTGCTTATTTCTAGAATAAGCAGCATAAAATGCATTGTACTGTTTTGGGATCTTGCCAGGTACTTGTAACCTGGATTGGCCACTGTTGGAAACAGGATGCTGGGCTTGATGGACCTTCGGTCTGTCCTAGTACGGCAATACTTATGTACTTATGTAAATATTATGCTATTACAAAGGATTATATGATGTGACCAGTGGGCTGATGTAAACAAATTATTATGCAATTGGAACGTGAAATCACAAAATCGTCTAATACAAAGCCAAAATGACACAAATCGCATTTGGGGACAGGGTTATTAGACATCTGATAATAGATGTTGCAGGCTCGTTTGGACCCCTGATGCAGGCAGTTATGCTGAAACACAGTCCGTGTCAAGTTCTGTATAGAAATTGACTAAGATCGGTTGAATCAAAGCTCTTTTTAAGGACCTAGGTATCACACTATTTTATGTCAGTTTGACATACTGGATATCTCTACTGTTTGGTGTTCTTATATTTTCTCTGGAGATTGTTTCTTCCTTTTTTTTTTTTTTTTTTTGCATTTATCCATAGTGGTGGGCATACCCCACCAACCCAACATAGATACCAACACTCGGCAACACAGCAAAACCAAAGCTCGTAATGGACACTATATAACCTTTCCTCACCTCAACCCCCATTGTACCTGATACACGTGTACCCATAGAAGCCAACTTTTCAAAATTATTGGGGGTGCTAAGCCCAATGGAAATGACCCCTCCCTGGACACATACAAGGAATTTTTTCAATATTGGGGGTGCTCAAGCACCCACAGCACCCACAGAGTCGGCTCCAATGCGTGTACCTTGAGTCGACCACAATATCACCTTGTATTTGTTTCTCTACCGGACTAGGCGAAAGCCACATTGAGCCTGCAAATAGGTGGGAAAATGTGGGATACAAATGCGCTTTAGAAATAGGTAGTAGTAATAGTAGTAGTAGTAGTAGTAGTAATTAACTCTGAGCTATGTTTGCTTCCTATGCTCCCTATACTACTTATCATGTTCAAGTGTACAGCGCTGCGTACGTCTAGTAGCGCTTTAGAAATAGGTAGTAGTAATAGTAGTAGTAGTAGTAATTAACTCTGAGCTATGTTTGCTCCCTATACTACTTATCATGTTCAAGTGTACAGCACTGTGTACGTCTAGTAGCGTTTTAGAAATAGGTAGTAGTAATAGTAGTAGTAGTAATTAACTCTGAGCTATGTTTGCTCCCTATGCTCCCTATACTACTTATCATGTTCAAGTGTACAGCGCTGTGTACGTCTAGTAGCGCTTTAGAAATAGGTAGTAGTAATAGTAATTAACTCTGAGCTATGTTTGCTCCCTATGCTTCGACTGACAAGAAATCGTAAAAATGTTCAAGCATCCAGCACTTCATATTCAGATGAGGCATAAGTTGTTCCATTCCTATTTTTTCTCTGCCTTTTTCTGACCAGGTATATTCTCCTTTTTGCTGGTTGAGTTGTTTCTGACTTCCTGGACACCTTTCGCCTTCTTTTGCAGTGGCCACTGAACAAGTCTAATGATGGATCAATCTGCGAAGGTCTTTCATTCATAAACGATAGGGAGAAATTTGTCAATATGTACACATTACTTTCCTGTGTGTGGCTCAACCATTAGGAAAGACCTAGGAAGTTACTACCTAGGGAAGTAGCTTTGAGGGACAGCAAAGAGCAGGATGCAGTGGGACTAAAGCAATAGAACTGACAGCTCCAGAAACTCAAGAGAACCATCAGCCTCTATCTTTACGCACAGGGAGAGGGGGAATTTCCGGATAATCCATGTATCCAGGTAAATGGCTTTTGGAAGTTACCTGAGGAAAGGGGGAGTAGGGGGAGTAGGCTCTTGAACAACACCAGTAGGCGACGTAGGTTAGGAACAATCTCGTTATTTAAGTATACACTCGACTCAACACAGCCGTGTTTCGGCGCTACAAACGCCTCCTTTGACTTCACAGAAGTGTAATTGAATACGCTGAGCTGTTTTTCCTGCACCGGCAGTGGATTACAATTGTAGCAGAAGCCTTGCTTTCATTCTTTTTGAGCTTAATATTCGCGTATCTATATATCACAAGACTGAAGGAGGCGTTTGTAGCGCCAAAACACGGCTGTGTTGAGTTGAGTGTACATTTAAATAAAGAGATTGTTCCTAACCTACGTCGCCTACTGGTGTTGTTCAAGAGCCTACTCCTCCTACTCCCCCTTTCCTCAGATTTTACTTTTCGTAGGAATTTGTGTACCTCCACCCTTGTGGTGGTTTGGCTTGCTTTTGGAAGTTACCCCCATTAGGTATATACCAAATATAGTTTAATATTTAAATGTATGATGCCCACTTACCCATTTTTACAGCATTATTCTTTGAGGTGCAGCATTGAGGTAATCATGAGTGTTGAGTTTATCGAAATCACCTGGGGGAAGGGGAGGGGGGATGGTGCCTAGGGGCCTTGCAGTTAATTGAGATGGGTGCAAGTCTGACGATTTTGTCTAGGCCACACAATACTCTTGCACCAACCCTGAGCCACACGGTTTCTTCTTGCCAGTGTTAAACACAGCCCAATTATTTCGCACCATCTATAAGTTGTAGCTGAGTTTACATAAGTACATAAGTATTGCCACACTGGGACAGACCAAAGGTCCATCAAGCCCAGCATCCTGTTTCCAACAGTGGCCAATCCAGGTCACAAATAGTTCAAATACATTTTATGCTGCTTATCCCAGAAATAAGCAGTGGATTTTCCCCAAGTCAATTTAATAATGCTCTATGGACTTTTCCTTGAGGAAGCCGGGCAGACCTTTTTTAAACCCCGCTAAGCTAACCGCCTTTATCACATCCTCTGGCAACAAATTCCAGAGTATAATTACACATTGAGTGAAGAAACATTTTCTCCAATTCATATTAAATTTACTACTTTGTAGCTACTTTGAAGGAAGTGAAGCAGAATAACTGGTGGTCATTCAGCTTACTCCATGGGACAAGCTTCCAACTTCCTAAATGCAAGAACTCTTTGTAGTTGCTAAGCAGAGTAAACGTACAGCCTCATTGCTGGAGTGTAGCATCCAGAAACCGAGAATCTCTGCTGGCTGGGTTTTCATCTGACTTATGGCTGCTTTTTTTTTTTCAGTTTAAAAAAGGAGAACTTACATTAGGCAACACCGAATACATTACTCAGTCTTCCAAGACAAACAAAACTGATCTGATTGGATTTTACAGTGAGGGTGGAAGCCCAATTGTAAGATACATTCTAAAGTCAAGCAAGAGAAAGAGAAATTTTACCTTTCAGCCAAAACAAAAAAAGTAAGTAACATTTGTTTTTTATTTTCCTCCTGTTGAATCACTTTTATAAACTACTCAAACGTTAACGTTTATTTGGTGAAAATTAGTTTATGGCTTTTCTGATGTGGATTTAGATTCAAGCGATAGAATTACGGGCCACTTTTTCAGCTGTAATGGAAAATGTCGGTCTAGGTTCAGCTTTCTGTACCAATGTTAAACGATGCCCAGGGTGGAAGCAAGGAAAGAAAATTCCAGAACAAGAAATATACCACATGCCTTCGTTCTTGCATGACATTCCAGAAAATACACCAGTAAGTATGGCAAAATCCAGAATTGTACAAGCTTTGTGCCTCCCCCTCCCCCCCCCCCCCCCCCCCCCCCCCCCAGAGTTCCAGTAAAATAAGATAGTTTTATGGTCTTCTCATGCTAATTATAGTCACCCAGTTATAGAACTCCAGGAAATTTTTATTTTATTTTATTGTGTAGCATTTATACCCCGCTTTTTCCCTCTCGATGTTAGTCCACATGTGATTTCTAGCAATTTGACTCAACAAATCTTAACATCGACATTCACGCTGATCCCAGCATCACCAAGCACCACTACGCTAAACATAAGTAATTGCAAAGCGAATATTAATTTGAGTGGTAAAACAATTGACCACAAGCTCTATTATTTTATAATTACTTATCCTTAACTACAGATCACTTAATCCAAAGAATCTTCTCCAAACTGTTGGGCAGACTGGATGGACCGTTCAGGTTTTATCTGCTGTCATCTACTATGTTACTATACCCTTCCTCCAGTGCAGCCTTCCCCACCCCATACAGCTTTTTGGCAATGAACTAGATCCCCCTGCAACATCATAACGTTATCAATAACATGCCTATTAGCATGACTCACACAGTGGCACAGGGCCACGCCTCCAGTCATGGCAATGTCAAAAACAAGCAAGCAAGTGGAGGAGTGGCCTAGTGGTTAGAACACTGGTCTTGCAATCCAGAGGTGGCTGGTTCAACTCCCACTGCTGCTCCTTGTGATCTTGGGCAAGTCACTTAACCCTCCATTGCCTCAGGTACAAACTTAGGTTGTGAGCCCTCCTGGGACAGAGAAATATCCAGAGTACCTGAATGTAACTCACCTTGAGCTACTACTGAAAAAGGTGTGAGCAAAATCTAAATAAATAAATAAAGATTCCATTCAAATCTCAAAGAATAGCAACATTTCATGTAGAACCCCAAAGAATATCAAGATTCTGGAATCCTAAAGAGTGACAAGATTCCATGCAGAATCTCAAACAGTAACAACATTCCATGTAGAACCCTAAAGAATAACAAGTGGAGGAGTGGCCTAGTGGTTAGAGCACCGGTCTTGCAATCCAGAGGTGGCCAGTTCAAATCCCACTGCTGCTCCTTGTGATCTTGGGCAAGTCACTTAACCCTCCATTGCCTTAGGTACAAACTTAGATTGTGAGCCCTCCTGGGAACAGAGAAATATCCAGAGTACCTGAATGTAACTCACCTTGAAAAAGGTGTGAGCAAAAATCTAAATAATAATCATGTACTCCACTTCTCCTCAGATTTCCCCCATTTCCCCTCCTACCCAATCCCAGCTGAGCCAGAAGCTTTCTTTCCCACAAGCTGTGACCACCCACCCCTCATTTGCCCTAGAACACTCAGGTTTGACACCCCCTGCCATACAACCTGAACTGGCTAGCAGAATAACCAGGGAAAAGGGGGTGGAAAAATTCCTCGCACACTTGCAGCCCTCACCACTCACTCCCTACCGATCACCCCCTCAACACAGAACGTCCACAGCCCTCCAAAACCCACATATGCCTACACACCTAATCCACTCTCAGCATACAAACGTTCTCCAATCATCACACAAACCCATCTGCACCTTCTCCTCTCCCTATCGCTGCCTGTCTCCTGGAAAGAAGATATTCTCTCCATCCACACCCCAACCCACTTTGTTGACTCCTCGGATCAGGCGCAGCCGCTGTGATGTGTGCTGAGCTTAGGTGAAGTATACATCACATCGGTTCCGCCATTTTTGTGTTCTATCTGTCCTCTAACTTCTTTTAAGGATCCATTCAGAGGACATTCTTTGGGGCTACAATCATACAGCTTCTTTTTAGTGTGAAAAATGTGAATTGTCGAAATTCAGCTGATCGTTTTTTGATTTCCATAAAGTTCTGATCTGTTCGTTCTGTTTTGATGTGATAAAGGGAGCGGCAGCTCCCAAAAGCTACTCAAGAAAAGCGCTTTTACTAAAGTGAAAAGATATCACCTTATATGATGGCGTAGCGATTCTGGGGTCAGATGTACAGAGCATCTCTGCATTGCCAGTATTAGGGGCACTTTAAACACTTATAGGGCACTTGCCAAACTTTGAGGATGAACCCTCTGCCTCTTCTGCACTTCTCTGGAGCCACCTGTGACTGCGGCCACTGTGTTAAAAACACTGGAGCTACAGCCACGAGAAGAAGTCCTTTTGGGACTTGACTCTGAAGCAGAGTCATAGGGTCTATACAAAAGTTGAGCCTGTGGCCTGCAAGAAGGATCATAAGAACATAAGTGTTGCCATACTGGGAAAGACCGAAGATCCATCAAGCCTAATATTCTGTTTCCAACGGTGGCCAATCCAGATCACAAATACCTGGCAAGATCCCGAAACAGTAAAACAGATTTTATGCTGCATACCCTAGAAATAAGCAGTGGATTTTTCCAAATCCATCTTAATAATGGCTTATGGAACTTGTCCAAACCTTTTTTAAATCATGCTAAGCTAACTGCTTTTACCACATTCTCTGGCAACAAATTCCAGAGTTGAATTACATGTGAATTGGCCACCCTCCAATCTTCCGGTACCAGGCTTGATTTTAAATATAAATTGCATATTTCTAACAATAGCTCTGCAAGTTCACTTTCTAGTTATATCAGTACTCTGGGAAGTATACCATCCAGTCTAGGAGATTTGCAACTTTTTAGTTATCTTGCCCAATTTTTTATGCTGAAGGGTAGCATCAAAGTAGAATTTTTGGTGTTTCTGCTTGCATCTCACTTCCTGGATGCTTGACCATTTCCAGAGTCAAATGCCAAAAACGCAAAAGTGAAAGTGAATGCAAAAGAAGGCTGTTTTGAAATGCGTGTCTGCAAATAGGCGAACAAAGCGGCGTGAATGGCGAATTGCGGCCTCTATTCCCACCTCTGCGGATTCACGAAATAGTGAATACCGATCACAAAAATAACTAGAATGCAATGTACTTTGATGGTAGTCATGAACAGAGGTGGAATTTAGGCAGAGTGTGGGGTGAGACATGCATGTATGCACATAGATTATAAAATATGCTAATCTAAACAAATAATTAAAAATTATAGGGCCCTGTTTACTAAGCTGCATTATAGGCATGTTAGCGTCTTTAATGTGCGTTAAACATGTACACACGTTAACCGTGTAGGCACCTACCATATCCCTATAGGCGCCTACATGGTTAACGCTCATGCTAATTGTAGGCACGCTAAAAACGCTAACGCACCTTAGTAAACGGCCCATAGTGCTGATCATCAAAAGATTCTTCCTGCTCCCTGCCATGCAAGCTTTGAATCTACTAGAACCTCAGCTTTCTGTTTTTTTGTTTGTTTGACATGAATTGCCATTACACCTATGTACTGAACTGTTTTTCTCTAAATTTAAGACAGGCATTTGGAATTCAGCTATCGGAATCGTGAGACTGGGTGTGACTCCTGTTAATTTCTAAGGGGCTGGTTTATAAAACTGCAGTCAGCACTAACATGTGCTTATTTATACATTTATTACATTTGTACCCCGCTCTTTCCCAAATATTGCAGGCTCAATGCGGCTTATGTGGAGGGGCATAATTGAACAAAAACGTCTATCTCCATGGGCGTTTATCTCCGAGAACGGGTCCGTGAAGGGACGGACCGAACCGTATTTTCGAAAAAAAATAGACGTCCATGTTTTATTCGACAATTTGTGAGCTGGGCGTTTTTGTTTTTCAGCGATAATGGAAAATGAAAGCGCCCAGCTCAAAAACGAATAAATCCAAGGCATTTATTCGTGGGAGGGGCCAGGATTCGTAGTGCACTGGTCCCCCTCCAACCCCCACAAACCCACTGCCCACAAGTCTACACCATTACTATAGCCCTAAGGGGTGAAGGGGGGCACCTACATGTGGGTACAGTGGGTTTGGGGGGGTTGGACGACTAAGCATTAAGCAGCACAATTGTAACAGGTGGGGGGGGGGGGGGTGGGCCTGGGTCCACCTGCCTGAAGTCCACTGCACCCCCTAACAACTGCTGCCAGGAAGGTGGGTATGACATTTGAGGGTGAAAATAAAAGTTGTGAAACATCATTTTTTTGTGGTGGGAGGGGGTTAGTGACCACTGGGGGAGTCAGGGGAGGTCAACCCCGATTCCCTCTGGTGGTAATCTGGTCATTTAGGGCACTTTATGGGGCCTTATTCGTGAAAAAACAGGGTCCAGGAAAAGTGCCCTAAATTCTAGGTACAAACGCATACTTTTTTTCCATTATCAGCGAAAGGCGCCCATCTGTCCTCGGCTGATAACCACGCCCCAGTTCCACCTTCACCACACCTCCGACACGCCCCCGTCAACTTTGTACGCTTTCGCGATGGAGTGCAGTTGAAAACGTCCAAAATCGGCTTTCCATTATACCGATTTATTCGTTTTTGTGAGATAAACGTCTATCTCCCGATTTGGGTCGAAATCTAGGCGTTTTTCTCTTTCAATTATAAGGTGGATAGTAAATACAATTACAGAGTCTGGAGAATAATTACAATTGTAGTAAACGACTTGTTGTATGGTTTGATATAAGTGCAAGCAAACATGGGTACCAAACGGAAGAGAGAGATAGGGAAGGTTAAGGAGTACTAAGGATGGTAAGGAAAGATAGAGGGAAATGGAAGGAGTAGGAAGGATGGTAAGGAAAGATAGGGAGGTGCATAAGGAGATTGGGAGATCTAGTCTAAATGGGTAACAGTCATCAGGTTCAAATAGCTGGTTTGAAAATTTAATTACAATCGTTCGGGTAAGCGTTTTTGAAGAGGTGGGTCTTCAACATTTTCCTGAAGGACAGATGGTCGTTGATTTTCCGAATGCTTACCGCGGCAAAATACGGCTTACCGCGGGGCGCAACAATGTGTCCTGTGGTAAATTGGGAATGTCTGCGCACTACCCAGGCGTTAAATAAAATTTATTTTTTAGCGCTGGGGGCACAGAGTGGGCATGTTCTGCGATGCCATGGACTAACTGATTAGCACAGATTTAGCGTGCAAGACCCTACTGCCTACAAAATAGATTGTGCTATGGGCTCAGATGCTAATGGGAAAATTAGCACATGACCATTAAATCAAAAATAGAAAATCCGGCCATTTTACCCCTGCGTAAAAATGGCCTCAGTGTGCGGGAAAGGCCCTTGTAAGGGAGCACTGAGGCCACTTTTTACCACTGTTTGGCAAAGCAGCTCCTTAATTCCTTACCTTTTTACATTTCTTTCCTTATTTTAACATTGTATCTGTTTTACTTTGCTTAACTGGACTCTGTCCTATCCAATTTAAGGGTTTTAAAAAAAGGTCTGGACAAGTTCCTGGAGGAAAAGTCCATAGTATGTCATTGGGATGGACATGAACGAAGCCACTGCTTGTGCTGGGATTGGTAGCATTGCATGTTGCTGCTCTTTGAGATTCTGCATGGAATGTTGTTACTCTTTAGGATTCCAGAATCTTTCTATTCTTTGAGGTTCTACATGGAATATTGCTACTCTAAGATTCTGCATGGAATCTTGTTACTCTTTAGGATTCCAGAATCTTTCAATTTTGGGGGGTTCTACATGGAATATTGCTACTCTAAGATTCTGCATGGAATCTTGTTACTCTTTAGGATTCCAGAATCTTTCTATTCTTTGAGGTTCTACATGGAATATTGCTACTCTAAGATTCTGCATGGAATCTTGTTACTCTTTAGAATTCCAGAATCTTGCTATTCTTTGGGGTTCTACATGCAATGTTGCTACTAATTGGGTTTCTGCCAGGTTGTAAGCTCCTTTGAGCAGGGACTGTCCTTCTATGTTAAATTGTACAGCGCTGCGTAACCCTAGTAGTGCTTTAGAAATGTCAAGTAGTAGTAGTAGTAGTACCTGAGACCTGGATTGGCCACTGTTGGAAGCAGGATACTGGGCTTGATGGACAATCAGTCTGCCTCAGTATGGCTATTTTTATGTTCTTAAAACGCTCATAGTTGCTCATCAGAAAGTTTTAAATGCACATAAAGATTCACACCTGTTCCCGAGCTGCTGTAAATGTCCACACCTGCATTGTAGACATGATTTCTGCCACTTACACTAGCATTTTATGCTTCTATTTCATTCCTGTGTTAGCCAAATACGTGCAGTTCTGTTCATTCTTACTACATTGCATAAAAATAGATGGGAACAGTGGGATATTCAGGTCATTCTTTGCTGTGTCCCTCAGCCTTCTCCCGCCTCGTTTGATCATTTCACACCATTGTTGTTGGAATTCCATGTATTTATTTTTCAGTCCTAAAACTTCCTAAAGCCTGACCTCCCATGTGCACTGCTCGACTCAGGCCGGGCAGACTTGCCTTAATTGTTTCCATGGTCACATGCAATGTCTCCAGCATGTTGTTTTTACATGCCATTGGGAAGGAAACATGCTATACGCCCTCAGGCAAAAGAGCAATAAAGCAGAGTTATTCAATCTACAGTAAAAGTCATTGGGAGAAATTCATGTTTGATGGATCACAGTATAGCTGTTTATTGATTGATGCTATAAGCTGGTCTGTGGTTTGCAGAACATTAGCAGAATGAAATGATTACCCATTTACAGAGTGCTTATGTTCGGGCTCAGGCTGAAGTATGCATTAAGGGCTGCTGTGTAGTGCTCTTAAAGTTTCTTTGATTACTTGATCAAAACCAGTTATCGAGGATCCTAGTGGGTGACTTGTCATGCACTACTGAATCGTTGCAGATGGAAATTGAAAGTTTAGAACCCTGTTTTTTACACAAGACAACAGCCCTTTCATGTCCGTTATGGGAATCAGTGGCATGTTCCAGCTGCAATGTTAGTAATAGATGAGTCCAAATTATTTTCTCATCCTGCCTCACCAAAACAAGGAAGAGGCGCTCCTGCATACACACATGCATTGTATCAGTACCACCGATCTGATACTTCCTCTCTTTAATATCAGAAGTCATGGAATCACTGTTGATCTCCTATTAAGGTTTAAAAATTGCTTGTCTTGTATGGAAGTTACTAGGAAAAAAGGCCTTTTCTGACACCAATGAAACGGGCGCTAGCAAGGTTTTCCTCGGAGTGTGTGTGTTTTACAGAGTGTGTGTGAGAGTGAGTGTGTGATATAGAGAGAGTGAATGTATGAGTGTGTGTGACAGAGAGAGAGTGAATGTGTGAGTGTGTGTGACAGAGAGAGTGAGACTGCGTGCGAGTGTGTGTGAGAATGAGAGTGTGTGCCAGGGGCCCCCTCCCTCCCACCCACCCAGTTTCAGTGTCCGTACGCCCCCACCTTCCAAGTTCCAGAGTCCGCCCTCCCTCCCACCCACCCAGTTCCCGGGTTGTTGCCCCCCTCTCCCTCCCAGTTTCATGGTCCGCCTGGCCCCCCTCCAAGTTCCTGGGTCCACCCTCCCTCCCACCTACCCACCCATCCAGTTCCTGGGTCGTTGCCCCCCTCTCTTCCTCCCTCCCAGTTCCAGGGTAGTTGCCCCCCCTGTTCCTCCCCCCTCCATCCACCCTGCGATGTTTAATTGCAAAATTAGGGCACTATGATTGTGTGTGTGAGAATGAGACTGTGTGCCAGGGCCTCCCCCACCACCCAGTTCCCACCCACCCAGTTCCAGGGTCGTTGCCCCCCTCCCTCCCTCCCAGTTCCAGAGTAGTTGCCCCCCTCCCCCCCCTTCTATGCACCCTTTGATTTTTAATTTGTATATTTGTGAGCTGTGTAGTTTTAGAGAACGCACCTGCAACGTTGTGAAGCTGACTCCGTGGCTTCATTGAAGTGAAGGGTTAAAAAGTTTTATTACCTTCCTAAATCTGTAACCATCTCTCTCGGCCCCGCTCTTGCGCCTCTGATAGGTCCGCTGCCCTCAACGTCATAACGTCATAAGGTCATAATTAGATTGTAAGCACTTTGAGCAGGGACTGTCTTTCTTCTATGTTTGTGCAGCGCTGCGTACGCTTTGTAGCGCTATAGAAATGCTAAATAGTAGTAGTAGTAGTGGGGGCCGAGAGAGATGGTTACAGATTTACGGAGCTAACGAACCTTACGAACCCTTCACTTAAGTGAAGCCAATGAGTCAGCTTCAGAACGTTGGAGGTGCTTTTATTATTGTACAGATGATGCCCCAGATTGAGTTACTGACATTGTACTTTCAGGCCTGGTTGAATCATACTGAAAAGTAACAAAGTAATGGGATGGGGTGGGGGGAGTTATCAATGTGGGCTACTGTTAAGATATGTTATTTTACTGTTGACTCCAATTACTACTAACTAGGTCTCTGCATAAAATGAGACCTGCCCTAAAACAAAATGAGTTAGTGGTAAAATAACCCATGTTAACAGTAGACCAGATTGATAACCCCTCCCCCCCCTCCCCCCCCCCCCCCCCCCCCCCACACACACACACACACTTTAGTGTGAAGCGTTTCAGCCTCTGGTAACCAGAGCTGATATTGTGATGTCATAATGCCTCATTCCACCAGTGCCTAAGAACCAACCACATCAGTGATGTCACAATGGCTTGTTTGTCCTATACTTGGCTCACTTTTATTACATATAGCAGTGATATAAATATGGGCTACTGTTAAGACCTATTATTTTACTATCAACCCCAGTTATTAGTATCTAGGTCTCTTCGATATAACCTACACTGGCTCCCCATTAAAGACTGTATTACCTTCAAAATCTGCTCATTGACTCACAAGATAATTTATGGGGAAGCCCCAGCATAGATTTGATAGATCTACCATCAAGAAATGCTTTGGTGACTGTTCGATCCTACCTTACTCTACATTACCCAAGCTGCAAGTCTGTTAAATACAAACTGTTCTTTTCATCTTCCTTCTCCTACGTCAGCCCAAAGTCATGGAACGTCCTACCAAGGCATCTAAAAGTGATTGACGACCACCAGCTATTCAAGAAATTCTTAAAAACATTTTTATTCGAGAAAGCATATCCCCCCCAATTAACGCTCCGTCTTCACCTTCCTCATATTACCTATACCTGTTTATCCAACGTGTTATGCCCTCATGTTCTTTCCCGTCCTTCAGACTTCTGTGTCATTACTCTCCTTATATTGTAACCTTTTGTAACATTGTAAGCTACATTGTGCTCGCTCTAGTGGGAAAATGTGGGGTATAAATGTACCAAAAATAAATAAATAAAATGGGTCCTGTACTGTTAGTGCTAAAATAACACATCGTAGCAGAATCCCAAATTGAATATTATGCCCCTAAGGGAGATGCAGAGACACTATGGACAGCTGTGAGGCTTCTTTCTTTCAAGCGTCAATAGAATGCCAAAGACAAGAAGAATCTACTATTTTTCGGGAGCATTCCAGTCTCTTCTCTTGTACTTAAATCTGATAGATCCTAAAATTCTCACTAGTGTTGTTGCCTAACTTAGCTCGAAATTGATACTCTGATCTGACGCTAGTTAATCTCTTAACTCATTCAATTTGCATTCTTCACTTTACAGACCTTGTTTATCTACATTAACAGAAAGTAGCTCCTCTTTGGGCTACCCATTTTAGACCAGTGGCTCACTTAATTTCAGATTCCTGTTCCAGAAACTGACATGGATTCTCCCAGCGGGGGAAGGGATTCTCCTTTTCAAGGCACAAAATGAACTATCGACGTTCAGGAAGACATTTTACACAAAATAGTGGTGATAACATTTCTTCAGATCAAATAGCATATATATATATATATATATATATATATATACACATTTCTTCACATTAACAGCATATGTACATCTTGGTGAACTTGTAAGATGCACTGCGCCAAATCGACAAGTTAAAGAGTGATAAATCACCTGGACTGGATGGAATACATTCCAGGGTTCTGAAAGAACTCGAACATGAAATTGCTGATCTGCTATTAGTGATCTGTAACCTGCCATTAAAATCGTCCATAGTACCTGAATATTTGAGGGTGGCCAAAGTAACACCGATTTTTAAAAAGGGTTCCAGTGGTCATCTGGGAAATTACCGACTGGTAAGCCTGATGTCAGTGCCGGGCAAGATAGTGGAAACTATTATAAAGAATAAAATTACAGAACAAGTAGACAAACACGGTTTAATGGGACTGAGGCAGCATGGGTTCAGCCAAGGGAAGTCTTGCCTCACCAATTTGCTTCATTTCTTTGAAGGCATGAATAAACACGTGGATAATGGTGAGCTGGTTGATGTAGTGTATCTAGATTTTCAGAAAGCTTTTGACAAAATTCCTCATGAGAGACTCATGAGAAAATTAAAAAGTCATGGGATAGGAGGCAATGTTCTTCTGTGGATTAGGAATTGGTTATTAGATAGAAAACAGAGGGTAAGATAAATGGTCATTTTTCTCAATGGAGGAGGGTGAATAGTGGAGGAGGGTGAATAGTGGAGTGCGACAGGGATCTGTACTGGGATTGGTTCTATTTAACATATTTATAAATGATTTGGAAATTGGAACGACGAGAGAGGTGATTATATTTGCAGATGACACAAAACTATTCAAAGCTGTCAAAACACATATGGATTGTGAAAAATTGCAGGAAGACCTTAGGAAACTGGAAGACTGGGCAGTCAAATGACAGATAGAATTTAATGTGGACAAATGCAAAGTGATGCACATTGGGAAGAATAATCCAAATCATAGTTACATGATGCTAGGTTTGACCTTAGGAGTCAGCACTCAAGAAAAAGATCTAGGTGTCATTGTAGACAATACGCTGAAATCTTCTGCTCAATGTGAGGCAGTGGCCAAAAAGTAAACAGGATGCTGGGAATTATTAGGAAAAGGATGAAAAAATAAGACCAAGAATATTATAATGCCTCTGTATTGCTCTATGATGCATTTATTGCATTCAATTGTGGTTGCCATATCTAAAAAAAGATATAGCAGAATTAGAAAAGGTTCAAAGAAGAGCAACCAAACTGATAAAGGGGACGGAACGCCCCCGTATGAGGGAAAGCTAAAGAGGTTAGGGCTTTTCAGCTTGGAGAGAGACAACTGAGGGGAATATGGTTGAGATCTGTAAAATCCTGAGTGGTATGGAATGGGTAAAAGTGAATCATTGCTTCACTCATTCAAAAAGTACAAAGACCAGGGGACTCTGAATGAAACTACATGGAAATACTTTTAAAACAAATAGGAGGAAATATTTTTTCACTCTAAGAATAGTTCAGCTCTGGAACTTGTTGCTAGAGGATGTAGTAACAGCGGTTAGCGTATCTGGGTTTAAAAAAGGTTTGGACAAGTCACTGCTTGCCCTAAGATTTGTAGCTTGGAATGTTGCTACGCTTTGAGATTCTGCATGGAATCTTGTTACTCTTTAGGATTCCAGAATCTTGCTATTCTTTGGGGTTCTACATGGAATTTTGCTACTCTTTGAAATTCTGCATGGAATCTTGTTACTCTTTAGGATTCCAGAATCTTGCTGTTCTTTGGGGTTCTATATGGAATGTTGCTACTCTTTGAGATTCTGCATGGAATCTTGTTACTCTTTAGGATTCCAGAATCTTGCTATTCTTTGGGGTTCTATATGGAATATTGTTACTATCTGGGTTTCTGCCAGGTGCTTTTGACCTGGATTGGCCACTATTGGAAGCAGGACACTGGGCTAGATGGACCATCGGTCTGACCCGGTGTGGTTATTCTTATGTTCTTATGTTTAGGGTCCTCTGTAGCTGCTGCCATTCCATGCTGCATTCAGTAACAATTCTGAATTTTTTCCTTTCCATCATTGCAGGTTCCTCTCTGGCTCTTCTCTCTGCTGGGGGAGTTGGTGCTTCTACTCCTGATGTTCTTGGTAAGTAAGTCTTCATGTATATTTTTTTTCCCTGTTTTGGCAGGATTCTTCTTTTTCCATACCTATCTTGAATCTACCTGGTTTTCTGCTTTCTTTTTCATTGCCTTCTTCTTCTGAAAGTTTCTACCAGCTATATATAACTGATTCGACAGTGGGCACCAGGATGGCACCACAATATGCCAACCTTTTAATGACACAACCAGAAGAAGCAGTTTGAATACATAGCAGACTAAACTCTGAAAATACTACCAGAATTATTTTTATGATTTGGGCTGAGGGAAAATACACTCTCCAACCATTCTACAGTTATTTTAATGCATCCAGTCCTTCAATCTCATTCAAATGTAATTATTGCACAGAAAAAGTCAATTTGTTTTTATCAACCGTGGCCATATACAGACATCTATATATAGGAAGCTGGCTGATAGATGCAGCTACCTCCACAATTCCAGCTTCCACTCTTCACGTATAAAAAAAGTTCATTGTACACAGCTAAGTCATATAATATCATCATATCTGCTCTGAGATAAACACCTCAAAATTCTGACTCAATCTTTCAAACAAAAAGGCTACAACCCCAAAATAATCTCCAAGAATGCTCTCTTTTCCCTTAACACTCTTTTTGGTCCCCTTTATAAAAGCATACAATCCAGAACTGGAAAAGCTTTTCTGAGAAAAATTTTAAAAGACCTAGTGGCCCTTTTACAGAGTGGCGGTAAGCCCAACGCAGGCTTACCGCTCGCTTTTTCGGGACTACCACTGGCCCAACATGGCTGCCGGTGGTAGTCCTGCTCCGAGCACACGCCATTTCTGGGGGGGGGGGGGACCGCCCAGAAATGGCTTGTGCAGTGATAGCCTGGCGGTAATCGGGCATCGCTGCACGTTATCCGGTTACCGCTGAGTTAGCGCAGGAGCCCTTTTCGCCACCACATGGCCATGCGCTAGGAGTTCTCTTACTGCATGGCACTGTGTGCCTGGAGTCTTTTTACCTGTTGCGGTAAGAAGGGCCCTGGCACGTGGGAAAAATGGCCCCTACTGCCAGCGCAGGGGCCTTTTCCCCACAGCTTGGTAAAAGGACACCCTAGAGCAGTGTCAGGGATGGGATATCATTTCAAATGAATGTGGTTCATTGATAAGAGTTTCACACCATCCTAGAGGTACAGGACAAATATATTCCGCGTATTAGAAAAAGAGGAAAAAAGACCAAACGTCAGCCAGCGTGGCTGAACAGTAAGGTAAAGGAAGCCATTAGAGCCAAAAAAACAATCCTTCAGAAAATGGAGAAGGGAACCGACTGAAAATAATAAGATAAAACATAAGGAATGCCGAGCCAAATGCAAAGCGGAGATAAGGAGGGAAAAAAAGGACTTTGGAAAAAAAAGTTAGAGTTAGACATTGAACATTATTAAAAAATTATTATTATTATTATTATTTTTTTTTTGGGGGGGGGGGGGGTTGCTGGGTTCTTGAAGCCTGGATTGGCCGCTGTCGGAGACAGGATGCTGGGCTTGATAGACCCTTGGTCTTTTCTCAGTATGGCGGTGTTATGTGCTTATGTACTATTTGCTCATACCTGCTAATTCTATATATGGAGCTCAAAATTGTACGTGCAGTTGGGCGCGTGCTCAATTTACATGCCCAATTTAATTGCATAACGAGCCAATTAACGCCAATAATTGTGTGCAAAGTTTTAGATGCAGATCCGAAAAGGGGGGTGTGGTTGTTGGAGGGGCTTGGGTGGGTCAAGGGCATTCCTACAATTTGCGCACAGTTTTACAGAATAAGGCAGCTCCACGTCTAAATTAAGTGCAAGGATTTCCACCAGGTTTCAGTCGGTGCAGATCCTTGTGCTCAAAATTGGATGCGGACCCCAGCGGTACACGCATTCTGTAAATAGCGCCCAGTTTGGATCACCATTTATAGAATAGTGATTAGCATTCATTTTTGTTCTATGCTGATGTATCAGCGCCATACACTGAATCTCGCACATACCCCTGGTTTCTGTATAGCACGACTTAAATTGCGCATGCAAGTCCAGTCATGTTCTGGATTTTCGCGTGCAATTTAAATTAATTAACAAGCAATCATTGACACTAATTGGCGTTAATTAGAATTTATGCGCACAACTGCCTAAGCATTTTCTAAAAAAGTGATGTGTTAAAAATTCTCATAGTTGAAAAGGGGGCGTGGGAATGGGCGGGTCACGGGAATTTCTAAAATCTACGCAGATTGTTATAGAATATACCTGGTCCAGACCGAATTTACACGTTGGCATTTTACACCAAGTTTTACTTGGCGTAAATGCTCGCGACTAAATTTAGTCACGCAGTTGGGTGCTCAGCGTATTTTATAAACCATGTGGAAATTTAGGCATACTTGATAGAATACGCCAAGGTGTATTTTGTTTTGGCGCCGATTTTTTTAGGTGTGATATATAGAACCTAGTCTATAGTGTACACGCTTCGTAAAGAGTCTGCAGTGCTTGCAACGATGTGATGATGCTGGCAGCAAGTGGGAATTCAGAGCTCAAGGACCGGTGTTAAAAATTGTTGGAACGGCTGGAAGGGTTGAGCTTAAGAGTGCGTTTAGGTGCAGAACGCTGGAACCTGTCTGGGAGGACAGTTTTCTGATTCCTTATGGGAGTACTTTTGGGGCAGAGCATATCCCTAGCCGCTATTCCAGGAGGATGAATTACTGGAAGAGATATTCCCTGCTCCACCATGCTAACCATCTGATAAGCACCAATCTGAAGCAAATATTTGTGAAAACCAAACTCCCAACCGAAGCCCAAAAAGAAGAGAATGGCACACATCCTAGCAATATACCAAGCTGCAAACTGTGCCAGCATCTTTTACAGGACCCTCACAGTCACTCACATGAGAAAAACATTCAACGTACTCTTCTCCAAATGCAGTAAATATAATTTGGTTCAGAAAACGTGAAGAAGGAACCTACATTGAAGAAATGGGACAGAGGCTAAAGACAAGAATCAACTCACGTACCTTATTAAACACTACAAAGCTTATACCAGGGTGACACCATAGTGGGAGAAGTGTTTGAAAGACCAGAAAACTGCATCAATGATTTTATGGTCAGAATACTTAACGGAAAATTTGAAAGAATCCAGGAATATAAAACCTTTGAACTTAAGATGATGGAATATCTTGAGGGCATCAACCTATACCAGGGGCGTAGCCAGACCTCGTGGTGGGAGGGGGGCCACAGCGCGAGGTGGGGGGCACATTTTGGTCTGCCGCCCCCCCCCCACCACCTCGCCGCCCTGCTGCTCCCTACCCACTGCTGCAGCAAATACCGTGGCTGGCGGGGGTCCCAACCCCCACCAGCTGAAGCCTTCTCAATTTCACTAAAAGGGACATGCATGATGTGAGGGGTAAGAGAGAGCAGGGCAGGCAACGCGGTGGTGCCGGAGACTGGCGCTGGACAAGGCTTCAGCTGGTGCCAGCAAAACCAGGGGCCCAGAGGAAGTTTTTTGGGGAGCCCAGGCCCCCCATAGCTACCCCACTGAACTATACTACTTTGCCACCTTTTGATCACCCATCTTTCTCTCCCTGTTTCTCACTCCTCTCTCCCCTCCCCCCACACCACCACTAGCTTTCCCCATGAGACTTGGAATGCTTTTCTATTTCACTTATATATTCTGATATTGTCAACTTTTGTCATTTCTATGTCAAAAATGAATGCTAGTCAAAAACTCAGTGGCGTACCAAGGGGGGGGGGGGGGCGGTGGGGGCGGTCCGCCCTGGGTGCACGCCGCTGGGGGTGCCGCACGCGCACCTGTGGGCTCCGAGTTCGCTACGCTAACTTCGCTGGTTCGCTGCAGCTCCCTCCCTCTGCCCCGGAACAGGTTACTTCCTGTTCCGGGCAGGTTACTTCCTGTTCCGGGGCAGAGGGAGCTGCAGCGAAACAGCGAAGTTAGTGTAGCGAACTTGGAGCCCACAGGCGTGCGCCGTGGCACCCCCCCCCAGCGGCGTGCACCCGGGGGGGGGTCATTTCGCCGGGGGGAGGTGTCATTTCACGGGGGGGGGGGGGGGCGCTGCACCCGTGGGGGGGGGGGGGGGCGCATCGGCGATCCGCCCCGGGTGTCATCGAGGGTAGGAACGCCACTGCAAAAACTGTACTGTGGTTCCAGTAAAAAAAAGGTATCATATCTTCTTTTTATTTCTCTTAACTACCAACAAGCACATGACTCTTTTCTCTCTGGCTTATGGAGATGTATCAGGCAACAGAGTCAGATTCTAACCCTTTGACCCTTCCTCTCTATAATGTCCCTTCTCTAATACATGTTGACCTCTCAACTTTACTCTGCCTCCTTCCCAATATATTTTATTAAGTGCTGTAAAACTGCTTTGATATAAACATTATAGAAGGTGGCGTATCAAGCTTCGAAATAAACTGAACACCGTCGGTCCTTTGATTTCAGTTTTAGGTTTTGTTTCTTTCCATCTTTGCAGGTGTCTCTTTGGTCTTGTTGCTGCTGGTGTTGAGATGCTGGGTTGACTCCTGCTTTTTTTGCTATAATTCTGCCATAACCTAAAGCATGCAGGGCAAGAGTGTCGGGTTCTGCAGTGGTAAGTGTCCACCCCAAAGAGCTTACCATAGATTACTGCGCCTTGCTATGCATGACATCCATGGCTATAGTTTCCTTTTATGTGGAATTCTACACATGCCATACAAAAAGCGATTACTGTTCTGTTAAGAAAAACGCGCACCCCCAAAGAGTTTACACAATAGAAACTAAACTATTTCCAACTTACCCAGTAGCCCTCAGCCACCATACTTCCCTTCTGTGAAATCTAGCCAAGCACTGACCGAGAGGGGATATAGAAGTTATGGCGGTATCCTGCAACCATTAAAGCAACATTTAGGATCTGCACATAAAGGGGTCATGGATTTGATATACTGCCTTTCTGAGGTACCACAAACAGGTTTACAGGGGAATTCTATAAGTCAGTGTTTCCCCAAGTGCAGTCCAGGTTTTCAGGATATCTACAATGAATATGCATGATCTTAATTTGCATATACTGCCTCCGTTACATGCAAATCTCTTTCATGCATATTCATTGTGGATATCCTGAAAACCTAACTGGCAAGGGGTACTGTGGATTGGACTTGGGAAACACTGCTATAAATGAATTGGGTGTACAAGTTTGAGCATGCACGCAATTTATTTAAATAACAAGCCTATTAGTGCCAATAACTGGGTGCTAACAATCAACTGTTGGCGTTAACCGCCAACAACTTGGATTTACACACCCATCTTGCTAAGCGCTATTCTATAAAGATGTGTGCGTCAATCCTTTAGCACACAACTGAAAGGGTGCATGGCCATGGGAGGGGCTTGGGCACTCAGGGGCGCTCACTAAAGATGTGTGCACTATCATTATATATGATTACACTTTCTTACACTTATCCATTAAGCAACACTTCGAAAAAGAGTGTAATCATATATAATGGATACTGCATAGAGACTTAGTAGTGATTTATGTCTACAACATCACCTAGAATAACTTTTGACCATAGATACTAGAAGTGGATTTAGGTCTGTGGCACTATAAGGTTTTTTGGCCAATGATGATGAGAAGACCGTTAGGTCTGTTTAAGCTCCGCGAGATTGTTCTTTATCTTGGAGCTCTTTGAGGCCATTTTCCTTTAAACAAAGTCATTTTTCGATTACTGGATTTTTTTTTAATTGTTGACTACCCATTAGGCTACTCCTTCACTCCGTTCCACAGAACGTAAATATAGAGGAAATGGTGGTGCTGCGTGTTGTGGCCATTTTTCTACCCATCAGGTGTGCTGAGACTAACAGGAGGAGTGGCCTAGTGGTTAGGGTGGTGGACTTTGGTCCTGGGGAACTGAGGAACTGAGTTCTATTCCCACTTCAGGCACAGGCAGCTCCTTGTGACTCTGGGCAAGTCACTTAACCCTCCATTGCCCCATGTAAGCCGCATTGAGCCTGCCATGAGTGGGAAAGCGCAGGGTACAAATGTAACAAAAATAAAATAGATACTATTGGAGATTCTACATGGAATGTTGCTATTCCACTAGCAACATTCCATGTAGAAGGCTGCACAGGCTTCTGTTTCTGTGAGTCTGACGTCCTGGACGTACGTGCAGGACGTCAGACTCACAGAAGCAGAAGCCTGCGCGGCCACATTGATGATCTGCAAGGGCCGACTTCTACATGGAATGTTGCTACTATTGGAGATTCTACATGGAATGTTGCTACTGTTGGAGATTCTACATGGAATGTTGCAATTCCACTAGCAACATTCCATGTAGAAGGCTGCGCAGGCTTCTGTTTCTGTGAGTCTGACGTCCTGCACGTACGTGCAGGACGTCAGACTCACAGAAGCAGAAGCCTGCGCGGCCACATTGATGATCTGCAAGGGCCGACTTCTACATGGAATGTTGCTACTATTGGAGATTCTACATGGAATGTTGCTACTGTTGGAGATTCTACATGGAATGTTGCAATTCCACTAGCAACATTCCATGTAGAAGGCTGCGCAGGCTTCTGTTTCTGTGAGTCTGACGTCCTGCACGTACGTGCAGGACGTCAGACTCACAGAAGCAGAAGCCTGCGCGGCCACATTGGTGATCTGCAAGGGCCGACTTCTACATGGAATGTTGCTAGTGGAATAGCAACATTCCATGTAGACTCTCAAATAGTAGCAACAGTGGAGGAGTGGCCTAGTGGTTAGGGTGGTGGACTTTGGTCCTGAGGAACTGAGTTCGATTCCCACTTCAGGCACAGGCAGCTCCTTGTGACTCTGGGCAAGTCACTTAACCCTCCATTGCCCCATGTAAGCCGCATTGAGCCTGCCATGAGTGGGAAAGCGCAGGGTACAAATGTAACAAAAAAAAAAAAAACATGGGTGCAATCAGTTGCACCCATTACATGTGTTATACCAGAAAGAGCTTGGATCATTTCCCGCTATGTATGTTGCTGACCATACCTGGTGTTGTCACTGACGTGATTCTTTATGGCTGAAATGTCTTAACATGGACGAAAACCAACTATAGCCATTGGACCCAATATTCAGACCACGGGAATTAGCCGGGCTGACTCCTGCGTGGGCACTGAGCCCGGATATTTAATGCCAGGTTGTTTCCGGTGACTGGTATTGAATGTCCTGGTGTTTTTTGGCCAGTTTCAATGTAACCAGCCAAGTCGATATTCAGCGCTGGCCAGTTAAGCTGAAACTGGCCAAAGAAGGCCTGCTATTTTGGTGGCCAAATTTGGCCACCAGACTTAGTCAGTGATGTGCTGAATATTAGCAGATAGCTGGTTATATTGTGCAATATAACCAGTTACGCGCTAAGCGGTGAAGCGCTAACCTGCAATATTCAGCAGTGATCTCCCACTGAATATTACTAGATAGCCGCTTAAGCGCCATTTAATTGGCCAGGACCCGTTCCTGGCCAGTTAAATGGTTTTAAATATCAAGCAGATTGTACTTTGGAATGAGGACCTTCACCAAGCCTAGTATAATAACATAAGAACATAAGTATTGCTATACTGGGACAGACCGAAGGTCCATCAAGCCCAGTATCCTGTTTTCAACAGTTGCCAATCCAGGTCACAAGTACCTGGTTAGATCCCAGAACAGTGAAACAGATTTTATGCTCCTAGGATATGCAATGGATTTTCCCAAGTCCATCTTAATAATGGCTTATGGACTTTTTTGTAGGAAATTATCCAAACCTTTTAAAAACCCTGCTAAGCTAATTGTTTTTACCACATTCTCTGACAACGAATTCCAGAGTTTAATTACTCATTGAGTGAAGAAATATTTTCTCTGATTCATTTTAAATTTACTAATTTGCCCCCTAGTCCTAGTATTTTTGGAAAGAGTAAATAAGCAATTCACGTCTACCTGTTCTACGCACCTCAGTATTTTATAGACCTCTATCATATCACCCCTCAGCCATCTCTTCTCCAAGTTGAACAGCCCTAGCCACTTCCTCATAGGGAATTCAACCCATCCCTTTTATCATTTTTGTCACCCTTCTCTGCACCTTTTCTAATTCCACTATATCTTTTTTGAGATGCGGCGACCAGAATTGAACACAATATTTGAGGTGCGGTCGCACCATGGAGTAATACAAAGGCAATATAACATCCTCATTTTTGTTTTCCATTCCTTTCCTAATAATACCTAACATTCCATTTGCTTTCTTAGCCACAGCAGCACACTGAGCAGAAGGTTTCAACGTATCAACGACGACACCTAGATCCCTTTCTTGGTCAGTGACTCCTAACATGGAACCTTGCATGACGTAGCTATAATTTGGGTTCCCTTTCCCACATGCATCACTTTGCACTTGCTCATATTAAACGTCATCTGCCATTTAGACGCCAAGTCTCGTAAGGTCCTTTTGTAATTTTTCACAATCCTCCCGCGATTTAATGACTTTGAATAACTTTGTGTCATCAGCAAATTTAATTACCTCACTAGTTACTCCCATCTCTAGGTCATATATAAATATGTTAAAAAGGCCCCTGGGGAACCCCACTAACTACCCTTCTCCATTGAGAATACTGACCATTTAACCCTACTCTCTGTTTTCTATCTTTTAACCAGTTTTTAATCTACAATAGAACACTACCTCCTATCCCATGACTCTCCAATTTCCTCTGGAGTCTTTCATGAGGTACTTTGTCAAATGCCTTCTGAAAATCCAGATACACAATCTTGTTTGTAAACTGCTTTGAATCCCCTTGGAGAGCTAGCGGCATATAATACATGTAGAATATCCTGGTATGAGGATAACCAGCACTAACTGGATAAATGTCGATTTTCCGCTCCAAACCAAATAATTACGTTAAGCTGGATAAGCATAAGACTGCTATTAATGTGGTCTTTTTTGCCTGTTTAACTTATCCAGTTAAGTGCTGACTCTGCCCCGACTCCACCCCAGGACCTCCCACACAATAGCCAGTTTTGACTTTAGTGGTTAGAGGGGATATTCAGTAGCCCTATTTGGGTGATACCACTAACGATTCCTTTGGGGCCTGGTCAGTGTGAGCTGGATAAAAACCTCTCAACCTGTTAACTCACTTTGAGGGGCATAATCGAACGCGAACGCCTATCTCCATGGGCGTCTATGTTCGAAACGAGTACATGAAGAGGCGGGACAGTCCGTATTTTCAAAAAAATGGACGTTTTTGAGCTGGGCGTTTGTTTTTTTTTAGCGATAATGGAAACTAAAAACGCCCAGCTCAAAAACGTCCTAATCCAAGCCATTTGCTCATGGGAGGGGCCACAATTCATAGTACATTCGCCCCCCTGACATGCCAGGACACCAACTGGGCACCCTAGAGGTCAGTGCGTTGGACTTCAGACAACGCTCCCACATGCATAGCTCCCTTACCACGGGTGCTGAGCCCCGAACACCCCTCCCCCCAAACCTACTACCCACAAATGTACAACACTACTATAGCTCTTAGGGGTGAAGGGGGCACCTACATGTGGGTACAGTGGGTTTTGCAGACCTCCCATTTACCAGCACAAGTGTTACAGGTAGGGGGGGATGGGCCTGGGTCCGCCTGGCTGAAGTGCATTGCGGTACCCACTAAAAGTGCTCCAGGGACCTGCATACACGCAGGCCTCTAGGACTTGTTGCTGCTATATAACATTGGCACACCAGTTGACACCTGAAGACTAATCTCTCCGAAAACGTCCTTTATTGGAATAAGCACGCTTACTCACAGTTAACTGCAGATCAGAGGATGTGCCCCACTGGCAACGAGTCTCCCTGGTACTGAGATGAGCAGTAGGTCAGAGCTGGCAGAATGGTGTACAATGCCCTCTTTCAGCAACATTCAAGGGAAGAACTAAGTTCTGTAACGTGGCTAACACATGAAAGGGAACTAAAACTGGCTTACAAAAATGGCCACTACCGCATGGACTACAACAGGAAACACAACAGGGCACACTCTGATCCAGTAGGCAGGGGGAAAAGCACCATGGGAGAAGAGCCTACCAACTACCAACATCGTGAGCATTTGCCACAAGCTAGTGGAATCACAGAGCCCAATACCCTACACCCACCACAATGCATTGCTGATGTGACTCTGCAGTGCGCATAACAGAAAAGGTGTCACACTCACCCGAGAGCCACATCAGAACCAGGGAAAGGGTGTCAGAGGATAGAACACATTATGCTGTCATGGAGGTGGGTACGGCATTTGAGGCCGGCATGCAGGCTGGAAAAAAAGTTTGTAGAGTGGGGTTTTTTTGGTGGGAGGGGGTTAGTGACCACTGGGGGAGTCCGGGGAGGTCATCTCCGATTCCCTCCAGTGGTCATCTGGTCAGTTGGGGCACTTTTTTGGGACCTGTTTGTGAAAAAAAGGGTAAAAAAAAAGTGACCCAAAATCGCGGTAAAAACGCCTTTTTTTTCGATTATCAGCTAAAGACGCCCATCTCCCCTCGGCCGATAACCACGCCCCAGTTCCACCTTCACCACGCCTCCAACACGCCCCCGTCAACTTTACCCGTTTCTGCGATGGATTGCAGTTGGAAACGCCCAAAATCGGCTTTCGATTATACCGATTTGGGCGCCCACGGGAGAAAGACGCCCATCTCCTGATTTGGGTCGCAATATAGGCGTTTTTCTCTTTCGATTATAAGCTGGACAGTATCTCAACCCCTTTAAATTTAGTGCAATAGGTGATGGGAAGCCAGTGAGCTTCCCTGAGCAGAAGGGAAACTCTGTTGAATCTGTGCGCTTCTTCAATCAATTTAATAGCTATATTCTGTATGAGCTGGAGGCGATGCAGCAATCAGCCTGACAGGCTGTTATACAAGGAATTACAGTAATTTAACTGGCTGATGAGTAGGGTGGAAACCAAAGAAGTTAGTGCAGGGTTTGCTGCAGTAGTCTAGGTATTTTTCTTTTGCTCATTCTGTCTTGACGTGAGGAAGGGGGTTTTTACTCCCAAAAGCAAGTCAAAAAATGTATCATGTTAGCCCAATAAAAGAGATATAACCTTGTACTTTTTATTTGCATTGATTTATTAGCCGTTATGTTCAGTTTTTTCTAGCAAAAAAGGTGTGAATACTCAAATGCCAGGCCACCCTGCAATCAGTCACAGAATCTATGACAAGGCAGAATTGGTGTGTAGAGCCTGAGCTCTTTCATTAAAACTTGGGGACCATGGGTCAATTTTAGCAGACAATGGAAAAGGTGCCGGTACTCAAATGGGAGGCCACCCTTCAGGGGTGGGGTGATCACTGAGGGACCCACCCCACAATAGCCAGGCCCCCTGCAACCAGTCAGAGAATCTACGACAAGGCAGAATTGCTGTGTAGAGTCTGAGCTCTTCCATTAAAACTTGGGGACCACGGGTCAATTTTAGCAGACATTGGAAAAGATGCCGGTACTCAAATGCGAGGCCACCCTTCAGGGGTGGGGTGATCACTGAGGGACCCACCCCACAATAGCCAGGCCCCCTGCAACCAGTCAGAGAATCTATGACAAGGCAGAATTGGTGTGTAGAGCCTGAGCTCTTTCATTAAAACTTGGGTTCCATGGGTCAATTTTAGCAGACATTGGAAAAGGTGCCGGTACTCAAATGCGAGGCCACCCTTCAGGGGTGGGGTGATCACTGAGGGACCCACCCCACAATAGCCAGGCCCCCTGCAACCAGTCACAGAATCTATGACAAGGCAGAATTGGTGTGTAGAGCCTGAGCTCTTTCATTAAAACTTGGGTTCCATGGGTCAATTTTAGCAGACAATGGAAAAGGTGCCGGTACTCAGTATCCCCAAGTACCCCCTGAAAAAAAAGCCCTGCAATGTGAACACAATAAATAATAGAACATTTTAATTGACAGTGTAGGTAGGCTGTAGGCTATAAGCAAAGATTTATTTTTATTTTTTATTTATTGCATTTGTACCCCACATTATCCCACCTTTTTGCAGGCTCAATGTGGCTTACAGAGTAGGTTATGATAAAGACAGTGCCTAATTTAAATACAATTGATCAAAAGCAGAGGTAAGAGAGATGGTAGTTGAGTGGAAGCTTGTGTTTAGGTGTGTTTGGGTGAATTGGGGGAAGAGTTGTATCATTGATGGAGACTTTTGTAAGCTTTGTTAAAGAGGTGCGTTTTCAAAGCTTTGTGGAAGCTTTGCGGAAGCTTTTGCGGAAGATGGAACATATAGGTAGGTAAGACAGTAAGAGGAAGGAGGAGAGATGGCAGAAGTTTTCAGATGGCAGGGCTGGGTGATCCCTGCCAGCCACATTGTAGGTGCGCTGCTGCAGGATGGACCTGTGCCCTTCAGGGCCTACCCATGGCTATGCCACTGGTACGTTTACCCATGAAAGTTTAGGTATTCTGAACATTAAGAACACTAATGGTGTGTAATTTGAAGGTGCCCAGTAATAGATGTCACGGCCACCGCACTTACCACACCACAGGGGACCACTGTCCAGCTGCACAGATGCCCCTAACCTGATGACGAACTCATGGTCCTCGTGACGGCAGGGACACACATCCCTAAACCCCCTCAGCAGTAGAAGCCTTAGGCATGCACGTGCATTTCGGGCACATCCTTCTTGACCTGGCAATTATCAGCACTAATTGGCATTAATTATAATTTAGACGCCCTACTTACTGACTATATTCTGTAAAGTGGTGCACGTAAATTCTAATGCATGCTACCAAAAAGCGGGCGTGGCCACGGGTGTCGGAATATATGGAATAGTAAGATTAGAGAGGTAAGGAAAGCAGGCCAGTTCTGAGAGTCTTAAAAGTCAAAAGAAGAAACTTGTAGATGATCCGCTTATTAATGGGAAGGCAATGGTGTTTGATGAATAACGGAGAGACATGATCATACCTTGTTATCAAATGACACCCATTATGCCAAGCTCTTCATTAAGGGGGTCATTTCTATAAGAGACTTCGAAATGTGGAACTGCATTTACATACTCAAGTAACCTCCTAAGAAATTGCCCTGAAGATATACACGCATAAAATGTAGGCGCACATACACTTATCACTTACCTTTGGAGTACTTTTAGTAAACTGTGTTAACTGGTTTTGCACTATTTTAGACGTTAGCGCGTGCTAATTCAGATATGAAGAGCATTTTGTGTTAGGGAGTAGTAGGTTGGGCAGGTCATGGGCAGAGAATGGCCATGGAGAGTATACTGGAGTTAGTATGTGGCTCATAATGCATACTGACAATATAGTAACATAGTAACATAGTAGATGACGGCAGAAAAAGACCTGCACGGTCCATCCAGTCTGCCCAACAAGACAAACTCATATGTGCTAGTTTTTGTGTATATCTTACCTTGATTTGTAACTGTCATTTTCAGGGCACAGACCGTACAAGTCTGCCCAGCACTATCCCCGCCTCCCAACCACCAGCCCCGCCTCCCACCACCGGCTCTGGCACAGACCGTACAAGTCTGCCCAGCACTATCCCCGCCTCCCAACCACCAGCCCCGCCTTCCACCACCGGCTCTGGCACAGACTGTATAAGTCTGCTCAGCACTATCCCCGCCTCCCAACCACCAGCTCTGCCACCCAATCTCGGCTAAGCTCCTGAGGATCCATTTCTTCTGAACAGGATTCCTTTATGTTTATCCCACGCATGTTTGAATTCCATTACCGTTTTCCTCTCCACCACCTCCCGCGGGAGGGCATTCCAAGCATCCACCACTCTCTCCGTGAAAAAATACTTCCTGACATTTTTCTTGAGTCTGCCCCCCTTCAATCTCATTTCATGCCCTCTAGTTCTGCTGCCTTCCCATCTCTGGAAAAGGTTCGTTTGTGGATTAATACCTTTCAAATATTTGAACGTCTGTATCATATCACCCCTGTTTCTCCTTTCCTCCAGGGTATACAATTGAGTACTTAGCCACTCCTAAATAGGAGATGCTAATTACATCCACCTCAATTGCAAGCAGAGTACCGTATGTTAATGAACATTTTAACGTGGGTTCTGCATAGGACGTGCTGGGCATGTCCCCAAATATTTTCTGTGTTAATTGTGCACTTACTGCATATTAATTTCTTGTATTAAGGCACTATAACTGCAAAATATAATGTATTTTACTGAAAGGACCCCCTTTATGAGATACAGGTGTGGGTGCTTCCACTCTCTGAGAATATGAGAGATGGGGGTACGATTGGCACATATGTGCATATATTATAAAACACATGCAAAATGTGCCTATTTTTACTAGCGATGGGCGACGAAAGCTACTACTACTACTTATCATTTCTATAGCGCTACTAGACGTACACAGCGCTGTACGCTTGAACATGAAGAGACAGTCCCTGCTCGACAGAGCTTACAATCTAATCAGGACAGACAAACAGCACACATAAGGGATAAGGACAAAGAGTAGCAAGATTCCGGAATCCCAAAGAGTAGCAAGATTCCAGAATCCCAAAGAATAGCAACATTCTGTGCAGAATCCCAAAGAGTAGCAAGATTCTAGAATCCCAAACACTACTACTACGTTTCATTTCTATAGTGCTACTAGACGTACGCAGCGCTGTACACTTGAACATGAAGAGACAGTCCCTGCTCGACAGAGCTTACAATCTAATCAGGACAGACAAACAGCACACATAAGGGATAAGGACAAAGAGTAGCAAGATTCCGGAATCCCAAAGAGTAGCAAGATTCCAGAATCCCAAAGAGTAGCAAGATTCCAGAATCCCAAACACTACTACTACTTATCATTTCTATAGTGCTACTAGACGTACGCAGCGCTGTACACTTGAACATGAAGAGACAGTCCCTGCTCAACAGAGCTTACAATCTAATCAGGACAGACAAACAGCACACATAAGGGATAAGGACAAAGAGTAGCAAGATTCCGGAATCCCAAAGAGTAGCAAGATTCCAGAATCCCAAAGAATAGCAACATTCTGTGCAGAATCCCAAAGAGTAGCAAGATTCCAGAATCCCAAACACTACTACTACTTATCATTTCTATAGTGCTACTAGACGTACGCAGCGCTGTACACTTGAACATGAAGAGACAGTCCCTGCTCGACAGAGCTTACAATCTAATCAGGACAGACAAACAGCACACATAAGGGATAAGGACAAAGAGTAGCAAGATTCCGGAATCCCAAAGAGTAGCAAGATTCCAGAATCCCAAAGAATAGCAACATTCTGTGCAGAATCCCAAAGAGTAGCAAGATTCCAGAATCCCAAACACTACTACTACTTATCATTTCTATAGCGCTACTAGACGTACGCAGTGCTGTACACTTGAACATGAAGAGACAGTCCCTGCTCGACAGAGCTTACAATCTAATCAGGACAGACAAACAGCACACATAAGGGATAAGGACAAAGAGTAGCAAGATTCCGGAATCCCAAAGAGTAGCAAGATTCCAGAATCCCAAAGAATAACAACATTCTGTGCAGAATCCCAAAGAGTAGCAAGATTCCAGAATCCCAAACACTACTACTACGTTTCATTTCTATAGTGCTACTAGACGTACACAGCACTGTACACTTGAACATGAAGAGACAGTCACTGCTCGACAGAGCTTACAATCTAATCAGGACAGACAAACAGCACACATAAGGGATAAGGACAAAGAGTAGCAAGATTCCGGAATCCCAAAGAGTAGCAAGATTCCAGAATCCCAAAGAGTAGCAAGATTCCAGAATCCCAAAGAATAGCAACATTCTGTGCAGAATCCCAAAGAGTAGCAAGATTCCAGAATCCCAAACACTACTACTACTACTTATCATTTCTATAGCGCTACTAGACGTACGCAGCGCTGTACACTTGAACATTAAGAGACAGTCCCTGCTCCACAGAGCTTACAATCTAATTAGGACAGACAAACAGGACAAACAAGAGATAAGGGAATATTAAAGTGAGGGTGATAAAATAAGGGTTCTGAACAAGTGAATAAGGGGTAGGAGTTAAAAGCAGCATCAAAAAGGTGGGCTTTTAGCTTAGATTTGAAGACGGCCAGAGATGGAGCTTGACGTACCGGCTCAGGAAGTCTATTCCAGGCATATGGTGCAGCAAGATAAAAGGAACGGAGTCTGGAGTTAGCGGTGCAGGAGAAGGGTGCAAATAAGAGAGATTTACCCAGTGAACGGAGTTCCTGTGGAGAAATGTAGGGAGAGAGAGTGGAGAGGTACTGAGGAGCTGCAGAGTGAATGCACTTATAGGTCAATAAGAGGAGTTTGAACTGTATGTGGAAACGGATAGGAGCTCTTTTGGTTCATGTCGTTTCCCATGTCATTTAGGGAAATGTTTGTTTTCTTCAGGGGTTTGCACTATTCTATAACTTACGTGTCCAACTTTGTGCACTAGGTGGAAATTTACTGCATGCAACTTTACAGAAATGACCCTGTAAGTCTAGCTTTGGCTGCTACTGTGACCCAGGATTATGACTATTCATGTCTCCATCAAAGGAATGGGACAAAAAAAAACCATGAACTAGGGCTGCATTTCCTCTCAGCTTTCCTAACATCTTTTTTTTTTCAGTGGGTTCAGAATACTCAGAAAAATGCAGAATTCTTAGCTGCTTCTCCAGGCAGGTGTAATAGAGGCCTCCTTCAAGGAGAAATACATTCAGTGGAAGCAGACCATGAGCTGGCACCCATTCCTCACAATGACAGAATTCATTTGTTTAGAACTTTGCTTTGAAGTGTCAACTTGTTCACTAGGGAGTAGGGCAAAAGGCGACCAGATTTATTTTAGGCCTTCAGAAATAAAAGTCTAGACTACCAATCCCGGCTGCTCCTTCCTCATCAGCACAAAATTATCAAGAGACGTACAATTTTATAAATGCCTTATTCCGATTCTTCTCACACAAGCCAATGAAGCCTTCAGCAGAAGCATTGTGCAACATCCCTCTTCCTGCTTTATTAATAGTTATGGCTTCACCTTGACTTTTCTGGTCTCTTTGGTCCCACATGTGCTTGACTATTGCCCAGCAACGTTTTTTAGGTTGGAATAAAAGAGAAAGATCTGCCTGTAAGCTAAAATGTATAAAGAATGGTGCACGCTGAGAGGAGGGAAGTCGTCTTTCAGAAAGTTAAAATAATGACAGAAGCAAATGAATGATTGCCTCAAAGACTTGTGATGAATTAAACAAGTGGGGAAAGCATGCAGGTCATGGCTGATGAAATTCTGTCTGTGTGCAGCTTCTCTCATAAAAATGCATTGGGCCATTTTTTTTTTTTTTTGTGGAGCTTATTTCTCAAGAACCCCCAGATCAATCTAGCCCCTTTTTTTGAACTTAAAGCATGTTTTTGTTGGTCTTTTCCTCATACCAGGTTTGGCCTCATTTTGTTAAACATATTTTTAGAGAGTTTTGCATAAGTACCTGTAAACAATATTTAAACTGCTTTGGTTGTACCACAGAAAGGTGGCATATTAATTTTTGTTACATTTGTACGCTGCGCTTTCCCACTCATGGCAGGCTCAATGCAGCTTACATATTGTATACAGATACTTATTTGTACCTGGGGCAATGGAGGGTTAAGTGACTTGCCCAGAGTCACAAGGAGCTGCCTGTGCCTGAGGTGGGAATTGAACTCAGTTCCTCAGGACCAAAGTCCACCACCCTAACCACTAGGCCACTCCTCCACTTCCTTACACTTTCCCTTTCCTGACAGACTCAAGCCCTCATGTATAACTCTTCCCAACGTGGAACAAAAGACAAAGAGCAGACCTTGCTGAAGAAAATGCAGTCATTATTAATGCTCCCAGGATACACTCTCATATGCCCGACATGGCCATGTTTCGCCTAGAATACAGGTTGCATCAGGGGCATACAATACCAGTTGGTGCAAATCTAAACACTCCCTCAACATGGATCAGTGTGTATCTTCCTGGGTCCATTTGGAACAGGGAAAAAAAAAGGACTACATTTTCTTCAGGAAGGGCTGCTCTTTGTCTTTTGTTCCACAGTGGATATTGTAGACCGATTACCTTCTTGCTTTCCTAACTCTTGCCAACTACTGTTGGGTTATGCTTTTTGTGTTCAGATTCTCCGAGTCCACCTGCTGGCGTCTGATATTTGCAATTTTGTTTTGAATATGTGGAGTTTATTCCTAAGTGGTGCCGCATCTCAAAAAAGATATAGTGGAATTAGAAAAGGTGCAGAGAAGGGCGACGAAAATGATAAAGGGGATGGGACGACTTCCCTATGAGGAAAGGCTAAAGCGGCTAGGGCTCTTCAGCTTGGAGAAAAGGCGGCTGAGGGGAGAAATGATAGAGGTCTATACAATAATGAGTGGAGTTGAACGGGTAGATGTGAAGCGTCTGTTCACACTTTCCCAAAATACTAGGACTAGGGGGCATGCGATGAAGCTACAATGTAGTAAATTTAAAATGAATCAGAGAAAATCTTTCTTCACTCAACGTGTAATTAAACTCTGGAATTTGTTGCCAGAGAATGTGGTAAAGGCGGTTAGCTTAGCGGAGTTTAAAAAAGGTTTGGACGGCTTCCTAAAAGAAAAGTCCATAGAATGTTATTAAATGGACTTGGGGAAAATCCACTATTTCTGGGATAAGCAGTATAAAATGTTTTGTACTTTTTTGGGATCTTGCCAGGTATTTGTGACCTGGATTGGCCACTGTTGGAAACAGGATGCTGGGCTTGATGGACCTTTGGTCTTTCCCAGTATGGTAATACTTATGTACTTATATTTGTATGTTAAGGTCTAGTATAATATTTACAGTGCTGCCTTTTCACAGTTGTTTCTTTGGTATAAGCACTCTCTGACTGAGCACCATTACATTTCATGCTGTAGAGGGTCCCATGGCTCAGCGGCGTAGCCAGACACCCAATTTTGGGTGGGCCTGGGCCCAGGATGGGTGGGCAGAAGAACTTTGCCCTGTCCCACAAGTGATTTGGTCTCTCCCTCTCTCGCCTGCATGCCATTTGGTCTCTCAAACATCCTCCCTCCCTCGCATGCAGCAACTAATACACACTGCTCATGTTGGCCCCACAGCCTTCCCTCTGATGCAACTTCCTGTTTCTGCATAGGTGGGACTACATCAGAGGGAAGGCTGTGGGGCTGGTGCGAATAGTACGTATCAGTCGTTGCTCGCTGCAGGCAAAGATCTGCTATTTACAAGGTATGCACGATGGACAGTTGTTGGGAGTTTTCGGCTGGTGGGGCTTGGGGATCCCTGCCAGTCACATCATAGGTGTGCTGCTACTGGGTGGGCCTGAGCCCAAAGTGGGTGGGCCTGGGCCCATCCAGGCCCACCCTTGGCTACGCCACTGCCATGGCTTATCTTTCAATGATCATCATTTGTGACATACAGTGAATGTGACCTCTGAGGCAGGCAGTTGTCTCCGCCGAAACATGATCTCGTGTTGGGTCCTGTAAATATGGTGCTTTTCCAATTAAAATTTGTGTTTGATTCACCTGGCCGTCAGAGGTTATTTGGTCTACCCCTGCTCTTGCTTGGTTTCTCACTTGGACTATGTTGGGGTTTGTTTCCTGACCTTTTTGGATGTGTACTGTAGAATGACATATCCTTTTATCATTATATCTTGTTATCAAACAAAAACAAGCAGAAAAAAACATGAAAGGTCATGTTTTATTATTTGCTGACAAGCCGTAAAGCCCGTTAAAACGGGCAACATTTTTGTTGTGAAAAATGTAATGAAATAGCCAAAGCAAGAAATGAGAGTGGATGTCTACAGTACACTTTTATATATTATGACCCTCCTCTCTCCCCTGCCCCCCCCCAGCCACCCATGTCCAGCGACCCTCCTCTCCCCCTGCGCCCACTGCAGCCACCCATGTCCAGCGAACCTCCTCTCTCCCCTGCCCCCCTCCTGCCACCCATGTCCAGCAACCCTCCTCTCCCCCTGCAGCCACCCATGTCCAGCGACCCTCCTCTCCCCCTGCCCCCCCTCCAGCCACCCATGTCCAGCGACTCTCCTCTCTCCCCTGCCCCCCCCCCAGCCACCCATGTCCAGTGACCCTTCTCTCCCCTGCCCCCCTCCAGCCACCTATGTCCAGCGACTCTCCTCTCTCCCCTGCCCTCCCTCCAGCCACCCATGTCCAGTGACCCTCCTCTCCCCCTGCCCCCCTAGCCACCCATGTCCAGCGACTGTCCTCTCTCCCCTGCCCCCCTCCAGCCACCCATGTCCAGTGACCCTTCTCTCCCCCTGCCCTCCCTCCAGCCACCCATGTCCAGCGACTCCCTCCAGCCACCCATGTCCAGCGACCCTCCTCTCCCCCTGCCCTCCCTCCAGCCACCCATGTCCAGCGACTGTCCTCTCTCCCCTATCTCCCCCTCCAGCCACCCAGGTTGTCCAGCGAATTCTTCGGGGCAGGCAGGAAAGATCCCCAGTCTTGCCTGCCTGCCTGCCCTCTGCCGGCGCTGACTCTCCCCCGCTGCTGGATCGCTCTTCAAAATGGCCACCGAGAGGGAGGGCAGGGGAGAGAGGGCAGTTGCTGGACATGAGTGGCTGGAGGGGGGCAGGGGAGAGAGGAGGGTCGCTGTATAACGCTGCGTACGTTTAGTATAGCGGTTTAGAAATGATAAGTAGTAGTAGGTGTTGTGGTTATGATCAGTTGACGTCAGGAGAGACCTGTGATGTGCCGCGCATGCACAGTACAGCTACTCTCTACTGCGCATTTGTGGGTGAGTCGGTCACCTGTCATTTATATAGTTAGATAATACTGTGCACAAACCTCTGGATTCTACATATGGGAGGACATTCTATATAAGGCGCCTAGAAATCAGTGCTGAAATCAGTGCCGACTAAGCGTATTCTATAATCACCGATATAGAATACGCTTAGTTTATATTTCAGCACCTAAATCTATGCACATCTATTTACACCAATGAAAACTTGGTGTAAATCCCTGCACATAGACTCAGGGGCACTGGGCCATATTCTATAACTAGGTGCCTAAATTTCGGAACGCCCATGAAATGCCCATTTCCCCGCCCATAACCATGCCCCTTTTTGCCTGTGTGCGTTAGAAGTTCAGCACACAGTGTTACAGAATACGCTTATTGAGTTGTGCGTCTAAATTCTAATCGGTGCCAATTAGTGCTCATTATTGCTTGTTAACTGCTGTTATCGGCACTCATTAGCTTGTTATGTTATAGAATCTGCGGTGATTTTGGCGCAGATTTCTAGGCGCACTATATAGAATTCAGGGGATGGTGCCCAGTCGCATGACCAAATTTGTGCTCACACCCAAGATGTGTGTACAAGTGAATTGAGTAGCAAGCCTGTTAACATCAGTGATTGGGTGCTAACTGCCAATTACTGATGTTAATTGGCACTCGTCTGGCTGTGTACTGTTCTATAGTGCATGGCAGGGGCGTAGCCAGACTGGCGGGAGGGGGGTCCAGAGCCCGAGGTGAGGGGGCACATTTTAGCCCCCGCCCCAGCGCCGTCACCCCCCCCCCCCGCCATTTTTGACCCCCCCGCCACCACAGCCGTTGCCACCACCAACTTTGACCCCTCCCCCCAGCGCCAACCCTTTCGATCTCCTCCTTCCCGCTGCCACCAACCCTCCCCCACTGCCGCTGTTGCCGTCGGGTACCTTTGCTGGCGGGGGACCCCAACCCCCGCCAGCCGAAGTCCTCTTCTTCCGGCGTGACCGCGTTGCTGGCTGATCTGCAAGGCTTCGTTCTGTTTCTGTGAGTCTGATGTCCTGCACGTTGTACGTGCAGGATGTCAGACTCACAGAAACAGAACAAAGCTTTGCAGATCAGCCAGCAATGCGGCCGCGCTGGAAGAAGAGGACCTCGGCTGGCAGGGGTTGGGGTCCCCCGCCAGCAAAGGTAGCTGATGGCGGCGGTGGGGGAGGGTTGGCGGCGGGAGGGGGGGTCGAGAGGGTCATCAGCAGGGGGGGTCCAGGGCCAAATCTATGGGGGCCCAGGCCCCCGTGGCCCCACGTAGCTACGCCCCTGGTGCATGGTGCCTTACTCTACTAGCACGTAACTCAAAAGGGGGCATGGCCATGGATGTGTCATTGGCATTCTGAAACGTTGCACGTAGAATTCTAGAATACTGCCTCAGCATGCCTAACATGGGGGTCAGTGCCAATTCTTTAATGGCAATACTGCAGTAGTTGCCTTTATAGCATACTAGTGTAAGTCTGCATTTTGGCACATAACTCTAATTGCGTGCACTTATGCCATTTCAAGGGATGGTGTCAGGGCCGTCGAGAGACTGGGCCAGGCCCGGGGCAAGGCCGCCCCCACCGCCCCGCCCCCACCGCCCCCCCTTCTGAGGTCGCCACCACCGCTCCCCCCTCCACCTCCCCCGAGGTCGCCGCTGCCACTCCCCCCCTCCGCCTGCCACCGGGCCGGGCCCCCTGCATTGAAATCTCAGTGCCTCTCACCTCCGTGTGAAAGCGCTGCAGGCAGCAGGGCAGCAGATCGCCTCCCTTTGGCCCTCCTTCCCTCCTTGTGTCCCGCCCTCGCGGAAGTTACGTCAATTTTGCAGTAACTACCTAACGTAACTGACCCTGTACACCCAATTGCACGCTCAATTTTTAGTGCACTTTATAGAATTTGGGGGGACATTGTTTGAAAATACATAGATAAGAAGATTATATGTTCACTCACTGACTGCCACTGAGCACTTTCCATATTCCTTTTGATTGCCTTCAAAACATTTGAAAATGTCGGAAGACTGATTTTCTCACTTATTATCAGATATAATCTTGTCTCCCTCACCTTTCTCATGCTTCCCTTAATACATCCCAACTCTTTACAACTTTGAAAAGAAAAAATTATCCTGTATCCACTTGTACCATTCATGCTCAGTTCATTTCGCCTGCTGAGGGACACCTATCTCTCAGAAAGTAGTCACAAAACTATTAGGCTAGCGCAAGACAAAATGGCCGCCCGGAACTTGTTTGTTGATCTTTCCTTCAGTGCAGACTGTGAGAGAAACTCACCAAAAATCTTGAAGAGCCACATCTGGTTTCTGAGTCTCGGGATCACCCAACTCTAGCTTGAACACTCACCTTAGCCCTGTCTTTTGTATTAGTTCATGTCAAACACACGAGTGTTTGAATTCGGAAATGTAGGCGATAGTGAAAGAATAGCAAATAAATGTGGCAAGCATACACCTCCCATTAAGGGCCTTCAGAAGTTTAATATATTCTTGTCATTACTCCAGGCCTTATTTTCTTGATATAGCTTTGGCGGTAAATTTCTCATAAGACACTCATATCCTTCAGTTCACACGAGTCAACTCGATCGTTATACAAGTGTTGGAAGGTTGGGTGGTCATGTACATTCAGTCATGTCAAAGCAAAGTGTAAAGTACATACGTACATTGTTTTAAAATTAAAAATTAGTGCATGCTTTTCAATCACACTTTCAAAATGGTCTCGTCTTCTTTCACTCCGTCCATCCCTCCCTGAAAAAAAAAAATCCTTTTTTTTTAAGGCAGCTAAAAATACACGGTCTGTCATGTAGATCCTGACTAAGCCTTTGAAAATTTGCCTGATGGAGTGTAGGGAGATACTTGCCATGCTTGCCAAAGACCACCCTCCTAAACTCCAGCAGCCTTCAGAAGTAGATTTGAGCTTAGTGCCTCATGCCAGTGCAATCAAGCTATTTCTTCCTTCACAAGGAAATGCGATCTTTTGATACTGAGCCAACTGAAACTATCAAAATATTGTATCTGAAAACCATTCTAACTGCTGAAATATGTTTCCAGTTTTCTCCTAAATGATGGTTGCTCGTTTAAGCTGTGCCTCAAATACTCTGCTTGTTAACTTTCTGACCTTAAACCCGAAAGGAAAGCCAGTAAACAAATGCAAACAAGCACTGGGAAGAATATCCATTTCAGAGTCTGGACTACCAATGTGAATTCGAAAACTGCGAGGCTCACAACTGTTTCTGTCTTTCCTTCCAGCCCTGGGAATATGTTAACATAAATCAGAATCTTTTTGTCCTGAATTTGCTTTGCATATTTTTCATGGGCATAGTTTGACAGTTTCATTTGGGGGGGGGGGGGGCAAAGGGTGGGACGTGTCTCTTGATCTCCTTCGAGCCTGCTGCTGTCCCCCCCCCCCGCTGCTACACCCCCGCCACCACAGTACTGGAATCTTCCAGTGGCACCCGGTATCACCCTCCCCCATCTTCCAATCCCCCAAGCCGCCGGCAGCCTCAGTGAAAGCAGCATGCACGCTGCTTTAGACCTGCCCTTCGCTCTCCTACAGCTTCCTGCCTGCACAGGAACAGGAAGTTGAAGGAGAAAGAAAGGCTTCCGGGGGCAGGCCTAAAGCAGCGTGCATGCTGCTTTCTCGCACAGGCTGTCTGCAGCTCGGGGGATTGGAGGATGGGGTTGGCAGCTCATTTGGGGAGGGCACTTTCCCCTTCGCCTCCCCAAACTACACCCATGATATTTTTCCTGAAGTGGTCCACTTGCAAGAAGATGCTGAACAGTGGAGCAAACAGATTTGCTGATAGTAAGCAATGCTGGTCATTTAAGGGACCTTTTACTAAGCTGCGGTAGAAGATGCCCCGTGCTAGCGGTGGTGGCTGTTTCTGCCGGGCGCTGAGGCCCCTTTTACTGCAGCAGGTAAAAAGGTTGAAAAAAAGAAACGGACATGCAGTAAAATTGCACTTACCACGTGGCCATGTGGGGGCGCATTGAGGTGGCGGTAAGGAGTTCCCTGCAGTAACCAGCCAGAGCGCGGTGCTGCCCAATTATCACCAGGTAACCCCCCCTGTGGAAATATTTGTCAAATGTTGTGGCTAGTGCTGGAAATGTCACCCGCTGGAGGTGGAACGACGTCTGGCGCCCGTGTTGAGACAGCGGTAGTTCCAGATTGCTGCATGGTAAGCCCACGGTGGACTTACTGCTGCTTTGTAAAAGGGCCCCCCTTGAATTTTTAATAGCATCATGTGACTGATTTGGCACATCAAGTTCATGCAATGTTGCCGCCCCCAATCTAACCCCGACCCAAGGTACATGTCTTGTGGTGCCCCATTGCAGTTAGCACCCCTTTGATGTGCATTTATATAATTACTACTACTACTACTAAACATTTCTAGAGCGCTACTAGGGTTACGCAGCGCTGTACAAATTAACAATTAAGGACGGTCCCTGCTCGGAAGAGCTTACAATCTAAAGAACGAAATGTCAAGTTGGGGTAGATAAGTTTTCTGAGAAGAGGTGTAGTGATTAGGAGCCGAAGGCGACATTGAAGAGGTGGGCTTTGAGCATTGATCTGAAGATGGGCAGGGAGGGGGCACGGCGCATGGGCTCAGGGAGTTCGTTCCAGGCATGGGGTGAGGCGAGATAGAAGGGACGGAGCCTGCAGAAAATTTTCAGGGCTAGATTCAGGGAATGCCACTAAAAAATCAACACCGAAAAAAAATTGCCGCTCAATGCATTAAGGGGGCCTTTTACTAAGCCGCGGTAAAAGGTGGCCTGTGGTTTGTTCTAAATTTACTACTCAGTAGCTCCATCACGTGCCCCCTAGTCCTAGTGTTTTTGGAAAGAGTAAACAAGCAATTCACATCTACCTGTTCTACTCCACTCATTATTTTATAGACCTCTATCATACCTCCCCTCAGCCCTCTAATTCCACTATATCTTTTTTGAGATGCGATGACCAGAACTGCATTATAACATTATAAATTTTGTTTTCCATTCTTTTCTTAATAATTCCTAACATTCTATGTGCTTTCTTAGCCACCGTAGCACACTGAGCAGAAGATTATCCAATACACTAATATTAGGAGGCATCAACCTTCATCTAGAAGACCCAAATTCTACCAACGCACGTGACTGTAAGGACTTCCTCCACTTATGTGCACTTACATGGCCGCACATGCAAACAACCCACACGAAAGGACACACACTCGATCTTTTCTCACACAAACTGTCTACGGACCAAAACCTAATAATAACAGAAGCTAAATGGTCAGAAATACCATGGACTGACCACTACAAGCTAAATCTGGCCCTGAAATGGCAAAAGAAGGGTTCCATCCATAAACAAGGACCTACAACTTATACCACAGGGGGCCAAATAGATGCGGAAACGTTTTGGAAACAGATATACAATAATGAGTGGACAACACAAACTGACAACACACACTACCTTCTAGAATGGGATAAAGGATGTAGACAAATACTAGATGTAATAGCACCCTTACAAACAAGAACCCCACGACGACACAACTCGATACCGTGGTTCAATGAGGAATTGAAACAATTAAAAACACAATTAAGGAAATTGGAACGTGCCTGGAAAAAAATAAGTACATAAGTACATAAGTAGTGCCATACTGGGAAAGACCAAAGGTCCATCTAGCCCAGCATCCTGTCACCGACAGTGGCCAATCCAGGTCAAGGGCACCTGGCACGCTCCCCAAACGTAAAAACATTCCAGACAAGTTATACCTAAAAATGCGGAATTTTTCCAAGTCCATTTAATATACACTCAACTCATGGAAACTACTACAAAGAAAATACTAATACGCTATAAGACAGACCAAAAGATCATATTACAAAACTAAAATAGGGCCGGAATACAAAGACACGAAAAAACTATATCAACTCGTGAACAAATTACTAGACATAAAACCGGTCACCACAACCAATAATGACACCCCATCAGCAGATAACCTTGCTAAACACTTTAACGAAAAAATTATAAATTTACACAAAACTCTACCTCAAGACAATACAGACGTTGAAACCTTCATCAATGAACTGGACCCACCCCTTGGTGAATACCCAGCGGACCGTACCTGGACAAAATTTGCTCTCCTCACCACCGACACAGTTACCCAAGCGATCAAGAGATACTCCAACAGCCACTGTCAACTGGACACCTGTCCCAGCTACCTACTACAATCTCCCTCCATCATTTCATAACAGACCTCACATCCCATCTAAACTTTATGCGTCAACAAGGAATTTTTCCTAAAGAAAATGGCAACATCTTACTCACCCCAAGACCAAAAGACTCCAAGAAAAAAACAAGTGACATCACCAACTATCGTCCAGTAGCATCCATCCCACTGGTAGTCAAACTAACGGAAGGTTTGGTAACCAAACAAATTAATGAATACTTAGACAAATTCATAATACTACACGAATCACAATCAGGATTCCGCCCTTTACACAGCACCGAAACAGTACTACTTACCCTCTTAACCAAATTCAGGCAGGAAATAACAATAGATAAAAGCATACTTCTACTACAGTTTGACATGTCCAGTGCATTCGACATGGTCAATCATAACATACTACTAAGACTCCTTGACTACTTCAGAATCAGCGGAAACATACTCAAATGGATCAAGGGCTTCCTAACCACTAGAACCTACCAAGTGAAAGATAGCACAAACATATCATCACCTTGGCAACCAGACTGCGGAGTACCACAAGGATCACCACTATCACCGATCCTTTTCAACCCCACTAGCCAAGTCCTTAGCCAGCCAAGGCCTCAACCCATTCATATATGCAGACGATGTCACAATATATATCCCCTACAAATACGACTTGCAGAAATCACAAAAAAATCAAGCTCGATCTGAACATCATGGACTCATGGGCAAACGCATTCCAACTAAAACTCAATACAGAAAAAACACATTGCTTCACAATCTCATCCCAATATAACACATATAAACCCACAAATATAAACATCCCAGGCCTCACCCTTCCTATCGCAGACAGTCTGAAAATCCTCGGAGTAACAATCGACCGGAACCTCTCACTAGAGAATCAAGCAAAATCCACTATAAATAAAATGTTCCACTCAATGTGGAAACTCACATGTGTGAAACCATTCTTCCCGAGGGAAATATTTCACAACTTGATACAATCAATGGTAATGAGCCATGCAGACTACTGCAACGGAATCTACGCGGGCTGTAAAGAACAAATTATAAAGAAACTCCAGACTGCTCAAAACACAGCAGCCAGGCTTATATTTGGAAAATCGCACTTTGAAAGCGCCAAACCCCTCCGAGAAAAACTCCACTGGCTCCCAATCAAAGAACGTATTGGTTTCAAAATCTGCTCCATGTTTCATAAAATTATCTACGGCGAAACCCTAGGATACATGAAAGACCTCATAGACCTGCCAACCAGAAACACAACAAGATCAGCTCGAACCTATCTTAATCTCCACTACCCAAATAACAAGGGACTCAAATACAAAACAACATACGCATACAGATTCCCCTATTTGAGTGCACAACTATGGAACGCACTACCAAAAACAGTAAAAACAACATACGACTACCTAAAGTTCCGGAAAAAACTAAAAACGACCCTGTTCCAAAAGGCATACCCTACCAACCCAACATAAAAACCAGAGAACCTGCTACACAACATCAAGAACTTAATGGACTTACCCCAATCTCCCCCCTCCTATTGAATGTTTCCTAATATAGCTAACGTATATGAATCTTATTCTACTACAATCACACCTTGCACTTGTGCACACTATGTATTTGTTCAGACCGGAACCGGTGAACGCTGCTAGGTTATATGTAAGCCACATTAAGCCTGCAAATAGGTGGGAAAATGTGGGATACAAATGTAACAAATAAATAAAGTACTCTGGGATGCATACCATCCGGTCCAGGTGATTTGCTACTCTTCAGTGTGTCAAATTGCCCCATTTCAGTTTACAGAGATTTGTTTCAGTTTCTCTGGATTATGTAGCTGAATATCATGTCTGACCTCCTCAGAGAGTGCCAGGGATGGAGCTAGGGTAGAGCTAGAGGTTATCCTGGTATCATCAACATTCAGTACTGGTAAGTCCTCATGCCTGCATTAGGAGCAGATCTCTCGTACTCTATAATACCATGCGTATCTTTAGTGAATGCCCCTGACCTGCTCATGCACCTCTCATAGCCACACCCCTTTTCAGTTGCTCGCTATTAATTCTATGCATCTTTATAATATAGCACCTAGCAGGATGCATGCGTAAATTCAAATTGTTACCAATTAGCATCACTAATTATTAGTGCCCAATTACTAGCACTAATTGGTTCATTATTGAATTCAATTGCACGCACGGCTTGCACCTGCACCCAAATTTGCATGTGCAATTTTGAGAGCCATGGATAGAATTTGGGGGTGAGTGCTGTGGGTTAAATATTGACTCCATTACTCTTAAAGATATATTATGGTGCTGCCTTCAACTGGTGGAATATAACTACGTCATTGAATTGAGTGATGATATTAGACAAACACTTAGGGGCCAATGTACTAAACCACATTAATACTGGCCATTAGCATGATATTTAGTGCCCATATTAATGACCTATGTTAATGAGATGCAAATGAGGCTAGCTATTCAGGACAAATTCGTGATATTGTGGGAATGATAAAAATAGACATGGGTACTGAACAGGTGACTAGGAATTAGGAGTTAAAAGCAGCCTCAAATAGGTGAGCTTTTAGTTTAGATTTGAATACAGCTAGAGATGGAGCTGGTACTATGTCCCTTTGCAGTACACATCCTTAGTGTATCATGGGGCAGTGCTGTAGCGAGGGCAGCTGACACCCGGGGCGGGTCGCCGCTGCGCACCCCCCCCCCCGGGTGCAGCACGGCGCACCCTCTCCTCTCCGGAGCGCACCCCCCCCAGAGCGCGTACTTATGAAGGAAGGCGAGGGATGGGCGGGAGGGCCGAACCGCCCCGAGTGCATGTCGCTGGGAGCTGCGTCGGCTCTGCTGGTTCCCTGCTCTCTTTGCCCCGGAACAGGAAGTAACCTGTTCCGGGGCAGAGAGAGCAGGGAACCAGCGGAGCCGACACCCCCCCAGCGGCGTGCACCCGGGGCGGACCGCCCCACCGCCCCCTCTTCCTGCGCCACTGTCATGGGGTGTGATTATTTTTTAGATATACTCTCCCCAATATTAAAAACCATTTAATCGGTCAGGAATTGAACCTGGCTGGCTAAATGGCACTTAACTGGCTGTCCAGTGATATTCGGTGGGGGATAGTGATTATTCCCCGCTGAATATTCCCGGCTAGCGCCTAGGACACAACTGGCTATATCGCGCGATATAGCTGGCTATCCCCTAATAATTTAGCCCTCTCCGGTTATTGTAAGCGGCCACATCCGGCCGCTTAAATAGCTGGTATATCTTTAGCCTGTTTAAAGGTAACCGGCTATCTTTGAAAATAAACCAGATATTCAATGCCGGTCACCAGAAATAACCCGGCATTGAATGACTGGGCTGACCGCCAACTGCGGGAGTTAACTGGACTCCCTCCTGCGGTCTGAATATCGGCTCCACTGTATATAACCAAAAACTGGCTTCCTTGGTGAAAAAAGGTCTCACACATTACATGCGCTGTTTGGGGTCCTTTTACTAAGGTATGCCGAAAAATGGCTTGCTCTGGTGTACCCATGTATTGGATGCACATAGGTCCATTTTTCAGCGCACCTGCAAAAAAGGCCTTTTTTTGGCCAAAAATGGACGTAGTGCAAAATGTGTGCGTCCATTTTGGGCTTCAGACCTTACCGTCACCCATGGACTTAGTGGTAAGGTTTCACTGGCGGTAATTGTCAGCATGCATACAATGCTGATTACCTCCCAGTTAGTACCGCGCACCAGAAACATTTATGGCGCGTGTAGAAGGTGCATTTAAAAAATAAAATTACCACTCAGGCCATGCGGTAGCCGGGTGGTAGTTCAAAATTGATGCATGTAGGACAAGTGTACACATAAGTACATAAGCACCGCCATGCTGGGAAAAGACCAAAGGTCCATCAAGCCCAGCACTCCGTCTCCGACAGCGGCCAATCCAGGCCCCAAGAACCTGGCAAAACCCCCCAAATTTAATAACGATCAATGGACTTTTCCTTCAGGAATCTGTCCAGACCCCCTTTAAACTCAGCAAGGCCAGCTGCCGTCACTACCTTCTCCGGCAATGAGTTCCAGAGTCTAACTACGCGCTGAGTAAAGAAAAACTTTCTCCGATTTGTTTTAAACCTACCACATTCTAATTTCATCTTGTGTCCCCCGGTTCTATTATTGTTAGAAAGTGTAAACAAGCGCTTCACATCTGTCCGCTCTATCCCGCTCATTATTTTGTAAACCTCTATCATATCACCTCTCAGCCGCCTTCTCTCCAGGCTGAAGAGTCCTAGCCGTCTTAACCTCTCCTCATAGGGTAGTCGTCCCATCCCTTTTATCGTTTTTGTCGCCCTTCTCTGCACCTTCTCCAATTCCTTTATATCTTTTTTGAGATGAGGCGGCCTAGGATGCGCGTACACGCCTGTGCGGCTTAGTAAAAGTGTCCCTTTGCGCTTTGTCCAAAGTTGTTTAGTGTTCCTGAAATTGTCTGGTGGTGGCAAATTACTGCATTGTAAAGTACCATCAGTATCTTTCTGAACTTGGCTGTTTAGAAAGGGGTTAAAAGGAGGCGCTGTTGATCCCATCAAAACCTTTCATTGGCACCGGCTCTGATGAGGGTGGTGTAAGCACTTTCTTCCTGTCCTATTACACTGAAGTGCTAGCCCATGTTCATTTCAAAATTACATTTACTCCTTACCCTCTGGGAGCCTTTAGGCTAATATGAAATGTCACGATTGTACTTAAATCTTTCAGATACCAGCTCATTTGTCAATCAGCACAAAGTATTTCTGTTGTCAAATACTGAAGGATAGATGCTCGGGCACCAATCAAACTTTAAACGGAAAGATGACAAACAGCTGTTCCACTGAATATTCCTGTCAGTGCTTAGATTACCCTGTTCACTTAAATATCCCAGGGAGATTGCTTTCATCTGTCTCCTTGGGTCAGGGAAACAGCATAAAACAGGAAGAAAAAAAAAACACAGAAATTCCTTCTAAAACTAGACGCAGGCTCATTAACCAGAATATTATAAAAAAAATGTTGAACTACCCCTTTCTCCAGTGCTTATCTCACAATGATGTGGCAGATGGACAAAGAGGTGCTGGACAAATAGAGGAGAAATGGAAGAAAAAGTTCAACTTGATGGACAGTAGAGATAAGAGGAAAGCAGGAGAAAAGAGGAGATCTGACACTGGACAGGGTTGATTAGAAGTGAGACCAAGGGAACAAAGAATGGAGGAAAGCCCTGGCAATGAGGAGCCAGGAGATGGAAAGAGTGAGACTGTGATGGGACACCCTGTGAGCAAGGACATCCGAGAACTGGGAAGAGAGAGAGAGAATAGGAGGCCAAGGAAAGGAGATAAGGAGAGGTCAGGGAGAGGAGGCCAGGAAAGGCAGTGATTAGCACCTTTCACATTATCCAAGGAGCTAGTGGAGAAGAAATCAAAAAAGAACCTTGGGTGTTTAGAAAAGGAGACATGTGACTGAGCTAATGATGCAAAGATGTGGTCGTAGAGAAGATGCAAGAGGAAGAGACAGAGAAAAACATCAGGAGTCGAGGCACAAGATGGCAAGCGCACGGACGAGCAAACGCAAAAAAAAAAAAAAGAAGAGAAATAAATGGCTTTCTGCAGCCTATAATCATGTAAAGTGCAGGAGAAAAGTGAAAATCATATGTGGTAAAATTAAGAGGTAGTCGGAGACCTTCTGTTAAAGCATCATTTCGGTTTGATTATTCTCAAAATAGCTGTTTTTGTCTTTTCTGGAAACTGAAATGATTATATACACATACCCCAGTGAGGTAGAGTTATGCTGGCTTTCGGCACTCCCTTGGTGCCCAGGACTTCACTGGGAGAAACCTGAAATCACAAGGCTTCAAACTCTGACGGCTGAATCCAGCTCCACCAAGGCTTCATTTCAGGACTTCAAAATGCAAGTTACCATTCAACAAATCTCCAATGAAATCAATCAAAGTCTACACATCATGAACACATGGGCAGATGGATTCCGCCTGAAACTGAATGCAGAAAAAACCCAATGCCTGATACTCACCTTCCAATACAACACAACTGAATTCAACGTGTTAAACACACCAAACCTAAAACTCCCTATCTCAGAAACGCTAAAAATCCTTGGCGTGACTATCGACCGCCACCTAACACTCGAAACCCACGCAAACAACATAACCAAGAAGTTGTTCTTCTGCATGTGGAAGTTGAAAAGGCTAAGACCATTCTTCCCAAGATTCGTCTTCCGCAGCCTAGTTCAATCCCTCGTCCTCAGCCACTTGGATTACTGCAACTCATTATACGCAGGATGCAAAGAGCAAATACTGAGGAAACTTCAGACAGCCCAGAACACAGCAGCTAGGCTCATCTTCGGAAAACCTAGATACGAAAGGGCAAAACCACTACGAGAGAAACTACATTGGCTTCCACTCAAGGACCGCGTTACTTTTAAAGTCTGCACATTAGTCCATAAAATCATTTACGGCGAAGCCCCAGCGTACATGTCTGATTTAATAGACCTACCAATCAGAAACGCTAAAAGATCATCCCGAACTCACCTCAACCTTCACTACCCAACTTGCAAGGGCCTGAAATACAAGACGCTACACGCGTCAACCTTTTCCTACAAGAGCACGCAATCTTGGAATACACTACCGCGCAACCTAAGAATGATTAACGAACAAGCCTCCTTCCGTAAACTACTGAAGACTCACCTGTTTGAACAAACCTACGGAAAGAGCCAAAACACATAGAGACCACACTCACTGTTCACCAATGCAATGCACATCCACTTCTTATCCCTCATCCCGTTATCCAGTCAATCATATATTTATTCATGGAACTATATACACCATATGTCTTGGTGTCCAACAATGAATGTTTTTTCCCACTGTCTCTTTCCAATGTTTCTAAGTTGATGTCCCATTGTTATATTCCCAATGATATTCGAATGTCTCGCACAACCCTGTTCAATGTAATCCATAACCTAGTTGTAACCAATGTATTTCTACTATTCATATCTTATTGTAAGCCACACTGAGCCCGCAAATAGGTGGGAAAATGTGGGATACAAATGCAATAAATAAATAAATAAAAATAAAACGTCAATCTCAATAAAAGTTCATCAAGGGCTCTGTAACGCTAATGCGTAGTAAGATAATCAGAACCAGTTCATTTTTTCTAGCAAAAAAGGTGCCGGTACTCAAATGCTAGGCCATCCTTCAGGGGTGGGGTGATCACTGAGGGACCCATCCCACAATAGCCAGTCACAGAATCAATGACAAGGCAGAATTGGTGTGTAGAGCCTGAGCTCTTTCATTAAAACTTGGGGTCCATGGGTCAATTTTAGCAGACAATGGAAAAGGTGCCGGTACTCAGTAAACCCCAAGTCAGAGGCGTAGCTAGGTGGGGTGCCAGGGGAGCGACCGCTCCCCCAAATGGACTTTTGATGGCGCCAACACCTGTTTTTCAGACGTCCATCATGCCTATGTAGTGCGTGCATGCGCCTACGCTGTCCATTCTCCGCTCCCCTTGGTGTCACAACCTGGCTACACTTCTGCCCCAAGTACCCCCTCAATAAAAGCCCTGATCAGAACAAAGTCCAAGTTTCCTTTCTGGTTCTGCAGGGGGCACAAAATTTGTAGATTAATTTTCATATTCCATCATGAGAACAAATTCATAATATCATGCTGAGGTTTTTGAGAATAGCAGCGTGCTTGCTGTGTCACTTCTGTACTGAACTGATAAAGGGATCATAGCTCTGAAATGCGTTGAGATAGTCTTAAGAACATAAGCGTTGCCATACTGGCACAGACCCAACACTTATGCCAGGACTATGGCTGGTGTAATTGCGGCATGTACTCATAGGTCTGCTGATGCTGGGTTACCCTAGTATTCTGTAACAGAATCAGGGCACCTGGATACTGCTATGGAATAGGATCACATCACACTATTTATTTATGTCATTTCAAACATTTCTAAACCACTCTATTCAATTGTATTAGACGGTATACAACATCATCATAAAACATAAAAACATAACAAAACAACAATACATCACACTAAACAAAGAAACATCATCGTCACACAGCATTCGGGCACCTATTTACATGATTGTTTATGTTTATTACATTTAATATACCTCTTAACAATACTGTACCAAGTGGTTTACAATACTAATAAACCAGTTAAAACATAAATATTAAAATAAAAAGAAAATCAGGATTGTCAATTTCTGATAGAAAAGCCTGACCCAATCAATCAAGAAGTAACACTCACAACCATGTAAAAACAAATTCCATCATTGAACGAACAACGTCTTACTCATCTATATGTTACAACGTTGCCTTACCCCTCACTACCAATTATAATGTTCTAGTACATATAGAGGGGCATAATCGAACGAAAACGTCTATCTCCATGGGCGTTTATCTCCAAGAACGGGTCCGTGAAGGGGCGGACCGAACCGTATTTTCGCAAAAAATAGACGTCCATGTTTTTTTCGACAGTTTGTGAGCTGGGCGTTTTTGTTTTTCAGCGATAATGGAAAATGAAAGCGCCCGGCTCAAAAACGAATAAATCCAAGGCATTTGTTCGTGGGAGGGGCCAGGATTCGTAGTGCACTGGTCCCCCTCACATGCCAGGACACCAACCGGGCACCCTAGGAGGCACTTTTACAAAAACAAAAAAAAAGGTAAAAGAGCTCCCAGGTGCATAGTATCCTTCCCTTGGGTGTTGAGCCCCCCAAATCCCCCTCAAAACCCACTGCCCACAAGTCTACACCATTACTATAGCCCTAAGGGGTGAAGGGGGGCACCTACATGTGGGTACAGTGGGTTTTGAGGGGGGGGGGGGGTTGGACGACTAATAAGCATTAAGCAGCACAATTGTAACAGGTAGGGGGGGATGGGCCTGGGTCCACCTGCCTGAAGTCCACTGCACCCCCTAACAACTGCTCCAGGGACCTGCATACTGCTGCCAGGGAGGTGGGTATGACATTTGAGGGTGAAAATAAAAAGTTGTGAAACATCATTTTTTTGTGGTGAGAGGGGGTTAATGACCTCTGGGGGAGTCAGGGGAGGTCATCCCCGATTCCCTCCGATGGTCATCTGGTCATTTAGAGCACTTTTTTGGGACCTGTTCATGTGAAAAAAGGGTCCAACAAAAGTGTCCTAAATGTTCGCTAAAAACGCCTTTATTTTTTCGATTATCGCCCTAACGCGTACATCGCTCCTCGGCCGATAACCACGCCCCAGTTCCACCTTCGCCACACCTCTGACATGCCCCCATCAACTTTGTCCGCATCCGCGACGGAGTGCAGTTGAAAACGTCCAAAATCGGCTTTCGATTATACCGATTTATTCGTTTTTGTGAGAATCTCCCGATTTGGGTCGAAATCTAGGCGTTTTTCTCTTTTGATTATAAGGTGGATTGTGTTGTCATTGCAAGTAGTATACCATGCCATACTTTGTATTGTTGTTCAAATATTTTTACTGCTCTAATTGCCTCCTGCTCATGTTTGATCTATTCTTACTGTACATCGCCTTGAGTGAATTCCTTCAAAAAGATGGTAAATAAATCCTAATAAATAAATAAAACATGCAGAGTCAACCTGAACCACCTTCATGAATTCCCATCAAAGGAAGCCTGCTGAAAAAGCAAATGTTTAATAAAACCTTAATTTTTTTCCATCAGTTTACTTGGTCTAGGTACTATCCTACTTCCAGCAGTGGCCAATCCAGGTCACAAGTACCTGGCAGAATCCCAAATAGTAGCAACATTCCATGTAGAACCCCAAAGAATAGCAAGATTCTGGAATCCTAAAAAGTAACAAGATTCCATGCAGAATCTCAAAGAGTAGCAACATTCCGTGTAGAATCCCAAAGAGTAGCAAGATTCTGGAATCCTAAAAAGTAACAAAATTCCATGCAGAATCTCTAAGAGGAGCAACATTCTATGCTACCAATCCTGGGGCAAGCAGTGGCTTCCCTATGTCTGTCTCAATAGCAGACTATGGACTTTCCTCCAGGAACTTGTCCAAACCTTTTTTCAGATATACTAATCACTGTTACTACAGCCTCCTGCAAAGAGTTCCAGAGCTTAACTCTTGATTGACTGAAAAAATATTTCCACCTATTTGTTTTAAAAGTATTTTCATGTAACTTAATTGAGTGTCCCCTAGTCTTTGTACTTTTTGAAAGAGTAAAACATTGATTCACTTTTACCCAATCTACACCACTCAGGATGTTGTAGACCTCAATCATATCCCCACTCAGCTGTCCTTTTCCAAGCTGAAGAACCCTAACCCTCTATCCATCAAGCTAAAGAGTCCTTCCATCCCCTTTATCATTTTGGTCGCTTTTCGTTGAACCTTTTCTAATTCTGTTATATCTTTTTTGAGATACAGCGACCAGAACTGAACGCAATACTCAAGGTGAGGTCGCACCATGGAGCGATGCAGAGGCTTTATAGTATTCTCGGTCTTATTTACCATCCTTTTCCTAATAATTCCTAGCATCTTGTTTGCTTTTTTGACTTCTGCCACACACTGGGCAACCGTCACTGTTAAGTGCATAAAGTGCCAGTATTCTGTAACTTAAGTGCATTCATTGATATCTAACTTGCGGCCACCTGTTACAGGATGAGGGGTTATGGTAATCTGGTGGCTGTACTATTCATATACTCAATGACACTACGTATATAGAGAGCAGTGTGCAATCTATAAACTAAGTTAAGCACCAGCCCTTTCATTTATACAGTGGAAAATCTGTCCCCTTGACTTCCCATCTCTGTATTTCAAAAGTACATGTGCCTGAGGGGGCTGATTTAGAAGCATCTGTGCTCGTAAACAGCTGCATTGATAGACGTAGATTATACACACATATGAACAGCGATTTCACAAAGTCACTATTGACACACGGAAATCCACGCCATGCAGAGACTTCAAGGAGGCCATCTGCATGTGTATTCCCCATCTTACAAAGGGAGTACACAATTAGAGGGGAAATTTTCCCTGTGGGGATTATCACCAGCTCTAAAGCACACACTGAGTTTTAATAAAGTGGGTTTCACATGAGGGATTAAGGGAGTCACTGTCCTTAAACCCCCATTCTTTTTACCACCTCTAAAATAAAGAAAAACTAAAATAGCGCCCTCACTACTTAATTGGCAGCACTTATACGTGAAGGTTTGTAAAATGGTGCCAATTACACATGGATGTGCCGACCCTTCTATGTGGAAGCTGCTGGGTTCCTCGCACTTATTTTTTCCAGTGTACATTTGTAAAACAGCTGCTCCTGTGCAGTGGTGTACCGAGGGTGGGGCGGTCTGCTCCGGGTGCACCCTGCAGGAGGGGTGCAGGGAGCAGCCGTGCGGTTGTCAGCTCCGCCGGTTCCCTGCTCCCTCTGCTGTTACTTTCTGTTCCGGGGCAGAGGGAGCAGGGAACCAGCTGAGCCGAAAGCTGCATAGCTGCTCCCAGCAGGTAGGAAGAATGCATTGGGGGGGGGGGGCACTGAGGTGATGCGCCGGGGAGGAGACGGTGATGCACCGGGGGGGGGGGGGGGGGGGGTGTCGTGCTGCACCCACGAGGGATGGATGACGCTGCATGGGGTGGGGGAGCGCAGGGTGGCAGCCGACCAAGGAACGCCACTGCTCCTGAAATACATGCCAGTGAATACATGCGCACTCCTTCACATCCTTACAGGTATTTCACAAAAGGCTCAACCTTCAGCAAAGCCTCTTGTAAAATACCAGAAGAATTGAACACATTCCAACCTGGATGTCAGAATTCTGACCTCAACATTCTATATAAAATGAGTCTTTAAATTTAGGAGCTCAGCTATATATATAAAGTTTGACGGCCATATTTGGCTGCATGAAACCCTGGAATATCATTGGCTGGTCTGACTTTAGCACTGAATATCAGCCTGGCCGGTTAAAGTCTGACCAAAGTTAAACCGGATATTCAATGCCGGTCACCGTAAATGTCCCGGCGTTGAATATTGGCTCTCAACGCCAACCGTGGGAGGCCGATTTTCAGACCGCAGGTCGGTCCTGAAAGCCAATATTCAACGCTGGGATGTTTATGGTGACTGGCTGGTGACCGGCACTGAATATCCAGTTTAACTTTGGTCAGACTTTAACCAACCAAGCTCATATTCAGTGCTAACGTGTTAAAGTCAGACCGGCCAATGATATTCCAGGTTTTCATGCAGCCAAATATGGCCGTCAAACGTTAAAAACTGGTGGATAGCTGGTTATATCACCCAATATAACTGGCTATCCACTAGCTGCTAACCGGCAATATTCAGAGATAAGCCGGCCAAGAACCGCTGAATATTGGCGGATAGTTGGTTATTCCCTATTTAACCAGTCAGTGAGTCTGGCATCGGTGCCGGGCAAAATGGTAGAGACTATTATAAAGAACAAAATTACAGAGCATATTCAAAAGCATGGATTCATGAGACAAAGTCAACATGGATTTAGTGAAGGGAAATCTTGCCTCACCAATCTACTACATTTCTTTGAAGGGATGAACAAACATGTGGATAAAGGGAAGCCGGTTGATATTGTGTATCTGGATTTTCAGAAGGCGTTTGACAAAGTACCTCATGAAAGACTCCAGAGGAAATTGGAGAGTCATGGGATAGGAGGTAGTGTTCTATTGTGGATTAAAAACTGGTTAAAAGATAGAAAACAGAGAGTAGGGTTAAATGGTCAGTATTCTCGATGGAGAAGGGTAGTTAGTGGGGTTCCCCAGGGGTCTGTGCTGGGACCGCTGCTTTTTAACATATTTATAAATGACAGAGATGGGAGTAACTAGTGAGGTAATTAAATTTGCTGATGACACAAAGCTGGCCATCTGGAGCCACGCCCGTGCCCGCCCATGCCCCGCCTTCGCTAAGCCGCCAACACGCCCCCTTGAACTTTCGCCGGGTTTACTTGGTCCTTTTATTTTCACGACCAAGCCTCAAAAAGGTGCCCCAACTGACCAGATGACCACCGAAGGGAATGGGGGATGACTCTGCTTGCAGTTAACACATTTGAGAATTCCCTGTTCACTCTGGGTTTCTACAATTTACAATTTATATCCTCAGAATTTAACAAAAACGTAATTCTTACTTTCAGGTTCACAGCCAGAAAAAGTTTTATGTTTAATGTTTAAAGATCTTTTTTTCATCACGCTTGGCCAAACAAAACGTCACGTTATTTAAAGTAGGAGCAGAGCCATTTGGCAGGCTGCTCCATTTTTTTCTTCCTTTCCATGAAAACAAAATATTATTTTTTCACAGTAAAGGGAAACAGAATTGCAGTGCAGCAATGACTTGTATGTTGTTTCCACTGTGAACTGAATTTTTTGGAAATATTTTGTTTAAAGCAAAGAAAAGCTTCTACTACTTTGGTACAGAGTAATTTTTTCATATGTAAAATATCCAATCTTCTAAATATAGTGCAACAGTGGTTTAGATCAGAACAGAACCCATCTCCTGCTGGTCTTTCCTCATACTGCCTCATTAGCCTAGTGGTTAGTGCAGTGGACTTTGATCTTGGGAAACTGAGTTGAATTCCCACTGCAGCTCCTTGTGACTCTGGGCAAATCACTTAACCCTCCATTGCCCCAGGTACAAAATAAGTACCTGAATATAGGTAAACTGCTTTGAATGTAGTTGCAAAAACCTCAGAAAGGCGGTATGTCATCCCAGTTCCCTTTCCCTATTTGAGATTCTACATGGAATGTTGCTATTCCACTAGCAACATTCCATGTAGAAGCCTGCCCTTGCAGATCAGCAACGCGGCCGTGCAGGCTTCTGTTTCTGTGAGTCTGACGTCCTGCACATACGTGCAGGACGTCAGACTCACAGAAACAGAAGCCTGCACGGCCTCATTGCTGATCTGCAAGGGCAGGCTTCTACAGAGACTGTTGCTAGTGGAGGAGTAGCCTAGTGGTTAGTGCAGTGGACTTTGATCCTGGAGAACTGAGTTTGATTCCCACTACCGCTCCTGGTGACTCTGGGCAAATCACTTAACCCTCCATTGCCCCTGGTACAAAATAAGTACCTGAATATATGTAAAGCACTTTTAATGTAGTTGCTAAAACCTCAGAAAGGTTGTATATCAAGTCCCATTTCCCTTTCCCTCCCTCTCATGTTCTCCTGGTTCTTTTTCCCCCCTCCTCTTCTCACCCCTATCTCCGATTCTCCTGTTGGTTTTCTTCTCTTCTCCTCTCACCTGCTCTCTTCTTTTCCTCCTGGTTTTCTGTTATTCCCCTCATCACATCTTTCTCTTTTCATCTCTTGCTGGTTCTCTGTTTCTCTCCTCTTACCCATTCTAGGAGTCCTTTTACTAAGCCACGGTAAAAAGTGGCCTGCGGTAGTGTAGGTGCGGGTTTTGGTCGCAAGCAGAATTACTTTTCAGCGCGCCTATAAAAAAGGCCTCTTCCCCCCCCCCCCGAAAATGGACGTGTGGCAAAAATCAAAATTGCCGCGCGTCCGTTTTGGGTCTCAGACCATACCGCCAGCCATAGACCTAGCGGTAAAGAATTTGGGCGGTAATGACCTACGCACATCAGATGCCATTTGGCGCACGTCCGCTACGTGCACCAGAAAATAAAAAATATTTTCCAGATGCGCCTGGCGGATGCGCGCTAAAAATGAAATTACTGCAAGAGCCACACGGTAAGTCCATTTTGGCGTGCGTTGGGCGCATGTAAACACTTATACGGCTTAGTAAAAGGGGCCCCTAGTTTGTTCTCCCTTTTGATCTCTTGTTCACATTAAGGCTTCCACTAAGGGTACCCAATGGAGGTTCTAATAAATACGAGCAATGAAGCAGATGGAGCCCGGTTACTTTTTTGTTTTGTTTTATTTGTATTTGACGTTGCCATATTGCAGTGATGGCAAACCTTTCAGAGACCGAGTGCCCAAACAGAAACCCAAAATCTAATTATTTATCACAAAGTGCCAACAGGGCAATTTAACCTCCCTCCCAGTTCCAGGGTCCCCCCTCCCTCCGAGTTCCAGACCCCCTCCCTCCAAAATTTAAAAATCATCTATCTTACCTCGTCGGGGTTACGGCGGCAGCAGTGGTAAAAAGCATGCAGGCTCGGCTCGATGCTTAGTTCAGTTTTCAGTTTTCCCTTCTCTCTCTCTCTCAGTTCTGGTCCCGCCCTTGCGGAAATAGGAAATGAGGGCGGGACCAGAACTGAGAGAGAGAGAGAAGGGAAAACTGAACTAAGCACCGAGCTGAGCCTGCATGCTGCCGCCCTAACCCCGACGAGGTAAAATAGATGACTTTTAAAATTCGGAGGGAGGGGCCTGGAACTCGAAGGGAGGAGGGAACGAACTTCCGGTGGGTGAACGAATTTCCAGTGGGTCTCTCCTCCGCTCCGACTCAACTTTGAACTGCTAGTGTGATCGTGCTAGCAGTTCATAGCGGCAGTGCGACTCTGGCTGGGGCAACGGCGCGCGTGCCAACAGAGAGGGCTCTGCGTGCCCTCTCTGGCACGCGTGCCATAGGTTCGCCATCACTGCCATATTGGTTACTACCAACCTAGGCTACACATAAATTAATGTGCCCATTACTTTATCCCACTGCAATAGTCATTGTAGGGTAATGGGCCTCCTGTTTGTTTGTTGAATATGGTCAGTTACTTCATAAGGTGATATTTTCTGTGTAACACAGCTGACTCCACAGCGAAGCTGGGTAGAGCTGACAAAGCAGAATTAATTATACGTGATTGAAATTTGATGTTGAATCTTTCTTTAGTCATTTGAATACATTTCCCTAAACATCAACAAATAGGTATTACTGCAGAGAAGCCAACCATTTAAGTTGCTATTTTAAATCAGGCTATTGAAGTCACAAGTATTGTCTCCTGATGACTTAAAACACAAGAGCTCTCTTGAAGAATGGGGAATTTGTACGGAGTACCGTTAACTTGAATTACCGTGGGGAACGTTCTCCAACAGCTCCGCTTTGTTCCTTGGCTGCTAATTCTTGCTGGAAGGGAAGGTCATGACCCAGAAGAGCAGAGCAACGAGAACCCTTGTACTGGACTTCCAACTCTCTTGGTAGAGCTGATTTGAAAGTAAAGAAATAAATAAAACACATGAACTTGGCTTGCCGCCCCGGTGCTGGCTCAAAATAATGCGAGCACCAATTTCACTTTTGCTTGTGGCCTTTCCAGGAAATGACTTTACAAAGGCAGGAAGGCACATCAAAGACCGTTCAGTAGCTTGGCAGTGCTATTGTCACCAGCTGTGGATCACCACGGCCAGAGTTCAAAGGCCACACTCCTGAGAAGGTAGCACACGGCAGGAAGGATCTCCTTTCCATTACGTTCACCTGCTTGGTGGCTGAAGTGCAATGTATACAAAAGTTGTATTCTAATTTTCATTTTCTGGTTTTCGCAGCAGCACAAGGCGCAGCCACGTAATTGTCTTGTTTGCGCAAGGGAGAAATAGGAAACCAGAATATGCTTTCTTGTTTATAGTTCTGAAAATATTCATGATCTTTTATATAACTCCACCTGGCAACCTATCTCCTGTTCATTGGTTGTCCTAATGGACATGCAAATGGTGGAGATGAAAAGCCTTTCTCTTTCCAAAGACCACTTCGTAACAATCCATTGACTTCCATCTCCTAGTATCATCCACTATCCTTTCATATAATGTTCTTGGGCTCATGCATTACACCAATGGTCTCTAATTGTTCTCATACCTCACGCTAACATTATCGGCTTCTGTCTCACCTAGAATGTAAACTGCACTGAACCCTGGAAAGGGTTTACAAGAATTCATTTGAACATCAGTAATTGAGAAACAAAACCAGTACTGGGCAGGCTTCTTTGGTCTGTGCTCTGATTGTGGCTGGACAGATTTAGCTTCAGAAGTTGGAGAACAAGGCCAGTGTTGGGTGGACTTCTACAGTCTGTGCCCTGATCGTGGTGAATAGATTTAGACGGGCTGGAGTGGGACTTTTCAGGACTTCAAGGAGAACTTCAGAAACTTTAGAAAAAGGACAGTGCCAGGCAGACTTCTACGGTCTATGCCATGAAAATGGCAAGGAGAAATCAAGATCAGGTATGTATATATATATATATATATATATATATATATATATATATATATATATATATATATATATATATATAAAGTATCACATATCATATGTAATGAGTTTATCTTGTTGGGCAGACTGGATGGACCGTACTACTCTTTATCTGCCTTCATCTGCTATGTTACCACGTTACTAAACATGACCTGGGCTAAATCCTTTGTTTACCGGAGATCAACACTCCACGTTGTTTGGGATACTTCACTTTCATGGCTGCTCACCAAGTGATGAAAATTTAAAAATCTGAATAAAAATAAAGTAAAAAAAAAAATATGGACTGTGCATTGGTTTTTATACACCAAGGAATGCATTCTTGTGAGTACATCAAGAAATAGCTATTACATTGATCTGAGCAATCAAAGTGGTTTAAAGTGAAAGAAGCAGAAATGGTGAGATGCCTGAACACTGGAAAGAGGCCGGAGCTAGTGAAATAAACAGAAGGTGGGTGGTAACCCCCGAGCTTTTTTTTTTTCTTGACAGCCAGTGGCGGCAGTGATGAATTCGTAAAGTTATCTAATTTTCCACTGTTTTAATTAGAGGCCTGAGCTTTGAGGCTTAACAGCTGGCCGCTTTGTACTGCTTTCTGTTGCCTGACAGAGAAAAATTTCCAGTGTAACCTCAGCCAAGTTTTCAGCCTGACCTGAGTGAACAAAACTTCTGGGATTCATAGAGCGGATTGCTTTTCTGTACTTGTCTCCCATCACCCGAGCATGTGAAATTAGGAAAGCGTGATTGACTTTCCTTATATAAAACAACTAGAAGGATCCTCATGGCATGAGAGGGATATTGTGGTCATCCCTCTCATGCCACTTATCGACCGTAAAGCCACAAATAATTGACCCCAGCCTGCTAAGGAAAAAAGAGTTTGTTGTTTTCCCAAGACGTCCTCTACAACTATGTCCTTGATCATGAATTACATTTTTGCAAGTCATTTTTTTGCTGCTTGGTTCTTGCCAAGTAATCATTAAAGTTTTACTTTGAACACTTCATGATTCAGCTTTTTTATAAGTCCATCACCCCAACTGCGCAAGGCTAGTGTACCATTTTTCTCACAGCTCTCGGAACTCTTTGACAGAAGATGTGGTAACAGCGGTTAGTGTATCTGGGTTTAAAAAAATGTTTGGACAAATTCCTGGAGGAAAAGTCCATAGTCTGCTACTGAGACAGACATGGGAAGCAACTGCCTGCCCTGGGAATTGTAGTATGGAATGTTGCTACTCTGAGATTCTGCATGGAGTCTTCTCACTCTTTAGGATTCCAGAATCTTGCTATTCTTTGGGGTTCTACATGGAATGTTGCTACATTTTGAGACTCTGCATGGAATCTTGTTACTCTTTAAGATTCCAGAATATTGCTGTTCTTTGGGGTTCTATATGGAATGTTGCTACTCTTTGAGATTCTGCATGGAATCTTGTCACTCTAGGATTCCAGAGTCTTGCTGTTCTTTGGGGTTCTACATGGAATGTTGCTACTTTTTGAGATTCTGCATGGAATCTTGGCACTCTAGGATTCCAGAGTCTTGCTGTTCTTTGGGGTTCTATATGGAATGTTGCTACTCTTTGAGATTCTGCATGGAATCTTGTTAATCTTTAGGATTCCAAAATCTTGCTATTCTTTGGGGTTCTACATGGAATGTTGCTACTTTCTGAGATTCTGCATGGAATCTTGTTACTATTTAAGATTCCAGAATCTTGCTGCTATTTGGGGTTCTACATGGAATGTCGCTACTCTTTGAGATTCTGCATGGAATCTTGTCACTCTAGAATTCCAGAGTCTTGCTATTCTTTGGGGTTCTACATGTAATCTTGTTACTGTTTAAGATTCCAGAATCTTGCTATTCTTTGGGGTTCTACATGGAATGTTGCCACGATTTGGGTTTCTGCTAGGTACTTGTGACTGGCTTGGCCACTGTTTGGAAAACAGGACACTGGGCTAGATGGACCATTGGTCTGACCCAATGTGGCTACTCTTATGTTCTTATGACTCGTCTGGAAAAGAATGAAGGACCGGTGTGTAATTAGCTGCTGCTGAGCTCAGTGTATTGCTTTTCTACCAAATGCAAATGCCAATTTCAAATACTAGGACAGGGTTATTTTCAGTTTGCCTGAGGCCTGTTAACATTATTATTGTCTTCCTTCAAATTATTGTAGCATAATAATTTCACTACATCTAATACTATCATTGTTTTCCCTTCAAAATTGTAAGCTACATTGACCTAAATTTGTTCAGAGAATCTGGGATATAAGAACCAATAAAGTAAAGTAAAGTATTCTGATTCCTATTGTTACTATGTCTTCATGTGCAGCACATCACAGTCAATGTTGACTGGTTTTAATGCCATTATTTTGTGTTCTCCTCAAACACTTGGGAATCATAGCAATATTGGTGCTGTTCCAAGTAGGTTCACTTTTGAAAATTAATGGGGTTATGGAGTCTTTTCACTATACTGCATAAACCCCCTGATTCTGTAAAGGTCACCAAAAATTGTGCGTGCAAATTTAGGTGCGTTCACGATTTGCAAGTGCAATGTAATTGAACGACAAGCCAATTAGTGCCAATAATCAGCTTTTTAACAAGCAATTATTGGCACTAATTAGATTTAATTGAGACCAACGCACATAAAGTTAGGCACGGAATCTGCGCCTAAAATTTATTTGTGTCCTAAAAAAGGGGGCGTGGAAATAGGAGGGTCATGGGTGTTTCAGGATGGAACAGGAGTGTGGCTTTGAGTTATGTGTGTAATTACAGAAATAATGGTGCCCTGCAAGTAAGTTTAGATGCAGACATTTTTGTTTGGTGCAAATGGCCACGCCTACATTTACACATGACTTTCTGCTTAAGCATGTATTCTATAAACTGTGCTGAACCTTAGGCGCAGCTTATAGAATACCGCTTAAGCTTTTTTATTTGGTGCCATGTTGGCTCTGATTAATAAAGTTCAGTTGAGGTACCCCGTATCTTGAAGGCTCCTTGTGCTTCTTTTGGCTGTTTGCATTTGCCGATTTATTTTAGGTGCCTTTTACTGCACAGTAATTGCTAGCGCAGTGGTACCCAAACCTGGTCCTGGAGGCACCCCGGTCAGTCAGGATTTCAGGATATCCACAATTAATTATTAATGAGAGAGATTTGCATGCACTGCCTCCTCTGCATGTCACTCTGTCTCTGTTGAGTATTGCTTCAGTTCTGGTTGCCTTATCTCAAAAAAGATGTGGTGGAATTAGAAAAGATTCAAAGAAGAGCAACCAAAATGATAAAGGAGATGGAACTGCTCTCGTACGAGGAAAGGCTTACAGGATAGGGCTCTTCAGCTTGGAAAAGAGATGGATGAGGAGAGATATGATTGAGGTCTACAAAACCCTGAGTGGTGTAGAACAAGTAGAAGTAAATCGATTTTTTACTCGTTCCAAAAGTACAAAGACTAGGGGGCCACTCGAGAAAGTTACATCCAGGGCTTTTTTTGAGGAGGTACTCAGGGGTACTGAGTACCGGCACCTTTTCCAGTGTCTGCTAAAATTGAACCATGGACCACAAGTTTTAATGAAAGAGCTCAGGCTCTACACACCAATTCTGCCTTGTCATAGATTCTGTGACTGGTTGCAGGGGGCCTGGCTATTGTGGAGTGAGTCCCTGAGTGATCACCCCACCCGTGAAGGGTGGCCTGGCATTTGAGTACCGGCACCTTTTTTGCTAGAAAAATTGCACTGGTTACATGGAAATACTTTTACAACAAATAGGAGGAAATATTTTTTCATTTGATGAATAGTTAAGCTCTGGAACGCTTTGCTGGAGGATATGGCAAAAGCGGTTAATTTATCTGGGTTTAAAAACGGTTTGGACAAATTCCTGGAGGAAAAATCCATAGTCTGCTATTGAGACAGACATGGGAAGCAACTGCTTGCCCCAGGATTTGTAGTATGGAGTGTTGCCACGATTTGGGTTTCTGCCAGGTACTTGTGACCTGGCTTGGCCAGTATTTGGAAAACAGGATACTGAGCTAGATGAACCATTGGTCTGACCCAGCATGGCTACTCTTATGTTCTTATGAATATTCATTGTGGATATCCTGAAAACCTGACTGGATGGGGTGCCTCTAGGACTAGGTATGGGAACCACTGCGCTAGCACATAACCATGCTAAGGAGCTTTATGGTAGTTTAGCAGTTACTGTGTGTTAAACCGCACATTACCCCCCCCCCCCCCCCCCCAGGTTCTATAAATGGTGCTCAAAGTCAGTCATGCAATTGTGTGCACAGGTTATTGGTGTTAATTGGCACTTAATTGGTGAAAAGCACCAATAACTGGCAGTAACAAGAATTTATTGGCAGTAATTTCTAGTTTTCTGTGTAACTGACTTACACCCACCCCTATTCTACAAACTGACCAGCCGATATTCAGCATGCGGATGTCAGGATCGCCACTGAGCCCCAATATTCAATATCGGGGTTTTTTTTTTGGTTTGTTTAAACATAATCAGTCAAGTCAATATTCAGCGTTGGCAGGTTAAGTTTATAGCGGCCAAAGGTAGGACTGCTATTTAGGTGACCCGATTTCACCGCCAAACTTAGCTGGACAAGCACAGAATTATTCGCTGTTAGCCGGTTATATTGCGCGATATAGCTGGTTAGCTGCTATGGAAGAGATTCAATATATGGTGCCAACTACGCGTAATTTATGATCAGCACCTAGATTTAGGTACCAATTACAGAATACGCTTCGTTGATATCTCAGTGCGCAAAACTGCGCGCATCCATTTACACTAAGGAAAGCGTGGCGTAAATCCCAGCACATCGATTTACACGCACTGGGTCATATTCTATAACTATGCGTGTAAATTTTGTAATGCCCACGAAATGCCCATTTCACCGCCCATAACCGTACCCCTTTTTGCCTGCGCGCATTAGAAGTTCGGCACACATCGTTAAAGAATATGCTTAGCGAGTTGTGTGCACAAATTCTAATTAGTGCCAATTAATGCCAATTCTAATTAGTGTTCATTATTGCTTGTTAAGTGCCGTTATCAGCACTCATTAGCTTGATAAGCTTAAGTTACGTGCATTGTTAGAGAATCTGCTTGGATTTCGGCATGGATCTCTAGACACATTATATTTATTTATTTAACACATTTATATCCCACATTTTCCCACCTAGTTGCAGGCTCAATGTGGCTTACACAATACCGTAAAGCTCCGGTTCAATAATACAGGTACACAGGGGCGTATCTAGACTTCACTGGTAGGGGGATCCAGAGCCGAGGTGAGGGGGCACATTTTAGCCCCCCCCCCCCCCGGCGCCGCCGCTGCCATTGCTGCCACCCCCGCCACCGCCAGAACCACCTCCAACAACTGTGGCCCACCCGCCCGCCGACCCTCTCGACCGCCTGCCGACCCTCTCGACCGCTGATGACCCTCTCGACCCCCCGCCTGCTGTCGCCTACCTTTGCTTGCGGGGGACCCCAACCCCCGCCAGCCGAAGTCGTCTTCCTTCATTCGTTTGGGTTTCTTCTTTCTGAGTCTGACTCTGACGTCCTGCCAGCAAAGGACGTTGACGGCAGGTTGGCAGCGGGAGGGGGGGTTGCAAGGGTCATCGATAGGGGGGTCCAGGGCCAAATCTATGGGGGCCCTGGCCCCCGTGGCCCCATAGCAGATACGCCCCTGCAGGTACATAATGAAGTAGAAAGCATGATAAGAAACATAAGTGTATAAGCTACAAGTAATGAAGAGGGGGTGGTAATAAAAGCCTAGTTTTGTCCATATTTAGCTGTGTCGCAGGAAGTAGAAAGTTAATCTGGATCAGGGGGATAAACCTTCTTAAACAGGATGGTTTTCAGTATTTTCCTGAAGTTCAGGTGGTTATGGATAGACCTTAGAGCTTTGGGCAAAGCGTTCCACAGTTGTGTACTTATATAAGAAAAGCTGGCTGCACAAGTAGATTTGTATCTAAGTCCATTACAGTCTGGATAATGCAGATTTAAATAAGTTCGTGATAGGTTGGTACTGTTTCTGGGTGGTAGTTTTATATTTATTTATTTATTTATTGCATTTGTACCCCACATTTTCCCACCTATTTGCAGGCTCAATGTGGCTTACAGAGTTTGGTTATGACATAGTCATGACAGGATCTTAGATACAATCAATAATAAGCAGAAGTTGGATGAGGACTTGGAGAAGAAGGTGTTAGATAGGTTAGTGTAAGAGGTGGATTTTGATAGCTGGGTGGGTTGGTGTGGTAGTCTTGTGTAATTAAGGGTTCTCTTATAAGGTCCAGCATGTATCCAGGAACATTACCATAAATAATCCTGTGGACAAGAGTGCAAACCTTGAAGGCAATACCTTCCTTGGTGGGGAGCCAATGCAGTTTTTCACGAATGGGTTTGGCACTTTCAAATTTTGGTTTTCCAAATATCAATCTGGCTGCTGTACTTTGTGCAGTCTCAAGTTTCGTTGTTAGTTGGTCTTTACAACCTGCATAGATTCCATTGCAGTAATCCAAATGGCTTAGTACCAATGATTGTATAGAATCTGGGGTGTGGGTTAAGCACTGATATTCAGTGGACATAACTGGCTGTCATGTGCTCAGCCGGCTAAGCACTATTTAACTGTCCAGGAGTCATTCCTGTCCGCTTAAATATTCATAATTTCAATGGTGCTCTAGTTCAAAGAGGACATGGACCTTTAGAAGGGCACGGGCAGGTCAGGGACAGTTGGGCATAATGTTCTAAAATACTGTTATTTACACACCTGTACTTAGGCGCTTAACTCAAAGAAGTAGATGTAATGTTCACTCTTAATTTGTTAAGAGGGGGGAAAAGGTCTCATATTGTCACAGGGATATGATTATCTTAATCAGCACCCAATACATGGATGAATCCCCCTTGTGACCAGTATAATCATCGACAAAAAACCCCACCTACCAATTGAATATTTATATTTTTATTTTGTTACATTTGTACCCCGCGCTTTCCCACTCATGGCAGGCTCTATGCATCTATGCAGCAGGCAATGGAGGGTTAAGTGACTTGCCCAGAGTCACAAGGAGCTGCTTGTGCCGGGAATCAAACTCAGTTCCTCAGTTCCCAAAGTCCACCACCCTAACCACTAGGCCACTCCTCCACTGTTGCTACTATTTGAGATTCTACATGGAATGTTGCTATTCCACTAGCAACATTTCATGTAGAAGTCAGGCCCTTGCAGATCACCAATGTGGCCGTGCAGGCTTCTGCTTCTGTGAGTCTGACGTCCTGCACGTACGTGCAGGACGTCAGACTCACAGAAACAGAAGCCTGCGCAGCCTTCTACATGGAATGTTGCTAGTGGAATAGCAACATTCCATGTAGAATCGCCAATAGTAGCAACATTCCATGTAGAATCGCCAATAGTATCTCTTTTATTTTTGTTACATTTCTACCCTGCGCTTTCCCACTCATGGCAGGCTGAATGCGGCTTACATGGGGCAATAGAGGGTTAAGTGACTTGCCCAGAGTCACAAGGAGCTGCCTATGCTGGGAATCAAACTCAGTTTCTCAGCTCCCCAGGACCAAAGTCCACCACCCTAACCACTAGGCCACTCCTCCACATATAAATAAGTTTTTACAAATTGTAATTTTTTGATTTTTGAAATGTTTTAGATTTATATAACCATCAAACAGAATGACAGTCAGTTAGCACAAAAACAAAAAAAAGTGGAGCTTGCAGAAAAGTGATTCAATTTTTCTTCGTTTTTGTACTAACTGCTAACTGCCTGTCATTCTGTTTGATGGTTATATAAATCTAAAACATTTCAAAAATAAAAAAATTACAAATTCTAAAAACTTATACAAATATTCATTTCATTAAAATTTATACAAATATTTATATACAGTAAATATTCAATTGGTAGGTGGGTATTTTTTTCTGTCATTGATTATACCAGGAGCCTAAGAAATAAGACGGGAGAGTTAGAATATATTGCACTAAATGAAAAATTAGATATAATAGGTATCTCTGAGACCTGGTAGAAGGAAGATAACCAGTGGGACACTGTCATACCGGGGTACAAATTATATCGTAGTGATAGGGTGGATCGAATTGGTGGAGGGGTAACATTGCATATTAAGGAAAGCCTTGAATCAAATAGATTGAAAATTCTGCAGGAAACAAAACAGTTCTTGGAATCACTGTGGACTGAAATTCCATGTGTAAAGGGGAAAAGGATAGTGATAGGAGTGTTCTACCGTCCGCCTGGTCAGGATGAACAGGCGGATGCAGAAATGTTAAAGGAAATTAGGGACGCAAACAAACTGGGCAACACAATAATAATGGGTGATTTCAATTACCCCGATATTGACTGGGTAAATGTAACATCCGGACATGCTAGGGAGGTAAAATTCCTTGATGACATCAAGGACAGCTTTATGGAGCAGCTGGTACAGGAGCCGACGAGAGAAGGAAAAATTCTAGACCTAGTCCTTAGTGGAGCGCATGATCTGGTGCGAGAGGTAATGGTACTGGGGCCGCTTGATAACAGTGATCATAATCAGTGGCGTAGCCAGACAGCCAATTTTGGGTGGGCCTGAGCACAAAGTGGGTGGGCACAAAATTTTCTCTCTCCCCCTCTCCCCAAAATTGGCTGTCTGGCTACGCCACTGCCCCGACCCCCCCCCCCAAACCACTGCTGCAGGTTTTTCCCTGCCCTTTCCCCAGCCACCACTGGCATGCTGCAGATATTTCTCTCCTCCCCCCCCCCCCCCCGCCACCTGCTGATCCCTTCCCCCAGGCACCACCTACCGGCATGCCGAAGGGCTATTTTTTCTCTTCCACCTCCCAGCCACCCAACCGTCGGCACGCTGCAGGCCTTCTTTCCCCTCCCTCCCTCCCCTTCCATCTCCGCTGGGCAGCGCCAGCATGCTGCCGCTACGCTCCTACCTTGCCATCTTTTGGCAGAGGTGTTAGTTCTGCTGCTAAATCTGCAGCGGATCCACGTGGTGCCAGGGCTGTCTCTCTGTACGCTGCTGCGACTGCTTCCTCTGCGCTGGCCCCGCCTCTTCAGAAAGAGTATCGTAAAAGATGAGGCGGGGCTAGCGCAGAGGAAGCAGTCGCACTCGCAACAGCCCTGGCACCGCGTGGATCCACTGCAGAAGCAACAGAACTAACACCTCTGCCAAAAGATGACAAGGTAGGAGCGTAGCGGCAGCATGCTGACGGACCTGGTGCCGTGCAGCTTTCTTGTAGAGTTAGGCTGGCGCTGCCCGACGGAGATGGAAGGGGAGGGAGGGAGGGGAAAGAAGGCCCATTGGGTGCACCATTGCTGGGTGGGCCTGAGCCCAAAGTGGGTGGGCCCAGGCCCGCCCAGGCCCACCCGTGGCTACGCCCCTGATCATAATATGATCGGATTTGATATTACCTTTGAGGTAAGTATACATAGTAAATCAAACACGTTAGCGTCTAACTTTAAAAAAGGAGACTATGATAAAATGAGAAAAACAGTGAAAAAAAACTTAGAGGAGCGACTGCGAAGGTCAAATATTTGCGTTAGGTGTGGATGCTGTTCAAAAACACCATCCTGGAAGCCCAGGCCATATATATTCCGCGTATTAAAAAAGGAGGATTGAAGACCAAACGACAGCCGGCGTGCTTAAAAAGTGAGGTGAAGGAAGCTATTAGAATATCCTTCAGAAAATGGAAGAAGGAACCGACTGAAAATAATAAGAAACAGCATAAGGAATGTCAAGTCGAATGCAAAGCGTTGATAAGGAAGGCTAAGAGGGACTTCGAAAAAAAGATTGCATTGGAGGCAAAAACAGATAGTAAAATTTTTTTTAGGTATATTAAAAGCAGGAAGCCGGCATTTACACAACCTTTGAGCCTAAAGTTATTTTTTTAAAAACGAGGCATGCACTACAAACACACTCCAGAAATGTTCGGATCGGTATTACAAAGTAGGATGTATCACAGAATCGTTAAACCCGTCGTTAATCAGCGCCTAAAGCATGCGCAGAGCAGCCCAAGCGTTATGCTGGCTGCTCTGCGCATGCCACAAAGGCCCAGCAGTCAAAACAAAAAAAAACCCCCACAAACACGTGTGTTTCGGGAGGGGGCAAAGGCACTAATCATGAGCGTCCCGTATGGACGCCTTGCCCCCCCCCCCCACTTCCCCTCCCCAGCACAAAAAATCTCCAATTTTAGCAGCCCCGGGCCGGCCCTCCTCCCTTCCTGTATTCTCCCACACTAGCTCCGCCTCCTGCCATGCTCCAGTCCCATGCCTGCCCCCGCCGCCCCCCCTTTGGTCGTGGCTGCCGCTCATCCCGTCCAACGACCCCCCCCCTTTGCCTTACCGGCCCGTGCAGCGCCTCTCACCTCTGCTGCACGGGCAAGAACAGCTGATCGGCGAGTCAGAAGGCCTCCTCAGACGTCCCTTCTTTCTTCCTGGGCCCGCCCTCCTCTGATGTAGGTAAATATAGGAAAGGAGGAGGGCTGGCCCGGGGCTGCTAAAATTGGAGATTTTTCGTGCAGGGAGGGGGGGGGAAGCGGGGAGCAGCGGGAGGGGGGGTGGGGCAAGGCGTCCATACAGGACGCTCATGACGAGTGCCTTTGCCCCCTCCCGATCCTTTTTTTTTTTTTTTTTCCTTTTTGGTGCTGAGGGAGAGGGGAGCAGCGTCGACCTGGGGCGTCAATAAAGGACGCCTCTGACGCGTTTTCGCCCCCCGCCCAGTTATTTTTTTTATTGGATTTTGTTAACTTCTAGCAGACAGACAGCCCTAACGAGAGGCACAGACTCTCGTTAGATTCCATGGTGTTCTCCTGCGTTAAATGAATCGGAAAAGGTTTGTGCATGTCATTTCAATGGGATTTGTAGAAGAATTGCTCATCTGCATTCAGTGTTCGTTAGCTGCTACTGTCGTCGGAAAATAGGCTTTAGTACATGGAAAGGATAGGAAATTCTTCCTTGAGGGCTCATTTAACGATGAAAAACGTTTAGTGCATCTGGGCCTGAGCCGGGCCCGGGGCAAGGCCGCCCCCCCCCCCAATTGCTACCACTATTGCTTCCCTCTCCTGCTCTCAGGCAGCTGGCGCCGTAGTCCACGGTCTCCACCCTCCCACCCCTGTCAACAGACCCCCTCCGTCCGCCACCGGGCCCCCTGCATTCAAATCGGCAGTGCCTCACTTCTGTGTGAAAGCAGCAGGATCGCCTCCCTTCGGGCCCTCCTTCACTGTGTCCCGCCCTCGCGGAAACAGGAAGTTACATCAGACGAGGGCGGGACACAGTGAGGGAGGGCCCGAAGGGAGGCGATCCTGCCGCTTTCACACGGAGGTGAGGTGCTGCTGATTTGAATGCAGGGGGTCCATGGCGGACGGAGGGGGTCTGTCGACAGGGGTGGGAGGGTGGAGACCGTGGCGGACGGAGGGGGGCTGTCAATGTAGCCGAAGGCGGGCAGGTGAGACCGGGGACTGCGGTGCTGGCGGCCTGGGAGCAGAAGAAGGAGAAAGAGACCCTGGCACCGGGCCCCTCTTGGGTCCCGGGCTCAGGGAATTTTGTCCCCCCTGCCTCCCCCTCTCAGCGGCCCTGGTGCTAGTATTCTGTAAAGGCAGTTCTTTCCAAATGTTTGATGTTTAACTTTAGATGACCTTTTTTGAATTTAACCTTAAGTGTTAGGGGCTGTGACATGGATGGAGTGTTGGTGTGGAAGGTGTTTGATAGTTAATGCACCGCACTTAACTTGTGGTAACTGATTAATGTGTAGTTAATGTGGGACCATTTACCACCTCCATGGTAACTGTACACTAATGGACTAATGCATGGGACATGTACAAGGCATGATGGGCATGCCCCCCCCCCCCCAACTAGTTGCTACATTAAATTTCTTGTCACCACATGGTAAAGTTCCACATTATGCCACAATAACTGTAATTTGTACCACGGCTTAGCAAAAGGGTCCCCTATGTCTGGTGTATGTAAAATTTCAAAGTAAACTAAGTGTTCAATCGATTTTCCTCCAAAATCCACTTCAGTTTGTAAATCGTGGCATTTTGATTTACAAATTGAAGTGGAAAAACTTTGGAAAAAATACCTCAGTGGGCCAAGCAATTGTGTTTGGAGCTCTTTCGATGCCCCAAATGCTTGGAAATTCAAAAACCTTTCTTTGTCCAAAGTCTTTTCACTTCAATTTGTATCATTATTATTACAGTTAATGTTCATCATAATGTTAGATTTATCTATATAATAATTTTCATGTAAACAGGACCCTTATAATGTTGAATGCCTCATGAGATTTCTATGTACTAGCAGAACATGCTGGTATCGGGACTTCTTGAAGGATTCCTAAGTGGCATTGAGAGAAGGTCAAAGCTTCTTCCCATCCAATTACAGCTGGAGAAACTGAAGTGCAAAGAAATAAAGTGACCTGAGGCAGAGGAGATGCTCGACTAAGCGTTTCTTTGCCTTTGAGTTCAATGCTCTAGCGTAGACTTTGTGACTTCCTAATTTGAGTTCTTAATCTACTAGGGGGAAAGAAAAGAGAATGAAGACTTCATTGTTGCTGGGCCTGGCATCCTAGCACGCAGGTTTCCTTTTACTAAGGCTTGCCGAAAAGTGGCCTGTGCTGGTGTAGGCACGTGCTTTGGATGCACGCAGGTCTATTTGCTCAGCGCGCCTGGAAAAAAAGGCGCTTTTTTGTGCCGGAAAATGGATATACGGCAAAATTAAAACCAGCAAGCATCCGTTTTCGGGCTGAGACCTTACCGCCACCCATTGACTTAGTGGTAAGGTCTCACGCGCTAACCGGGCGGTAAGCAGCCAGCATATATAAACCAGGGGTGTAGCTACGTGGGGCCACGGGGGCATGGGCCCTCATAGATTTGGTCCTGCCCCCCCACCGACCACCCCCTTCGGCCCCCCTCCCGCCGCCAACCCTCCCCCGCTGCCGTTGTGTACCTTTGCTGGCGGGTGTCCCCAACCCCCGCCAGTGGAAGTCCTCTTCTCCGGCGCGGCCGCTTTGCTGATCTGCAAGGGCAGGTTTCTGTTTCTGTGAGTCTGACGTCCTGCACGTACAACAGAAGCCTGCGCGGCCGCGTTGCTGATCTGCAAGGGCAGGCTTCTGTTTCTGTGCAGGATGTCAGACTCACAGAAACAGAAGTCTGCCCTTGCAGATCAGCAATGTGGCCGCGCCGGAGAAGAGGACTTTGGCTGGCGGGGGTTGGGGACCCCCGCCAACAAAAGTAACCAACGGCGGGGAGGGTTGGTGGCGGCGGGAAGAGGGGGTCAAAAGGGTTGGCGCTGGGGGGGGGGGTCAAAGGTGGTGGTGGCGGCGGGAAGGTCAAAAATGGTGGGGGGGGGGGGTTAAAAAGTGCCCCCTCACCTCAGGCTCTGGACCCCCCTCCCGCCGAAGTCTGGCTACGTCCCTGGTATAAACTGCTGATTACCACTGGGTAAGCACACACGGTAGAAAATGACATTTGGAATTGATCACTGTTTTGGTTATTAAGTGGAAATTATGTTTTAGTGGATCAATATTCTCCAAATGTTTTACACCTGTTTAAGATTTTTCTAGCCACTTGTTGACTTGTGTTGTTCCATTTTCACATATGGGGCAGCAGTTTGTTAAAATCATGAGGAGATATTGACATGTCATACAACTGTACACTATTTTTTGTGATTTTCCTATTAGAGGTAGAACTATAGGCGAATTTTAGGGAGGCAAAGAAATGGTAAGAATTTGGTGGAACCTCAGACTCGCTCTCATCAGTGTTGTGGACTGTGCCGATGGTGTCAGTTTTCAGTGACAGGCTCAGAGTGACAGGATCCTCAGACCAAACTTCCCATGACATCAAGTTTTGAGCCCACTTGTACCAGTAAAAATGATATGTTCTTGTAATCTGGTGTATGTGGGAGCAGGGCCGCCGAGAAGGGTGGACGGGGGACAAAGTTCCCCGGGCCTCCGTGGGGGGGGGGGGGGGGGGCCCCGGCACCGCCGCCGCAGTCCGGCCCGCCCGCCCCCCATCGCTCCCTGGCATTGAACTTAAGCGCCTCACCTTCGAAAGCGCAGCAGCGGCAGACCACTCCTTCCTGTTGGATTATTTGTAGTAAATAATTAGCAGATTTTAGTACACACAGCTTCAGCTTTAGAAATGTTAATTTCTTTCTTCATCTCTCTCTCATTCACCCCTGAATAATTCACTGCTGAGTCACTTTAAAGTTGAAGTAACAAAACATCTGTTTACTCACAGTTTGCAGTTAGATTATAATCAGACAGGCTTATATATACATATTACTATACATTTGTATTATCAGCTCCTTCCATGTGCTTAGATGGTAATGGATGCTCACACCACCATAGATCCTCTCAGGTTAGGAGAGATCATGAGCTCCATGTGCTCCATGTGCTGCATGTGCTGCATCTATCCCCCACAGGAAGTTGCATAGCTGTGTGACCTCTCTAAGTAATTCACATCAGAGGTCACAGAGTAATCACAGAGAAATAATAGGTGACAGGCAATGCATGTAAAATACAATTACATTCCAACAAACCCCTTCTCATGCATAACTGTCATGCAATTATTTATTCATACAAAGTCCAAGCTTTATACGCAGATTCACAAAATGTTCTCTGGGTAACGGTTTGGTCATGATGTCAGCTGTCATCTCACTGGTGTGACAATAGTGTAGACTGATGACCCCTTCTTTTGCCAACTCTCGCACGTTGTGGTATTTCGTTGCGATGTGCTTGGTGCGTGACTGAACCTTGTCATTCTGTGACAGTCGGATGCAGCTCTGATTATCTTCCATTATCTGGATTGGTCTCTGTTCAGCTATACCAAAATCCAGCATAAGTTTTTCAATCCACATCAGTTCTCTGCACGCTTCCGATACAGCCACGTATTCAGCTTCTGTAGAAGACAAACTCACAATACTTTGTTTATGACTGGCCCATGAAATTTGTACATTTCCATACATAAACACATATCCACTTGTGGATTTATAATCAGAATGATCCCCTGCCCAATCTGAATCACAGTAACATATTAGTTTTGGATTACTATTGGCTGAAATCTTTAATTTACAATCAATGGTACCCTTTAAATACCTTACCATCCTTTTAACTGCAGTCCAATCTGATTTGGTAGGTGAGCTGACCCTTCTGCTCAAAATTCCTACTGCATTTGCTATATCAGCCCTGTATGTGGTAGCTAGATATAAAAGCTTACCTATGGCTGATCTATATTGGATGTTATCTGGTAAAGGTTCTCTTACTGTTTCATCCTTCAGAAAATCAGTGATCATGGGAGTGCTTACAACTTGGGCATCTTGCATACCTAAACTTTCAATAAGCTCATTTATTTTCTGCTTCTGGCTTAGAAGATAAGAACCATCATTTTGTTTCTCAATTTCTATACCAAGATAGTATGACACATTACCAAGTTCTTTTATCTCAACATTGTGGTTTAAACACTTTACAATGTCCTTGTACTCTTGCTCACTTTTGCTTGCAATGAGCAGATCATCAACAAAAGCCAAAATGTATGCATATTGTCCATTTGTGCACCTAGTGTACAAACATTTATCTGCTTCACCTTGCTTAAATTCTAAATTTGTCAATATTTCATGCAATTTATCATTCCAACATTTTGCACTTTGCTTTAATCCATAAAGACCTTTGTTTAATTTACACACTAGCTGTCTTTGTTTTGTATTTATGAAACCTGTTGGTTGTTCCATGTACAAGTCTTCAGTTATATCTCCGTGAAGAAATGCTGTTTTCACATCAATGTGTTTGACTTGCATGCCTTTTGAGACTGCAATGCTCAGAAGTGTTCTGATTGTCGTGTGTTTCACTACAGGTGCAAACACTTCATCAAAATCTTCTCCATATTTTGAAGATATCCCTTTGCGACTAATCTTGCTTTATACCTTTCCACTTTTCCTTGTGCATTCCTTTTTAACTTGAATACCCATTTGCATCCTATAGCTTTCTTGCCAGGAGGTAATTTTGTAAGAATCCAAGTATTATTTTTATCCAATGCATCAATTTCTTCTTGTGCAGCTTTATGCCATTCAGCAGCTTCTTCTGCTGGCATTTTCTCAATCTCATCCCATGTTAAGGGCTCTTGAGCTTCTGCTGACTTTGTTAGGTAAGACAGTCTTGGGGGTGGAACACCTTTGTTTTCCCTGGATGAGCGTCTGACAACAGGTTGGTCTGACCTTTCCGCATCCTCTAAATCTGAGAGTTCTTCTCCAATTGATTCCCCTTCTCCAACTGTACTGTCTTCTTCAATGATCCTTTCTGTGTCTGCTTCCTCTGCCTGTTCCTCGTTAGATACAGATGAGTTGCTTTCAGACATCTGCCTTGGTATGGCATTTATATACACTGGCATGTCTATTATGGTTCTTGTTTCATATTCTGGATGATAAGGCTCATCTGGGATAATCCAGCCTTTATCAACCCTTTTGTTTTCATCAAAATATGTAACATGTCTTATGCCAACAATGCCAGTTTTCAGATTCAAAATTCTATATCCTTTGTGTCCTGGAGCATAGCCAACTAAAATGCCCCTTTCTGTTGTGGAATCCAGCTTATGCCTTCTTTGCTTTGGTACATGAGCATATGCTGTACTTCCAAATGTTCTTATGTGTGTCAGGTTTGGCTTCCTACCATGCCATGTCTCATGTGGTGTGCGCTCAGCGCCTTTAGTTGGCATTCTGTTTTGTAGGTACACTGCTGTGAGAATGGCTTCCCCCCATAGTCTTTTAGGGAGATTGCTATCTGACAGCATACATCTGGTCATTTCCACAAGTGACCTAAATTTTTTCTCTGCAACAGAATTTTGCTCTGGTGTATAAGCTACTGTTGTGATATGCTGAATGCCTTCTTGTTCTAGAAATGTGCGCATGCTTTGTGAAGTGAACTCACCACCATTGTCGGTCTGAAGAACCTTTGGTTTTCTTTCAAATTTATTGCTCACCATGGCTACGTATTTCTTCAGCATGTCTGTGACTTGACTTTTCTCTTTCAGCAAATAGGCCACACAATATCTAGAGAAATCATCCAAGAATATCAGCACAAATCTGTTATTTCCCAATGATGGGATATTAAACGGTCCACATAAGTCACTGTGTATTAAGTCCAGCACTTTATTACTCCTATTTCCTGTGTATGCAGGAAATGAGGGTCTCACACCTTTTTGAGTAACACAGTCTATGCATTTCTCCATTTTACCAGCATCTGCACTTATCTGAATGCCAGTGGCCAGTTGCTTACTGTAAAGATCCTGGATCACCTTAGAATCACGATGTCCCAGGCGGCGGTGCCAGATTTCCAGACTACATTTACCATCATTCTTCCTTACTTGCGCCATATGTGAGGCTTCACCTGAAATGTTCAGCTTATAAACATCATTATGCATAAAAGCTTCAGCATACACTTCATCATTTTTAGAGATTGTGCACTTACTGTTTTCAAAATGAATCACAAATCCCTTCTTATCTAATGTAGATACACTAAGCATATTGCAAACTGCTTGGGGAATATACAAGACATCACTTACAGGAATTTCTTTAACTTCATTAGACACTTTGCATTTTAAGAATCCAATACCTTTTGCTTGGATCTTAGCAGTCCCTGCGTTTGCAGTTTTAAGAATACCTTCCTCTGGACACATTTCCTGAAAGAAATTCTTACAATTGGTTAAATGGCATGTGCTCCCTGAATCCAAAATCCAAGTACTTTCATTTGAATTATTATTTACCATAGTCAAAGATTTTTCTGCCATTAGAAAGCCCTTGTGTTTATCTTTGTTCTTCATACATTTCCTGGTTTGAAAATTCTTTAGTTCCATTGGCTTAGGTGAGCTAGAGGGAGTGTTTTGTGTTTCCTTACACCATTTAGATACATGTCCCTCCTTTCCACATGAGTAGCAAATCAGCTTGCCCTTGGGTGGAGTTTTCCCATAGCTCCGCCTTCCTCTGTTCTTTGCCAAGAAATTTGTTTCATTTCTCTCTGACTTGCTTTGAGAACACATCTCCTCAGAATCATTTATTATGCATTCCTGCCTTAGTTTTGATGTTGCCTGTTCAAAAGATTGCCCTTCAATGGCCTCATTTACAGACCTAAAAACATCAAACTTCTTTGATAGTGAGGTAAAAAGAAATGCTCTTTTCAATGCATCACACATGGGAATTCCAGAAAGTTCTAGCTTTTGAAATGAAGACATAAGATGCATAATGTGATCATTACATTTACTTTTATCCCTTAATTTGGTTTCATTCAACTCTGCCAGCCAAATTGGTTGCTGCTTTGCATATGTAGTTGCATACATAGTTCTCAGTTTATATAAAATGTCCTTTGGTGTATCTTTTCCCTCCACTAATATGGCTTGTTTCTCTGAGAGAGCTTCCAAAAGCATGCACTTCACATAATAGTTTGCATTGTCCCATTCAGCCATATTTTCAGCTGTTCTGTCTTGGTCTAAGCATATATCTAATCTTTTTGCTCGAAGGAGACATATGAATCTTAATTCCCACTGCCGATAATTAAACTCAGTTAATTTAGGCACCTTGAGAGAATAGAACAATGGTGAATTTCTTCCCTCAGCCATTTTCTTAGCCTTCTGTCTGCTGTGTGGGGGGAGAGAGAGACAGACTGAATCTTTCCTTTAAAACTTAAGAGAAAAATGTGGCCTTTTTTTCTGCCTGGTAATATTTCTCTTCTTTTTCAATTCCTGGCCCTGGGCCCATAACCCTTTTGTTGGATTATTTGTAGTAAATAATTAGCAGATTTTAGTACACACAGCTTCAGCTTTAGAAATGTTAATTTCTTTCTTCATCTCTCTCTCATTCACCCCTGAATAATTCACTGCTGAGTCACTTTAAAGTTGAAGTAACAAAACATCTGTTTACTCACAGTTTGCAGTTAGATTATAATCAGACAGGCTTATATATACATATTACTATACATTTGTATTATCAGCTCCTTCCATGTGCTTAGATGGTAATGGATGCTCACACCACCATAGATCCTCTCAGGTTAGGAGAGATCATGAGCTCCATGTGCTCCATGTGCTGCATGTGCTGCATCTATCCCCCACAGGAAGTTGCATAGCTGTGTGACCTCTCTAAGTAATTCACATCAGAGGTCACAGAGTAATCACAGAGAAATAATAGGTGACAGGCAATGCATGTAAAATACAATTACATTCCAACACTTCCTTCCGTGTCCCGCCCTCACCTGACGTAACCCGCGAGGGTGGGACACGGAAAGAAGGAGTGGTCTGCCGCTGCTTGCTGTGCTTTCGAACGTGAGGTGCTTAAGGTCTGTGCAGAGGGCCTGGGGTGGAGAGAGGGCCCGGTGGCAGGTGGAGGGGGGCGGCCTTGTCCCAGGCCTGGCCCAGTCTCTTGGCGGCCCTGTGTGGGAGGGTCACAGTAGCCGTCCAGTGAAAATAGCATTAACTGAACATAAATCTAGGATTACCACAGAGAACGTTCAAGCACCTGTAGTACAAAATTGGTTGTCTTTTCATCAATTACACAACACGCACTTCCACTTGACTTCTCAAGACGGAATTGACCTTTATCGCTTATATCGGAAATGAACTTTCTATAGTTGATAATCTAACTTATTTCATAATACACTCCCCTATTCCGGAACTTCTATTTATTTATTTATTTATTGCATTTGTACCCCACATTATCCCACCTTTTTGCAGGCTCAATGTGGCTTACAGAGTGTTGTAATGATATAATCGTTACATGGTTTGAAATACAGTTGGTAGTAAGCTGAAGGTAAAGAAGGTAATCTATGCATTATCACTTTGTATTCTATTGTACCATGTATGCACCTTAATGCAATACTACTACTACTACTACTACTTAACATTTCTATAGCGCTACAAGGCATACGCAGCGCTGTACACCATACATGAAAAAGACAGTCCCTGCTCAAAGAGCTCACAATCTAAATATGGAATGTTGCTAGTGGAATAGCAACATTCCATCTAGAATCTCAAATAGTAGCAACATTCCATGTAGAATCTCAAGTAATAGCAACATTCCATGTTCCACTGCACTAACCACTAGGCTACTCCTCCACTACTACTACTACTACTTAACATTTCTAGAGCGCTACTAGGGTTACGCAGCGCTGTACAATTTAACAAAGAGAGACAGTCCCTGCTCAAAGAGCTTACAATCTAATAGACAAGTGAACGGTCGGTCCGATAGGGGCAGTCAAATTGGGGCAGTCTGGATTCACTGAACGGTAAGGGTTAGGTGCCGAACGCAGCATTGAAGAGGTGGGCTTTAAGCAAAGACTTGAAGACGGGCAGGGAGGGGGCTTGGCGTAAGGGCTCAGGAAGGTTGTTCCAAGCATAGGGTGAGGTGAGGCAGAATGAGCGGAGCCTGGAGTTGGCGGTGGTAGAGAAGGGTACAGAAAGGAGGGATTTGTCCTGTGAACGGAGGTTTCGGGCGGGAACGTAAGGGGAGATGAGGGTAGAGAGGTAGTGAGGGGCAGCAGACTGAGTGCATTTGCAATACCATTTGTAATTCTCTACCCGGAAATGGCGATCACCATTACGGCCTAATGTAAGCCACATTGAGCCTGCAAACTGGTGGGAAAATGTGGGATACAAATGCGACAAATAAATAAATTAATTAATACTGTTGCTGATATTAAATGGCGGATCATAGATCAAGTGGTTGAAGGGTGGAAGGGTGGTTCTGTGGAAAAACGATTAAACTATACTACTACTATAAATCACTTCTATAGCGCTACCACTCGTACGCAGCGCTTTACAATTGAACATGAAGAAGAAAGACAGTCCCTGCTCAAAAGAGCTTACAATCTAAATCAGGACAAACAGACAGGACCAATAAGGATAAGAGTAGAAGGACACATAGGAATGATTCTAAATGGAATGTTGCTACTATTGGAGATTCTAGATGGAATGTTAATGTTGCTATTCCGCTAGCAGCATTCCATGTAGAAGCCTGCCCTTGCAGATCAGCAACACGGCCACGCAGGCTTCTGTTTCTGTGAGTCTGACGTCCTGCACGTACGTGCAGGACGTCAGACTCACAGAAACAGAAGCCTGCGTGGCCGTGTTGCTGATCTGCAAGGGCAGGCTTCTACTACTACTACTACTATAAATCACTTCTATAGCGCTACCAGTCGTACGCAGCGCTTTACAATTGAAAATGAAGAAGAAAGACAGTCCCTGCTCAAAAGAGCTTACAATCTAAATCAGGACAAACAGACAGGACCAAAAAGGAGAAGGGAAGGACAGACAGAAGGACAGAAAACAATGATGGATATTTAAATTGCTTCAAAAAAGTAACTGTCACAGAACTCATGAATCATTTCAAAACAGAGTACTGTGCCAATAAACTTCAAGTGCTTCCAAACTCTTTAAATCTATCAGGGAGAATATAAATAAAAATAAAAATAAGGAGGAAAAGACCTCAAAGCCCCAAAGTGCTCAGTGACAATGCACAGATCATTTAGCACAAACGGGTATATGCTTCATCATGGCTCAGAAAAACCTCCTTATCTTTTTCATGTATTTGTTTATTTTCACTTTTCATATTATGCTTCACTGGATGCTCTGCTCAAAACAGATGATTGTGCAGATATAAACTGCTTCAAAAGAAAAACAGCTCAAGGCACTTAGCTTATTTTCTCAGCTCCCGACGGGGACCCGTTTCGTCCACTGGCTTTCTCAAGGGAGACTCAACATTATTCTATTCTTAGCTTGTATTTCGTGGTATCTCCCAAAGGATTCACTGCGGATCACAGCTTAAGAAGCATCACAATCTGATGGAGCTACAGACTTTGCATATTAACTTAATTCATACCTTATTTATCTCTGAAAATAATACAGTTTTTAGTTGTTTCCTAAAAAGTAAATAAGAATTGATAGACCTAATCAGATAGTGTAAATTGTTCTATAACTTCACTCCCAGGAATTGAAAAGAATTAAACAGAACATTTTTTACTTTAATTCCCCTGAAGCTCAGAAAAATCAAGGACCTAAAATTATTATTATTATTATTATTTATTACATTTGTACCCCGCGCTTTCCCACACAATGCAGGCCAAGATATACTTCTCAAATAATTAGAAAGGCAAACTACATTTTCACCTGCCAAACATTTAAAGACCATACAAATTATTTTAAAGTTAATACGGGAATGTACTGGCAACCAGTGCAATCTTTCTAAAAGAAGTGTGACTTTCTCAAATCCGCCTACTCTTAGAATCAGCCTCACAGCTGTGTTTTGGAGCAACTGCAACCTCCGCAAAGACTTTAATCAAGCCCCTATACAAGGAATTGCAAAAATCCAAATAAGGTAATAAAACCGATTGTGCAATGGTTCGAAAAAAAATCTTTAATTAAATTAGATCTTATTGCTCTCAGCTGACATAGTCTAAAGTTAAATTTTTTTTTTACCAGAGCTGTAATTTGATCAGAAAAAGATACATTTGAATCTAATATAACTCCCCAAAAGTAGCAAGATTCCGTGCAGAATCCCAAAGAGTATCAAGGTTCTAGAATCCCAAAGAGTAGAAAGGTTCCGGAATCCCAAAGAGTAGCAAGATTCCTGAATTCAAAAGAGTAGCAACATTCCATGAAGCATCCCAAAGAGTAGCAAGATTCCAGAATCCCAAAGAGTAGCAAGGTTTCAGAATCCCAAAGAGTAGCAAGGTTCCATGCAGAATCCCAAAGCGTAGCAAGATTCCAGAATGCCAAAGAGTAGCAAGATTCCAGAATCCCAAAGACTACTACTACTTGTCATTTCTATAGCGGTACTAGACGTACACAGCACTGTAAACTAAACATGTAAGCAGCGGCGTAGCCAGAAAACAGATTTTGAGTGGGCCTAGGCAAAAAGGGGGTGGGCACCCAGTGTTCTCCCCCCTCCCCACCACCAAAAAATATCTCAGCTGGTGGGAAAACACTTCTTTCCACCTTGGCAGTCTGCAGCAGGCATGCGCTGAAAACTTAGCATGTGCAGGTGCCGGTATCACGGAAAATAGCGTTTTTGTTACCATCAGGGGGAAGTCTTCCAACTGGCGGAGCTTGGGCTCCCCACCAGCTACCGCTAAACGTGTGCTACTGTTGGGTGGGCCTGAGCCCACCTGTGGCTACTCCACTGCATGTAAGACAGTCCCTGATTGACAGAGCTTACAATCTAATCAAGACAAAAAGAACAAAGTTCTTTCTGCTGATGTCATCATTTTTGTAGAAATTTCTTTTTTTCTTGTAAATTGGAAAATATAGCCAGAGCAAACTTAATAGGCTCTCTATATGTAGTAACCAGCTGCTAATGCTTAGGGTTTAGCTACAAACAGAATTTGTTGATCATGCCAATACAAGGTATTTTGTGTTTGATGTCGAAAGATAGACAGCCTTTGAAAAGACAACTGTGCACTGTTCCCTCTAAGCTGAGTGGGAGGCCTCCAACTTCACTGCTGCCAATGTGGGGCGGGGGGGAGGGGGTGATGCTTCAATATTGTGTTTTCATTGGCTAGGAACAAGCAAGTTCACTGGATTCCTGCGAAGCTTGAAAATGTAGTAATGAAACAGCACCCCCTCCCCCACTGGCAGGTCTGTAAATGGAGGACTCCCACTCAGCTTAGAGAGAACAGCAGGGCCGCCGAGAGGGGGGGACAGGTAGGACAAAATTCCCCAGGCCCGGGCCTCCAGGGGGGCCCGGCGCCGCACGTCCCTTGCATGTAGCATTCTTTTCTTTATCCATCGCCATTCATTCTCACAGGCAGCTCCACTCCAGTCTCACGGTGGCCCTGGAGAACAGTGCAGTCTTCAGGAAGGAGGTGGACCTCTAGAGTGCTTTATTGACTTTGGAGAGCTTTTCCTCATGATCAGAACCAGCCTCACTGTTGTTTTTAGGTGATCCAATTTACTTTCATTAATATGGATCATCTTCCTTAAGTGAGTAAAAGGGAAAGCACAATTATCAACTTTAGGGTCAGCTTCAATGCCGTTGCCACCATGGGGGTTAATGGTCAACATGGCCAACATGAATGAAATATGAATGACCTACTCTGGAGATGGGTTTCACATGAACAGAAAATCTTTTGGGCCTCATCCGCAACAGACAGGATCATGAAGAATCCTAAAATGGAAGAGCTTCCACTGCGATCCTAGCAAGGACTCAAAAATTAGGTCCTAATTTCAAAGCACAGTTTTGCTTCCTTGCACCAAATCCTAGAACACATCCAATCAAATGCAGAATTCATCTGTTAATTAGCAAAGATGTGCAATCTTTGTCAACGTACTGAACAAGAAGACTGTTTCTTTAAACAAAGTTAATGAGAAGGTCTAACGATCCTACCCATCTATCCGCCTCCTCGATATCTCCTTTCATCCTAGCGATCATCATAGTTTAAAAATGAAACAACGCACGAGTTGTGACCTGGTGCTAATTCTCAGCACATTCCATCGTCAAAGAGGAAGTCTTGGTAAAGGGTAGAGACACAGGAAGATATAAGCCATTGAACTTTTTGTGTTTACAATGAGCTCTTAGAATACTGGGCGAACGCAATTAGCAGAGTAAAATAACATTTTAATGAACACGATTAAAAAAAGAGAAGAATTCTGATAGAAACTAGGGTAATAATGGTAGAGTGAGGGATGCTACAGCACAGCACATGCCATGCTTTTCTGCATGCTCGTTGTCTAGAAGATTGATAAGGCTCCCAGTGTTTCGGAAAACCAAGAAGCGGCCAGTGAATCTGATTTGTGACAAGGTCCAAGGAGAGAAGAAGAGATATTTCTAAAGTCTCTTACTCTTAAATTCATAAACTCAACAATATTGTCTTTTGCATTTAGATGATTTCCATCGAATCAAAATATTTGTGCTCTTTGTTGTTTCTTTAGGCCTAGTGAATAATGCTGTACGATTGTTATCATACAGTTTCAATATGATTTCTGTTGCCAGTATTATACAAAAGCCTTGAAAACTACGAACGACCACCTAAACTTCCAGAAAACACTCAAAACGAACCTGTTTAAAAAGGCATACCCTACCCATCCAACATAAATGCCTGATCTCCGCAACACAACAAAACTAAAGAACGTAATGGACATAACACAACTCTTCCGTTGTACGATTGTGGCTGTGCCACATGAACTTGATCTTACCACAACATCACTTTGTATTTGTTCACACCGGCGCATGCAAAGGCCTCTCCGGTACTATGTAAGCCACATTGAGCCTACAAATAGGTGGGAAAATGTGGGCTATAAATGTAACAAATAAATAAATATAATTCTAATTAAATCTAATTAATGCCAATAGTTGCAGTTAAGAATGCCAATTATTGGTGCTAATTAGCTCATTATTGAATTAAATTGGGCATGAAAATTGAGCCCATGCCCAAATATGTGCCCACAATTTTGGGCGACTTTTCTAATATTAGGAGGTATGTGGGTACAATGTTCTAGAACTGCCCTCTTACTAGCTGCAACCATGCCTTGCTTTTTGATATGGAAACACCTTCCCAGCAACACAGGTGAACAACAAATTAATCGGAGATCAGGCATTGTAAGTGACACCCAAATCACAATTATGATATAGGAAAAAAGGAGCAAACACTCCCCTGCAAGTAAGGATACATCAAACGGGAGAAAGTAGGAGAAGACCAACCTGATTCCAACTTAAAAATGAGTGGAGGAGTGGCCTAGTGGTTAGGGTGGTGGACTTTGGTCCTGAGGAACTGAGTTTGATTCCCAATTCAGGCACAGGCAGCTCCTTGTGACTCTGGTCAAGTCACTTAACCCTCCATTGCCCCATGTAAGCCGCATTGAGCCTGCCATGAGTGGGAAAGCGCAGGGTACAAATGTAACAAAAATAAAATAGATACTATTGGAGATTCTACATGGAATGTTGCTATTCCACTAGCAACATTCCATGTAGAAGGCTGCGCAGGCTTCTGTTTCTGTGAGTCTGACGTCCTACACGTGCAGGACGTCAGACTCACAGAAGCAGAAGCCTACACGGCCAAATTGGTGATCTGCAAGGGCCGACTTCTACATGGAATGTAGAATCTCAAAAAGTAGCAACAGTGGAGGAGAGGCCTAGTGGTTAGGGTGGTGGACTTTGGTCCTGAGGAACTGAGTTCGATTCCCACTTCAGGCACAGGCAGCTCCTTGTGACTCTGGGCAAGTCACTTAACCCTCCATTGCCCCATGTAAGCTGCATTGAGCCTGCCATGACTGGGAAAGCGCGGGCTACAAATGTAACAAACAAAGAAAAAAAATAATGCTAAATACAATCATTAACAACAATAAAAATAATAAGTTGATAGGTCTAGACTTGTACAGAACATCAAAAAAAAATAAGTATGTGTAGCACAAAAAAGTCTGTAGATCAAGGCTTGACACACATCTGTGTTTTGACTATTAAAGCCTTCCTCAGGAGTCATGAGATCTAGCCAAGTAGATCTCAAATTTGTGTGTAGGCATGGCGAAACCATAGCTGGTTAAGTGCGATATTCAGCACTTAACCACTATTTATTTATTTATTTTATTTATTGCATTTGTATCCCACATTTTCTCACCTCTTTTGCAGGCTCAATGTGGCATCATGAATAGTGGAAATACATTAGAAAATAGACATTTAGTGTTACAGAAGGATCTTGGGTAACATGATAATGACTATGACAAACCACATAAAGATGGGACGACTTCTATGCAGTATTATTTATGTGGTTACCTTGGCCAGTTAAATGATGAATATTGCTGCTTGGCCGGCCAAGTGCTGACTCTGGCCCCAGAATGGCCCCATGGGAAGTTTGGTCTGAGGATCCTGCCACTCTGAACCTGTCACTGTCCGGTTAAAATGAGCAGTTAGTTCTGAACGAGTGATTTATCCAGCCAGGAGCTGTTTCTTGCTGGTTAAATCATTCAGAATATCGAACCTGAAAGGTATAGGTGAATTACTAAAAAAGTGCTCATTTTTCCATCCAGAGGCAAAGATTGATTCAAATTTTGCCAAAGACCTATCATGATCTTAGAATTTATGTTATTTAAATTCATCAGAACATGACTAGCAAAGAGATGAAAAGTGCTAAAAGAAATCACATGGAGGTTGGATTGTAGTCATGTATGTTTATTCACTCAAATATGTAAAGTAACCTTTAAATATCATCCTTATCTCTGTCACCTCCTAATGCTACAACCGTATAAGTAGCCACACTGGGAAAAGACCTTGGGTCCATCGAGCCCAGCATCCTGTCCACGACAGCGGCCAATCCAGGCCAAGGGCACCTGACGAGCTTCCCAAACGTACAAACATTCTATACGTGTTATTCTTGGAATTGTGGATTTTTCCCAAGTCCATTTAGTAGCGGTTTATGGACTTGTCCTTTAGGAAACCGTCTAACCCCTTTTTAAACTCTGCCAAGCTAACCGCCTTCACCACTTTCTCCGGCAAAGAATTCCAAAGTTTAATTGGTAAAATCTTGCATCCATAGTACCTTGCATGCTAAATCCATTCCCTTCTCTTTTTTTATCCCTGCTAAGATGGTTGGATGCCCTAACTTCTGACCTAATGTTTCATTTACCAGGCAATGAGTCTTGTTTCTGGCCAGAGATGAAATGCAAGCTCTTTTTCACTGCTTTTTAGCACAAAAACAAAAGCAAACCAGGCTACCGCTTGTGGTTTCTACAACATGGATGTGTCACAGGCAGCTGTGCTTTATCCTTCCTCTTTATTGTTTCATTAGCCTGCTATCCTTTTCCCGACACCCTTGCTGTTGTGCTGTCAGATCTTTGAGGGTGTCCATTCTGCAAGGAAATTGATAACTGGCTGAAGCTGAAGTTCATTGTCTTTTCCCATCCAAAAGGAAAGTCATAGGCTATGTGCATGAAGAGGGGAGAGGTCTTCAAACTCCTGTCCGCTGGCTTCCTTCTATCTCATTCCCTCTAGGTCTTTCTGTGGCTGGTTTTACTTGCCATTTCCTTACCCTTGTTAACAGTGGATCTGAGTGGAATCTCCTGCCCTTCTTCACCCTCCTCTATCACCCCCCCCCCCTCCACACAAACACACACACCTTCTCACACATGCTCCCAAACCTGAGCCAGTTTCAATGTCACTGAAAAGGAATTCGTTTTTTTCAAATGGCATTGTTTTAATCAGAGAAATATGTCATTGGCTTTTTTTTTTCTGCTTGTAACTATCCAAAGTACTAAAACAGGACGCTTGGCACGTCGTATAAGATGAATGAAATAGAGTCAGGGAAAAACACAGGCTGAGAAATAACCCCAAATAAAGTCAAATAGGAAAATCATTGGATACAATCCTTGAGTTCTGGGAGCTGAAGTGAGGGGAGTAGGGAGAGAATATAAGTAAAGCCATGTTGGGTCAGATCAAGGTCCATGATACCCAGATTCCTGTCTCTGACAACGGCTGGTCCGGGTCACAATTACCCTACCCACCTTATAACTGAAAGAGAAAAACGCCTAGATTTCGACCCAAATCGGGAGATAGACGTTTATCTCACAAAAACGAATAAATCGGTATAATGGAAAGCCGATTTTGGATGTTTTCAACTGCACTCCATCGCGGAAGCGTACAAAGGTGACGGGGGCGTGTCGGAGGTGTGGCGAAGGTGGAACTGGGGCATGGTTATCGGCCGAGGAGAGATGGGCGCCTTTCGCCGATAATGGACAAAAAGTATGCGTTTGTAGCTAGAATTTAGGGCACTTTTCCTGGACCCTGTTTTTTCATGAATAAGGCCCCAAAAAGTGCCCTAAATGACCAGATTACCACCAGAGGGAATCGGGGATGACCTCCCCTGACTCCTCCAGTGGTCACTAACCCCCTCCCACCACAAAAAATGATGTTTCACAACTTTTTATTTTCACCCTCAAATGTCATACCCACCTCCCTGGCAGCAGTATGCAGGTCCCTGGAGCAGTTGTTAGGGGGTGCAGTGGACTTCAGGCAGGTGGACCCAGGCCCATCCCCCCCTACCTGTTACAATTGTGCTGCTTAATGCTTAGTCGTCCAACCCCCCCAAACCCACTGTACCCACATGTAGGTGCCCCCCTTCACCCCTTAGGGCTATAGTAATGGTGTAGACTTGTGGGCAGTGGGTTTTGAGGGGGATTTGGGGGGCTCAACACACAAGGGAAGGGTGCTATGCACCTGGGAGCTCTTTTACCTTTTTTTTTTGTTTTTGTAAAAGTGCCCCCTAGGGTGCCCGGTTGGTGTCCTGGCATGTGAGGGGGACCAGTGCACTACGACTCCTGGCCCCTCCCACGAACAAATGCCTTGGATTTATTCGTTTTTGAGCCGGGCGCTTTCATTTTCCATTATCGCTGAAAAACAAAAACGCCCAGCTCACAAATTGTCGAATAAAACATGGACGTCTATTTTTTTTCGAAAATACGGTTCGGTCCGCCCCTTCACGGACCCGTTCTCGGAGATAAACGCCCATGGAGATAGACGTTTTCGTTCGATTATGCCCCTCTATATAACCCCCAAAATAGATTTATTTCTTACAGCTCATTTCAAGATGGAAGAGATGGCTCTTCCAAGTGTATCAGGCTAATAATTTTAATGGACTTTTCCTCCAGGAACTTGTCCAAACCTCTTTGGAAGCCCGCTAAATTAGGCATTTTGACCTCATCTCCTTGCGACAGCTTTCATAGCTGATTTATGTGCTACATGAACAAATACTGTACATTAATTTGTTTTTAATCTGATGGTTATTATTTACATGGAGTGATGACTTGTTTCAGTGTTGCTTGGAAATAACCATTCCCTATTTAACTAGTCCACTCTACTCCTGATTTTATAAAATATCATATCCCCTCTCAGCAGGAAGTGGAACTGTGGAGCCAGAGGAAGGGGTGGGCAGGCCAGGTACAGGAGCAACAGCAGGAGAAGGGTAGAAGCGGAGCCAGGTTGACGGCACGGGGGGAACAACAGCGGCGCGAAAGCGGACTTGTGCCGGCGCACATTTTCAATGAAACACGAAGAGAAAAAAAATAGGCACCGGCGCAACTCCATTTGGGGGAGCAGCCGCTCCCCTGGCGCCCCACCTAGCTACGCCACTGGAGAAGGGCTGGATTAAGGAGCAGAATGACTGCTTTCTGCTCTTGTCCAGGCTCATCCTCTCCCCGCTGGGCTGCCTGGGAGGGAGAGGATGTAGCAGAACACCGTTGCTGCTCTGGAGTCGGAAAAGAAGTGGTAGATTTCCAAGCTAAAGAGCCCTAACCTGTTTAGCCTAGTGGAGGAGTGGCCAAGTGGTTAGGGTGGTGGACTCTGGTCCTGGGGAACTGAGGAACTGAGTTCAATTCCCACTTCAGGCACAGGCAGCTCAGCTCCTTGTGACTCTGGGCAAGTCACTTAACCCTCCATTGTCCCCATGTAAGCCGCATTGAGCCTGCCATGAGTGGGAAAGCACAGGGTACAAATGTAACAAAAATAAAATAGATACTATTGGAGATTCTACATGGAATGTTGCTATTCCACTAGCAACATTCCATGTAGAAGGCTGCGCAGGCTTCTGTTTCTGTGAGTCTGATGTGCACGTACGTGCAGGACGTCAGACTCACAGAAGCAGAAGCCTGCGCGGCCACATTGGTGATCTGCAAGGGCTGACTTCTACATGGAATGTTGCTAGTGGAATCGCAACATTCCATGTAGAATCTCAAATAGTAGCAACAGTGGAGGAGTGGCCTAGTGGTTAGAGTGGTGGACTCTGGTCCTGAGGAACTGAGTTTGATTCCCACTTCAGGCACAGGCAGCTCCTTGTGACTCTGGGCAAGTCACTTAACCCTCCATTGCCCCATGTAAGCCACATTGAGCCTACCATGAGTGGGAAAGTGCGGGGTACAAATGTAACAAAAAAAAAAACCATCTGTACTCTGGTTCATAAAATCATTTATTGAGAGGCCCCAGTCTACACGTCAGATAGATCTCACAGACTTATCTCCCAGGAACACTAAAAGATCAGCACGCACATTCCTGAATCTCCACTATCCTAGCTGCAAAGGTCTAAAATATAAATTAACATATGCATCCAACTTCCCCTACATAAGCACGCAGCTATGGAATGCCTTCCCACTTGCTTTGAGAAAAATCCGCAATCTGACTAACTTTCGGAGATCACTGAAGACCAGCCTGTTCAAAAAGGCATACCACAACGATACAGCCTAACTACCAGACAATGAAACTCAATCCGAACTAGATGAAACCCAACTCTCTATACTTGACTACCAAAGCCTACTCTACCACGAATGAACTTTAACGCAATACCACTCTATCTCTAATTCCGAACATGAACTCTTTATACTTGACTGTTTAATCTACTATGCCAATCATGATCTCTAATGTAATACTGCTTGTATCTCTCACTCCGGAAATGGCGATCGCCAAGACGGAACAATGTAAGCCACATTGAGCCTGCAAATAGGTGGGAAAATGTGGGATACAAATGCAACAGATAAATAAAAATATAGAGGAAGTGGTTTAACGCCTTCATCATTTTTGTCGCTCTTCTTTGCACCTTTACTAGCTCTGCTGTATCTTTGCGAGATGGGGATGCCAGAATTGTGTAGCCTCTTACCAAGCCCAGCTTCTCTTCATCCGAACAGGCAAGAGGCACAAGAGAGATCTTAGTTGGGTTCTAGCTCTGTAGGCACACTTTGCAAGATAACACAGAAGTATTAATTGCATGTGTTCAGCAGGGTCGTAGCCAGACTTCGACGGGAGGGGGGCCAGAGCCCAAGATGCGGGGGGCACATTTTGGCCTGCCTCCCTGCTGCGGCCCTCCCGCCGCCGCTGCGGCTCCCCCCGCTAGAAAGTACCTTGGCTAACGCATTTGTCCCACGCTGCTCTTACATTGCCTGGTGCCAGGAATGTAAGACCAGCGCGGGACAAACGCCTTAGTTGTGGGGGGGGGGGGATTGGGGACCCCCGCCAGTGAAACTGGGAGCACCGGAGCCAGTTTGAGGGGGCCCAGGCCCCGGTGGCCCCCCGTAGCTACGCCACCGGTGTAGAGATGCTAGGCTTTTGCCCCATTAAGGTTCTGCAGAGACCTCTAGTGGCTCTGCTAGAGTAATGAACTTTGACTTTTACATGCCGCCAAAGATAACGCAACAGTGAGCTGCCTCTCCTACCAGTGACTAACAACGGTAGGAGGAAACACCTCTTAGAGGGAAATGTTTATTAGATTCTTGATATACTGCTGTATAAAAATCCAGAGAACATTTATTAAGGAAAATCCAGCCCAGTTTCAAATCCCTTGTCTTTGGCTTCCGCATCCCTGGCTTCTGCATCATTACAATAAAGGAAGAGGGTCTCTAGTGGATTAGGAATTGGTTATTGGACAGAAAACAGAGGCTATGGTTAAATGGTCATTTCTGTCAATGGAGGAGGGTGAACAGTGGAGTGCCACAGGGATCTGTACTGGGATCGGTGCTAGTTAACATATTTATAAATGATCTGTAAATCGGAAAAACAAGTGAGGTGATTACATTTGCAGATAACACAACATTATTCAAGGTTGTTAAAACACATGAGGACTGTGAAAAATTTCAGGAAGACCTTAGGAAATGAGAAGACTGGGCATCCAAATGGCAGATGAAATTTAATGTGGACAAATGCAAAGTGATGCACATTGGGAAGAATAATCCGAATCATAGTTACCTGATGCTAGGGTCCACTTAAGGGGGTCAGCGCTCAAGAAAAAGATCTAAGCGTTGCTTAGAAATCTTCTGTCCAGTGTGCAGCAGCAGCCAAAAAACCAAATAGGGGGCAGTAATCCCTTCAGTGGTCATTTAGTCATTTGGGGCACTTTTTGTGACTTAGTCATTATTAAAACAGATGTAGCCCAAAACGTCCAACTTTTAGCCCTGGACATTTTTGCTTTGTTCCATTATGGCAGAAAAACGTCCAAGTCTTAGGAATGCTCAAATCCTGCTCCCAACCCCCCCCCCCCCCCCCCCCGATATGCCTCCTTGTGACATAGATGCACTTCAGATGAACTGCATAGAAAAACGTCCTAAAATAGGTTTTGAAAATATCGATTTGGATGTTGGGGGGGGGGAGTCTAAATTCTGCTTTTGGGCTCATTTTCGAAAGAGAAGGACACCCATCCTTTGACATAAATCGGAAGATGGGCGTCCTTCTCACAGGGTCATCCAAATCGGTATAATCAAAAGCCGATTTTGGACGTCCCCAACTGCTTTCTGTCGCAGGGACAGCCAAAGTTCAAGGGGGCGTATCGGAGGCGTAGCAAAGGCAGGACTTGGGCGTGCCTAACACTAGGACGTCCTCGACACATAATTGAAAGAAACAAGGACGTCCCTGACGAACACTTGGACGACTTTACCTGGTCATGTTTTTCTTACGATCAAGGCACAAAAAGGTGGCTGAAATGACCAGATGACCACCGGAAAGAATCGGGGATGACCTTCCCTTACTCCCCCAGTGGTCAATTATCCCCTCCCACCCTCAAAAAACATCTTTCAAAATATTGATTGCCAGCCTCTATGCCAGCCTTAGATGTCATACTCAGCTCCATTACAGCAGGATGAAGGTATCTTGAGCAGTTTTAGTGGGTGCAGTGCACTTCAGGCAGGCGGACCCAGGCCCATCCCCCCTTACCTGTTATATTTGTGGAGGAAACAGCAAGCCCTCCAAAACCCACCAGAAACCTACTGTACCCATATCTAGGTGCCCCCTTCAACCGTAAGGGCTATGGTAGTGGTGTACAGTTGTGGGTGGTGGGTTTTGAGGGGGTTTGGGGAGGGCTCAGCACACAAGGTAAGGGAGCTATGTACCTGAGAGCAATTTATGAAGTTCACTGCAGTGCCCCCTAGGGTGCCCGGTTGGTGTCCTGACATGTGAGGGGGACCAGTGCACTACAAATACTGGCTCCTCCCACACCCAAATGACTTGCATTTGGTCGTTTCTGAGATGGACGTCCTTGGTTTCCATTATCACCAAAAACCAGAAATGACCAAGTCTAGGGACGACCATCTCTAAGGACAACCAAATTTCAGGATTTGGGCGTCCCCGACTGTATTATGGAAACAAAAGATGGACACCCATCTTGTTTTGAAAATACGGGTTTCCCCGCCCCTGGATGGGGACATTTTGCGAGGACATCCAAATCGAAACGAGGACGTCCCTTTCAATTATGCCCCTCTTTGTGTCACTTTTTGGATTTTTTTCTGTTTCAAAAGTGAACCCCATGTTTTTCTCAAAATTTCAGAAACACACGTCTGTGAACATGACTACTATTATCCCATCCTATATGCTGGTTTGATAACAATATTGGCATCATTATTTAAGGCTTTACTGGCTTTCCACACGATCGTGGCAGTTGAGAAGGATCAGGAGCGTTGTCTACAAAAAGACGCCCCGTCGTCTGGGACCCTGAAGCAGCTAAGCGAAACGCTGGCCATCGCTGGCCCAGGGGCATGTGGAAAGTTTGAAGAATTTGACTTGATTCTTAACTTACACTTTATACGAGTTCTTTTGAGATAAGTTCTGTTCCCTACTTGCATCATTAACCATTAAGGGACACTGAAAGTTGAAAAACAGCAAGGACTGTAGTACGATATAAACGATAAAAACTGATAAAAGAAAAAGAAATAGATTAAAGATTTTGGAAGGTTTTTGCTAGTGATGATGAAGAGATCTTTTGGATCATTTCAGCAATATAAATCTGCTGATTTTGAGCTCTTTGAGGCTTTTCCTTGCTTTTTAACAAAAATTGTGATCTAGTTATTTTTCATCACGTGGAACACTTTTAATTTAACCACTAATAACGTTTTGTTCAGAACTCTGCTGCCCGTCTTATCTTCCGCCTAGACCGATATGCTCATATCACCCCTCTCCTCAAGTCACTTCACTGGCTTCCGATTAGGCACCGCATACAGTTCAAGCTTCTCCTACTAACCTACAAATGCACTCGATCTGCAGCCCCTCCCTACCTCTCTACCCTCATCTCCCCCTATGTTCCTACCCGTAACCTCCGCTCTCAAGACAAATCCCTCCTTTCAGTACCCTTCTCCACCACCGCCAACACCGCCCTTTCTGCCTCGCCTCACCCCAAGCTTGGAATAAACGCCCTGAGACCATACGCCAGGCCCCCTCCCTGCCCATCTTCAAATCCTTGCTCAAAGCCCACCTCTTCAATGTCGCCTTCAGCACCTAACCACCAGACCACTATTCAGGAAATCTAGACTGCCCCAACTTGACATTTTGTCCTTTAGATTGTAAGCTCCTTTGAGCAGGGACTGTCCTTCTTTGTTAAACTGTACAGCGCTGCGTAACCCTAGTAGCGCTCTAGAAATGTTAAGTAGTAGTAGTAGTTTGTTTTCTGGGACCATTTCTCTCCCTATGCACCTCCTAACACCTTGTCTATCTGTTTGGTCACCTTACGATCATTAGGTATGATCTCTGAAGCTGTAGCTGAACGTTCTATCATATGTACTGTTTGATTTATGAAAACATTTTCCCCCCTGTTTACTAAGCTGCACCAGTGTAACAGTGTCGACACAGCCCATTCAAAGAGAATGTGCTGTGTTGGCATTGGAGCATGGCAGCTGCTAGCAAAGTTTAATAAACACGGGGGTTTGTTAGTAAAACTTATTTTGGAACTGTATCTTGTTTGAAGTGTCTCCTTAAAGTAATAAATAATTCATCTCGCGGTGACATAATACAGACGTTCAAATATTTGAAAGGTATTAATCCGCATACAAACCTTTTCCAGAGATGGGAAGGTGGTAGAACAGGTTACTTCCTTTGCACCCTCTAGCAGCCAAGAATGCACCTGGGGGAGAGGGGCTTGATACGCTGGGGAGGGGGGTGTCATTGCGCCGGTCGGGGGGGCTTGATGCGCCGGGGAGGGGGGTGTCATTGCGCTGGGGGGGCTTGATGCACCGGGGAGGGGAGTGTCATTGCACTGGGGGGGGGTGTCGTGCTGCACCCTGGGGTGCGCAGCAGCGATCCACCACGGGTGGCAGCCGACCTAGGATCGCCACTGCCACCGTGCAAGCCATTTTGGGGGGGGGGTTCTTTTTCCCCTGGAAATGGTACGCACATGGAGTGGGACTACCACCGGTGGCCGTGTTGGGCCGGCGGCAGTCCCGAAAGAGCGAGCGGTAAACCCGCGTAAGGCTTACTGCTGCTCTGTAAATAGGCCCCTAAGCGCGGTATATGGAATCCGGGGGGTAAACTCTTTAATACAGCCTGTTTATGACACGCTAAGCTCATGTTAGGGCTTAAAGCCCTTTAGTAGAAGGGCCTCCTGAACTGCCTGTAAAAAAAAAAAAAAAAGAGACATCCCAGACATTTCCTTAGTTGATGGAAAAGTTAACAAGCAATAATTTGACATACATAAACTTTGACTAAAGGTTGATGTTGTAATTATCAGCTTATTGGAATTAAAAACAAAGCAGGCCGGCTTAATAATTATTCAAGCTTGGACATGGAGTGACTCTGTCATATATCCTTGCTTTAAAAATAAATCTGGCTGCTGTATTTTGCAAAAGATGAAATTTCTTACAAAGTTTTGCAGAAATTCCTGGATATACAGAATTACAGCAGTAAATCTGAGACGATATCAAACTCTGAATCGACAAAGCAAAATGATCTCATAAACATAAGAACATACTGTCCCGAGATGTACACTCCAGTAATTAGCTACCCAAGCTGTGCATACACCACTGTGACAATATAATTTGTTTTTAATGCAATTTTAATTTCGGCTTTGGTTCATGTTCACAGATACAATTAATTAGAACTAATAACCATTGCTTGGTTCGATGCAAATAATGGTATCTGTGTCTCTTATATAATAACGAGGCGAGAGACTACCTCATGGTGGGGAGACGTACACATGCAAGAAGGATTGTCACAATATTGTCTTCTGAGAATGAATGCATTCATTGTACATGTGGCCAGTTTTCTGCAAACTCATGATTGACCAAGGGGCTCAATGAGTTCCAGGACTAATGGACTTCCTAGAAACTCGGGCATAGATTGTCCATTGGGAATAAAGTATTCTCTACTTCAGGGCCCAAGATAGTAACATAGTAAATGACGGCAGATAAAGACCTGTACGGTTCATCCAGTCTGCTCAATAAGACAAACTCATTTTACATGGTATGTGAAACTTTATTATGTATACCCGAGTTTGAGTTGTCCTTGCCATTTTCAGGGCACAGACCATAGAAGTCTGCCCAGCACTGTTCTTGTACTAAATGTTCTGAAGATTCTGGAATTCTTAAGAGTTAAAACATTCCGGAATCCCAATTAGTAGCAACATTCCATGTAGAACCCCAAAGAGTAACATAGTAACATAATAGATGACGGCAGAAAAAGACCTGCACGGTCCATCCAGTCTGCCCAACAAGATAACTCGTATGTGCTACTTTTTGTGTATACCCTACTTTGATTTGTACCTGTGCTCTTCAGGGCACAGACCGTATAAGTCTGCCCAGCACTATCCCCGCCTCCCAACCACCAGCCCCGCCTCCCAACCACTGGCTCTGGTACAGACCGTATAAGTCTGCCCAGCTCTATCCTCGCCTCCCAACTACCAGCCCCGCCTCCCAACCACCGGCTCTGGCACAGACCGTACAAGTCTACCCAGCACTATCCCCGCCTCCCTACCACCACTCATTTTACATGGTATGTGAAACTTTATTATGTATACCCGAGTTTGAGTTGTCCTTGCCATTTTCAGGGCACAGACCATAGAAGTCTGCCCAGCACTGTTCTTGTACTAAATGTTCTGAAGATTCTGGAATTCTTAAGAGTTAAAACATTCCGGAATCCCAATTAGTAGCAACATTCCATGTAGAACCCCAAAGAGTAACATGGTAACATAGTAAATGGCGACAGATAAAGACCTGTACGGTCCATCCAGTCTTCCCAACAAGTTAAACTCATTTTACATGGTATGTGATACTTTATACCCGAGTTTGATTTGTCCTTGCCATTTTCAGGGCACAGACCATAGAAGTCTGTCCAGCACTGTTCTTGTACTAAGATCTGAGGCTAACGTCGAAACCCCTTAAAATTTACACTCCAGCCCATCCATTTCTATTCAGTCATGATCAGGACGTAGACTGTAGAAGTCTGCCCAGCACCGGTTTTGCTTCCCAATTGTCGGCGTCACCACTCAATCTCCGCTAAGATTCCTTGAATCCATTCCTTCTAAGCAAGATTCCTTTGTGTTTATCCCACGCATGTTTGAATTCCATTACCGTTTTCATCTCCACCACCTCCCGCTGGAGGGCATTCCACATATCCACCACCCTCTCTGTGAAAAAATACTTCCTGACATTACTCCTGAGTCTGCCCCCCTTCAACCTCAATTCATGTCCTCTAGTTCTACTGCCTTCCCGTCTCCGAAAAAGGTTCATTTGCGGATTAATACCTTTCAAATATTTGAACGTCTGTATCATGTCACCCCTGTTTCTCCTTTCCTCCAAGGTATACATGTTCAAATCCGCAGGACTAAGGTATTCCTGCCAGTTAAGGCAGTTATATTTTTGTTTGGTGGGTGTGGGGGGGGGGGGGGCAGGGAAGAGGAGAAAGCAGGGGGATGATAGGGTTGGAGAGAAAATTTCATGCCCACCTACTTTGGTCTCAAGCCCACCCAAAAATTGGCTGTCTGGCTACGCCACTGCCCAATACAGATAAATTTGGGAACCTTTTTAGAATATTTTCCTAAAAACGAAAGGCTTCATATTGCATTTTCACTCAGTTCATATACTATCACGTTACTTATGGTGTAATTAAAAAAAAAAAGCCCACACAGATTGGCATTAACCTGGTGCGCTTCCTTCAAAGGGCATCTTTTCATTTTTTCCCTCTGTAGAGTCAAACGATGAGACAAAGATGAATTGAAAGGGTTCAGTGAGGAAGAAGGGCCATGGAAAGGCACCAGAAGTCTGGCACTGAAGGGTGAGCCCTGGAGAATAGATTCTCTTCTACCTCACACCGAGCGGCAGGATAAACAAACACAGGCTGCAGTTAGGCCTCATTCTAGAGTGGGTCACATTCCATTCCATCTCCCTGAAACGCCTTTTTTTTTCCTTTTTCTTTTTGATTTCTTCAATGATAAACTACATGGAAACAGAACTTTATACCCCCTAAAAAACAGTGTGGAGGCAGGAGATGAGTGATGATAAGTAATCACAGTGACAATAATTGAAAAATTGAAATTTTTATAGCACTTTTCGCAAAGATTCAAAAGACGTTAGGAATAGCTGAATCTCTTCGGAACCAGTGCCGATCTTTATAGTAAATAAACCGTTCTAATCCATGGGGAACTTGTGTATTTCTTATCTAAATGAAATCAGTTCCATTCTTTCTGTCTACTGCAATCTGATTTCATTTTAAGGAGCATTTCTACCGTGTCATTCCTAACTGCTTTAGCTGCTGTAAAATAGCCCTATATGATCTAATTTTATCATTATTACTATTTATTATTAATTACTGTCTGCCTTTATGGAGTCACCCAAGGTGGCGCAATCCAATACAGCAGGGGTTCTCAACCCAGTCCTCAGGACACATCTAACCAGTCAGGTTTTTGGGATATCCACCATGAATATGTACAAGTTAAATTTGCATTTACTACCTCCATTCTATGCAAAACTATCTCATGCATATTCATGATAGATATCCCGAAAACATGACTGGCTAGTTGTGTCCCCAGAACTGGGTTGAGAACCCCTGAAATGAAGTAATTAGGGGAGAGGTACCTCATGAAAGGCTACAGAGGAAATTGGAGGGTCATGGGATAGGAGGAAATGTCCTATTGTGGATTAAAAACTGGTTGAAGGATAGGAAACAGAGAGTGGGGTTAAATGGGCAGTATTCACAATGGAGAAGGGTAGTTAGTGGGGTTCCTCAGGGGTCTTTGCTAGGACCGCTGCTTTTTAATATATTTATAAATGATTTAGAGATGGGTGTAACTAGCGAGGTAATTTCATTCGCTGATGACACAAAGTTATTCAAAGTCGTTAACTCGCGACAGGATTGTGAAAAATTACCAAAGGACCTTACGAGACTGGGAGACTGGGCAGCTAAATGGCAGATGACGTTTAATGTGAGCAAGTGCAAGGTGATGCATGTGGGAAAAAACCCCCCGAATTATAGCTACGTCATGCAAGGTTCCACGTTAGGAGTTACGGACCGAGAAAGAGATCTGGGTGTAGTCGATAATACACTGAAACCTTGTACTCAGTGTGCTGCTGCGGCTAGGAAAGCGAATAGAATGTTGGGTATTATTAGGAAAGGCATGGAAAACAGGTGTGAGGATGTTACAATGTCGTTGTATCGCTTCCATGGTGCAACCGCACCTTGAGTATTGTGTTCAATTCTGGTCGCCGCATCTCAAGAAAGATATAGTAGAATTGGAAAAGGTGCAGCTAAGGGCGACGAAAATGATAGCGGGGATGGGACGACTTCCCTATGAAGAAAGACTAAGGAGGCTAGGGCTTTTCAGCTTGGAGAAGAGACAGCTGATGGGAGACATGATAGAGGTATATAAAATATTGAGTGGAGTGGAACAGGTGGATGTGACACGTCTGTTCACGCTTTCCAAAAATACTAGGGGGCATGCGATGAAACTAAGTGTAGTAAATTTAAAACAAATCGGAGAAAAGTTTTCTTCACCCAACGCGTAATTAAACTCTGGAATTAGTTGCTGGAGAATGTGGTGAAGGCGGTTAGCTTAGCAGAGTTTAAAAAGGGGTTAGATGGTTTCCTAAAGGACAAGTCTATAAACCGCTACTAAATGGACTTGGGAAAAATCCACAATTCCAGGAATAAAGTATAGAATGTTTGTACGTTTGGGAAGCTCGCCAGGTGCCCTTGGCCTGGATTGGCTGCTGTCGTGGACAGGATGCTGAGCTTGATGGACTTTTGGTCTTTTCCCAGTGTGGCATTACTTATGTACTTATGAGATGAGTCTCAAGGTGGGGTTAAAAGATAGAGTGCTAGAAAGGTAAGGAAACTATAGGCCAAAACCCACGCCTACACTACCACAGGCCATTTTTCAGCACACCTTAGTAAAACGACCCCTATGATTCGGATTATTCTTCCCAATATGCATCACTTCACATTTGTCCACATTAAATATCAACTGCCTTTTCGGACGCCCAGTCTTCCTGTTTCCTAAGGACTTCCCAAAATGTTTCACAATTTGCATACGCTTTGACAACTTTGAACAGTTTCGTGTCATCTGCAAATTTAATCACCTCACTCGGCGTTCCCATTTCCATTGGAATGGGCAAATCCTTCTGCAATTGAGCTTCTCCTCCCCCATTAAGAGCCAATACCTCAGATTTGCCACAGTTCGCTTTTAAACCTAAAATGGACTCAAAATGCTGCGATGTGTTTAAAACAAGTGGCAATTGTGTTGGTGCATGATCCACACACAAAAGCATATCGTCTGCAAATAAGCTGATTCGATGGTCCTCCTTTCCAGTCTCGAACCCCTGAGATGCTCTTGTCTTACACATTGGGGGATGATTAGAAGCAAACGCCGGCGCTAGAGGCTGTTAGCACCATACTAGCGCCTGTGTTTGCTACCGCCCCATGATCAGAGCCCTCGAGCATGTGAAACAATGTGCTCGAGGGCTCTGAAAATATTGCAGTGGAGCTCACGAAAGAATCCATGGACCTTGACGAGGGGCCCAGACATCACCCCAGGGCACCTGTGCATCCTCTTAACCATATAAAAACTGAAGCAGGAATAATTTTCCAGAGGAAATATAGACATGCCTTTGGAGAGTTCATGATCAAGTCTACCTGCCAGCTCCCATCTTGCCCCCCAGTAACTGTTTTTTTTGATACACCAAGCATATTTGGGAGTTGGAGAAACTATGGGAAAGAGAATTGCATGAATTAAGACATGAAGAAAGATCTCGACAAGATGAGAGCAAAGAAAATGGAGAACCTGAGCAAATAATGTGTAGTTGATTTAAGGCAGGATCACATATATTACATATATAGTAACATAGTAGATGACGGCAGGAAAAGACCTGCACGGTCCAGCCAGTCTGCCCAACAAGATAAACTCATATGTGCTACTTTTTGTGTATACCCTACTTTGATTTGTACCTGTCCTCTTCAGGGCACAGACCGTATAAGTCTGCCCAGCACTATCCCCGCCTCCCAACCACCAGTCCGGCCTCCCACCACCGGCTCTGGCACAGACCGTATAAGTCTGCCCAGCACTATTCCTGCCTCCCAACCACCAGCCCCGGCACAGACCGTATAAGTCTGCCCAGCACTATCCCCGCCTCCCAACCACCAGCCCCGCCTCCCACTACCGGCTCTGTCACCCAATCTCGGCTAAGCTCCTTAGGATCCATTCCTTCTGAGCAGGATTCCTTTATGTTTATCCCATGCATGTTTGAATTCTGTTACCGTTTTCATTTCCACCACCTCCTGCGGGAGGGCATTCCAAGCATCCACCACTCTCTCCGTGAAGAAATACCTCCTGACATTTTTCTTGAGTCTGCCCCCCTTCAATCAATGTTGGAGAAGTGAAACACAAAACGTAAGAATCTTTTACTAAATTGCACTAATGTTTTACGTTTAACAGCACAAATTAAAACACGCTAAGTGCAAAGGCTAGCCGATAATTGTTGGGAGCACGCCCAACATGTCCTCAGCAATTACCACACGGAAAACTGTGCCTAGCAATCGTGAGTCTGGTCACAAGTAGCACGTATGCACTTTGGAGGGTATTCTATAAACGGTGCAGAAAAAGCGACGCCCAAAAGGAATTGGCACAGAGAGCTATTCAATAAATAGTGCTCTGGGTTTAGCGCTGTTTATAGAATAGTACTTACAGCTGATTCTCACACTAAAAGTTGGACGCTGGTATTTACGCCAACTGAAACCTGGTATAAATGCCAGCACTCCACTCCTGGCTTTTGTGCGTGGAAATGGGGCTATTCTGTAACCCCACGCGCAACTTTTAGAACACTTCTGCCACTCCCCTAGCCACACCTCCTTTAAAATTGCACATTAGGGTATTATAGTATAACATTTAGGCAGATACGTGCACAAATCCAAATTATTGCCAATTAACTGCAATAATTGATTGTTACTATCAATTAATTGCTAGTTAATTTGGAGAGGGATCTTGGGGTGATAGTATCTGAGGATCTGAAGGCGACGAAACGGTGTGACAAGGTGGTGGCCGTAGCTAGAAGGTTGTTAGGCTGTATAGAGAGAGGTGTGATCAGCAGAAGAAAGGAGGTGTTGATGCCCCTGTATAAGCCATTGGTGAGGCCCCACCTGGAGTATTGTGTTCAGTTTTGGAGGCTGTATCTTGCTAAGGATGTAAAAAGAATTGAAGCGGTGCAAAGAAAAGCTACAAGAATGATATGGGATTTGCGTTACAAGATGTATGAGGAGAGACTTGCGGACCTGAACATGTATACTCTGGAGGAAAGGAGAAACAGGGGTGATATGATACAGATGTTCAAATATTTGAAAGGTATTAATCCGCAAACAAACCTTTTACAGAAATAGGAAGGCGGTAGAACTAGAGGACATGAAACAAGGTTGAAGGGGGGTAGACTCAAGAAAAATGTCAGGAAGTATTTTTCCCCAGAGAGAGTGGTGGATACTTGGAATGCCCTCCCGCGGGAGGTGGTGGAGATGAAAACGGTAACGGAATTCAAACACGCGTGGGATACACATAAAGGAATCTGTCACGGTTGTGCCCCTGTTTCATGCTCTCATTCATCTCACCACCTGGTGGTCAGACCTGGTGGCTGCGATGGACTATCTGTTTGCTGTTTCCCATGTTCCAGAAGTCATGCCGGTCCAGTCCGGATCTTCCAGCCTTCCAGACTGGCTTGGGATTTTTGGAACTTAGCAGCACCCTTACCTGGTGAACTCCCTTGTATGTGGCCTTTATTAAGCACCTGGGAACTTTCAGACTTTGCTTTGGCAACAGAGGTCTTCAGTCCTGTTCTTGTCCTTGTTGGTCTGTTGCGATTCCTGCCCTGAAAGCTTGTTTTGCCTGTTTTTGACCTTGCTGGTTTCCTGGTTTATTCTACTGTCTGCTGCCTGCCCAAGACTCTGTTTGCTTCCTGGTTTGTTCTACGGTCTGCTGCCTGCCCAAGACTCTGCTTGTTTCCTGGTTTGTTCTACTGTCTACTGCCTGCCCAAGACTCTGCTTGTTTCCTGGTTTGTTCTACTGTCTGCCGCCTGCCCAAGTCTCTGCTTGATTCCTGATTTACCATTGATTGCCGCCAGCCTACAGACTCCATGACGTCGCCTACCTTTGCTGGCGGGGGACCCCCAACCCCCGCCAGCCGAAGTCTTCTTGCTTCTTTGGTTTCTGAGTCTGTCTGACGTCCTGCACATACACAACGTGCAGGACGTCAGACTCACAGAAACAGAACGAAGCCCTGCAGATCACAAGGCTTCGTTCTGTTTCTGTGAATCTGACATCCTGCACGTTGTGTATGTGCAGGATGTCAGACAGACTCAGAAACCAAACGAAGCAAGAAGACTTCGGCTGGTGGGGGTTGGGGTCCCCCGCCAGCAAAGGTAGCAGACGGCGATGGCAGGTTGACGGTGGGTTGGCAGCGGGAGGGGGGCTTGAGAGGGTCATTGGCAGGGGGGTCCAGGGCCAAATCTACGTGGGCCCTGGCCCCCGTGGCCCCATAGCAGCTACGCCCCTGATGTGAAGGACGTCAGACTCACAGAAACAGAAGCCTGCCCTTGCAGATCAGCAACGCGGCCGTGCCAGAGAAGAAGATCCCCGCCAGCTAAGGTACCTGACGGCGGTGAGGGAGGGTTGGTGGCGGGGGGGGGCAGGGCCAAATCTACAGGGGCCCCTGTCCCCGTGGCCCTACATAGCTACGCCCCTGGTACACGCACTGACGATTACCGTCCGGTTAAGTTGTGAGACCTTACCGCTAAGTCAATGGGTGGCGGTAAAGTCTCGGGCCCAAAATGGACGCCCACCAATTTTTATTTTGCCACAGATCCATTTTCAGCCAAAGAAAAAGGTCTTTTTTGCAGGCACACTGAAAAATTGACCTGCACGCGTCCAATACACATGCCTACAACAGCGCAGGACATTTTTCGGCACACCTTATTAAAAGGACCCCATTGTCTTAATTGACGTGAAACATTTTCCTTTCCTTCACTTTAGACTCCCTGGTGCCCTGGCTCACTGCTCCTTACTTGAGAATGAATGTGAATAGAACTGGACATATTTCCAGTTGGTTTGAATTTATTAATTAGTTAATTTATTGGGGTTTATTTACCGCCTTTATGAAGAGATTCACCCAAGGCAATGTACAATAGCTACAGCTTGATATAAAAACTTACAATTTCACTAACAGTATAACTAATATTAAAATTAACAAAAATAGGTATGAATACAATCAATGAGGTAACCTTAAAGATGGCAAAGTGAATTATTGTTAATAGGACTAAAATGATACAATATTAGAAATATAACATGAAGAACATAGTAGATGACGGCAGATAAAGACCTGTACGGACAATTCAGTCGGCCCAACTAGATAAACATATAACAGCAGAATACGAAAGACACCATAACAGGCAGCATGGAAGAACATTCATATAACATAGACACAGTGGCGATCCTAGGTCGGCTGCTACCCGGGGCGGATCGCTGCTGCGCACTCCCCCCCCAAGGTGCAGCGGCGTCCGTCCCCCCAGGGTGCAGCATGACACACATACCCCCCGGCGCAATGACACCCCCCTCCCCGGCGCATCAAGCCCCCCCCCCAGTGCATTCTTGGCTGCTGGAGGGTGCAGAGAGCAGCCATGTGCCTGTCGGCTCCACTGGCTCCCTGCTCCCTCTGCCCCAGAACAGGAAGTAACCTGCTCCGGGGCAGAGGGAGCAGGGAACCAGAGGAGCCGACAGGCGCGCGGCTGCTCTCTGCACCCTCCAGCAGCGTGCACCCGGGGCGGACCGCCCCCACTGCCCCGCCCTTCCTACGCCACTGCATAGACATGATAATCACAATATGAAACACCTTAATAGGTAGCCAAGGAAGGAGTGCAGTCGGATGGAATTTGAGGATTCCCCCTCCAGATTTGCAAAGTTATCCAGTGGACCTACTAAAAATGCCAGTCGTTTGATTGAAATTTGTCATAGTTTTGCAAGAGTTGGTACTGAGAAGTGTCCGACGTTGTGCAGGCCACAGTTCAGGTGGACCTGCTAAAACTCCTGTGTGGATTCAACCAATTCGAGGAACCCATGCTAGGTATTTTTTAAAGTGTTGGAACTGGTTCGATGGACCTGTAAACCTCCTACAATTTCATTGATAGAGTTTTGAGACCTTTTTTTTCATTTTTTTTTTTTTCGAAAAAGTTCACACATCCCTGTTTCTAACTATGCCGTTTTGCTAGCAGAATTGCTTAGTTTGGCAAAAGAAGCTGTTTTTTGAAATGTTGGCTGGCGTAACCTTCACCTTCCAATGTACTTCCTTTAAGTGGAGCTGTGGAACCTGAGATTATAAACAATGGAATGCCTCTATTAGACCTCGGTGGCATGACCTTCCAAGAGAAGTTATAAATTGCTTGTACTGTATACCCTTAAGACCTGCATCCTCTACTGATTGTTCAAACGGACTTCATCAGAATTTCCTTGCTCTTTATTGAGTTGAGTGTCTGACTCAAAAGTTACTTTCGGTGTAAAGGGTTTCTATATTTAATAACCACGAGGAGTGACGAGGGGGAGGAACTTGCAGGGGTGAAGTGAGGATATGTTTCCATTGTGAGAAACATCTGGAAGTGTAGTAAGAATACTCGAATATAGACATTTCCCTGTACCAAACTCCCATGAACAGTTGACCTCACCTTCCCATGCATTTTGAATAAGAGCCAGGGGATCAGAAAGCACACAGGAGGCTTCTGGCCTTATCGGCTTTTTTGTGTGTAAAACATGAAATATAGTTCTTTCATTCAAATGACGTTAGAAAAATATTCCAGGTGTTCAGCCAATGGTGCCAATAAATTGTGTTTAAACCTTCTCACCAAGAACTATAATTTCTTACCAAGCCTGTGATTGTAAACTTGGCTGAAAGGCTTTTAAAATATTTGACTCAATATGCTGTCAATAAATAGTGATATGTTAAAGATTTAAGGGGTCGTTTTACAAAGGTGCACTAGCGTTTTTAGCGAGTGCTAAAAAGAAGCATGTGCTAAATGTTAGAGTACATTAAATGTTAATGTATTCACTCTGCTGCTCCCCAGTATCTCTCCACACTCGTCCTTCCCTACACCCCTTCCCGTGCACTCCGCTCCATGGATAAATCCTTCTTATCTGTTCCCTTCTCCACTACTGCCAACTCCAGCCTTCGCGCCTTCTGTCTCGCTGCACCCTACGCCTGGAATAAACTTCCTGAGCCCCTACGTCTTGCCCCATCCTTGGCCACCTTTAAATCTAGACTGAAAGCCCACCTCTTTAACATTGCTTTTGACTCGAAACCACTTGTAACCACTCGCCTCCACCTACCCTCCTCTCCTCCTTCCTGTACACATTAATTGATTTGATTTGCTTACTTAATTTTTTGTCTATTAGATTGTAAGCTCTTTGAGCAGGGTCTGCCTTTCTTCTATGTTTGTACAGCGCTGCGTACGCCTTGTAGCGCTATAGAAATGCTAAATAGTAGTAGTAGTAGTAGTAGAGTCGCCCATATATTTCTATGGGCATCTCTACTGTTTACCACGAGCTGATCAGAGTGCCCTAAAACCAGAGGCGTAGCCAGACTTGGTATTTTGGATGGGCCCTTCTACCTGCATGTGCCCCCTCCCCCCGCGTTCCCCCCTCAACCATATAACACTACACCATACCACAAATATCTTGCCGGAGAAACTTTTTAAGAACATGGAGGGTTTTTTTTCCAAGTACTCCACTTCTTCTCCCTCTCCTCTGTGCTCCTGTACTCTGAACTCTGTCCCTCTCCAAGATCAGTAAAGGCGTCCTTGGCGCCTGCAGCGATTCATCCTCGCTGCTTGTGCTGACCCCACAGGCTTCCGTCTGCTGTGTCCTGCCCTTTGCTGATGTCGTTGCCTAGTTCTTGTCTGGCAGAACGCGGCAGATGGAAGCCTGCAGGGCCAGCGCAAGCAGCAAGAATGAATGGCTGCAGGCGCCAAGGACGCCTGTACTGACACTGGAGAGGGAAGGAATTCAGAGACCGAAGCGCAAATGCCAGGATGCCGAGGAAAGGGTGGAAGACAGCAGTGTGGCGCTGCAGCTGGGTGGGCCTGAGCCAAGAATGGGTGGGCCTGTGCCCACCCAGGCCCTTCTGTCAGTTTCTTTCAATTTTGTCATTATTCTCATGAAGGCAGGCTTAGAAGCCTTTATATTAAAATATGTGTTAAGAAACATAGAAACATGATTTTATTTATTTATTTATTTATTTATTGCATTTGTATCCCACATTTTCCCACCTATTTGCGGGCTCAGTGTGGCTTACAATACATTGTGAAGGATGGAAATACAGTTTGTTACAATGCGATTATAGGTTACATTGTGAAGAGTTATGGAAGACAAAGTTACATTGTGAAGAGTTATGGAAGACAAAGGCCATATGACCCATCCAGTCTGCCCATCCTCTGTAACCCCTAATTCTTCCTGTTCTTAAGCGATCCCACATGCTTATCCCATGCCTTTTTAAACTCTGGAACAGTCCTCGAATCCACCAACTCCACCGGGAGGCCATTCCACGCCTCCACCACCCTTTCTGTGAAATAATATTTCCTTGGGTTACTCCTAAGCCTATTCCCATTATGACATCACAATATGAGCTCTGGTTACCAGAGACTGAAACTCTTCACACTAAGGGGGGAAAGTAATCCAAGAATAGGACAATTGAGCCATTGTGACATCACTGATGAGGTTGGCTCTTAGGCACTGGTGGAATAGAAACATAGAAACATGATGGCAGATAAAGGCCACATGACCCATCCAGTCTGCCCATCCTCTGTAACCCCTAATTCTTCCTGTTCCTAAGCGATCCCGCATGCTTATCCCATGCCTTTTAAAATTCTGGAACAGTCCTCGACTCCACCACCTCCACCGGGAGGCCATTCCACGCCTCCACCACCCTTTCTGTGAAATAGTACTTCCTTAGGTTACTCCTAAGCCTATTCCCTCTTAACTTTGTCATCTGCCCCCTTATTCCAGAGCTCTCCTTCATTTGAAAAAGGCTCTCTTCCTGTACATTAATGACCTAGAGATATTTAAACATTTCTATCGTGTCGAGGACTGTTCCAGAATTTAAAAAGGCATGGGTTTAGCATGTGGGATCGCTTAGGAATAGGAAGAATTAGGGGTTACAGAGAATGGGCAGACTGGATGGGTCATATGGCCTTTATCTGCCGTCATGTTTCTATACATATTCTTGATTTGTCCTTGCCATTTTCAGGGCACAGACCATAGAAGTCCGCCCAGCACTGATTTTGCTTCTCAATTGCTGGTGTTGCCATCCGATCACCACTGTTTGTTTGGTTCCATGCCTTCTATACAGGATTCCTTTGTGTTTATCCCATGCATTTTTGAATTCTGTTACCATCTCCACCACCTCCCGCGGGAGGACTTTCCAGGTATGTACCACCCTCTCCGCGAAAAAGTACTTCCTGGCATTACTCGTGAGTTGGGTCTACACCGGGTTTCACATGTAACTTGTAGAATACTAAATTTTATATGTGTATCTCTGGCATTTAGACTGAAGCCTTTACACCAGCTGTAAGTTAAGTGAAGTGGATATTAGGGATGGGCAGCCATTGTGAGTGTGTACTCTTCTTCAGCTTCTTAAGGCAAGAGGATTCTAGGAAATCACTGCAACTCCTAATGACCCTGGGAAAGTCACTTAATACTCCATTGATATACTTAACACACACTGATATTCGGAAAACCAAAATTTGAAAGTGCCAAACCCCTTTGTGAAAAACTGCATTGGCTTCTCACCAAGGAACGTATTGCCTTCAAGGTTTGCACTCTTGTCCACAGGATTATTTATGCTGAAGTTCCTGGATACATGTTGGACCTCATAAAATTACCACCCAGAAACAGTACCAGCCTATCCCGAACTTATTTAAATCTGCATTATCCAGACTGCAGTGGGCTTAGATACAAATCGACTTATGCATCCAGCTTTTCTTACATAAGTACACAACTGTGGAACGCTTTGCCCAAAACCGTGAGATCTAATCATAACCATCTTAACTTCACGAAACTACTGAAAACCAATTTAAGAAGGCCTACCCTCCTGATCCAAATGAACTTCCTACTTCATGCAACACAACAAAATATGAACCGTACTAGATTTCTATAACTACCCTCTCTTTAATTCTTATGTATCTTACATGGTTACTACTGTACTATATATTTGTATTATTGAACCAGAGCCTACTTCTACGGTATTGTGTAAGCCACATTGAGCCTGCAACTAAGTGGGATAATGTGGGATATGAATGTGTTAAATAAATAAATAAATAAAAATTGCCTCAGGTACAAACTTACCCCCCTGTTTACTAAGCCACGCTAGTGGTTGGTGGTGCGCTAATGCTGACACAGCCCATTCACTTTCAATGGGCTGCATTGGCGTTGCCTTGCGGCAGCCGCAAACTCAGCTTACTAAACAGGGGAGTTAGATTGTGAGCCCTCTGGAGACAGGAAAATATCTAGAGTCCTGTTTGCTAAGGTGCGCTAGCGTTTTTAGCGCATGCACAAAGTTACCGTGGGCTGTGTAGGCGCCCAGAGGAATATTGTGGGCTTAGTAAACAGGGCCCCTAGTGTACCTGAATGTAACTCACCTTGAGCTACAACTGAAAAAGACATCAGGCCAAATCCTAACAAATGAAAGAAATATGGCCTTCCAACACCCTGTGGACACTGGGCTAAAATATATTGTTGCAGGTAGGGTTACCATATGGCTCCAGAAAAAAGAACTCAATTTATGATAGACTCTTTGATGTCCCCATGCATACCTCCTACCCACCCCCACCCTCCCACCCTGTCAGACTGTCAAAGTAATGCTTTGATGTTTCTCTTATATATACTATCTGCTAACACATTTGCTTATTTCCGATCTGAGGAAGAAGGGCAACCTTCGAAAGCTAATCAAGAAATGTATTAAGTTATGTCCAATAAAAAAGGTATCATCTTATTTTCTTTTCCATGTTTTATTTTGTTTGATTTCTATTGATAACATGTAGAACCCCAAAGAGTAGCAAGATTCTAGAATTCTAAAGAATAACAAGATTCCATGCAGAATCTCAAAGAGTAGCAACGTTCCATGTAGAACCCGATCTGAGGAAGAAGGGCAACCTTCGAAAGCTAACCAAGAAATGTATTAAGTTATGTCCAATAAAAAAGGTATCATCTTATTTTCTTTTCCATGTTTTATTTTGTTTCATTTCTATAGATTCTACATGGAATGTTGCTATTCCACTAGCAACATTCCATGTAGAAGTCGGCCCTTGCGGATCACCAATGTGGCCGCGCAGGCTTCTGCTTCTGTGAGTCTGACGTACGTGCAGGACGTCAGACTCACAGAAACAGAAGCCTGCGCAGCCTTCTACATGGAATGTTGCTAGTGGAATAGCAACATTCCATGTAGAATCTCCAAAAGTAGCAACATTCCATGTAGAATCTCCAATGGTATCTATTTTACTGTCATAGTAATGCTTGAATGTTTTCACTTATATACACTGTCAGCTAGCACATTTGCTTATTTCTGATCTGAGGAAGAAGGGCGACCTTCGAAAGCTAATCAAGAAATGTATTAAGTTATGTCCAATAAAAAAGGTATCATCTTATTTTCTTTTCCATGTTTTATTTTGTTTGATTTCTATTGATAACCTTTAAGAGTGGACTAACACGGCTACCACACCTCTCTACATGTAGAACCCCAAAGAATAACAAGATTCCGGAATGCTAAAGAGTAACAAGATTCCAGGCAGAATCTCAAAGAGTAGCAGCATTCCATGTAGAACCCGATCTGGAAGAAGGGCAACCTTCGAAAGCTAATCAAGAAATGTATTAAGTTATGTCCAATAAAAAAGGGATCATCTTATTTTCTTTTCCATGTTTTATTTTGTTTGATTTTTGTTGATAACCTTTAAGAGTGGACTAACACGGCTACCACACCTCTCTACATGTAGAACCCCAAAGAATAACAAGATTCCGGAATGCTAAAGAGTAACAAGATTCCAGGCAGAATCTCAAAGAGTAGCAGCATTCCATGTAGAACCCGATCTGGAAGAAGGGCAACCTTCGAAAGCTAATCAAGAAATGTATTAAGTTATGTCCAATAAAAAAGGGATCATCTTATTTTCTTTTCCATGTTTTATTTTGTTTGATTTTTGTTGATAACCTTTAAGAGTGGACTAACACGGCTACCACACCTCTCTACATGTAGAACCCCAAAGAATAACAAGATTCCGGAATGCTAAAGAGTAACAAGATTCCAGGCAGAATCTCAAAGAGTAGCAGCATTCCATGTAGAACCCGATCTGGAAGAAGGGCAACCTTCGAAAGCTAATCAAGAAATGTATTAAGTTATGTCCAATAAAAAAGGTATCATCTTATTTTCTTTTCCATGTTTTATTTTGTTTGATTTCTATTGATAACCTGATAGACTCTGAAAAGATATGCAAATATATATTGATGTGCTATAAATAATTAATTTATTAAGGAGGAAAAGCCTCAAATGCAAAGGGAATACTCCGTTGTTGATCTTCACAACCTTAGGGAGACCCCTTAAATCATCACAGGCATAAAAACCTCCTAGATTTCAAAAGTTATGCTCCCAGAACCACAATGTTAATGGTTCGAAAAGATTCACTTATCTCTTCAGTCTTGCAGTCGTGTAACATTGAAGAGATAAGTGAATCTTTTTGAACCCTTAAGAACATTGTGGTTCTGGGAGCATAACTTTTGAAATCTAGGAGGTTTTTATGCCTGTGATGATTTAAGGGGTCTCCCTAAGGTTGTGAAGATCAACAACGGAGTATTCCCTTTGCATTTGAGGCTTTTCCTCCTTGATAAATTAATTATTTATAGCACATCAATATATATTTGCATATCTTTTCAGAGTCTATCATAAATTGAGTTCTTTTGATATTCCAAGAGCTCTGTTTTCTTATTTAGATTACTCCAGAAAAAAGAAGACAGATTGAGCCAGTCCGGATTTTACTTCCATTGCTTTCACTGGAAATAAAATCCGGACTGGCTCAATCTGTCCTCCTTTTTTTCTGGAGCCATATGGTAACCCTAGCTGCATGGCTTACATCATGTAAACTTAAATTGAACCCTTCAAAATCAGAAACTATGTGGTTTAGTAGAACAAGCCATTCCTGTCTTATTAACCCTGTATGACAGGGTCTGAGATTCGAATTAAAGGAACTTTTGGCTCACTGGGAGTATGGTTCGACCATAATCTTTCTTTTGCACTGAATATTTCACAAACAGTAAGCACATCCTTTTTTTGCCCTTAGGAAAATCTGTTCTTTGTGCCCCTTCCTAGAACTCAGAGCCTTGAAGATGTTAATCATACACCAGTGATTTACATTTGATTACTGTAATTCACTCTAGCAGGGTGTTACCCGATATAATTTGAAGTGCGTCCAACATATTTAAAGTACACCAGTTAAACTGGATGAGGTAAGTCGGGCTCTCTGTTTTGGTTTTGCATTACTGTCTTGAATAAAGAGCATTTTTATGTGTTCTTAAATCTCCTTCAGTTGGCAGGGCCTGAATACTTGCCCACAGTATCACATACCTCTATGGTATAAACCAGGCAGGCCTCCTTCAATAGAAAGGAACTCTGGAATGAAGGGTTACAGGGTGAAGGTGACAGGGGATAGACTCTGGAGTAATCTACATGGCCAAACAAAAAGCAAAAGACAAACGAACAACAGTGGATCCAAAAAAGTCCTCTAACAGTTGGCGTCTTTCTAAATAAGGTCTTTATTCAAATCAATAAAACAAACCGACATGTGACGTGTTTCGGCCGGGAAGGCCTGCTTCAGGGGTCTATTAATCCTTCATGTATAATACCTTGGGAATCAAATGACTCTCAATAAATAAATTGTTAACAGAGATATCATCAAACCAGACAGCTGGAAAGATCCCACATAATCCGAATCATGGCAAAAGCACCAACAAAACCCACAGCACAGCAGATCTAAACCAGCCAGGAAAGGACGTTTGTCTTTGGCTCTCCTGTGGAGGGATCACATAATCTACACGGTGACATAGTAGATGATGGCAGATAAAGACCTGTACGGTCCATTCAGTCTGTCCAAAAAGATAAACTCATAGCATAAGATATGATGTGATACTTCATTAGGTATACTTGACCTTGATTTGTCCTTGCCATTTTCAGGGCACAGGCCATAGAAGTCTGTCCGGCATTCTCCTTATTCTAAAACTGAATCTGTCCAGCCACGATCAGGGCACAGACCGTAGAAACTAAGGAACTACTTCTTTCCTGAAAGGGTGGGTGGCCTCCCAGTGGAGGTGGTGGAAAGAGATGCTGCATCTGAATTTAAGAAAGCATGGGACAAGAACAGAGAATCTCTAAGGGAGAGGAAGGGGTTGCAGAGCATAGTGTTTGATCTGGATGGGCAGAATGGATAGACCACCTGGTCTTTATTTGCCATCCTTTTCTGTGCTTCTGTTAAGCCACAACCAGTTAACCAAGTTCTAGACTGCTGGAAAGGGCAAAGGTAAAAAGTCAGGTCTAATCCCTATGTCCCATTTCTGGCAAAAGTTCTCATTTCTAATCAATTCTACCCACTGTCTCTGACTATACTATTTCTCTAATCCTGCTGTACAAGCATTATTTAATATTAATAATTACAGTAATATTGTCCATTTTCCCTCTTCTATGTAAGTGATTCAAGTTCATTTGTAGCTGTGGACTTTGATATAAATTTAGGCATTTCTTTTCTCGTCTACAAGCACAAAAGACCTCAGAGGCTAAGCAGAACCATTCATTCTGAAGGCTGTCAGTGTGTTTCATTAATATAGGGATGGTTTTGCATTCCATATGGCAAATTGTACATCTTTTATTTAGATTTTGCTCACACCTTCTTCAGTAGTAGCTTAAGGTGAGTTATATTCAGGTATTCTGGCTATTTCTCTGTCCCAGGAGGGCTCACAATCTAAATTTGTACCTGAGGCAAGAGAAGGTTAAGTGACTTGTCCAAGATCACAAGGAGCAGCAGTGGGATTTAACTGGCCACCTCTAGATTGCAAGACCAGTGCTCTAACCACTAGGCCACTCCTCCATTAGCAACATTCCATCTAGAATCTCAAATAGTACCAACATTCCAGAATCTCAAAAAGTGGCAACATTCCATGTAGAATCTTCAATAGTAGCAACATTCCATATATTTATTTATTTAGATTTTGCTCACACCTTTTTCAGTAGTAGCTCAAGGTGAGTTACATTCAGCTACTCTGGATATTTCTCTGTCCCAGGAGGGCTCACAATCTTAAGTTTGAACCTGAGGCAGTGGAGGGCTAAGTGACTTGCCTAAGATCATAAGGAACTAAGGGGGTCCTTTACAAAGGTGTGGTAGCGTTTTTAGCACATGCTAACGATCAGCATGCTAAACACTAGAGATGCCATCAATGCACAATAGAACAGTTTGTTTAGTGCACACTTCACTTATCTCATTGGACTCCATTCCATTCATATCATATGAGCCAGCATCATGATTCAGAAGTCCCCCATGACTGACAATGTCCAGCGCTTCGCAAAAATCTCTGTTGTCGCTGCTCCATCAGGGTCTAATCAACTGGGGGTCTCTTCACGGCGCTAGTGCATCCAGCTGCTTATTGAAGGCTCACAAGCTCATATGAGACGAATGGAATAGAGTCCAGTGCGATAAGCGTGCACTAAATAGAAACATAGAAACATGACGGCAGATAAAGGCCACATGACCCATCCAGTCTGCCCATCCTCTGTAACCCCTAATTCTTCCTTTTCCTAAGCGATCCCACATGCTTATCCCATGCCTTTTGAAATTCTGGAACAGTCCTCGACTCCACCACCTCCACCACCCTTTCTTTGAAATAAAACTTCCTTAGGTTACTCCTAAACCTATTCCCTCTTAACTTTGTCATATGCCCCCTCATTCCAGAGCTCTCCTTCATTTGAAAAAGGCTCTCTTCCTGTACATAAATGCCCTTGAGATATTTAAATGTTTCTATCATGTCTCCTCTCTCCCTCCTCTCTTCCAGCGTATACATGTTGAGGTTCATAAGCCTGTCCCTATCATTTTTGCATTCAAGACCGCTTACTAATTTCGTAGCCGCCCTCTGGACCGACTCCATCCTGTTTATATCTTTCCGTAGGTGCGGTCTCCAGAACTGCACGCAGTTATATTGTGCATTGATGTTCTAGTGAAAAAGTTTGACACGATTTATGGGTATTTTGATTTGGTTTTGAGGCCTTCAAGTTGGGACTCTACTCTGAAATTTGAAGGGTTTTTTTTGCCGACGATGAAGAGCAGATCCTTGTGATCAATACAGCTCTTTAGATCAGTGCCATCCTAGAGCTCTTTAAGGTTTTTCCTTCTTTTTTAGTGGTTTTTCTCTTTTGCTGTTGATTTTTTTCTGTTTCTACGCCTATTTTGAGTTTTCTATGTGCTAATGCTACCATGCAGTAATGTGGACTGTAGGGATGTCACCTATTGTGCCACTCAGTGGCGTTCCGACCCTAGCTGACACCCTGGGCGGATCGCCGATGCGCCCCCCCCCCCGGGTGCAGCGCGACCCCCCCCCCCCCCCGGTGAAATGACACCTCTTTCCCCCCCACTGGTGAAATGAACCCCCCCCCCCGGGTGCATGCCGCTGGGGGGGGGGGTGCCGCGGCGCGCGCCTGTTGCCCTGTTTCAGTCCGATTTCGCAATTTGCATGTGTTCACTGCTCCGTCTAGATCTGCCCCGGAACAGGAAGCAACCTGTTCCGGGGCAGACTCAGAGGGAGCAGTGAACACATGCGAATTGCGAAATCGGACTGAAACAGGGCGACAGGCGCACGCCGCGGCACCCCCCCCAGTGGCGTGCACCCGGGGTGGACCGCCCCCACGGCCCCCCTTGGTACGCCGCTGGCGCCACTGACACAGTAGTTGATTAGCGAAGAAATGCCCATCCCCCAGACACACCCCCCCCCCTCCCCGTGAAGAAAACTTTAAAATATTCTAAGTGTGCGGGTAGCACATGCCAAGTGGGAACTTACCACAGGACACCTGAGCACATCCTGCGGGAAGTCCTTTACAGCTGTGGCTAGTGTGCGCTAGTGCTTACCGCAACTTAGGAAAAGGACCTCTGACCGAAAATAGGACATAAATTTAAGTGCCTAACTTAGGGTGTCTTTTATCAAACTGCGCTCACGGTTCCTGTGCGGCAATACCGACTTGATAAAAGAGGCCCTTAGGGCTCTGTTTACTAAGGCACGCTAGCGTTTTTAGTGCGTGCTAAAATTTAGCATGCGCTTGTCTTATCTGCAAGGTAGGTGAGCCCTTAGGTCCCGCGAGGCCCCGAGGGACCTCAAAGGACAGCCGTGCAACCCCAAGTCTTCACCCGCGGCGACCGCCGTTCACCAAGGGTTGAGCCCCCAGCTGCAGGCGGTCAACGGGACTTCAGGAACCGCGGGGTGCCGAACTGACCCGGACAGGGACCAGGAGAGCAGAGGGCAGATGGAGAATGAGGACATCCAATGACAGGCAAAAGTTCAGGGCCGGCAGCTAACAGCGTAGTCAAGATCAGGCAAGAGGTCGAGGCAGGCGGCTAGCAGGGAAACCAGGAACAGTCCAAAAGACAAAACCGGAAGTACAAGGAAAACAACGGAGCACAGGAACCAACGGAGACTGGCCTCGGGAACAGAACCTGAAGCAATGTTCTAGCTCAGTCCCCTTCCTTAAATACTGTTCAGCATCAGCCGCCCCACCCCCGTAGGTACAGCCGATCAATCCGGACCTGGTTATCGACAGAGCCTTTCTGATTGGCTCTGTCCGATCCCCCAGGCGGGACCACCAACCTGGCCTCCCAATTCAGCACCTCAGAGGCGGAGCTCCGGGCCCTTGCGCCCGGGAGAGAAGAAGACGCCAGCCATCGCGCCTCGGCGCCGCCTCCTTCAGCGGCGCAAACATAGCCCCCACAGCCGGCGACTGAGAGACCGGCGGCCGCAATCGCCGGCCTCTGGCCTCGGCCCCGGACGGAACGGCCATCACCGCGGCGGGCCCGGCTCCCCGCCGTGGCCTCCGGACCGCCAACCCTCACCACGGTGGACGCCGGCTCCCGCCCCCGCGGCGGAGGAGCCAAAAGGAGCGACAGACGCGACAGCGCTAATGCTAGAGACACCCTTATATTCCTATGGGTGTCTCTAGGGTTTGCAGGTGCTAATTTTTAGTGCACGCTAAAAATGTTCGCACGCCTACAGCGCTGCTTAATAAACAGGGCCATTAGGAGTCTAAATATAGGAGCTCAGCTTTTTTGAATATTGCATCCTCAATTCACAAATTATTTATTTAATAAATGCTCTAACCTGCTCCATCTACTATTCTGGGCGGTTTACAAAATAACATTCACAATAAAATCTTCATAATAAAACAACAACAACATATACAATATCAATAATACATATCAATTATAGTCATTACAACCCAGAATCCTACTGAAATACTGCACAGTATTTACAGAACATACTGTAGCGTTGAATTATTCTGCTTCTGGTTTAGATGCACTTTAGCTTATGAAAGCGGAGAACTGTTCTATCGTATCCTTGGAAAACTGAAGTCATGTTAAAATGTCTTTCATGTAAATCTTGAGAGATTTTTCTAAAGTAAATCTGAGGATACCGGACTATCAAGATTTGGATTAGGAAGTGATTTCCTGCGTTTTTAGACGCCATCAATGAGGTCGGAGAGGTCTCTTTTGAATTGAGTCCATTAATCTCCTTGTTGTTAGGGGGGAAATGTTGGAGAGTTGCAGGTGTTAACAGTCACTTTGTTATTTTTGGGAAAATGTGAATCGAAACGTTCGCAGGAAGTTCACTATTCCCCTGCCAGCATCCTGCACTATTATTTTAGGCATCAGAACTGAGAAATGTGTGTAAAGGCTCTTCTTTCATCACACCTTTAGGGCTTCTGCACAAGAATCTGCCTGGAGCTTTTTTTGCAGACTGAGATAATGAGCTTGGCCTGAAAAGATGTAATAGACTGAGGAGAAATGAATTGCAAACAGGTATTTATGAATCTGGATGGTACAGTTTTCATCTCTGAACGAATCATTCACTTCAAAACTGCAGTGGATAAGAACATAAACCAGGGGCGCAGCCAGACTTTGGCGGGAGGTGAGTCAAGAGCCTGAGGTGAGGGGGCATATTTTAGCCCCCCCCCCCCGCCACCGCCACCACCAACAACAACAACTTTGCCCCCCCCTGCCGACGACCCTCTCGACCCCCCTCCCGCCGCCAACCCTCCCCCGCCGCCGCCGTCACCTACCTTTGCTGGCGGGGGACCCCAACCCCCGCCAGCCGAGGTCCTCTTCTTCCAGCGCAAGGCTTCGTTCTGTTTCTGTGAGTCTGATGTCGTGCACGTTGTACGTGCAGGACGTCAGACTCATAGAAACAGAACGAAGCCTTGCAGATCAGCCAGCAACACGGCTGCAGGCTGATCTGCAAGGCTTCATTCTGTTTCTGTGAGTCTGATGTCCTGCACCAGACTCACAGAAACAGAATGAAGCCTTGCTCCAGAAGAAGAGGACCTCGGCTGGCAGGCTGATCTGCAAGGCTTCGTTCTGTTTCTGTGAGTCTGATGTCCTGCACCAGACTCACAGAAACAGAATGAAGCCTTGCGCCAGAAGAAGAGGACCTCGGCTGGCAGGGGTTGGGGTCCCCCGCCAGCAAAGGTAGGCGACGGTGGGGGGGGGGGGGTTGGCGGCAGGAGGCGGTCGAGAGGGTCATCGGCAGGGGGGTCCATGGCCAAATCTACGGGGGCCCAGGTCCCTGTGGCCCCACGTGGCTACACCACTGACATAAACATTGCAATGGTCAGAAGAACATCAGTATACCTATTGGAAAACTAAACAAGCTGGATTAATACAGATCAGTCCAATACAGACATTTGATGCTAACAGAATACCCGGCCTTTTTCACACACGAATATAAATAGACCCTCATCAAGTATAGAATAAGTAACCACAAACTAAAAATAGAAATATGTAGACAAAAATTTGATGAAAGTCCTATTATTAGGTTTTAATTTGCTGCTGTCAAGTTTATCTCATTTAGGGGTCCTTTTACAAAGACGCACTGAAAAATGGCTTGCGGTAGTGTAGGCATGGGTTTTGGGTGCGTGCCGATCCATTTTTCAGCACGCCTGTAAACGAGGCCTTTTTAACATTTTTGCCAAAAATGGACGTGTGGCCAAATCAAAGTTGCCGCACATCCATTTTGGGTCTGCGACCTTACCGCCAGCCATTGACCTAGCGGTAAAGTCTCACGCGGTAACTGGCCGGTAATGACCTATGCATGTCAAATGCCACTTGGCATGTGTCCAATCAGACGCACGCCAAAAATGAAATTACCGCAAGAGCCATGTGGTAGCTGGGCGGTTACTCCATTTTGGCACGCGTTTGGCGCGTGTAAATGCATACACGGGTTAGTAAAATGGCCCCTTATTGTATTCATGTTTATACATGATGACTCCACTAGCCAAGACCTTATCCACCCAAAGCCTCAACCCATTTATCTACGCTGATGACGTTACATTATACATCCCATACAAACATGATCTGGCGGAAATCACAAACGAAATCAAGCTCAGCTTAAAAATCAGGAACTCATGGGCAAATGCATTCCAACTAAAACTCAATACAGAAAAAACACACTGTCTCATCATCTCATCCCAATACAATACATACAAACATTAACACACCAGGATACACTCTCCCTGTCTCAGACAGCCTGAAAATTCTCGGAGTAACAATCAACCATAACCTATCACTGGAGACCCAAGCGAAATCCACCATAAAGAAAATGTTTCTCTCAATGTGGAAACTCAAACGCATAAAACCATTCTTCCCGAGGGAAATATTCCGTAGCCTGGTACAGTCCATGGTAATAAGCCACGCAGATTACTGTAATGGAATCTATGCGGGATGCAAGGATCAAATCATAAAGAAACTTCAAACCGCCCAAAACACAGCAGCCAGGCTTATATTTGGAAAAACGCGTTTTGACAGCGCCAAACCACTCAGAGAAAAGCTGCACTGGCTACCAATCAAAGAACGTATCACTTTCAAAATCTGCATGACTGTTCATAAAATTATTTACGGCGAGTCACCGGGATACATGACAGGCCTCATCAACCTGCCAACCAGGAACACCACAAAATCTACACCTAAACACCACAAAATCATACCTAAACCTCCAGTACCCAAACAGCAAAGGACTCAAATATAAATCCACCTATGCAACCAGCTTTTCCTACCTAAGCACACAACTATGGAACGCATTGCCAAAAGCAATAAAAACTATGCTCGACCATCTAAATTTTCAGAAAGCACTAAAGACAGACCTGTTCAGAAGAGCATACCCCACCGACCCAACATAAAAATGCCTGTTCACCAGCGACACAATGCAACCAAAGACCGTAACGAACATTACCTGACTCTTCTTCCCCCTTTTCCTCTCTAAGTTCCCCCAACTGTACCTACCTTACATGTATCTCATGCTACTACAATATCACTTTGTATTCATTCATACCATGTATTTGTTCAGACCATAATCGGTAACGCCGTTAACGGTTATATGTAAGCCACATTGAGCCTGCAAAAGGTGGGAAAATGTGGGATACAAATGTAATAAATAATAATAATAATAATACTTGGCAATTGTTACTATTGTTATGCTGTTAAGTTTTATGTTAAACTGCACCTGCTGTACACTCCTTGGGTGAATCTCTTCATACAGGCGATTAATAAATCCCAATAAATAAATAAAAAATAAATAAATAAAAATTTAACTGAATCCCAAGAAGCCAGCTCTGCATACAATCCAAAACAAAATGGGGTACGGAAATAGGAGGGGCATGGGGATACAGAGGTGTTCCTAAAATGAACGTGCATTGTTATAGAATAGTGGGGATACACACCTAATTTAGGCGCATATATTTGTGCCACCTTTCAGTTGGTGCGAATGGCTGCACCTAAAGTTATCCCACAGCAATTTGTGAATCGCTGCCGATTTTTAGGCTAACGCGATATATATCACATCAACATCTTCACCGGTTCTTTTCTATATAAATATATAAAGTATCTTCACCAGCTTTAAAGAAAGACTTTAACTTAGCTTAGTTTGTCTTTTCAGGGGAATCATCTGCCCGACATGCACATTTCGCCCAACATGGGCTGTCTCAAGGACATTCCCTGTAATACATAGATGATGTAATTAATAATCTTTCCGGACTACGGCCCTAAACCTATGTCCAAAACATCGTCTCCTAAAAGTATTATATCAACAACTCTAAACTCACCCCGTATCCTCTCCAGCGTCAGCTCAGCAAAAGCATTTAATTAGCCAAGATGGCGCTGGCGTTTTTCAAATCCTCTGAGATGATATTTAACGGATTTGAAAAATGCCAGCGCCATCTTGGCTAATTAAATGCTTTTGCTGAGCTGACGCTGGAGAGAATACGGGGTGAGTTTAGAGTTGTTGATATAATACTTTTAGGAGAAGATGTTTTGGACTTCCCATGGCTGAACCCATGTGACTGTCCTATTAAACCATGTTTTTATATGTTTTCCACAGCTTTATTCTTTATAATAGTTTCCACTGTTTTGCTGGCACTGAAGTCAGGTTTACCAGTCTATAATTTCCTGGATCACCCCTGGAACCCTTTTTACAAATCAGCTTTACATTGGCCACCCTCCAATCTTCAGGTACTATGGATGATTTTAATGACAGGTTACAGATCACTAACAGCAGATCAGCAATTTCATGTTTTGAGTTCTTTCACTACCCTGAGGTGTATACCGTCTGGTCCAGGTGATTTATCACTCTTTAATGTCGATTTGACTCTGTATATCTTCCAGGTTGACCGAGATTTCTATCAGTTCCTCCGCATCATCACCCTTGAAAACCATTTCCAGTACAGGTACATTTCTTACATCTTCTTCTGTAAAGACCAAATCAAAGAATTCATTCGGTCTCTCCGCTATTGCTTTGTCATCTCTGGGTGCCCCTTTTGCTCCTTGATGATCTAATAGTCCCACAGATTCCCTCACAGGCTTTCTGCTTCTGATGTTTCTGAAAAAGTTGTTACTATGAGTTTTTGCCTCTGTGGCAAGTTTCTCTTCATATACTCTTTCAGCGTTCTTTATCAATGTTTTGCATCTAACTTGTGTTTATGTTGTCTCTTATTTTCTTCATTTGAATCCTTTTTCTATTCTTTTACTGCACCTTGATTTACCATGGAAGTCAGCAACCTGTGGTATCTCTGTACTGTAGCTTGCTGACACCCATGGTAATAGACAAACCTTGCTTGCGAGCCACCTTGCAAGCAGCATTAGTCTATTGGCTTGGGATCATGGAGCCACCAAGCCATTGCCTGATGCTTCGGGACCATCTTTTAAAGGGGAAGACTCTAAGCCCTAGTTCCCTGCACAGGGGGTGCCCCAAATAGTGTTCCCCTCGTCAAGGTGCTTCCTAGTAGTGCCCCAATATCCCCCTAGGTAAAACATCCACCCTGAAGTCTGCTCTCCAAGGTCTAGCAAGACCCTTCACCCATACCTTTATATTTCCATGGTGGTCTAGGGGTAGCAAGAGCTATCCCTGGTTGCTCCTGCCCTGCTGGCACTGAGATCCAAAATGGAACTAGCTACCTCTAGTGGTAGTCTCATGGTACTCCTACTAGGGGGTCATCTTTTCATATAAGGGAATCCTTTGAGTGCGGTTGAAGTACTTTTGTGCACAAAAGAAGAGCGGGACCAGGTTATAATGCCTCTAATTAAGTCTTTCTCCTTTCTCCCCTTTATTATTTGCCTCGGTCATGGAGCCGTTAGCAGTTGAAATATGGAGAAATCGACATATTCATGGTATAAGGTTGTGTGAGTGGGAATCTAAAGTGGTTCTTTTCACAGACGATGTTCTTTTGACATTGACCACTCCTCTACAGTCCTTCCCAGTGCTTTTTCAGGAGCTTGACCATTATGGTCAGGTGTCTAGCTCATTTGGAGTATTGTGTACAATTCTGGAGACCTCACCTTCAAAATGATATAAATAGGATGGAATAGGTCCAGAGAGTTGCTATTGAAATGGTCAGTGGTCATCATCATAAATCATATAGGAACAGACTTAAAGATCTCAATACGTATTCTTTGGAAGAAAAGTGGGAGAGAGGAGATACGATAGAGGCATTTAAATACCTCTGTGGCATAAATGCACAGGAAGTGAGACTCTTTCAATTGAAACATCGCTGGAATGAACGGGCATAGGATGAAGGTGAAAGGGGATAGACTCTGCAGTAATTAAAGGAAACGTTTTTTATGGAAATGGTGGTAGATGTGTGGAATGGTCTCCCGGTGGAGATGAGAACTGTATCTGAATTCAAGTACAGAGGATTTCTGAGAGATCTTATTAATTGTTATGGATGATGGATAGACTGGATAGGTGTCACGTCTGTGGTCGTGACCCCTCTCAGACTCACCTTATTTCCGGCGGTCAGCTTCTGAGCTGGCTTCTGTCTGTTCCTCCTGAGTTAGTTCTGTCTCTGTCTCTGTGTGCTGGCTGCTTCCGGCATGGCTCTGATTTCTCCACTGTACTGCACCTGTATGTGTTAAGCCTCTCTGTGCTTCAGTATGCTTTCTGCCTGTGTCTTGGTTTGTGTTCCTCTTGCCCTCTGGTGGCCAGACCTGGTGGCTGCATTGGATTGTCTGTGTGCTGTTTCCCATTCCAGACTTCAGCCCCAGTCCAGTCCGGATCTTCCGGCCTGCCAGACTTGCTTGGCTTGTTTGAGCCTGCACAGCACCTGTAGCTGCCTTGTGATTGCTGCAGCTAATCTCAGCTGCTGCTGGGCTTATTAGCCATTTGGAATAATGGCTTTGCTTTGCATCGCCTAAGGCCCTGGTTTGTTGGTGCTTGTTGCACTTCTGCCTAGTCCAGTTTATAGTCTGTATTCTTGCCTGATTCTAGTTTAGTCTTTGTTTAGCTTTGTGTTTTGTACTGCTTGTTTACTGTATTGCTTGTTTCCCAGTCTTGTTTCTTGTTTGTAGTTCGGTGTGTAGGTCTTAGGTTGTCTATGTTTCTTGTTCAGTGGCTGCCTGGCAGCTTCTAGTTCTGTCTCCTGTCTATCAGTGTTTCTTCCCTGTTTCAGTGGCTGCTTGTAGCTTTCAGTTCTGTCCCTTGTCTGGCTGAGAGTCCTAGTCTAGTATTCTGCCTAACCTCCCTGTGTGCTCTAGTCCCTGAGTGTATCATGCTGGTATTCAGTTCCAGCCCTGTCCGGCAAGTCCTGCTGGCCACCCGCACCCAGGGGCTCAACTCCTGAGGAACGGTGGTCAAGTACAGGTGAAATCTAGCTGGCCCTGTCAGAGTTCTGCCTTATCCCTGTGTGGGGTGGTTTTTGCCTGCCACTGCCGCTCCTCGGCAGTGGCCCAAGGGCTTACAATCCTAGTTCCTGCTTTTTGGAAAGCCTGACAATAGGCCATATAGTCTTTATCTGCCCTCATTTTCTGTGTTCCTGTGTTTCATTAATAAGGGCGTATATATTATATATGGGATTGTAAGTGCTTAGGAATCCAGTTACCCAATTGATCCAATTCATTCGTTAATTCCTAATACCATTGTACAGCTAAAATTGCATAGTTCAACAACTGAATTAAGGTTTTCCCCTACACGTATCTGTTCTATACTTAAATTTCATTGATGCGACTTGACATGCTAGAATGTGTCAGGCACTGAGATTTTTCCAGAGAGCTTAGATGGTTAACAAGAACAACAACAACAACAAAAGGAGAACACAGAAAGAAGGCGTTGAAATTCCAAGCTAATCTAAAAAGCAATGTAGAAGCCTGAGCAGTGCCGAGCTTTCTGAGGCGGCATGCTTCTAACTAGTGAAGCTTTATGATAATATGGTTTGAATTTGTCAGCTCGGCTTTGGAATTACTTGTTATTGCAAAGAAAGAACTTATGTGGCTGCCTGCATGTAAGTAGACAAAGTTACGAAAGCCACATCACAGGAGACATGTCAGACTGCATTGGTGGTGAAATGAATTTACTTGATATGGAAACTCTGCTCACTGACATCCATTATATGGTTATAAAAGTGAAAAGAAAACCTATTCCAAAAATTGGGGGGAGGGGGCTAAATTCATATTTTTTTTTTTTTGGGGGGGGGGGGTCATTATTTTAAAACATTTATATACACACATAAAAATATATTTTGCGTAGAGTTCTTAAACACCCCAACTGGGAAATGATTCCCAACCTAACGTAAGAGTAAAAGTGGAGTGCAGACGCGCAAAACTCAAAGTGCTGGATTTCAGACCTGCCGATTTTGGTGAAATACCTGAAGAAGTTGCTGATGACATGGGTAGGAATAGGAGAAGTGGAAGCTGAAAGCTGCTATAAATATGGCAATAGATTTTTATACAAGAAAAGTAAACAAAAACAAGAGAAACAGGAAGCCTATATGGTTCTCCAAAGAAGTGGCTGAAAAAAAGGACAAAAAGAGGCTGTGTTCAAGAAATACTGAAGAATGCAACAAGAGGATCACGGAAAAGATTACCAGATTAAACTCAAATAGGCGAAGATGGAAACACAGCAAAATCAGATGAGTATCTTCACCCGATGCTCACTTCCCACTTATCTATCTATCTATTTATTTATTTATTTATTGCATTTGTATCGCACATTTTCCCACCTATTTGCAGGCTCAAGGTGGCTTACATAATGTTGTTAACAATGTCATTACAAGATATCATATACAGTTAGTATTGTGCAGAGATTGAGTAGGGGAGAGAGAAGAAGGGAGCGAGGGATCGGGAGTTATGTAGGTGGATCTTCATAACTGAGTGGGTTGGTGAGGTGAATTAATGAGGTTGACTTCACAGTCAACATTTATCACATCAGTTTTACTACTACTACTACTACTTATCATTTCTATAGCGCTACTAGACGTACGCAGCGCTGTACACTTGAACATGAAGAGACAGTCCCTGCTCGACAGAGCTTACAATCTAATCAGGATAGACAAACAGCACACATAAGAGATAAGGACAAAGAGTAGCAAGATTCCGGAATCCCATAGAGTAGCAAGATTCCATGCAGAATCCCAAAAAGTAGCAACATTCTGTGCAGAATCCCAAAGAGTAGCAAGATTCCAGAATCCCAAACATTACTACTACTACTTATCATTTCTATAGCGCTACTAGACGTATGCAACGCTGTACACTTGAACATGAAGGGACAGTCCCTGCTCGACAGAGCTTACAATTTAATTAGGACAAACAGTACACATAAGGGATAAGGACAAAGAGTAGCAAGATTCCGGAATCCCAAAGAGTAGCAAGATTCCGGAATCCCAAAGAGTAGCAACATTCTGTGCAGAATCCCAAAGAGTAGCAAGATTCCGGAATCCCAAAGAGTAGCAACATTCTGTGCAGAATCCCAAAGAGTAGCAAGATTCCAGAATCCCAAACACTACTACTACTTATCATTTCTATAGCACTACTAGACATACGCAGCGCTGTACACTTGAACATGAACAGACAGGCCCTGCTCGTAGTTTTCTGGGAAAAAGTCATAATCCCAAAGGACCAGGGGTGTAGTGTAGGCATACATTTTTCATCTTGCCGATGGTGGGAGGTTGGGATATCTGCTCTAATGCTGCTGATCTTTACTTTGAATCTCATTCCTGAGGATGACAAACGAAACAAAGACTGTGTAGAACGAGGACTGAGAACTCTTATATATTTCTGGTGGCGACCAGCCCCTGGTCCTTTTGAGATTATGGCTTTTTCCAGGAAACTGGTGTGATAAAGGTTGACTATTGTCAGTATATGGGAAGTGAGCATCAGCTGATTTCTCCACTTGATACCTACATTTGAGCGAAAGAACTGAGTTTTTTGCCCTAATCATCTCTGAGTTTTGCACTATAGAATGAGCTCCGATGGGGCAACTTAGATGAGTTAATAGTAATTTTTTTTTTTGTTACATTTGTACCCCGCACTTTCCCACTCATGGCAGGCTCAATGTGGCTTACATGGGGCAATGGAGGGTTAAGTGACTTGCCCAGAGTCACAAGGAGCTGCCTGTGCCTGAAGTGGTAATCGAACTCAGTTCCTCAGAACCAAAGTCCACCACCCTAACCACTAGGCCACTCCTCCACTGTTGCTACTATTTGAGATTCTACATGGAATGTTGCTATTCCACTAGCAACATTCCATGTAGAAGTCGGCCTTTGCAGATCACCAATGTGGCCGCGCAGACTTCTGCTTCTGTGAGTCTGACGTCCTGCACGGACGTCAGACTCACAGAAACAGAAGCCTGCGCAGCCTTCTACATGGAATGGAATGTTGCTAGTAGAATAGCAACATTCCATGTAGAATCTCCAATAGTAGCAACATTCCATGTAGAATCTCCAATAGTATCTATTTTATTTTTGTTACATTTGTACCCCGCACTTTCCCACTCATGGCAGGCTCAATGTGGCTTACACCAGGCAATGGAGGGTTAAGTGACTTGCCCAGAGTCACAAGGAGCTGCCTGTGCCTGAAGTGGGAATCAAACTCAGTTCCTCAGTTCCCCAGGACCAAAGTCCACCACACTAACCACTAGGCCACTCCTGTTTTGCTTTGTTAAACCTGATTTATCTAGTTGAGAATAGGTAGGTATTTTCCTATCTATTTGGTTTTCAGGATTTTGTTGTGCTCAAAGGATTTTTAGTTGCCTTTATATATGTTTTGTAGAACTGAATAAAGCTTGTATCATTGATCTTTTTGAATTTAGCCTGTACTAATTTTTATATTTATTCATTTTTAAGCTTGATTTCTTTTTGTTTTATCCTATTTAGGGGTCCTTTTACTAAGGTGCACTGAAAAATGGCTTTCAGTAGTGTAGGCGAAGGTTTTGGGCATGCGCAGATCCATTTTTCAGCATGCCTGTAAAAAAGACCCTTTTAAAATTTTTGCCGAAAATGGACGTGCGGCATAATCAAAATTGCCGCGTGTCCATTTTGGGTCTGCGAACTTACCGACAGTCATTGACCTAGTGGTAAAGTCTCATGTGGTAACTGGGAAGTAATGACCTACGCATGCCAAATGCCACTTGACACGTCATCCGAAAATAAAAATGATTTTTAGCCTTGTGTATCGGACACGTGCCTAAAATGAAATTACCGCAAGAGCCATGCGGTAGATGGGCGGTAACTCCATTCTGGCAACACGTTGGACGCGTGTAGACACTTACGCGGCTTAGTAAAAGGGCCCCTTATATTGTTTACTATTGATGATGTAAAGAACAAATCATCAAGAAACTCCAAACAGCCCAAAATACAGCAGCCAGACTCATACTTTGGAAAAACGAAATACGAAAGTGCTAAACCCCTAAGAGAAAAACTACACTGGCTCCCACTTAAAGAACGTATTACGTTCAAAATCTGCACTCTGATTCATAAAATCATTTACGGAGAAGCCCCGGGTTACATGTCAGACCTCATAGACTTACCATCCAGGAACACTAAAAGATCAGCACGCACATTCCCAAACCTCCATTACCGCAGCTGCAAAGGACTAAAATACAAATTAACATATGCATCCAGCTTCTCCTACATAAGCACGCAACTATGGAATGCATTACCACTCACCGTGAAAAAAATACAAGACCTAACTAACTTTCGGAGATCACTGAAGACCAGCCTGTTCAACAAGACATACCACATTGATCCATCCTAATACCAGACAACGAAACTCAAACCAGAACTGGATAAAACCTAACTCTCTATACTCGACTACCAAGGAGTACTCTACCATGAATGAACTCTAACGCAATACCACTTTACCTCTCATTCCGAATACAAATTCTTTATACTTGACTGCTTAATCTACTATGTCAATCATGATCTTTAATGTAATACCACTTGAATCTCTCACTCCGGAAATGGTGATCGCCATGACGGAACAATGTAAGCCACATTGAGCCTGCAAATAGGTGGGAAAATGTGGGATACAAATGCAACAAATAAATAAAGTGGATGCACATACACATCCATTCATGCACGTATTTTAGAAAAGGCTCATCCTGGCAGATCTTCTTCTAAAATACTACCAGAATTTGACATATCCCAAGCAGAATGTCTCAGTTCCGACTGGTACATTCTTTCTACAATCTGCCTTCACCCTTCTTAAGGGTATCCTGATGCTTGAATTAGAGTGGCTTGGCTGTGCTTCACTTGCAGAACGACCTCCTCTCTTCTTCTCTGGAACAGTGCATGCAACTCGAAATGCTTTTTGTTTGTGTAGGTACCCGACAGTCCAAGAACTGTGCCAGTGTCTTAAACACAGGTTGCAGGCATGATGACTGCATTAGTTACCGAAGGACGTGCTCACGCTTTATAGCAGGAGGCAGTGCAGCCACTGGCATTTTGCAGTCTGCTGTAGCATTTCATGAAATTGTAGGTTTCTCGATTTAGAAACTGAAGTTTGCAGAGAGCTGAAAGGTAAATAAATCTAAACTTTTACCAGTACACAGGTTCATAAACACTACCTTTCCCTTTTTGTCTTCTGCTTTCAGTAAACACCATTCGCGGGTAATAATTTCGCACTAATAGCCAACCTCCTTTTCTGTCCACTCCTTTTTTATATTTACATGTGGTCATCACTGTAATGTTTGCTTATTTAACATCTGGATTATATGCTAATTTGTTGCTACCTGCCTAACTTGCTAAACAAATTTCATTGAGATTAAAAATTGGCCAGTTACTTTTCTAATACTTACCAATTGCCAGTTACAATTTCTTTCTCTAAGTCCAAATGTCCTTATAAAGATATTTCAAAAAGGGAGGGGAAAAAAGACTTCAGAAGCTCAGAAAATTGTCCTCTGTGAACATCGGACATACAACTGAGGAAGATTTTCTCACTAGTGGAAAAGGACCTCCTTGTTATTTTATTAACTTTTTAAAATTCTTTTAAATCAGTTCATGTATCACCTCCTCGTCTATCACAGATGAATTTAAAAGAATTTAAAGATTAAGAAGATATAATCAACGGGGGGTTTTCAGTCAATGATGACTTTTTTCTGAGTGCAACCAGTGATTATGAGTTGTTGCCGCAGTAGTTGAGACTCCCCCCCCCCCTCCCCATTCAATATAGACACTACGGAACTGCAAATTTGGGTTTTGAAAAATCAAAACATCCAGAAAATTTAATTTTACACTTAGAAAACTGTAATGTAAGTTCGATGTTGATATCCTGCAAGTTCAAACACTTTTTTTTTTCCAAATTGACTTTATTTATTGTTATAACAAAGGTAAACAACTTAACATACTCATAACATCCTACATACAGTCAATAGAATAAAAATTCCTGTAGTTGACTGTCATCACCCTGTCACGAAAGAAAAATGTTGCTATGGTGTACAGCACTGCGTATGCCTTGTAGCGCTATATAAATGATAAGTAGTAGTAGTCTATGTAGCAGTGCTGTTTATAAATGCACTGGGACCATGGATTCTCATAAATCCACTTATGTTCAAATTGTACCATATAAAGATAGTCTACTGAGAGGGTAAATGTGGCCCCCATCGCTACACCCTTCTTTTGAAGAAAAAAACGTCCTAGTCAAGGCAATTTCTGCCAGTGATGTTTAAAATTGTGGGGGTCTTTTAAGTAGGTGCGCTGGCATTTTTTAATGCGCGTTAACAATAGGCGTATGGCAGTGGTGTAGCAATGTGGGGCCTGGGGGGGGCCTGGACCCCTGTGGATTTGGCCCTGGACCCCCCTGCTGATGAACCGTCTGACCCCTCCCTCCCGCCGCCAACCCGTTGTCGCCGTTGCCTGCCTTTGCTGGCGGGGGACCCCAACCCCTGCCAGTGGGTTGGCGTCCCCCGCCAGCAAAGGTAGGCGACGACGGGTTGGTGGCGGGAGGGGGCAACGAGAGGGTCGGCAGCAGGGGAGGCAAAGTCGACAATGGTGAGGGGTTTGCCGGCGCCGGGGGGGGGCTAAAATGTGCCCCCTTACCTCGGGCTCTGGACCCCCCTCCCGCCGAAGTCTGGCTACATCCCTAGCGTACGGTAAACGCTAAAGACACCAATGTATTCCTATGGGTGTCTTTAGCATTTAGAATGCACCAATTTTATCGTGCACTAAAAACGCCAGCGCCCCTATGTAAAAGACCTCCTGTGTCGGGATCTTATGGGGTCTAGGTCTCTCATCCAAACATTGTATAAGGATTTTCGAACAATCCCCTCGTGGCAAAGAAGTGTAAAGAGAAACGAAATCCAAAGTCAAAAATGGAAATGGAAAATCTCCTGTTGGAACTGATTGCAAAATTAATTTTGTGATAGGAACGTACAGGACTGAAAAGTAATGCTTTTCGCAGAGCCAACACTTCCTTTCTCACAAAAATGTCCAAATTAATATTTTCAAAACCAATTTTCAGATGTCTTTGTATGAAGTCTGTCAGAAGTGTGTTCAAAACACAAAGAGGCATGCCGGGGTCACGTTAAGGGTGGGATTTGGACATTCCTATGACTTGGCTGTTTTACAGCCATAATGGAACAAAACGAAATAGTCCAGGACTAAAACTAAGATGTTTTGAGCTAGACTTGTTTTTATAACGAATAAGGCCCAAAAGGGTGCCCTAAATGATCAGGTAACCTCTGAAGGGAATCAGGGGTGACCCTCTCCCACCTCCCAAAAATGTGAATAAAAATATGACTTCCCAGCCTCTATGACAGCCTCAGATGTTAGAGCCAGGTCTATTAAAGCAGCATTCAGGTCCCTGGAGTTGTATCATGGTCAGTGCAGTGCACCAATGGCATGGGGGACTCAGGTCCTTATCTCCATCTACCTGTCACATTTGTGGTGAAAAGTGTGAGCCCTCCAAAACTCACCAGAAACTCACTGTACCCACATATAGGTGCCCCCTTCACCCATAAGGGCTATTGTAGTTGGTGTACATTTGTGGGTAGTTGGTTTTGGGTGGGTTTGGGGGGCTCAGCAGACAAAATAAGTGAGCAATGGTGAGATGTGTACATGGGAACATTTTTTTCAAGTCCTCTGCAGTGCCCTCTAGGGTGCCCCATTTATATCCTGGGATGTCTGGGGGACCAGTCTACTAAAAATGCTGGCCCCCCCCTCCTATATCCCAGTGGCTTGATTTTCTATGTTTTTCAATTGGACTTTTTTTTTTTTTTTTAAATGGATCAAAAAACAAAACATCAAAAGCAGAAAACCTTGTTTGAAAGGGTATTTAAAAAAAAAGAGAGACGTTTTTCTTTTTCGAAAATGACCTTCTTTTCTATTCAGATTTTGAACATTTTTTTGCAAAACATCCAAAATCAGACTTACTTGGAAAATGAACCAAAAATATAAACGCAAACAGCATAAAACATCTAAGAAATAGCCATTAAAAAAAAGACGTTTTTCTATTTTGAAAATGGCTATATTCACCACTTGAATGTTGGACATTTTGAGCAAGATGTCCAAAGTTGGACTTTGATGTCATATCGAAAGTGCCCCTCTATGTAACTCTGTAAGTCCTTTCTTCCCATTATCCTTTTTGCTACCACATATCCATTCCTTTCCATCTTCCTACGCCCAGTGGAGTAGGAAGGGGGGCGGTGTGGCGGTCCGCCCCAGGTGCACACCACTTGGGGGGTGTCGGCTCCACTGGTTCCCTGCTCCCTCTGCCCCGGAACAGGTTACTTCCTGTTCCGGGGCAGAGAGAGCAAGGAACCAGCGGAGCCGACGCAGCTCCCAGCGACGTGCACTCGGGGGCGGATCGGCCCTCTCGCCCGCCCCTCGCTTCCTAATTGAAGTAAGAATGTGCTCCGGGGGGGGGGGGGGGGGGGGGGGGGGGTGCGCGCCGAGGGGAGCGCCGTGCTGCACCCTGGGGAGGGGGGTGCACAGCGGCGACCCGCCCTGGGTGTCAGCCGCCCTCGCTACGGCACTGCCTACGCCTACCTCCCAACGCTCATTTCCTTCTGCACCCAATCCCTCCGATGCTCAATTTACTTATCCGTTAACCGCATTAATTTTGCATTTACTATAAACTGTATATAAGTACATAAGTAGTGCCATACTGGGAAAGACCAAAGGTCCATCTAGCCCAGCATCCTGTCACCGACAGTGGCCAATCCAGGTCAAGGGCACCTGGCACGCTCCCCAAACGTAAAAACATTCCAGACAAGTTATACCTAAAAATGCGGAATTTTTCCAAGTCCATTTAATAGCGGTCTATGGACTTGTCCTTTAGGAATCTATCTAACCCCTTTTTAAACTCCGTCAAGCTAACCGCCCGTACCACGTTCTCCGGCAACGAATTCCAGAGTCTAATTACACGTTGGGTGAAGAAAAATTTTCTCCGATTCGTTTTAAATTTACCACACTGTAGCTTCAACTCATGCCCTCTAGTCCTAGTATTTTTGGATAGCGTGAAGTCGCTTCACATCTTCTTACGACTTTGTAATTCTTTATATTGTTACTATGTAAGCCGCATTGAGCCGGCCATGTGTGGGAAAGCGCGGGTACAAATGTAATAAATAAATATATAAGTCTAAGTGCTTTGAAAATATGCCTCACGTTTATTTTATAATGCTCTTTCTGCAAAATTTCAGGTCTGTGCAAATGGATGTTTGCCTTCAGTGGTTTTCAACCCACTCCTCAGAGACCACCTGGCCAGTCGTGTTTTCGGGATATCCACAATGAATATGCACGAGGGAGATTTGCATGCACTGCATTCATGTTATACAAATCTCCCTCGTGCATATTCATTGTGGGTATTCTGAAAACCTGACTTTGAGGACTGGGCTGAAAACCACTTTTTTACCATACATTAGAAGGGTGTGAGCCGGAATGTTTTAGTAATAGGACAAATTATGCCACGGTCTCCTAATGCACTCTAAAGGCAAACATCCATTTATATATTTATTTGGATTTTTTTTTTTGTTACATTTGTACCCTGTGCTTTCCCACTCATGGCAGGCTCAATGCGGCTTACATGGGGCAATGGAGGGTTAAGTGACTTGCCCAGAGTCACAAGGAGCTGCCTGTGCCTGAAGTGGGAATTGAACTCAGTTCCTCAGGACCAGAGTCCACCGCCCTAACCACTAGGCCACTCCTCCACTGTTGCTACTTTCCACGTAGAAGTCAGCCCTTGCAGATCACCAATGTGGCCGCGCAGGCTTCTGCTTCTGTGAGTCTGACATCCTGCACGTACGTGCAGGATGTCAGACTCACAGAAACAGAAGCCTGCGCAGCCTTCTACATGGAATGTTGCTAGAATAGCAACATTCCATGTAGAATCTCCAATAGTATCTATTTTATTTTTGTTACATTTGTACCCTGCACTTTCCCACTCATGGCAGGCTCAATGCGGCTTACATGGGGCAATGGAGGGTTAAGTGACTTGCCCAGAGTCACAAGGTGCTGCCTGTGCCGGGAATCAAACTTAGTTCCTCAGGAACCAAAGTCCACCACCCTAACCACTAGGCCACTCCTCCACACCTATTGGATTGGTGTCTTGCTTGATTATTTTCCACAATGGTAAATGAGTCACCTATTTGATTTTCATAGAACTGCATGTTTTTTTTTCTAAACAATTTTCAAGCAGCGTTACTTGATGTCTGGTGAAAATGTTTCTTTCTTTTAATCAAAAATGATTTTGCCTAACTGAATGATTTAAGTCCAGGCTTTTTAATGAAATGGATGGAAAGTTAAGCAAAGAACTCTTAGCATGCATTTGGCAGCATGTCAGCCCTGCTTACAAATTACTTCATTAAAGCTAAAAGCTTCAGAAATCCCTGGGATTATGCAGCCTGTGCACAGCTCAACTCTTTCAGGGCGAGATGGTAGGGAAAAGCTGTTTTTATTTACATTTCCTGAAGTGTGCATCATGATGAAAGATGAGAGACCTACAAGAAAGAACATTCTGGCTTCCCTTTCAGCTTCAGGGTTCTATCAAGTACTACTGTACTTTCAAGGTCAGGTGAAGGGCAATCTAAAATTATTTTGCTCTCTGTAGCCCAGTCTGAACCCTCATTAATATTTTCATAAATATCAGCTCAGATTTTAGCATTAATCTGAACCCAGGAACTAGCTAGGTGTAATTTCACGGTGGTGGATTTCATTCACCTGTATTCTTCTGGTACAGGTGAACTCTTAGCCATGCTGATAGAGAGGTACTGCCAGGTCAAGTATGCACCTTTGTCCCCTTCCCCAAGGTCTGTGTTTTAGTGGACCTTGATGGGAAAATCTGGGCAAGATGGGACACTAGGATCAAGAGCCAAGCAATGAATTTTAAAGCCATGAAAGAGAAGAGCTAAGGGGACATATGACAGAGGTATATAAAATACTGAGTGGAGTGGAACAGATAAACATGAATCTCTTGTTTACTCTTTCCAAAAATACTAGGCAATGAAGCTACAAAGATAGTAAATTTAAAACGAATTGGAGAAAATATTTCTTCACTCAATATGTAATTAAACTCTGGAATTTGTTGCCAGAAAATGTGGTAAAAGCAGTTAGCTTAGCGGGGTTTAAAAAAAGGTTTGGATAGCTTCCTACAAGAAAAGTCCATAACCAATTATTAAAATGGACTTGGGAAAATCCACAGCTTATTTGTGGGATTGGCCACTGTTGGAAACAGGATACTGGACTTGATAGGCCTTCGGTCTGTCCCAGTATGGCAACACTTAATGTAGTTATGTACTTATGTACTCTCCCAGACAAGTTGAGTGATCTGAGATCATAGTACAGCAAGAGGAATTGGCTAAAGTTTGAGGATATTATGGCTGTGTATATTATGTCTGGTTCTACAAGTAATTGAAAATGTAGCTGCATGACTACCACAATCTCAATAAACACAAACATGACAATTGAGAGCACGGAACTGTGTGTATAGAACCATTCTATTCTATTTCCAGCTTTTGTCTGCCTCCCACTCCTAGAAAAAGTTGTGAATGACTTACAGTGATTAGAAACTGGAGTATTTACCAGGACATTACATGCTACGTTTGCCAGCTGAGCAATACTTTCAGTCCTTTAAGAAGAGGAGTGTGGTAGCCGTGTTAGTCCACTCTTAAGGTTAGCAATAGAAATCAAACAAAATAAAACATGGAAAAGAAAATAAGATGATACCTTTTTTATTGGACATAACTTAATACATTTCTTGATTAGCTTTCGAAGGTTGCCCTTCTTCCTCAGATCGGAAATAAGCAAATGTGCTAGCTGACAGTGTATATAAGTGAAAACATTCAAGCATTACTATGACAGTCTGACAGGGTGGAAGGATGGGGGTGGGTCGGAGGTATGCATGGGGACATCAAAGCATATCATTGATATTCTAACAGGATGGGTGTGGATAGGTGAGGGGTGGGGTGGGGTAATCAACAGAGACATAAAGCTTTATGGTTTATAATGGGCTAGGAACCCCAGGTCCTTGTTAAGTCCTTTCTGTTGGGTGTTAAAATATTCAATCATTCTGACTTCAAAGGTCTTACGTTCTTGTATGGTTTTAAAGTTACCTTTCAGGATTCTCACTGTGAAGTCACTGGTACAGTGTCCTGGTCCTGTAAAATGTTGACCAACAGGCGTGGGAACCCTGCTGGCACCAGTATTGTTCATGTGATGTCTATGTAAATTGAATCTTGTCTTAAGTATCTGGCCTGTTTCTCCAATATAGCATCCTTTGTTACATTTTTTACACTGAATGATATATACCACATTGGAAGATGAGCAAGTGAAAGATCCCTTTATGTTGAATATCTTTCCTTTGTGGATGACTTTGGGGTCCTATGAAATATTTTGGCATAGTTTGCAACTGGATAAATTACAGGGAAGTGTGCCCTTCTGTTCCTTTTCAGTCTGTGATGGAAGTTTACTTCTGATTAGCTTGTGTTTTAAGTTGGGTGGCTGTCGGAAGGCCAGTACTGGTGGGGATGGGAATATCTCGTTCTTTCAAGACACTCCTTCTCTCTCTCTCTCTCTCTCTCTCTCCTCCTGTCTCATTCTCTTACTCTCTTTCTCCCCTCCTCCTACCTCAGGTTTTCTCCCCTTCTCTCTCTGTCTCTGTCTCTCTCATTTGCTCTCTTTCTGACTCCTTCTTTCTCATTAACTCTTTTTTTTAATTATTCCATTTTTATTTACCATTCCAGAGTCAATTTATTAACTTGCATTCAAAACTGTGTATTTCTCATCTTCTTCAGGCATACCTTTCTTTGAATTCTTGCTTCCCTTTTCAACAGAAGTGCCTTTTTGTACAATGTATCCCAGAAGGGATTTTTTTTTTCATGGTTTGAAAGTTAGGTGCTGAGTAATTGGGACATACTGCAGCAGGACATTTTTATCCACTCCTACCCTAGCTGTGATAATATTAAACCATCTCTGACCTCACGTGCAACTTTCTTTAAAGGTGGTAAATAAATCCTAATACATAAATAAAGATGAGAAGGCTGCTTCAGCTGTAGACTTCACAAACGTCTACTTTCTGTCAGCTTTTTCATGTTTGTGTGATGCCATTTAAAAGAACGTTATAGGAAACATTTAAAAAGGTAAATGGGCTTATGAGCTATGTATCCACTCATGACTGACCACCAGCAAACTATTAACTCACTAATTCAGTGCAAATCCCCTTCGCAAAAAAAAAAAAAAAACCCACTCAGCGAACTGTTTGTGGCTTGTCATGTGCTATAGATGATAATTCATAATAAAACTGAAGTATCCATGAACTGTGGTCTGTATCGTTTATCACTCATGAGTTTCCTGGTGGTCTCTCTTGCAAATCTTTCACTAATCTCATTACTCAGACAGCCCCGTCCTTATCTTGAAAATCGATCATGAGCCACACTTCCACTATAAAAACCTTCGAAGCAATAAGTAAAAATTATAAAAACTATGCTAACTCTTGCCAAAAGGAATACTATTCACTAAGCCTAGCCAAGTTCCATCTTGCCAACCTATTTAGAATCATATACAGAATTAGTTCCAATTTCCGAGTCCCTCACCATGTCAAATGCCAGGCCGTCATCTCTTCAGTTTCTTTCAGCTGGTTTGTTAATTCCTGAGGCACTGATGGATATGGTAGGGAAAATGATTTCATTTTATTAGAGGTTTTGATTTCCTGTTCCTTTATATTAGGGCTATTTTTTTTTTGTTACATTTGTACCCTGCGCTTTCCCACTCATGGCAGGCTCAATGTGGCAATGGAGGGTTAAGTGACTTGCCCAGAGTCACAAGGAGCTGCCTGTGCCAGGAATCGAACTCAGTTCCTCAGGACCAAAGTCCACCACCCTAACCACTAAGCCACTCCTCCACTGTTGCTACTATTTGAGATTCTACATGGAATGTTGCTATGTAGCAACATTCCATGTAGAATCTCCAATAGTAGCAACATTCCATGTAGAATCTCCAATAGTATCTATTTTATTTTTGTTGCATTTGTACCCTGCGCTTTCCCACTCATGGCAGGCTCAATGCGGCTTACATGGGGCAATGGAGGGTTAAGTGACTTGCCCAGAGTCACAAGGAGCTGCCTGTGCCAGGAATCGAACTCAGTTCCTCAGGACCAAAGTCCACCACCCTAACCACTAGGCCACTCCTAGGATTAATCAGGATTAATTTCATGATTAAAATTGTTATCGAGTTAACTGTACTTACCTGGATTGCGGGCAGCATAGGCAATGCAAGCAGCCACATCCAGCAGAAAGACTCTCGGGTAGGGTTACCATATTTTGTCCCCCAAAAAAGAGGACACATGCCCTGCCTCCACCACACACACCCCGCCCCGACCTCTTTCACACCCCACCCTGCCCCCTTTCACGTCCTCGCTCTGCCCCCTGTCACATTTTCCCCTCCCCCCTGTCACACACCAAGTCACTCCCCCTACCCGTCACCCCCTCCCCTTACCTTACTACTGCCCTAGTGGTCTAGTGACCTCTTTGGGGCAGGAAAGAGCCCCCACTTTCCTGCCCGGAGCGCTGCCATGCATGCATCCTTCCTGTTGCTGACCTCGGTGCCGATTCTCGTGAGGTCACGTCAACTCTCGGCGGCCATTTTGAATCGGCGCCGAGATCAGCGACAGGAAGGCTCTTTCCTGCCCTGAAGGCGGAAGAGGTCACTAGACCACCGGGGCAGTAGTAAGTAAGGGGAGGGGAGGCTAGCAATCTGCCCGTTTGTCCGGATTTCTGGACAAACAGGCAAGCTGGCGGGCAGGCCGTCCTACAGGCAGATTGGCAAAACCCCTGGTGAAAGGGCCCCTAAGTGACTTGCCGAGAGTCAAAAGAAGCTATAGGGAGACTTGAACCCAGCTCCCCAGGATCAAAGTCCACTGCACTAACCACAAGGCTACTCCTCCACTCCACTAATGCTTAATAATGCCTTAGAAGAGACACTGGGGCAGTATTTTGTATCCCAGGCTTCAATTGCACCATGGAACAGAGGTGAGGACCCCCTTCTCTTTGCTGGTCTGTGGCTGGTGGTTGAGTATTCTCATCTCCAAAGTGAGTATGCAAGAGGGCACTTCCTGAGTATGTGCTGCATAGCTTACTCTGCTGGAAACCTGCTGCAGAAATGCAAAGACAATGTTTATATGGATGTCCAGAGCAGTGATGAAGGACTCCTAGACCATGGGTCTGACCAAGAGGCCTAGCTAATAATGGAACAGGTCAGTAAGCTATATATACATCGTCTAGGTCAACTGAGGTGGACTGCCTGATCTAGTTCAGCATGTTTGCAATGTATTTGAGACCAGCAAAGAGAAGGGGGTCCTCACCTCTGTTCCATGGTGCAACTGAAGCCTGGGATACAAAATACTGCCCCAGTGTCTCTTCTAAGGCATTATTAAACATTAGTGGAGTGGAGGAGTAGCCTTGTGGTTAGTGCAGTGGACTTTGATCCTGGGGAGCTGGGTTCAAGTCTCCCTATTGTGACTCTCGGCAAGTCACTTAAGGGCCCTTTCACCAGGGGCATAGCCAGACTTCGGCAGGAGGGGGTCCAGAGCCCAAGGTGAGGGGGCACATTTTAGCCCCCCCACCACCACCGCTGACACCCCCACCATTGCTGACACCCCCCGCCGCCGCCGGCCACCACCACCACCACCAACAACTTTGACCCACCCCTGCCGACGACCCTCTCGACCCCTCCTCCCGCTGCCAACCCTCCCCCACCATCGCCTACCTTTGCTAGTGGGGGACCCCAACCCCTGCCAGCCGAGGTCCTCTTTTTCCTTCGTTCTGTTTCTGAGTCTGGACGAAGGAAGAAGAGGACGGCTGGTGGGGGTTGGGGGTCCCCGCCAGCAAAGGTAGGCAACGGCGGGTTGGCGGCGGAAGGGGGGTCGAGAGGGTCGTCGGCAGGGGGGTCCGTGGCCCCATGTAGCTATGCCCCTGCCTTTCACTAAGCAGCGTAGGTGCCTATGAGCAACCAGCGTGTGCCAAATTGGCGTTACCACCTGGTTACTGCATTGCCCTTGCGGTAATTTCAATTTTGGAGCACATCCGCTACACACATCTGAAAAATATTGTTTATTTTCTGATGCGCGGCAGGCTATGCGCATCAAGTGGAATTTGATGCACATAGATCATTACCACCCAGTTACCACGTGAGACCTTACCGTTAGGTCAATGGCTTGCGGTAAGGTCTCAGACCGAAAATGGACGTGCGGCAATATTCATTTTGCTGCGCGTCCATTTTCGACAAAAAAACGAGGCATTTTTTTGTAGGTGCACGCCCAAAACATGCGTCTACACTACCGCAGGCCATTTTTCAGCGCACCTTAGTAAAAGGACCCTTTAACCCCTCATTGCCCCAGGTACAACTAAGTACCTGTATATGCTATGTAAACCGCTTTGAGGGGATATTTTACTAAAGATTAGTTCGAGTTATCTGCAGCAGGGCCCATAGGAATAAAATGGGCCCTGCTGCAGATAAGGCAAGCTAATCTTTAGTGAAAGACCCCCTGAATGTAGTTGCAAAAACCACAGAAATGCAGTATATCAAGTCCTCTTCCCTATTCTTAATAACATTGCAGCCTGTGTTTATTCTAAATTTTTTTTCTTGATTTTTTTTTGCTTGGTAAAGTGATACTATATTTCCAAATACGTTGACAGTATAATAAATCAACAATACAAGTAATGAGTGGAGTGGAAGAAAGTGGAGAATAATCCACATGAGACAAAAGAAAACCATAACAAAAAAGTGAGGTATGAATAAAATGGAATTAAATTATAACAAAAACTGAGATCAGTGAACAAAGCAGGAAAAAAATAGAACGTAAATGAAAGTGGAAACAAAGACCACAAAATCTAAGGAGCTGTAGAAGGTCGCGTCCAAGCCAAAGCAAGAAATGGGGGGGAATCAGAGGGCAAAAGCAATGTTTATGTTATTGTAGAACTCGTCAGATAATTAAGACTTTTGAAGTGGGATTGTAAATTGCAAAGAAAAGCAGTAGGAATTGCTTGAGTTAAATCCGTTCTAGTGCATGTCTGGATGCCCCTCTCTGTTTTTCCATTTTTGAATCTACACATTTCAGTTTCTGGAAGTACCCTGTTTCCCTGAAAGTAAGACATCCCCCGAAAATAAGACCTAGTAGAGGTTTTCCTGAATTGGTAGATATAAGGCCTCCCCCGAAAGTAAGACCTAGCAAATTTTTGTTTGAAAGGAGGGCCGCCGAGAGCCGGAAAAGGCCGCCCCCGGGCCCCCCCCCCCCACCTGAGGTCGCCAGGCCCCCCCTCTACCCACCCTCCGTCGCTCCCGGAACTAACCTTAAATGCCTTTCACCTTTGCAGCAAGCAGCAGCAGGGCAGACCTCTCCTTCCTTCCATGCCCCACCCTCACGGACGTTACATCAGGCGAGGGCGGGACACGGAAGGAAGGAGTGGCTTGCCCTGTTGCTGCTTGCTGCAAAGGTGAAAGGAGGCATTTAAGGTTAGTTCTGGGAGCGACGGAGGGCGGGCGGGCCAACCCCGATCCAACCCCGATGTTTCCCCGAAAAATAAGACAGCCCCTGAAAATAAGACCTAGTAGAGGTTTTCCTGAATTGGTAGATATAAGGCCTCCCCCGAAAGTAAGACCTAGCAAATTTTTGTTTGAAAGGAGGGCCGCCGAGAGCTGGAAAAGGCCGCCCCCGGGCCCCCCCCCCACCTGAGGTCGCCGGGCCCCCCTCTACCCACCCTCCGTCGCTCCCGGAACTAACCTTAAACGCCTTTCACCTTTGCAGCAAGCAGCAGCAGGGCAGACCTCTCCTTCCTTCCGTGCCCCGCCCTCACGGACGTTACATCAGGCGAGGGCGGGACACGGAAGGAAGGAGTGGCTTGCCCTGTTGCTGCTTGCTGCAAAGGTGAAAGGAGGCATTTAAGGTTAGTTCCGGGAGCGACGGAGGGCGGGCGGGCCAACCCCGATCCAACCCCGATGTTTCCCCGAAAAATAAGACAGCCCCTGAAAATAAGACCTAGTAGAGGTTTTCCTGAATTGGTCGATATAAGGCCTCCCCCGAAAGTAAGACCTAGCAAATTTTTGTTTGAAAGCAGGGCTGCCAAGAGCCGGACAAGGCCGCCCCCGGGCCTCCACCCCCCCCCCCCCTCCACCCACCCTCCGTCGCTCCCGGAACTAACTTAAACACCTCCTTTCACCTTCACAGCAAGCAGCATCAGGGCAGACCTCTCCTTCCTTTCGTGCCCCGCCCTCGTGGACGTTACGTCAGGCGAGGGCGGGGCACGGAAGGAAGGAGTGGCCTGCCCTGCTGCTGCTTGCTGCGAAGGTGAAAGGAGGCGTTTAAGGTTAGTTCCGGGAGCGACGGAGGGCGGGCGGGCCAACCCCGATCCAACCCCGATGTTTCCCCGAAAAATAAGACAGCCCCTGAAAATAAGACCTAGCGCATTTTGGGGGGCAAAAATTAATATAAGACAGTGTCTTATTTTCGGGGAAACACGGTAAGCTGTTATATTGCTGGTCGTGAAACTGCTGCTCCAGGAATCTCCTTGCTCCAGTGATATCCGTCACAGTTATGCTGTAGTTTAAGCAAAGGTGTTACCTATAAATTGCAGCATCGTCCACGGAGAGTGACAAGAATGGCGGGACTGGAGCCCTTGTAATATTTTTGATCTCTGGCAAATAGTTGAGAAACCCAAACAGCGACTGTCAACAAAACCAGTATTTGGGAACCGTTAGGCAACAAGAAAATTGTCACCTGCTGAAAAGAGTTGGCTGCCAGAAACACGTAGCAGTATGGTGAAGAATGCTACTCAACGCGGCCATGCCTGCGTCGGGGGCATGTACTGATATCTAAAATATCAATAAGAAACATGCATATCTTAACAAACAAAAATATGAAAAATCTAACTACGAGGGAAATGCACCTGTTACCAGGGGCGTAGCTACGTGGGGGCACAGGCCCCCCCCCAGATTTGACCCTGGCCCCCGCCGACCCTTCTGACCCCCTTCCCTCCGCCACCGCTAACCCTCTCCCGCCGCCGCCATCAGGTACCTGTGCTGTAGGGGGTCCCCAACCCCCGCCAGCCGGTCCTCTTCAGCCGGTCTCCGGGCCAGCGCGTTGCTACAGCTGATGTGGAAGCCTAGGATTCTGTTTCTGTATGAGTCGTCCTGATGTCGTGACGTCCTGCACGTTCAATGTGCAGGACGTCAGGATGACTCACACAGAAGAAACAGAAACAGAAGAAACAGCTGCAGCAACGCGCCGGCCCGGAGACCGGCTGAGGAGGACTTCGGCTGGCGGGGGTTGGGGACCCCCGCCAGCACAGGTGCCTAACGGTAGCGGCGGCGGGGGACTCGGGGGAGGGTTGGCGGCGGCGACAGGAAGTGGGGTCAAAGGGGAGGGGAGCCGGAGGGGGGGGGTCAAAGGTGGTGGTGGGGTCTGCGGTGCCGGGGGGGCTAAAATGTACCCCCTCAACTCAGACTCTGGCCCCCCTCCCGCCGAAGTCTGTCTACGCCCCTGCCTGTTACACTTGTGGAGGAAACTGTGAGCCCTCCAAAACTCACCAGAAACCCACTGTACCCACATATAGGTGCATCCTTCACCCGTAAGGTCTATGATAGTGGTGAACAGTTGGGGGTAGTGGGTTTTGGGAGGCTCAGCACACAAGGTAAGGGAGCTGTGTACCTGGGAGCATTTTATGAAGTCCTCTGCAGTGCCCCCTAGGGTGCCTGATTGCTGTCCTGGGATGTCAGGGAGACCAGTCTACTAAAAAATGCTGGCTCCTCCTATGTCAGAATGGCTTGACTTTGGATGTTTTAGACTTGGATGGTTTTTGTTTTTTTTTTCTCGAAAATGGCTGAAAATCAAAGATGTCCAAATCGCAAAACGTCCAAATCACAGGACGTCCATGGTATTTTCAAACACGAAAGATGGACGTCCATCTTTTTCAAAAATGACCTTCTTCCCGGTTCAGAATTCGGACGTCTTTGTAAAACATCCAAATTCTGACTTAGACGTTTCTTTCGAAAATGCCCCTCTTTGTACACTAAAAGCAAGGTTTTATATTTCATTTGTTGATGCACTGGTAGCCTGCGCTCAAGTTTTAGAAGAGGTGTCACCCGATCAAATTTGCAAGCTTTATAAAGCGGTTTAATGGCAGTGTTCTGAAGTAATTACAACTGTTTGGTCTCTCTTTGTCCAACCCTTCCTTGCAGTAGTCTATATGTGTGATAACAAGTGCATGAATGAGGACGTGTAGAGCATCCTGATCCAAGAGATATTGTACTGACCGAAGGCGCCTCAGTCTGTGTGAATCATTGTTTGAAGGTAGATGGTGGGGGTGTTGAGAGCACGGGCGTAGCCAGACACCCAATTTTGGGTGGGCCTGGGCCCAAGATGGGTGGGCAGAAAAACTCCGCCCTGTCCCACAAGTGATTTGGTCTCTGTCTTGCTTCATGCCATATAGTCTCTCAAACATCCCCCCGACCCTGCATACCTTTTAAGTAGCAGATTTTCACCAGCAGCGAGCAGCAACTAATACACACTGCTCATGTTGGCCCCACACCCTTCCCTCTGATGCAGCTTCCTGTTTCCGCCTAGGCAGAAATACATCAGAGGGAAGGCTGGGGGTCACTGCTCACTGCAGGCGAAGATCTGCTACTTACAAGGTATGCAGGAGGGACACTTGCTGGGAGTTTTCGGCTGGTGGGGCTTGGGGATCCCTGCCAGCCACATCATAGGTATGCAGCTACTGGGTGGGCCTGAACCCAAAGTGGGTGGGCCTGGGTCCACCCAAGCCCACCCTTGGCTACGCCACTGGTTGAGAGAGTGGGGACATGCCGGACCATGGGCGAGGGAGAGGGAAGTGAGAGAAAGAGATGGTGGACTCCCTTTATGACTCATTGGAGGGGGGGGGGGGAGTTCAGAGAGAAATGGAGACACACTGTATCATGGGGGAGGGGAGAGGTACTAGATCACAGGTGATGGAGGAGGGGGGAGAGTGATGCATAAGTTGGCTCAGGGCTTTACAGTCCTTCAAGCTAGTCCTGTCTCCATGTGTAATCTGCATCTTTCTGAAACTGGTGTTTACATGTTGTGTGTGATATAGGGAAAGGAAATAGTATTTAATATACTGCCTGTCTGTGGGTTACAATCAAAGCAGTTTACATATTATATATGGGTACTTGGTATATATTTTGTACCTGGGGAAATGGAGGGTCAAGTGACTTGCCCAGGGTCACAAGGAGTTGGCAGTGGGTATTGAACTCAGTTCCCCAGGCTGCTGAACTAACCACTAGGCAGGCAGTGTAATTTACACGGGCATGTATTTCCAGCGCGTTTTTTCTAGCAAAAAAGGTACTCAAATGACAGGCCACCTTTCAGGGGTGGGGTGATCACTGAGAGATCCACCCCACAATAGCCAGGCCCCCTGCAACCAGCCACAGAATCTCTGACAAGGCAGAATTGGTGTATAGAGGCTGAGCTCTTTCATTAAAACTTAGGGACCATGGGTCAATTTTAGTAGACAATGGAAAAGGTGCCGGTACTCAGTACCCCCAAGTACCCCCTCAAAAAAAGCCCTGTGTATTTCTAAGATAATGAGCCACCTGTTTCTAATAGTTTAATGTGAACATACACTATTTTGGTACCTTCCCATGTTGCGATTACTATGGAATAAATGCAGAATATTCCAATATCCTGGGTACATTCTTTTTCAGGGTAGCCAGGCCTGAGGATACCTATTGCTCAGTGCAAGAGAGAGTGTGATGTCCTCATGGTAGATCTGCGGGTCATTAAAAGGGCAGTGCGGAAGGGCTGAAACTGACGTGTTCTGAATCATATCTGGCACGCTGGAATGTGGATGAGGAAAATAGAACATCGATTTCCTGAACGGCAGAAGGAATTTCCTTATTTCAGAAGCACAAAAGTACTTAGACACAGGTCGGCAAAAGATTATCACAGGCAGTGGAACTTGACCGCTTCAGGGCAGTGTCCCAGTTCTGTTTGCCAAACCTTAGGCAAAGCCTGCAGCTAATTTTCTGGAAAGGTCCTGTTCTTGAGTCTATTTTTGAGTATTAAAAATAATAAAAAAAAAATTTGGCAACCATCTTCTGTAAACTAGCACTGAGAAACTTCTGGAAACACAAAAGCTCTGAAATCAAAGGTTTCCTGTTAAAATGGGTTTACGTCTCTTGGGTGCTACAAATGCTACTGGTTTAAAAGTTTAAAAAAATACTGAAGTCTAAAAATAAGATAAATTCAGGTTTTCAACAGTTTACACGAAGATAGTGTTCTGGAATGTACTTCATCCCCTCCCTCCCCTCCCCCCCCCCGCCCTGCTTCTTAGGGTGCAAAGCCTTGTGGGCACCAGCACCAGATCCAGGGGCTGCCACCGCAGTGCACTTACTCCACATTCTGCACCCTAAACATGTGAATGAACTAGGGGGAGCAGGACAGTGGTATTGGTCCATTCTTCCCCCTTGGTCCTGGGAAGAGCATAGAGTCATCCAGAGCCCTCTGTGGAGATGAGTGAGTGGATTACACCAGTCAAATCAGCTCCCCACCCCCTCTGGACATAGGAACACAGACCAAGAATGGAAGAGAGCTGGCTGGATTATAAACTGTAAACTGCTTGTACTGAAATGAATGAAATTAAACACGATGTTATAGAATTCTTGGATTTGCCCACCTAACTGTCACCAGTTGGGCGCAAGCATTTACTTCAGCTTTTGGCAGGTATAAGTGTCGGTGCCCAAACTTAGGCACGGAAAAAGTGCAAAGCTACTATTCTGTAATCTGGGCGTAATTTATTTATTTATTTATTTATTTATTTATTTACGGCATTTATATCCCACAATATTCCCGCCCGCAGGCAGGCTCAATGTGGCGTACAATAGTCAATTAAGCAAACAATAGTACAAAATACAATAATCAAAGGCATAAGAGGGAGAGAGAAACAACTGAGGGGGGAAAGGGAGAAAGGAGAGGTAATAATTTGTCGCTGAGATAGCCCTGGTTCAGAAGGATGTGGCCCCAGGCGGGCTCTTGGCGTATGCTCTACCAAATAGGAAGGTCTTGAGTCGCCTCTTAAAGGTCTGATGATCTGGAGTGAATTTGACCCCTTGAGGCAGGCCGTTCCACAATTGAGTACTGAGATATGGGAAAGAGGAAGCATAGACGGTCTTATATTTGAGGCCACTAAAAGCTGGGTAGTGGAGACTGAGGTACGAACGAGCTGACTTGCGGGAGTTCCTGAGCGGCAGGTTAATGAGAGTGTCCATATAAGCGGGGGCTTCTCCATAGATGATTTTGTGCACTAGGCCCAAATTTAGGCACGGAAAAAGCGCCAAACACTATTGTGTAATCTGGGATTAATTTAACATGCATTAGGCCCAAATTTAGGCACGGGAAAAGTGTCAAACTTCTATTCTGTAATCTGATCTTAATTTACCATGCACTAGGCCCAAATTTAGGCACGGAAAAAGCGCCAAACTACTATTGTGTAATCTGGGATTAATTTAACATGCACTAGGCCCAAATTTAGGCACGGGAAAAGCACCAAACTACTATTCTGTAATCTGGGCTAAATTTAACATGCATTAGGCCCAAATTTAGGCACGGGAAAAGCACCAAACTACTATTCTGTAATCTGGGCTAAATTTAACATGTATTAGGTCCAAATTTAGGCACGGGAAAAGAGCCAAACTACTATTCTGTAATCTGGGTTTAATTTACCATGCACTAGGCCCAGATTTAATTCTTCATTTTGGGGGGGGGGATTTTTAAAAATCTATTTTATTGCACATCATGTGCTGATGATATCATTAGTGTGCTGCACCTGCAGAATAGGTTATTGTAATTCTTTGTATCATGGATTTACTCTGAATAGTCTGAAGAGGCTTCAGCTTGTCCAGAATACCAAAACACGCATAGTGGTAAACGGAAGGAGAACAGATCACATAATACCTATTTTGAAAGAATTATATTGGCTGCCTATTTCTGCTAGAATTGATTTTAAAATATCATGTTTGGTTTTTAAAGCTCTTTTTTTTTTTAATTTACCTGAATATTTATTTATTTATTAGGATTTATTTACTGCCTATTAGATTGTAAGCTCTTTGAGCAGGGACTGTCTTTCTTCTATGTTTGTGCAGCACTGCGTACGCCTTGTAGCGCTATAGAAATGCTAAATAGTAGTAGTAGTAGTCTCTTGTAACCAGAGCTAATATTGTGATGTCATAATGCCTCAGGCCACCAATAAGAGCCAACCTCATCAGTGATGTCACAATGGCTTGATTGTCCTATACTTGGCTCACTTTTATTACATAGCTCTTTGAGCAGGGACTGTCTTTCTTCTATGTTTGTGCAGCGCTGCGTACGCCTTGTAGCGCTATAGAAATGCTAAATAGTAGTAGCAGTAGTAGCCTTTTTGAAGGAATTCACGCAAGACGGTGTACAGTTAGAATAGATCCAACATGAGCAATAGGCAATTACAGCAGTAAAAATATTCTAATAACAATAGAAAGTATGGCATAGTATATTACTTAGACAAAATATTGAAGAGTCCAGTGTTATTGCAAGATATATGTCCCTAATCTTGCTTAAAACGAGGAAAAGACCTCAATACACCAAAAAGCTTACTTAGATTTTAGCGTCTTTAGCTGGGGTTGTGATAATCATCATCGGTCTTAAAACTTTGTGGTATATTTTTCTATTTTTTCTCAAATTCTTGCAGGATGTCCCCGTGAAAGGGCGGGGAACCCATATTATCAAAACAAGATGGACGTCCATCATTCGTTTCAATAATATGGTCGGGGACGCCCAAATCTGGAAATTTAGGTCGACCTTAGAGATGGTCATCCTTAGACTTGGTCGTTTCTGCTTTCGGCGATAATGGAAACTGAGGACGCCCATCTCAGAAACGACCAAATGCAAGCCCTTTGGTCGTGGGAGGAGCCAGCATTCATAGTGCACTGGTCCCCCTCAAATGCTAGGACACCAACCGTGTACCCTAGGGGGCACTGTAGTGGACTTCAGAAATTGCTCCCAGCTGCATAGCTCCTTTACCATGTGTGCTGATCCCCCCCAAAACCCACTACCCACAACTGTACACCACTACCATAGCCCTTATGGGTGAAGGGGGGCACCTAGATGTAGGTACAGTGGGTTTCTGGTGGGTTTTGGAGGGCTCACATTTCCCACCACAAGTGGGATGGGCCTGGGTCCGCCTGTCTGAAGCGCACTGCAACCACTAAAACTGCTCCAGGGACCTGCATACTGCTGCGATGGACCTGAGTATGACATTTGAGGCTGGAAAAATATTTTTTTTTTATTTTTTTTGAGAGTGGAAGGGGGTTAGTGACCACTGGGGGAGTCAAGGAAGGTCATCCCCGATTCCCTCCGGTGGTCATCTGGTCAGTTTGGGCTCCTTTTTGTGGCTTGGTTGTAACAAAAAAAGGACCAAGAAAAGTCGTCCAAGTGCTCGTCAGGGACGCCCTTCGTTTTTTGATTATGGGTCGAGGACGCCCATGTGTTAGGCACGTCCAAGTCCTGCTTCGCTATGCCTCCAACACACCCCCAGGAACTTTGGTCATCCTCATGACAGAAAGCTGAAATCAGCTTTCGATTATGCCGAATTGGGCGACCCTGTGAGAAGGACGCCCATCTTCCGATTTGTGTCGAAAGATGGGCGTCCTTCTCTTTTGAAAATAAGCCTGATAGGGATCTCTTATAAAGGTATGCTGAAAATGGCCTGCGGTAGTGTAGGCACGTGTTTTGGACGTGCGCAGAACCATTTTCCAGCGTGCCTATTAAAAAGGCCTCTTTTTTTGGCCAAAAATGGATGTGCGGCAAAATAAAAATTGGCACGCGTCCATTTTGGGTCTGAGACCTTACCGCCACCACCTATTGACTTAGTGGGAGGGGCATAATCGAACGGGGTCGGCCATCTATATGGGTGGCCATCTCTAAGGCTGGCCCCGTAAAGCGGCACACCCGACTGTATTATCGAAACAAATGGCCGGCGATCTTTCGTTTTGATAATACGGTTGGGGCCGGCTAAATCTCAACATTTTGGCCGGCATTAGAGATCGCCACCATTAGGTTTCTGCCAATAATGGAAACTAATGCCGGCCATCTCAAACCCAGCCAAATCCAAGCCATTTGGTTGTGGGAGGAGCCAGCATTTATAGTGCACTGGTCCCCCTAACATGCCAGGACACCAACCGGGCACCCTAGGGAGCACTGCAGTGGACTTCACAAATTGCTCCCAGGTGCATAGCTCCCTTACCTTGGGTGCTGAACCCCCCAACCCCCCCCCCAAAACCCACTACCCACAACTGTACAACACTACCATAGCCCTTATGGGTGAAGGGGGGCACCTACATGTGGGTACAGTGGGTTTCGGAGGGTTTTGGAGGGCTCACATTTACCACCACAAGTGTAATAGGTAGGGGGGATGGGCCTGGGTCCACTTGCCTGAAGTGCACTGCAGTACCCACTAAAAACTGCTCCAGGGACCTGCATAGTGCTGTCATGGAGCTGGGTATGACATTTGAGGCTGGCATAGAAGCAGGCACAGAAATGTTAAAAATATTTTTTTGGGGGTGGGAGGGGGTTGGTGACCACTGAGGGAGTAAGGGGAGGTGATCCCTGATTCCCTCCGGTGGTCATCTGGTCAGTTGGGGCACTTTTTGGAGTCTTGGTCCTAAAAATAAATGGACCAAGTGAAGCTGGCCAAGTGCTCGTCAGAACCGGCCTTTGGACCAAGTGAAGCCGGCCAAGTGCTCATCAGAGCCGGCCTTCTTTTTTCCATTATCGGTCGAAGCCAGCCATCTCATAACCACGCCCACATCCCACCTTCCGTACCCTGCCGAAACGCCCCCTTTAACTTTGTCCGGCCCTGCGACGGAAAGCAGTTGAAGCCGGCCAAAATCGGCTTTCGATTAAACCGATTTGTGTCGGAAGATGGCCGCCCTTCTCCTTCAAAAATAAGCAGGAAGGTCTCATGCATTAACCGGGTGGTAATCAGTGTGCATACACTGCTGATTACTGCCCAGTTAGCGCTGCACATTAGAAAATAAAAAATATTTCTCGATGCGCATATCGGACACGTGTAAAAAATGGAATTACCGCCTGGGCCACACGGTAGCCAGGCAGTAGTTCCAAATTGACCCGCGTTAGACGTGCGTAGGTGCCTACGCAGTTTAGTACAAGGGCCCCTAAGTCCATTTTGTAACACATTTTAGTTAAAGGACCCCTATGGTTTTATTTCTTTTTATTTATAATGATCAACTTATTACACAAGTATCCACTTGCTTAGGCTATGTTAGAAGACCTTAGGAAATTAGAAGACTAGGAGTCCAAATGACAGATGAAATTTAATATGGACAAATGCAAGGTGATGCACATTGGAAAGAATAATCCGAATCACAGTTACCTGATTCTAGGGTCCACCTTGGGGGTCAGCGCTCAAGAAAAAGATCTGGGTGTCGTTGTAGATAGTACCCTGAAACGTGGTCAAAAAAGCAAATAGGATGCTAGGAATTATTAGGAAAGGGATGATGAATAAGACCGAAAATACTATAATGCCTTTGTATCGCTCCATGGTGCATCCGCACCTTGAGTATTGTGTTCAGTTCTGGTCACTGTATCTCAAAAAAGATATATTATAGAAATTAGAAAAAGTTCAAAGAACAGCGACTGAAATGATAAAGGGGATGGAACTCCTCTCGTATGAGGAAAGGCTAACGAGGTTAGGGCTCTTCAGCTTGGAAAAGAGATGGATGAGGAGAGATATGATTGAGGTCTACAAAATCTTGAGTGGTGTAGAACGAGTAGAAGTAAGTCAATTTTTTACTCGTTCCAAAAGTACAATGACTAGAGGGCACTTGAGGAAGTTACATGGAAATACTTTTAAAACAAATAAGAGGAAATATTTTTTCACTCAATAAATAGTTAAGCTCTGGAACTCATTGCCAGAAGATGTGGTAATGGTGGTTAGCGCATCTGGGTTTAACAAAAGGTTTGGACAAGCTCCTGGAGAAAAAGTCCATAGTCTGTTATTGAGACGGACATGGTGGAAGCCACTGCTTGCCCCGGAATTAGTATTGTGGAATGTTGCTACTAATTGGGTTTCTGCCAGGTACTTTTGACCTGGATTGGCCACTGATGGAAGCAGGATACTGGGCTAGATGGACCATTGGTCTGACCCGGTATGGCTATTCATATGTTCTTAGCAGCCAGATTTACTGCACCCAATCAGCTGGTACCTGAGCACCTCAAAGGGCACCTTGAGATCTGAACATAGAGCATTGACTCCCACTAGTTGGGTCAATATTCAGCTCGCAGCTGTTCATGGTTTTTTTTTTAATGCCTGCCTTGAACTGGGCTGTAGCTGGATAACCAGTGCTGTATATCCAGATCATCGATAGCCTTTTACCCTGCCCAACTTACCTGGATAGTTATCTGAGCACAAGCGCTGAATACCAGTTATGTCTAGATAATTTCCGGCGCTGCCTCCGCTCTGCCCATCCTGACACTTCCAGGCTAGTGCCGAAGCAGTCAAACCTAATATTCAGTGACACTGCCTGTTTAAGTGCCTCTGAAATCAGCTCACGATCCATCACATGAGTTAACTGGTTAGGAGCCAATCCTACCCAGTTAACTCGATCCCCATTTAGTAAACAGAACATAGGTGGTGGGAGGCGGGGCTGGTGGTTGGGAGGTGGGGATAGTGCTGGGTAGACTTATACGGTCTGTGCCAGAGCCGGTGGTGGGAGGCGGGACTGGTGGTTGGGAGGCGGGGATAGTGCTGGGCAGACTTATACGGTCTGTGCCAGAGCCGGTGGTAGGAGGCGGGGCCGGTGGTGGGAGGCAGGGCTGGTGGTTGGGAGGCGGGGATAGTGCTGGGCAGACTTATACGGTCTGAAGAGGACAGATACAAATCAAGGTAGGGTATACACAAAAAGTAGCACATATGAGTTTATCTTGTTGGGCAGACTGGATGGACCGTGCAGGTCTTTTTCTGCCATCATCTACTATGTTACTATGTTAATACCTAATGAAGAGAGCCTGAGGACTGAGATTTCAGACTCCTGTTTGAGAGCTGTGGGTTAGTGTCCAAGCTCTTGGCTCAGACAGCCTGCCAGCTAAACCCAGAGATGGCTGTGGGCATGTTTCTCCATTATCATCTTTGGAATACTTGCTGGATAAGAAAGCCACGCATGAATGCGAATGGTAATTATCACTCTCAAGAGTGGCCAGTTTGGGTCTTATGTGAGCGTCTGGCCTGGCCCAAACATATTGCTTTTTAGGACCTGATGCGACTCTGGGGCTTGCACAAAACAGATGATTCTGAGCAGTAATCGCTAAAGTATAGATGTGGGAATCTGGTTTGTTTTGCTTTGAAATTGTATGGTACAGAGGACAATTTAAGTTAAACCAGACTTTAATCAGCAGTTTTAGGTCTGCAGCTATGTAGGACTTACAATCATGTCAAACACGAGTGAAAATATACTCAAGGTAAGAATGTTGGGCGAAGCAAATCAGCTCTCTTAAAACTATATTCTTGTTTTCTTTCAGTCAAGAAGAGACACAACACCAACCAGTATCAGAAAAATGCCCAAAATATTATCCTGCTCTGTTTCTTCTCTAGAATTTCTTGTGCATTTCCTGATTTGCCGAGTTCAGTCTGTGAATGCCAGAATGTAGTTTTACCCGGGCTCTTTTTGAGGGGGTACTTGGGGATACTGAGTACTGGCACCTTTTCCATTGTCTGCTAAAATTGACCCATGGTCCCCAAGTTTTAATGAAAGAGCTCAGGCTCTACACACCAATTCTGCCTTGCCATAGATTCTGTGACTAGTTGCAGGGGGCCTGGCTATTGTGGGGTGGGTCCCTTAGTGGTCACCCCACCCCTTCAGGGGTGGCCTGGCATTTGAGTACCGGCACCTTTTTCACTAGAAAAACTGCACTGAGTTTTACCATCCTGAACTTCAGTACCTCGACATGCTGAGTGAGTTCAAGATATGACACCGACCTCATAAAGATCAGTTTAACCTGACACATATGACTGGTCACAACAATAAACAGGCAACGTAACATATGGGGATTTAAAACTGAGCAATACGTAAACCCAATCATATCATCCCAATGCCATGTCCTGCACATATGGTTTTATAATATCTCCTAGACAGCTATGAGCAAATGGAATTTAAGAATGAGTTGGTTTATACAGTTCCCTTAAGTAACATTATCTTGTTAAAGACATTAACCCCAGGACTTTACTGTTATATTTTAGCTTTTATTGTTTTCATCCTGGGGAGCAACCTGTAGGAGAGACCCTCAGCAGGAAAAGAGAGGGTCAAAGGTCATGAAAACATTGATTTTCAAGATGGCTGAACAGCTGCCTAGAGAGCACTGTGAAATTATGAAAACCAGACATTTTCTCTGTTTGGCTCTCCTATGAAATTATTATTATTATGGATACTGAATCAATAAATCACCAGGTCTCTCAACCACCCTGTCCACCTACTCTCTTGTCTTGAGTTAGAGGGGTCAGTTGTACTAGATTTGTTTTCCCATTCTGATAAATGATTTCCTATTGAAAGTCCATTCTCTAAATGAGAGACAGTATCTCCGAAGTAACCTGGGCCTCTGTTGATGTGTTCATTTTTTATATATAAAAATCAGGGGGGCTCCCTGTGAACAAAGAAGAAATCAACGGTCTGTTTTCATCTGAATGTCCATGCCAACGGTGGCTCTTACCTGTAAGTTAATAGGGTGAGCGCATTTGTTTGTAGAAGATCAGAACAAACGACACAAAAAGGGGAGCAACCACTGAGGGTTCCAACTCTGGGATATTTTTAACAAGTCAAAACCATACAGTAAACACCCTAAATATGGCTCGATGCAGTCTTGTGTTTTAGTGCAGAAGGTGCCTGCTTCAGGAGTCTCTGGGGTCCTTTTACTCAAGTGAGACGAAAAAGGGCCTGCGCTGTTGTAGGTGCGTGGATTGGATGCGCTCAGGTCCATTATTCAGTGCACCTGCAAAAACAGGCCCATTGACTTAGTGTTAAGGTCTCACATGTTACACTGCAGATTAACACCCGGTTAGCGCCACATGGTAGAAAATAAAAAATATTTTCGGATGCGCGTATCAAATGCGTGTAAAAAATGGAATCACCGCTCGGGACACGTGGTAGCTGGAGGGTGGTTCCAAATTGACGCGTGTTGGACGCACGTAGGCACCTATGGGTCTTAGTAAAAGGGCCCCTTAGGGATGAATCATTATATCAATTTATATAGATGTCAGCATGCAACAAAATATATAATAATAACCATCAAGGTAAGTAATGCTGTCAGCTGACACAAGAAAGGTCAAACATAAAGCAAACACTATGACAAAAGTCAAAAATGCAATTTACGTTTTGTATGAGATCACCAGGATATGGCATCTTAGGACATTTCCTCCCCCCCCCCCCCCCCCCCCCCCCCCCAGAAATACTGATAATCCAGTGGTTGTGTTCATCTGGAAAAGGAATCCAGAAATTGTCCTACCGGTGTTGCATGAATATTCAGGTACTCAGCTCATTAATCTGACAACATGGATTGGAATAAATTAGAAACTCCCCAATACTAGCAGATGACTTTATACCTCTATCTAGAACCAATCTATCCCCCCAGGGCTGACGGTGGGGGTAACTGTTCGCTATTAAATAAGCACATAAGCACCGTAACGCTGGGAAAAGACCCAAGGTCCATCAAGCCCAGCTCTCTGTCTCCGACAGCGGCCAATCCAGGCCCCAAGAACCTGGCAAAAACCCAAAATTTAATAACGATCAATGGACTTTTCCTTCAGGAATCTGTCCAGATCCCCTTTAAACTCAGCAAGGCCAGCTGCCGTCACTACCTTCTCCGGCAATGAGTTCCAGAGTCTAACTACGCACTATGCATAGAGGAATCCTGTGCAGAAGGAATGGATCCTCAGAAGCTTAGCTGAAATTGGGTGGCGGAGCAGTTGGGGGGAAGAGGGGGTGGCGGTTGGGAGGCGAGGATAGGGGAGGGCAGACTTATACGGTCTGTACCAGAGCCGGTGATGGGAGGCGGGACTGGTGTTTGGGAGGCGGGAAATACTGCTGGGCAGACTTATATGGTCTGTGCCCTGAAAAGGACAGGTACAAATTCAAGGTAAGGTATACACATATGAGTTTATCGTGGGCAGACTAGATGGACCGTGCTGGTCTTTTTCTGCCGTCATCTACTATGTTACTATGTTACTATGTTACTGAGTAAAGAAAAAGTTTCTCCGATTCGTTTTAGACCTACCACATTCTAATTTCATCCTGTGTCCCCTGGTTCTATTATACATCTGTAAGTCATGATTTGTGTTGAAGATTCCTGCTTACTGCTTTGGAATCGAGTATTTAACGTATGTGGTCTTGCTGCGAGTTTGTGATTGCTTGTTCTAATTTTGAAAGCATTGAAAATAAAATTTCTTTTCGGGGGGGGGGGGGGGGGGGAACCTCAAGACTGGACTGGTTATTGCATAAGCAGAGTGATTTTGCAGCGTCTTTTAGACATGTGTGTTTCTCCCCTTTGGACAAAACCCCAAGCTCCTGTCTGAGAACGATGAGACCAAAAGGAGAAGAAATTCTTGAACCATCTGGCCCATCGACTTTCCTTCTCATGGCTCCACAGGCTACATTATGCGATCAACTGCATATTAAGCCCAGTAACCAGAGCAACCAATCCTTGTAGAAATGATAAATATTTGGGTTTTGAATACTGTTCTTATAACTTCCTTTGGGTTATCTAACACCTTGTAAAGGGTAGTGTGACCTTTAAATTTAATTGCTTAGCAAGTGGTTTGTAACACAATATACTGAAAATTCCTTTAATGAATGCCAGCAACTCATGTGCTCATTTTTATTATGGCCACATGTTAATTTCACAGGCTTGATCCAAACGTAGATGTTTTAAAGGTTTAACGTGTTAGTGCTACCAAATTTTCAAATGAATCCCAATTTTTGCATCCTTCTTTTTCTCCTTCTAGTTAGACAGAAGTAAATAAACCATGATATCGTAATAAATTGTTCGGATTAAATGATGCTTCATCAGTTCATTATTTTTGTTGGAATTTATTGTATTTTACATGCATTGCCTGTCACCTATTATTTCTCTGTGATTACTCTGTGACCTCTGATGTGAATTACTTAGAGAGGTCACACAGCTATGTAACTTCCTGTGGGGTTAGATGCAGCAGACACAGCACATGGAGCACATGGAGCTCATGATCTCTCCTAACCTGAGAGAATCTATGGTGGTGTGAGCATCCATTACCATCTAAGCACATGGAAGGAGCTGATAAGACAAATGTATAGTAATATGTATATATAAGCCTGTCTGATTATAATCTAACTACAAACTGTGAGTAAACAGATGTTTTGTTACTTCAACTTTAAAGTGACTCAGCAGTGAATTATTCAGGGGTGAATGAGAGAGAGATGAAGAAAGAAATTAACATTTCTAAAGCTGAAGCTGTGTGTACTAAAATCTGCTAGTTATTTACTACAAATAATCCAACAAAAGGGTTATGGGCCCAGGGCCAGGAATTGAAAAAGAAGAGAAATATTACCAGGCAGAAAAAAAGGCCACATTTTTCTCTTAAGTTTTAAAGGAAAGATTCAGTCTGTCTCTCTCTCCCCCCACACAGCAGACAGAAGGCTAAGAAAATGGCTGAGGGAAGAAATTCACCATTTTTCTATTCTCTCAAGGTGCCTAAATTAACTGAGTTTAATTATCGGCAGTGGGAACTAAGATTCATATGTCTCCTTCGAGCAAAAAGATTAAATATATGCTTAGACCAAAACAGAACAGATGAAAATATGGCTGAATGGGACAATGCAAACTATTATGTGAAGTGCATGCTTTTGGAAGCTCTCTCAGAGAAACAAGCCATATTAGTGGAGGGAAAAGATACACCAAAGGACATTTTATATAAACTGAGAACTATGTATGCAACTACATATGCAAAGCAGCAACCAATTTGGCTGGCAGAGTTGAATGAAACCAAATTAAGGGATAAAAGTAAATGTAATGATCACATTATGCATCTTATGTCTTCATTTCAAAAGTTAGAACTTTCTGGAATTCCCATGTGTGATGCATTGAAAAGAGCATTTCTTTTTACCTCACTATCAAAGAAGTTTGATGTTTTTAGGTCTGTAAATGAGGCCATTGAAGGGCAATCTTTTGAACAGGCAACATCAAAACTAAGGCAGGAATGCATAATAAATGATTCTGAGGAGATGTGTTCTCAAAGCAAGTCAGAGAGAAATGAAACAAATTTCTTGGCAAAGAACAGAGGAAGGCGGAGCTATGGGAAAACTCCACCCAAGGGCAAGCTGATTTGCTACTCATGTGGAAAGGAGGGACATGTATCTAAATGGTGTAAGGAAACACAAAACACTCCCTCTAGCTCACCTAAGCCAATGGAACTAAAGAATTTTCAAACCAGGAAATGTATGAAGGACAAAGATAAACACAAGGGCTTTCTAATGGCAGAAAAATCTTTGACTATGGTAAATAATAATTCAAATGAAAGTACTTGGATTTTGGATTCGGGGAGCACATGCCATTTAACCAATTGTAAGAATTTCTTTCAGGAAATGTGTCCAGAAGAAGGTATTCTTAAAACTGCAAACGCAGGGACTGCTAAGATCCAAGCAAAAGGTATTGGATTCTTAAAATGCAAAGTGTCTAATGAAGTTAAAGAAATTCCTGTAAGTGATGTCTTGTATATTCCCCAAGCAGTTTGCAATATGCTTAGTGTATCTACATTAGATAAGAAGGGATTTGTGATTCATTTTGAAAACAGTAAGTGCACAATCTCTAAAAATGATGAAGTGTATGCTGAAGCTTTTATGCATAATGATGTTTATAAGCTGAACATTTCAGGTGAAGCCTCACATATGGCGCAAGTAAGGAAGAATGATGGTAAATATAGTCCGGAAATCTGGCACCGCCGCCTGGGACATCGTGATTCTAAGGTGATCCAGGATCTTTACAGTAAGCAACTGGCCACCGGCATTCAGATAAGTGCAGATGCTGGTAAAATGGAGAAATGCATAGACTGTGTTACTCAAAAAGGTGTAAGACCCTCATTTCCTGCATACACAGGAAATAGGAGTAATAAAGTACTGGACTTAATACACAGTGACTTATGTGGACCGTTTAATATCCCATCATTGGGAAATAACAGATTTGTGCTAATATTCTTGGATGATTTCTCTAGATATTGTGTGGCCTATTTGCTGAAAGAGAAAAGTCAAGTCACAGACATGCTGAAGAAATACGTAGCCATGGTGAGCAATAAATTTGAAAGAAAACCAAAGGTTCTTCAGACCGACAATGGTGGTGAGTTCACTTCACAAAGCATGTGCACATTTCTAGAACAAGAAGGCATTCAGCATATCACAACAGTAGCTTATACACCAGAGCAAAATTCTGTTGCAGAGAGAAAATTTAGGTCACTTGTGGAAATGACCAGATGTATGCTGTCAGATAGCAATCTCCCTAAAAGACTATGGGGGGAAGCCATTCTCACAGCAGTGTACCTACAAAATAGAATGCCAACTAAAGGCGCTGAGCGCACACCACATGAGACATGGCATGGTAGGAAGCCAAACCTGTCACACATAAGAACATTTGGAAGTACAGCATATGCTCATGTACCAAAGCAAAGAAGGCATAAGCTGGATTCCACAACAGAAAGGGGCATTTTAGTTGGCTATACTCCAGGACACAAAGGATATAGAATTTTGAATCTGAAAACTGGCATTGTTGGCATAAGACATGTTACATATTTTGATGAAAACAAGAGGGTTGATAAAGGCTGGATTATCCCAGATGAGCCTTATCATCCAGAATATGAAACTAGAACCATAATAGACATGCCAGTGTATATAAATGCCATACCAAGGCAGATGTCTGAAAGCAACTCATCTGTATCTAACGAGGAACAGGCAGAGGAAACAGACACAGAAAGGATCATTGAAGAAGACAGTACAGTTGGAGAAGGGGAATCAATTGGAGAAGAACTCTCAGATTTAGAGGATGCGGAAAGGTCAGACCAACCTGTTGTCAGACGCTCATCCAGGGAAAACAAAGGTGTTCCACCCCCAAGACTGTCTTACCTAACAAAGTCAGCAGAAGCTCAAGAGCCCTTAACATGGGATGAGATTGAGAAAATGCCAGCAGAAGAAGCTGCTGAATGGCATAAAGCTGCACAAGAAGAAATTGATGCATTGGATAAAAATAATACTTGGATTCTTACAAAATTACCTCCTGGCAAGAAAGCTATAGGATGCAAATGGGTATTCAAGTTAAAAAGGAATGCACAAGGAAAAGTGGAAAGGTATAAAGCCAGATTAGTCGCAAAGGGATATCTTCAAAATATGGAGAAGATTTTGATGAAGTGTTTGCACCTGTAGTGAAACACACGACAATCAGAACACTTCTGAGCATTGCAGTCTCAAAAGGCATGCAAGTCAACCACATTGATGTGAAAACAGCATTTCTTCACGGAGATATAACTGAAGACTTGTACATGGAACAACCAACAGGTTTCATAAATACAAAACAAAGACAGCTAGTGTGTAAATTAAACAAAGGTCTTTATGGATTAAAGCAAAGTGCGAAATGTTGGAATGAAAAATTGCATGAAATATTGACAAATTTAGGATTTAAGCAAGGTGAAGCAGATAAATGTTTGTACACTAGGTGCACAAATGGACAATATGCATACATTTTAGCTTTTGTTGATGATCTGCTCATTGCAAGCAAAAGTGAGCAAGAGTACAAGGACATTGTAAAGTGTTTAAACCACAATGTTGAGATAAAAGAACTTGGTAATGTGTCATACTATCTTGGTATAGAAATTGAGAAACAAAATGATGGTTCTTATCTTCTAAGCCAGAAGCAGAAAATAAATGAGCTTATTGAAAGTTTAGGTATGCAAGATGCCCAAGTTGTAAGCACTCCCATGATCACTGATTTTCTGAAGGATGAAACAGTAAGAGAACCTTTACCAGATAACATCCAATATAGATCAGCCATAGGTAAGCTTATATATCTAGCTACCACATACAGGGCTGATATAGCAAATGCAGTAGGAATTTTGAGCAGAAGGGTCAGCTCACCTACCAAATCAGATTGGACTGCAGTTAAAAGGATGGTAAGGTATTTAAAGGGTACCATTGATTGTAAATTAAAGATTTCAGCCAATAGTAATCCAAAACTAATATGTTACTGTGATTCAGATTGGGCAGGGGATCATTCTGATTATAAATCCACAAGTGGATATGTGTTTATGTATGGAAATGTACAAATTGCATGGGCCAGTCATAAACAAAGTATTGTGAGTCTGTCTTCTACAGAAGCTGAATACGTGGCCGTATCGGAAGCGTGCAGAGAACTGATGTGGATTGAAAAACTTTTGCTGGATTTTGGAATAGCTGAAAAGAGGCCAATCCAGATAATGGAAGATAATCAGAGCTGCATCCGACTGTCACAGAATGACAAGGTTCAGTCACGTACCAAGCACATCGCAACGAAATACCACAACGTGCGAGAGTTGGCGAAAGAAGGGGTCATCAGTCTACACTATTGTCACACCAGTGAGATGACAGCTGACATCATGACCAAACCGTTACCCAGAGAACATTTTGTGAATCTGCGTATAAAGCTTGGACTTTGTATGAATAAATAATTGCATGACAGTTATGCATGAGAAGGGGTTTGTTGGAATTTATTGTATTTTACATGCATTGCCTGTCACCTATTATTTCTCTGTGATTACTCTGTGACCTCTGATGTGAATTACTTAGAGAGGTCACACAGCTATGTAACTTCCTGTGGGGTTAGATGCAGCAGACACAGCACATGGAGCACATGGAGCTCATGATCTCTCCTAACCTGAGAGGATCTATGGTGGTGTGAGCATCCATTACCATCTAAGCACATGGAAGGAGCTGATAAGACAAATGTATAGTAATATGTATATATAAGCCTGTCTGATTATAATCTAACTACAAACTGTGAGTAAACAGATGTTTTGTTACTTCAACTTTAAAGTGACTCAGCAGTGAATTATTCAGGGGTGAATGAGAGAGAGATGAAGAAAGAAATTAACATTTCTAAAGCTGAAGCTGTGTGTACTAAAATCTGCTAGTTATTTACTACAAATAATCCAACAATTTTGTACCGTTAAAATACATTTTTTTGGTCTGATAATAACTTTTAAAACTCCACAAACCTCTATTTTGTAAAATTCCAGAAGTGCATTATTAGGGGAACACCAAGAGATACTTCACTGTGACATTTTTAAAATGTGCTGCAGAAGTGATGTTTGGGCTGGGTCAGGAAATCTTTGGAAATTTTCCAGATTTAATCTCACTCCTGATGTGTTAAGACATTTTAGTGCTGGAAAATCAGTACGAAACCTCTGCACCAAAGGAAAGTGCAGTCAGCATGCAAAATGCGTACAAATGGCCGAAGCAGAAATTGCTCTGGATGTAAAACAATATGCTAAAATCTAGCACATTTTGTATTTCTTCTTCCAGTGCTGAATCCTTAGGACAGGAGTAAAGTTGCAGGCACAGGAGCAAAAGGGTGATCAGAAATGAAGCGCAGTGTTTCACCTCAGATCACCCTAAATCCCAACTGGCCTTCTGGATCCCCCCAAATTGCTCTCCTGGTGCAACGATATTGTCCTTGGTGGCACAAGTGGACTCCCTGACCCCCACAGACCCCAGACCTCCATATCCCTGGCCCTCCTGAGCTTTCCAGCCCCCTACCCATGTCTAAGTATTGGGAAACAGGAGTGCGACAAAATGAAAATTGCCGCGCGTCCATTTTGGGTCTGATACCTTACCCCCAGCCATTGACCTAGCGGTAAAGTCTCACATGGTAACTGGGTGGTAATGACCTACGCATGTCAAGTGCCACATGCACCAAAAATGAAATTACCTCAAGAGCCACGCGGTATCTGGGCAGTAACTCCATTTTGGCATATGTTGGGCGCACGTAGACGCTAACACGGCTTAGTAAAAGGGCCCCTAACTAACCCTATTCCTCCCCAACCCCTTCCCAGCACAACAACAGATTTTATCAAAGAAGATTACCATAGTAAATGGTGGCAGAAAGAGACCTGTACGGTCCATCTAGTCTGCCCAACAAGATAAACTCATTTTACATGGTATGTGATACTTTATATATATACCCAAGTTTGATTTGTCCTTGCCTTTCTCAGGGCACAGACCATAGAAGTCTGCCAGCACTCTTCTTGTACTAAGTTCTGAAGCTAACGTCGAAGCCCCTTAAAATTTACACTCCAGCCCATCCCTATCTATTCCATCACGATCAGGGCGTAGACGTAGAAGTCTGCCCAGAACTGTTCTTGTATTAAAAGTTCTGAAGATTCTGGAATCCTAAAGAGTTACAAGATTCCGGAATCCCAATTAGTAGCAACATTCCATGTAGAACCCCAAAGAGTAACATAGTAACATAGTAAATGACAGCAGATAAAGACCTGTACAGCCCATCCAGTCTGCCCAACAAGATAAACTCATTTTACATGGTATGTGATACTTTATACCCGAGTTTGATTTGTCCTTGCCTTTCTCAGTACACAGACCGTAGAAGTCTGCCCAGCACTGTTCTTGTACTAAGTTCTGAAGCTAACGTCGAAGCCCCTTAAAATTTACACTCCAGCTCATCCCTATCTATTCAGTCACGATCAGGGCGTAGACCGTAGAAGTCTGCCCTGCTCCGGTTTTGCTTCCCAATTACCAGCGTCGCCACCCAATCTCCGCTAAGATTCCGTGGAACCATTCCTTCTAAATGGGATTCCTTTGTGTTTGAATTCCATTACCATTTTCATCTCCACCACCTCCCGCGGGAGGTCATTCCACATATCCACCACCCTCTCCGTGAAAAAATACTTCCTGACATTACTCCAGACTCACAGAAACAGAAGCCTGCACAGCCTTCTACATGGAATGTTGCTAGTGGAATAGCAACATTCCATGTAGAATCTCCAATAGTAGCAACATTCCATGTAGAATCTCCAATAGTATCTATTTTATTTTTGTTACATTTGTACCCTGCGCTTTCCCACTCATGGCAGGCTCAATGCGGCTTACATGGGGCAATAGAGGGTTAAGTGACTTGCCCAGAGTCACAAGGAGCTGCCTGTGCCGGGAATCAAACTCAGTTCTTCAGTCCACCACCCTAACCACTAGGCCACTCCTCCACTCTATATGCTTTCAAGACTGACTATAGTTTATCATTGAGAATAATAAGCCTTGGACATGTCTATCCAATCGAGCCGCTTGATACAAAAAAGAATATCTAATAATCTTGTTCTTTTCAAATTCTTTAATGACGGAAAAGTAAATATAGTCAATGTTCTAGCAACTCTAGATTTATGTGGAAAGACTAGATGGGTCAAAAGATAGAATGGAGCTAAACCATATAATATCTCATAAATAAGACAAAAAAATGTAAACAATATCCTAGCATGTACAGGGAGCCAATGAAGTTCTCTATAATAATAAGAAACACTATCATATTTTTTTCAATGAGAAAATCAATCGCAACGCCACATTTTGGATGGTAAGAAGTTTCTTCAACACTTGTTTAGAAGCTTCTAAATAGAATATATTACAGTAATCTAATAAACTTAAAATCAAAGATTGCATTATAAGTCAAAAATGATTGTGATCAAAATATTTTCAAACAGGTCTTAGATTACACATCAAGAAGAATGATCTTTGAATAATTCTATTAATGTGAAGATCTAAATCTAACTTGCTACCTAGCAGAATCCCTAGCACTCTTATAAAAGGAAAATAAATTTAGTACCATTTTTAGTTTTATTTCTGCTTTCATTTTTATCTGGAATCCCCTTGTTTCTGTATCTTTTTGATTAACCGTTGGACATTTATTTTATATCAATTTTATATTTTTCATTTCTAAATTCAATAATGTAATTCATACTCACTTTTACATTTCTTATCACTATTCATTTGCACATAAGTAAATCATCGGATTACTCATTCATTTTTATTTTTTTATTTATTATTACTTTTTATTTTTTTTAATTAAAACTTTCTATATTTTTATCATTTTCATTTTTTCATTTTTTATTATTATTATTATTTAGTATTTGAAGTTTTATTATTATCATCATTTTTTATATATAACATTTTCGTTTTGATACAGAATGGTCTAGTTCTCCATACTTTTTTATATGACCAATAAAGTTTTATTGTTCGTGATTTAATTTTTCTTTTTTATACATTCTAGAGAGATATTAGTGTTGCTTTTTTCCATATTTATTACATTTGTGTCTTAAGTCAGTACATCTTTTAAATTATCATATGTATTTATTGATTTATAATTTAAATGTTTTTATTTATGACTATGATTTATGTTTTAATTTAATTCAAATTGATTTATTGATTTTTTTTGTACAATGCTATATATGTTTTTCTATAATTTTCAGTTATGATTGCTTTCATCACCATTCTTTATTTATAGAGTTTATTGTATGACCCCTGATGTAGACGCTTGCGTGCGTCGAAACATGGCCCATGTCGGGTCCTTCTTTTAAGTATAACAATAAAGACTGTTGGATTCATATCTCCAGTGGTGATCCGTCTTTGGTCAGCCTCTATTTTTGCCTTCCGTGTTTTGTCATCGTAGAGGATTTCTCCTGTCTTGTATTTAGGTGCCATATATAAAATCTCCCCCTAAGCGCTGACTGGGAATATTCAGTGGGAAATAGACAGGCTATCCCCTGCTGAATATTCGAGGATAGCCGGATAAGCACTATTTAACTGGCCAGGAGCTGCTCCTGGCCGGTTAAATAGCTCTGAATATTGGGGGGAAATGTGTAAAGATAGCAGTCGGTAAAGGTCATTCCATGCAGAGTGCCCTTTCCAGAACGCTATCTTAGCGCAGTCATCCCAGTGCATAACTTTGGGTGCTGTTTCTTCAATTTCCCCCTACATGTATAGATAGGCAACAGTATCGAGACTTACAGGTTTAGCGATGCTAAACATATAAGCCCTTTTAAAAATATTATCCTGAGTGGATTTCTCACCCTATCTGGCCAGTTCAAGTTCATACTGAAGGCTCTGGGACATTCAAGTAGCAGAAACGATTCATGCAGACATCAAACTAGCAGAGCACAGTTTCCTAGTTGGTGAAATACAACCAAAAGAAAGCAAACAGTCTTTATTTATTGAGATATGCTCCAGTGTCCACAAACCACAATTCAACCTCCTCTCCTATGGGAAACAGACTATTAGTGGTTCTTTCTCATTCTCGATTTGGTCACATTTAAGGATCAGAGTACACTCTGAAAAAATGTCTGGTTTGCTGTTTGGAATTTATTGTTCTTAATTGTTTGCTCTGCAGTATAATATCGAATAATCTTCGTGCACTAATGATTAGACAGGGAATGGAAGCTGACGCTTTTTCTTAATTTATACTTGAGATTACTTGGCTTGTCATAGTAAGATAGTGGTATAGTAAATGACGGCAGTAAAGGCTTGAACGGTCCATCCAGTCTGCCCAACAGTCACTCACATTATCAATTCATGATTAAACCAACAATGAATGTGATATAAAATACCTGATCAAGGACTTTCTTTGGCATTTCTGGGACATACTACTACTACTACTTAACATTTCTAGAGCGCTACTAGGGTTACGCAGCGCTGTACAATTTAACAAAGAGAGACAGTCCCTGCTCAAAGAGCTTACAATCTAATAGACAAGTGACCGGTCGGTCCAATAGGAGCAGTCAAATTGGGGCAGTCTGGATTCACTGAACGGTAAGGGTTAGGTGCCGAACACAGCATTGAAGAGGTGGGCTTTAAGCAAAGACTTGAAGATGGGCAGGGAGGGGGCTTAGCGTAAGGGCTCAGGAAGGTTGTTCCAAGCATAGGGTGAGGCGAGGCAGAATGAGCGGAGCCTGGAGTTGGCAGTGGTGGAGAAGGGTACTGAGAGGAGGGATTTATCCTGTGAACGGAGGTTACGGGCGGGAACGTAAAGGGAGATGAGGGTAGAAAGATAGTGAGGGGCAGCAGACTGAGTGCATTTGTAGGTAAGAAGGAGAAGCTTGAATTGAATGTGGTATCTGATCGGAAGCCAGTGAAGTGACCTGAGGAGAGGGATGATATGAGTATATCGGTTCTGGCGGAATATGAGACGTGCAGCAGAGTTCTGAACAGATTGAAGGGGGGATAGATGGCTAAGTGGGAGGCCGGTGAGGAGTAAGTTGCAGTAGTCCAGGCGAGAGGTAATGAGAGCGTGGACGAGAGTTCGGGTGGTGTGTTCAGAGAGGAAAGGGCGAATTTTGCTGATGTTAAAGAGGAAGAAGCGACAGGTCTTGGCTATCTGCTGGATATGCGCAGAGAAGGAGAGAGAGGAGTCAAAGATGACTCCGAGGACATGGATTGTAGAAGTGCGCCTGGCCTTGTCCTTAGGTACCAACTACTGAAATTGTATTTATTTATTTGCTGCATTTGTAGCCCACATTTTCCCACCTATTTGCAGGCTCAATGTGGCTTACATTATGTCGCAATGACGATCACCATTAATGGAATACAGAATATTGTTGCAATTAAGGTACATAAGAATATCGAGTAAATTAGAAGTAAATAAATAAATAATTCAAAACATAGAAATGAGAGCAGGACAAGATATAATGTTCAATAATGATGATGTGATAATTAAGAGAGTTCAATATTGGCTAGTTCTGGTGTAGTTTAGGGGTCAAGACATTGTGGAGGATTCTTTTTGTAAGTCTCTTTGAACAGGTTGGTCTTCAGTAACTTCTGGAAGGTTCTCCACCTATTCAAATCAGTCTTGTCATTTGCGGGACACAGAACATAAAAGTCTACCCGGCACTGAACTCATGTTCCAAATTACTGGAGTTTCCTTAGAAGCCCCCTCCAGCCCATCCTAAACCAGATTGCCATATATGGGACCCAGACCGTACAAGCTTGCCTAGCACCGGCTTGATAGCCCCTTTGATTCAGCCACGTAGGCGCCTACATGCGCCCAATGCAAGCCAAATTGGAGTTACCGCCTGGTTACCACGTGGCCTTTTTGGTAATTTCAATTTTGGTGCGCGTCCGCTACGTGCGTCTGAAAAATATTTTTTCTTTTCTGGTGCAAGTAGCGGACGCGCACCAAGTGTCATCTAATGTGCGTAGGTCATTACTGCCCAAATTCTTTACCGCTAGGTGTATGTCTAGCAGTAAGGTCTCAGACCCAAAATGAATGCGCGGCAATTTTGATTTTGACGCACGTCCATTTTCGGCAAATAAAAAGAGGCATTTTTTTGCAGTCACGCTGCAAAATAGATCTGCACGCGCCCAAAACCCACGCCTACACTACCGCAAGCCATTTTTCAGCGCGCCTTTGTAAAAGGACCCCTTAGTTCTTTACAGCCTGATTCGCCAAAGCACCACTCAACATGCAAATATACATGCAACCATTTAAGCTTTGATTTTTTATACCATTCATTTTCCAGTTAGAGATCCTCTGTGTTCATTATGTAAGATCAAGGATCAAGAAAAGTGGCCATTTTTGAAAAAAAAAAAAAGATAGATGTATTGCCATTTCAAAAATTGCTATATTTGCCACTTGGATTCTGGACATTTTGTTAGGTTTTCAAGGCAGAAACTAGGTTTGTGAGCCCTTGGACCACTGCCGAGCTGCGGCAGTGGCAGGCAAAACCACCCCACACCAGAGACAAGGCTGACAGAAACAGCTAGACTTCACCTGCACTTGACTGCCCTTCCCCAGGAGTTTAGCCCCTGGGTGCAGGAGGCCGGCAGGACTTACCAGACAGAGCAGGAACTGGATACCAACTAGGCTGAACAGGAACTGAGGGTCAGAGGGGAAGGGAATGTACATGGGCAGCAAGGCAGAAAACTGGGCTAGGACTCACAGACAGACAATACTACACAAGGCAGGAAATGGACAAGCTAGAGGACAGGAACTGAAAGCTGCCAAGCAGCCACTGAAAAACACTGACAGACAAGAGACAGGACTGAAAGCTGCAGAGCAGCCACTAAGCAAGAACACAGACAAACAGAAACTAGACCAGGAATACAGACCAGAAACAAGACTAGGGAAATAAGCAATAACCTAAGCTGAACTATATACAGACTAACTAGAACCGGACAAGAAACTCAGACAAGAAACCAGACTAGGCTGAAGTGCAACAAAGCACCAACAAACCAGGGACCTTAGACGATGCAAAGGCAAACACAGAAGTTTCCAGGTGATTAATAAAGCCCATCAGCAGGAATCACAAGGTAGCTACGGGTGCTGTCCAGGCACAAACAAGAGAAGCAAGTCTGGCAGCCCGGAAGATCCGGACTGGAGTGGACTGAAGTCTGGAACATGAGACAGTCCATAGCAGCCACCGGTTCTGGCCACCAGAGGGCGAGGTGCGCACAGACAAGGAAACAGTCACCATCGTGACACATTTTGAGCAAAATGTCCAAAGTCGGACTTAGATGTCATATCGAAAATTGCCCTCCACATGCGTGTAGGAAAGTGGTGTGTAGAGAGTGTGTTTCCAAAATATACATGTACTGCACATTTTATGTCATCAACCGCAGGATTCTATAAATGGTATCTAAATTTGCCAGGGCCGCTGAGAGGGAGGGGGCGGGGGGGACAAAATTCCCCGGGCCCGGGGCACCACAGTCCCCTCCACCCGCCCCCCTCCGTCCACCACCGGGCTGGGCCCCCCTGAATTCAAATCATAGCGCCTCACCTCGACCTCGCCCCGTGTGAAAGAAGCACAGCAGTGGCAGTCTGCAAATCGCCTCCCTTCAGGCCTTCCCTCCCTGTGTCCCGCCCAAAGGGGGCGATCTGCAGACTGCCGCTGCTGTGCTTCTTTCATACGGAGTGAGGTCGAGGTGAGGCGCTATGATTTGAATTCAGGGGGGCCTGGCCCGGTGGTGGACAGAGGGGGGGGGGGGTGGGGCCCCGGGTCCGGCCCAGTCTCTCGGTGGCCCTGAAATTTGCATGTGGTCCTGATATCCATGTGAAAATAAATTAGTTAATGAGCTGTTAACCATCAATAATTGGATGTTAAGAATCAATAATTGATGTTAATTCGCTCTAATTTGGATTTGCTTGCCATTCTGGCTGTGCACAGTTCTAGAAAGATCTGCACCCAGATCCTCGCAGGCACATCCCAAAAGAAAGCGTGGCTATGAAAGGGGCATGGGTGGTCTGGGGCGTTCCAAAAAAACAAAACAAAACCCACAATGTTAAAGAATTTGGGGGCTTTGGATTCAAGTTGTTCCCCAGTATTTACATCAGCTTTCACTTGGTGGAAGTCCTCATGTCCAAAGTTGGGCGCCAGAATACATGCGAAGCAATGTTCTATAACGAGAGCTCAGCGTGAAGCACCCTTCATAGCAGGGGCATAGCTACGTGGGGCCACGGGGGCATGGGCCCCCGTAGATTTGGCCCTGGTCCCCCCTCCACCAACCCCTTCGACCCCCTCCCACCGTCAACCCTCCCTTGCTGCCGCCATCGCCGTCGGGTACCTTTGCTGGCGGGGGTTCCCAACCCCCGCCAGCTGAAGTCCTCTGCTCCGTCACGGCCGCGTTGCTGATCTGCAAAGCTTCTGTTTCTTTGAGTCTGAAGTCCTGCACGTACATGCAGGACATCAGACTTACAGAAACAGAAGACTTGCAGATCAGCAACACGGCTGCACCGGAGAAGAGGACTTCGGCTGGCGGGGATTGGGGCCCCCGCCAGCAAAGGTACCCGATGGAGGTGGCGGGGGAGGGTTGGCAACGGCGGGAAGGGGGGGTCGAAAGGGTTGGCATGGGGGGGGGTCAAAAGTGGTGGTGGCGGGGGGGGGGGTCAAAAATGACGAGGGGGTCAAAAATGGCAGGGGGGGGTCGGCGGGGCCAGGGGGGAGTAAAGTATGCCCCCTCACTTTGGGCTCTGGACCCCCCTCCCACCAAAGTTTGGCTACGCCCCTGCTTCATAGAATGGGGTAAGTGCAAATTTTTACCGGCACCTAACTTTCAGTGTCATTCAGGGCCACTGAGAGACAGAGCCGCTGCCCCAACTCCCCCCCCCCCCCCCTTCGGGCAGCCACCACCTCCCGCCTCCCTTACTTCCTGCATGTCTGTCACTCTCCTGCTCCAGGGTGCTGGGACACAAGTTAACGTCCGGGTCCCGACACACAGGAAGAGAGAGACAGACTCCGATGCTGGGCCCCGCTTGGAAGCCGGGCCCAGGTAATCTAGCCTCCCCCCCCCCCCTCTCGGCGGCTTTGGTGTCATTTACTGAATCCGATGCTAAATGGACATGCACATTTTTATCTGCAATCCTTCTCCCTCTCTCTATCTTGAAATAAGGAAAACACGGCAAGTTGCTGCATTTTAATTCAAAAAATGTACAACTGCCATAGCTCTGTCCACTGCTTTGCGTCTGTTTTAGAAAAAGAGAGATTTGGTGCCATTAGATTTTGTCCGTCGATCAGGTCATAACACCAGGGGTGGACTGAGAGTGGCCTGGGCCCCCGGACACAGAGGGTGGTCTGGGCTCCCTGCCCAGCTGCTGTCTGACATCCCCCTTCCACCCCCCTACCGCCACAGCCAACGCCCCCACTGCCCCCATGGTCTGGTGGTCTCCGCAGGGGAGGGACAAAATGTTCTTTTCTGCCCGCTGTGCTGCCACCATTCCCCCACCTGCTGGTGCCGCCGTGTTTTCATCATGGTGGCCGAGACTTCCCGCGGTAGTCTCGTGGGTCTCGACAGCCTTGCAAGACTTCCGCAGGGAGTCTGGGCCGCCATTTTTTAAATACAGTGGTGCCGGACAGGGGGAATAGTGGCAGCACAATGCAGGGCCGTCGAGAGACTGGGCCAGGCCCGGGGCCCCGCCCCTGCCGCCCCTCCCCCCCGAGGTCGCTGCAGCCACTGCTCCCCCCTTCACCTCCCTCCCGAGGTCGCCGCCGCCACTCCCCCCCTCTGTCCGCCACCGAGCCAGGCCCCCTGCATTGAAATCGCAGTCTCACCTCCGTGATAGCAGCGCTGCAGGCAGCAGAACGCCTCCCTTCGGCCCTCCTTCCCTCCTTGTGTCCCGCCCTCGCGGAAGTTACGTCAGACGAGGGCGGGACACAGGGAGGGAAGGAGGGCTGAAGGGAGGCGTTCTGCTGCCTGCAGCGCTGCTTTCACGGAGGTGAGACTGCGATTTCAATACAGGGGACAGACGGTCAACGACGGAGGGCGGGTGGGACTGTGGCACCGGGCCCCCCTTGGAGGCCCGGTCCCAGGGAATTTTGTCCCTCCTGCCCCCCCCCCTCTCGGCGGTTATGACACAACGGGCAGGAAAGAACATGTTCCCTCCCACAGAGGCCACTAGATCACCAGTGATGTGCCTTTAAAGGTAGGACTGTAGTGTGCAGCGGGCATCTGGGAAGATCCTCTGGGCCCTCTACAGCCTCGGGCACTACCCAGTTGCCTGAATGATGATCAGTCCGCCCCTGCATAACACCTATCGACTTGAATGGAGAATAATCAAATTCTCATAGAAATTATAGTCGCCGCTATAGAAGCGAAAGCGTAAGGGGATGGGATTTGATATACCGCTTTTTTATGGTTGCAATTAAAGCGGTTTACATACAGGTGCTTATTTTGTACCTGGGGCAATGGAGGGTTAAGCAACTTGCCCAGAGATGCTCTCATCTGTACGTGTCAGCATGGAACTGACTATGAAACAAGATGAACGATACTGTATATGTTTATCTAATTTTGCTGGACAGGTGTTTGCCATGTTCAAGGTTTGCTTTGTTTATATAACCCCTGTTCCATTTGGAACCACGAGAAATACCACTTTTCTTTTTATTGTAAACAGACTCGGATTTTATTAAACACGAAGCTGAACGGTCTGCAGATTAGTCATCGGCATTGCTCTCTCTTAACACATAACCTCTAATAACTCTACTTTCCTCTGCTGTGCGATTTCTGAAGGTCTTAATGCCGTTGAGGTTTCTGGAAAAGAAAAAAAAAACAACAACCTTAAGATGAACCAGGGGATGCTTTTTCTGTGGTGTTGCTTGCTAGACTTTGCTGGCAGCGTGTGGGGTCCCTGCATGCAACTGACTATCAGTTTTCAAATATGACTTTGAAATACTGTCCAGGTTCTGTGCGACGCTCCTTGCCAACAATTTCCATTTTTTTAAAACTTCTTTGACATACAGCCATGAGTGGAAGCTTTGTCATGGAAAGATAATATTTTATAGTGACAAAAGGGAGCCAGGAATCTATGCCAAGGAACCAAAATGGTCTGTGAAAGCTTTAGCGTGAGCAAGGACAGAGTTGAAACAAGAAAGGCTACGGGTGGATGAGAGACGGAGGGGGAGAGAGGTGAGGGGAAGATAAATATAGAGGTGAATGCAGAGGATTGCAGTTGATGGTCCTGAAAGAGAATGGGTTGGCCGGCCAAACCTCACCTAAATAAGCCCAAACTGACGCCTAAAACACGCTGTGATTGGTTTTTCCAGTCTTGTCTCATGGAAGGTGCACAGGTTAAGGTTTTATTCTCATTTAAAATTCCCACAAGTATTCCCTCTATTGTTTCAGACAAAGCGTTTTATAAACCCAGGGGCCCTTTTACTAAGCCGCGTAGGCGCCTACGCGCGCCGAACGCACGCCGAATTGGAGTTACTGCCCGGTTACCGCGTGGCCTTTGCGGTAATTTCAATTTTGGTGCACGTCCGCTACACGCGTCTGAAATTTTTTTTTTTTTAATTTCCTGGCACGCGTAATGGGCGCCCGTCAAGCGGCATTTGATGCGCATAGGTCATTACCGCCCAGATTCTTTACCGCTAGGTCAATGGCTGGCGGTAAGGTCTCAGACCCAAAATGGACGCGCGGCAAATTTGATTTTGCCGTACATCCATTTTCGGCAAAAAAAAAAAAGTGGCCTTTTTTTTTTTTACAGGCGCACTAAAAAATGGATCGGCGCGCACCCAAAACCCGCGCCTACGTTGCCGCGAGCCATTTTTCAGCGCGCCCTTGTGAAAGGACCCCCAAGTGAAGCATACTAAAGGGACTCATTTCAGGCTTTGACGAGTGGGATAGCAAGTCAAAGGCCTTAACACGATGCATGTGTGCGAGATCCAGGTTATGAATCACTCTCTGGCTAACCAGGGAAATCAGCGTAAACAGTTCAAGATATTCCATTGCTCTGCAAGCAGAGAGCAGGTGTTTAGTTTTTTCCATGAGCTGACTGACATTAGTTCTAATTTAACAAATTACTGCAATAAATGTTTTAGAAGAACGAACAAAAATGCAGCATGGGTTGATATTGAAATCCAGAAACTGCGCTGGGAAACAAAATCAGCTGAAATGCTGCACGTGAGCTCACATATATTTCTTTCTATCTTGATCATCTTTATTTAATCCACATGGCAACGAACAAGCCTCTTCTTCATTTCCCGGTCCTATACGTCTAACACTGGATTGTAATGAAGGCATCTCTGGGTCCTATGAAGGACTGTGTTTTCTAAGGAGGGAGTCTCTCTCTGACTAATGTCGGATTACAGTGAGACAGTCTCTCTGGGTTATGATGAAGATGCTTCTGGGTTATAGGGAAGCATTTCCATTCTGTTATAAGAGTACTTCTGGGTTACTGAGGGGTGATATGATAGAGGTGTACCAAATAATGAGTGGGGTAGAGCGGACTGATGTGAAGCGTTTGTTTACACTTTCTAACAACAACAATAGAACCAGGGAAGACAAGATGAAACTAGAATGTGGTAGGTTTAAAACAGATCGGAGAGAGTTTTTCTTTACTCGGCGCGTAGTTAGACTCTGGAACTCATTGCCGGAGAAGGTAATGACGGCAGCTGGCCTTGCTGAGTTTAAAGGGGGTCTGGACAGATTCCTGAAGGAAACGTCCATTGATCGTTATTAAATTTTGGGGTTTTGCCAGGTTCTTGGGGCCTGGATTGGCCGCCTTCGGAGACAGAGTGCTGGGCTTGATAGACCTTTGGTCTTTTCCCAGCGCAGCGGTGCTTATGTGCTTATGTAGGGATGACTTCCCTATGAAGAAAGTCTAAGGAGGCTAGGGCTTTTCAGCTTGGAGAAGAGACGGCTGAGGGGAGACATGATAGAGGTATATAAAATCATCAGTGGAGTGGAACAGGTGGATGTGAAGCGTCTGTTCACGCTTTCCAAAAATACTAGGACTAGGGAGCATGCGATGAAACTACAGTGTAGTAAATTTAAAACAAATCTGAGAAAAGTTTTCTTCACTCAATGCATAATTAAACTCTGGAATTCGTTGCCGGAGAATGTGGTGAAGGCGGTTAGCTTGGCAGAGTTTAAAAAGGGGTTAAACGGTTTCCTAAAGGACAAGCCCATAAACCACTACTTATGTACTTCCCAATCATATTTTATTAATGTTTATTAATGATTTAGCTGCTTACATCTTTACAACTAAGGATCTTACCGCAAACATGGAATTTATGTCAAATGCAATCAACCAGCATTTTATTTACAATTCTTTTCCGTTTCCAGGCAAGCCTTTGGTTTTTACAGATTTGTCTTTGTTGCCAAGAGTAATGGCGAAATATTTAGCAAAAAAATAGTCTGCAGTATTTACAGGAATAGAGATTATCTTCCGTCTGCTGTTGTAAATACTCCACTAAACCCAGTCCCTGAGCAGGATCCCCTCTTCCTCTTTAGGATTAATCAAATCCATTATCCGACTGCTTAACCTGAGCAACATTCTCTGACTGTGATGTCACAGTTATGTTTACAGCAATATTATGATGTCACAAGCAGGGATTATAAGTACATTATTTTAGAAGAAAACCAGATGAGAAATGTTAATGAAGGATGTGGGTATTCAAGACTATAAATAAATAAATAAAAATAGAAAATAAGGTGATACCTTTTTATTGGACTAGGTTAATATATTTTTACTAGCCTGTGGAGGTCAAAACCTCTTTCCTTAGATCAGGAGAGTATGAGCAAAACATGACAATATCAGAGTAAATGAGTGAAAAATAAAAGCACTCAGAGTAAATGAGTGAAAAATAAAAGGGTCCATCGAGCCCAGCATCCTATCCACGACAGCGGCCAATCCAGGTCAAGGGCACCTGGCGAGCTTCCCAAACGTACAAACATTCTATACATGTTATTCCTGGAACTGTGGATTTTTCCCAAGTCCATTTAGTAGCGGTTTATGGACTTGTCCTTTAGGAAACCGTCTAACCCCTTTTTAAACTCTGCCAAGCTAACCGCCTTCACCACGTTCTCCGGCAACGAATTCCAGAGTTTAATTACGCGTTGGGTGAAGAAATATTTTCTCCGATTGGTTTTAAATTTACTACACTGTAGTTTCATCGCATGCCCCCTAGTCCTAGTATTTTTGGAAAGCCTGAACAGACGCTTCACATCCACCTGTTCCACTCCACTCATTATTTTATATACCTCTATCATGTCTCCCCTCAGCCGTCTCTTCTCCAAGCTGAAAAGCCCTAGCTGAAAAGGATGGGTGATCAGAACCTAGATCTTCATTAGTTGCAAAATATCTTATTTTGACTTCAAAAGTCTTTCATCACTGAATTGTTCTAAAATTAAGCTGGCGTATAGACATTTTAGCCAAAACATCTAAATCCTGTGACATATTTTACAAATGCAGGACTAAACATTTTAGCCCACTGTAAAATCAATATATCTCTGCCCCCTGACCAAAACATCTTAAAGGCCACCCAAAACAGAGCACATCAACAACGATGTCTCAAAATGTGTGAATGTAAAATGTCCAAGCAAATAAATATATCCAAGGTGCCCAGGAAACTGAAAACAGTCCACAGGAGCCCAAAGAAGCATGCCCCCCCTCCCTTATAGGACAGGTGCAGGGCATCTGCAAGGCCCTTGCGCAGTCTCAACTGTCTATTAAGTGCCTGTAAAGCAGAATGTCTTGTGCTGCCTGTGATAGTGATGCAAAGCATAAATGTCCAACGTCAAAACGTTTAGCGCTAGCTCTGGGTACAAACCGTATAAGGGTGGGTGCAAGGCTTAAAGCACTAGCCTCGGCTGCAAAACGTCTAACGGTGCCAGATGTGCTATCTTGGCAATGACCTGAATAGCTTTGTGCCCGTGGGTCCCAGTACCCCCATATAAATACCACATTCAGTACTATGCCCTCACATTCATGTTCAAGATGGAAGCCAGGAGGGAGAGAAACCGGCAACAGGAGTCCCACTACCTCACTCTTGTGGTCCTCCAAAATGAGTAGAAATTGTACAGGGAGGGCAGGTGGAGGTTGCCTCAGGGCCACAGCTGCATGGGTGTGGCACAAGCTCTACAGCACCCTGGCAAAGTGAGCTCACAGAGTCTGCAGAACAGCATGCACATACACACACCTCTGAACAGAAGATGCCACATGATCACACACATGTACCTGCCTTCCCACAATGTTGGTCACGTGACACTGCCAGGGCCCACAATACAGCATACAAGCATGCACATGCTGGTCATTGCAACTAATGAGTACAAGACTGCCCCCCCCCCCCCACCGAGACCTGTAGAGCTGTATCTACCTGAACCCAGCAGCTGAAAATGCCACAATATACACTATCATATTTACCTCTTTCCCCCAACCCCAAATATCTACTTTTATGTGAGTACTCATTCCCCTGCTCCCCCTCCCCTCGGGGGATGTGTGACAGTTGATCCCACTACCTTGTCAATAAATAGGCCACCAGCAATGTAACTGTGGAGGCCAAACCTCTGTATGATATCACTGTTCTGACCATGTCCCCTGTGGAGGAACATCAATGAAGCAGTCACATGGAAGCAGAGACACCAAGGGTGGCCCATCCCAAAGCTAGAGATTTACCACCAGTATGCTGGAGATTGAAGGCCAATGAGTGAGGTTTTTCTGACGGGCCCCCAGGCAGGTCTAACACCAGTTCTGGCATACATATACGTTACAAAAACTAACATAGTCTAATCAATAGATAGAAAACAAAATTCATTTTTCTACGTTTGTTGTCTGGTTATTTTATTTTTCTAATCGTGTTGGTCCCATTCTCTGGTTTCCGCTTTCCTCTGTCTTCTCTTAACTCTTTTGCCAGGGTCTCCTGATCCGTTTCATTTTTCTTCTCTATCCATGTCCATCATTCAACTCCCCTCTGTATCTCTACCCTATCTTCCTGTCATGTTGAGCATCGCCCCTCTTTGTATCTTTATTCTTGCCCTGTTCAGCACAGGGGCGTAGCCAGACTTCGGCGGGAGGGGGGTCCAGAGCCCGAGGTGAGAGGGCTCATTTTAGCCCCCCCCCCCCGGCGCTGCCAACCCCCCCCCCCCCCCCCCGCCATTGCTGACCCCCCCCTGCTGCCGCCGCCACCACCACCAACAACAACAACAACAACAACTTTGACCCCCCCCCCCCCCCCCCCCGCCGATGACCCTCTCGACCACCCTCCCACTGCCAACCCTCCCCTATGAAATCACTGGTACAGTGGTCTGGTTTTGTAAAGTGCTGCCCCACAGGGGTGGAATCCTGGCTGGCCCTGACATTCTTCATGTGATGTCTATGTAAATTAAATCTTGTCTTTCGCATCTGGCTTGTTTCTCCAATATAGCATCCTTCGTTACATTTTTTACACTGAATGTTCCCATGCATATCACCTATCCAACCCCACCCTGGTAGACTGTCACTGTTATGCTTTGATGTTTCACTTATATATACTGTCATCTACCACATTTGCTTATTTCCGATCTGACGAAGAAGGGCAACCTTCGAAAGCTAATCAAGAAATGAATTAAGTTATGTCCAATAAAAAAAGGTATCATCTTATTTTCTAATCCATGTTTTATTTTGTTTTATTTCTATTGATTACCTTTAAAAGTGGACTAACACGGCTACCACACCTCTCCGCTTTTAAAGAAGGAAATTTCCCCATTGGCTAATTGCAAAACCTTTATGAGGGATCACTAGTACAGGCCTCGGCAGGGCGACAAAAACAATAGTGGAAAAACAACTCCCAATGTTACTTGATGCTAGGGTCCACCTTAGGAGTCAGCACCCAAGAAAAAGATCTAGATATCATTGTAGACAATACACTGAAATGTTCTGCCCTGTGCGTGGCAGCCAAAAAAGCAAACAGAATGCTAAGAATGATTAGGAAAGAGATGGTAAATAAGACAAAGCATATTTTAATGCCTCTGTATCGCTCCATGGCGCAGCCTCGCTTTGAGTTTTGGGTTCAATTCTGGTCACTGTATCTCAAAAAAGATATTTCAGAATTAGAAAAAGTTCAAAGAAGGGTGAACAGAATGATTAAGGGGATGGAACTCCTTTCGTATTTATTTATTTATTTCTTACATTTGTATCCCACGTTTTCCCACCTATTTGCAGGCTCAATGAGGAAAGGCTTAAGGGCTCTTCAGCTTGGAAAAGATATGGCTGAGAGGAATGTGATAGAAGTCTACAAAATAATGAGTGGTGTAGGACGGATAAACATAAATTGATTTTTACTCTTTCAAAAAGTACAAAGACAAGGGGACACGCGTGGAAGTTATGCTCTGGAACTTGTTGCTGGAGGGTATGGTAACAGCGGTTAGTGTACCTGGGTTTTAAAAAAGGTTTGGACAAGTTCCTGGAGGAAAAGTCCATAATCTGCTTTTGAGATAAACATGGGGAAAGCCACTGCTTTTCCCTGGGATCAGTAGTTTGAATCTTGCTACTACTGTATTTAGGATTCTGTCAGGTACTTGTGACCTGAATTGTCCATGTTGGAAGTAGGATACTGGGCTAGATGGACCATTGCTGTGACTCAGCATGGCTATTCTTTTGTTTTTGTATTCATATACACCGTAGGACTGTTTTTCTCTTTCCTAGGCTTGACTGGCTTGACTGTGCTCTGGAGTTTTATCTGGCTGCTTGAATTACATCTTCCTTACTCTGATGATATAAGTACATAAGTAATGTCACACTGGGAAAAGAACAAGGATCCATTGAGCCCAGCATCCTGTCCATGACAGCGGCCAATCCAGGCCAAGGGCACCTGGCGAGCTTCCCAAACGTACAAATATTCTATACTTGTTATTCCTGGAATTGCGGATTTTTCCCAAGTCCATTTAGTAGCGGTTTATGGACTTGTCCTTTAGGAAACCGTCTAACCCCTTTTTAAACTCTGCTAAGCTAACCGCCTTCACCACATTCTCCGGCAACGAATTCCAGAGTTTAATTACGCGTTGGGTGAAGAAAACTTTTCTCCGATTTGTTTTAAATTTACTACACTGTAGTTTCATCGCATGCCCCCTAGTCCTAGTATTTTTGGAAAGCGTAAACAGACGCTTCACATCCATCCATTCCACTCCACTCATTATTTTATATACCTCTATCATGTATCCCCTCAGCCGTCTCTTCTCCAAGCCAAAAAGCCCTAGCCTCCTTAGTCTTTCTTCATAGGGAAGTCGTCCCATCCCCGATATCATTGTAGTCGCCCTTCGCTGCACCTTTTCCAATTCTACTATATCTTTCTACTATATGACTGAGTCACACCCCTCCCTGCTCTGTACTGCATGAGCTGACTTCATAAAGTTGTTTTGTGAGGAAGTGTTGTTAAGAAGTGGCAATTTTTTATACACTCTACCACACCTTCCATTTCATTACGGCATCAGGTCCTGCTCCAGCCTAGAAATGGCTCTGGTTGTTACTGCAGATCACATATTACATTTTCATTAACTCTTATCAGGGAAATGTAATTTAGTTTTATAGAATTAAGGACTAACGAAGAAGTTGCGGGTGAGACCTTTTTATTGGATTAACTTAATACATCTGTGACAAACGTTTCTTCACCAGGGTCAGTTAAGAAACAGCAATGTTACACTGGATTTACACTGAATAATCTAGGTCTGCCTTATTGCTACTGATCCAAGTGGATTAACATGGTAACCACGTTTACATGGTTCACTAAAAGCTTGGAATTGCTATTCTACAATGTTTGTCACATTTATTTGTGATTTGTTTGCTATTCTATAGTGGTTGTCACACTCATTTGCGATTTTTTGTTTGATATTCTTCAGTGGTTGTCACACTCATTTGCGATTTTATGTTTGATATTCTACGGTGGTTGTCACACTCATTCGTGATTTTATGTTTGATATTCTACGGTGGTTGTCACACTCATTTGCGATTTTTTGTTTGATATTCTACGGTGGTTGTCACACTCATTCGTGATTTTATGTTTGATATTCTATGGTGGTTGTCACACTCATTTGTGATTTTATGTTTGATATTCTACGGTGGATGTCACACTCATTCGTGATTTTTTGTTTGATATTCTTCGGTGGTTGTCACACTCATTCGTGATTTTATGTTTGATATTCTACGGTGGTTGTCACACTCATTCGTGATTTTTTGTTTGATATTCTACGGTGGTTGTCACACTCATTCGTGATTTTATGTTTGATATTCTACGGTGGTTGTCACACTCATTCGTGTTTTTATGTTTGATATTCTACGGTGGTTGTCACACTCATTCGTGATTTTATGTTTGTTATTTTACGGTGGTTGTCACACTTATTTGTGATTTTATGTTTGATATTCTTCGGTGGTTGTCACACTCATTCGTGATTTTATGTTTGATATTCTATGGTGGTTGTCACACTCATTCGTGATTTTATGTTTGATACTCTACGGTGGTTGTCACACTCATTTGTGATTTTATGTTTGTTATTTTACGGTGGTTGTCACACTTATTTGTGATTTTATGTTTGATATTCTTCGGTGGTTGTCACACTCATTCGTGATTTTATGTTTGATATTTTACGGTGGTTGTCACACTCATTCGTGATTTTTTGTTTGATATTCTACGGTGGTTGTCACACTCATTTGCGATTTTATGTTTGATATTCTACTGTGGTTGTCACACTCATTCGTGATTTTATGTTTATTTTTCGTATTTGAACTTCATATACCACCTTATCTGGAAAACGGGTCAAGGCAGTTTACAAAATAATATAGAGCAAACAAATTAAAGATTGAAAGGAATACCAACAATTCGATAGGATAGGAGACTATCAATCAGACAGATTAGAAAGACAAGATAGGGACAAACAGGTCTCAAAAATAAAGGAATGGGGGCCAGAAGCATATGTCCAATCAAAGTAGTAAGTTTTTAACGGAACCTTAAATTTTGAAAGGCTCATTTGGAATGGTGATAAGAAGGCAGGTTGTTCCATAAGTTTGGGGTTAGAATTAAGAAAGCAGCACATCTAGTGTATTCACAGGTTGCACACCTGGAGGGTGGAAAAACAAAAGGGGAATCCAAGGAACAAAGGAAACATCTAGTAGGGTATAGGCAACTCACCTCTTTATTCCCTTACCCTTATTGTTCTGTCTGTTTACCTGTCTTATCTAGATTGTGAGCTCTTTGAGCAGGGACTGTCTTTTTGTGTATGGTGTACAGCGCTGCGTATGCCTTGTAGCGCTATAGAAATGATAAGTAGTAGAAATAGTAATGTAGAAGCCTGCCCTTGCAGATCAGCAACGCGGCCGCGCAGGCTTCTGTTTCTGTGAGTCAGGACGTCAGACTCACAGAAACAGAAGCCTGCGCGGCCGCGTTGCTGATCTGCAAGGGCAGGCTTCTACATGGAATGTTGCTAGTGGAGGAGTAGCCTAGTGGTTAGTGCAGTGGAACATGGGATGCTGTTACTATTTGAGATTCTGGAATGTTGCTATTACTTGAGATTCTACATGGAATGTTGCTATTCCACTAGCAACATTCCATACTTAGATTGTGAGCTCTTTGAGCAGGGACTGTCTTTTTGTGTATGGTGTACAGCGCTGCGTATGCCTTGTAGTGCTATAGAAATGATAAGTAGTAGTAGTAGTAATGTAGAAGCCTGCCCTTGCAGATCAGCAACGCGGCCGCGCAGGCTTCTGTTTCTGTGAGTCTGACGTCCTGCACAGAAACAGAAGCCTGCGCGGCCACGTTGCTGATCTGCAAGGGCAGGCTTCTAGATGGAATGTTGCTAGTGGAGGAGTAGCCTAGTGGTTAGTGCAGTGGAACATGGGATGCTGTTACTATTTGAGATTCTGGAATGTTGCTATTACTTGAGATTCTACATGGAATGTTGCTACTGTTTGAGATTCTACATGGAATGTTGCTATTCCACTAGCAACATTCCATATTTAGATTGTAAGCTCTTTGAGCAGGGACTGTCTTTTTGTGTATGGTGTACAGCGCTGCGTATGCCTTGTAGCGCTATAGAAATGATAAGTAGTAGTATTTATTTATTTATTTATCACATTTGTATCCCACCTTTTCCCACTGATAGCAGGCTCAAAGTGGCTTACAAAATTTTTGTAGTACGTTACAATGCAAGAAGTACAATTTTTCAAATTTAGCAGAATAAAAAATAACAGTTAAACAGCGATGGGTATTGAAGTAGGATATGAATAACAATTAATCAGTAGTAAATATGAAAGATAAGATGTAATTAGAGTCTATTGGATCTTATAATAGTAAGGGATAATTCTGGTTATGTTGACCCTGGGGAATAAGCCTTCTTGAACAATACTGTTTTCAATGATTTCCTACAGTTTAGGTAGTTCTGGGTAGTTTTTGTTAATTTGGGTAAGGCGTTCCACAGTTGAGTGCCAATGTAGGTGAAGTTTGAGGCGTAGATTGATTTACACTTTAAGCCATTGCAGTCTGGGTAATGTAAGTTCAGATAAGATCGCGATGAGCTGGTTCTGTTTCTAGGTGGTAAATCAACCAATTCAAGCATGTATTCTGGTACCTCACCGTAGATTATTCTGTGGATTAGTGCGCATATTTTAAAGGCTCTTCGTTCTTTCATAGGCAGCCAATGCAGAATCTCTCTGAGTGGTTTTGCAGTTTCAAACTTAGATTTACCAAATATCAGTCTTGCCGCAGTATCTTGGGCCGTTTGTCATTTCTTGAGCAGTTGTTCTTTGCATGAGGATAGGCAGTGCGGGGCAGCTATGTGTGAAATGGAATGCATGGGCCAGGGTGTTCACCTGTTCCCCGGTATTTTACAAAAGACTCTGCTAAACATGGGACCTTTTGTAAAATGCATATAAGTTTGTGTAGGAGCACCCATGTATTTACTGGCATGTACAGCCAGAGCAGCCATTTTAAATCCTGAATTATCTTCTAGCTTCTGTCCGATTTTCAACTTGTGCTTCCCAGCTAAGGCGGTCAAGAAAGGCGTGCTCAAATGGCTTGTGGCCTTTCTGGATCCACCAAGCTGCTTTCATCCATGGCAATCGGGGTTTCGATCTGGCCTTTGCACTGAGACTTTACTGCTTTTCTCAGCAAGGTGAATAGTAATCTGGATAGGGCAGTGGCGTAGCCAAGGGTGGGCTTGGGTGGGCCTAGGCCCACCCACTTTGAGCTCAGGCCCACCAGTAGCAGCACACCTATGATGTGGCCGGCAGAGATTCCTAAGCTGAAAACTCCCAATAACTGTCCCTCCTGCATACCTTATAAATAGCAGATCTTCGCCTGCAGGAATCAGCGACTGATACGTACTGCTTACACCCCACAGACTTCCCTCTGCCGTATTCCCGCCTATGCGGAAACAGGAAGCTGCATCAGTGGGAAGGATGTGGGGCCTACATGAGTACTGTGTATTAGTTGCTCCTCACTTGCGGTGAAAATCTGAAATGTAAAAGGTGTGCAGGAGAGGAGGGATATTTGAGAGACCATATGGCATGCAGGCGAGAGGAGAGACCAAATCACCTATGGGATGGGGTGGGGTTCTTCTGCCCACCCATCTTGGGCCCAGGCCCACCCAAAATTGGGTGTCTGGCTACGCCCCTGGGATAGGGATCCTGTTACTCTGGCAGTTTAGCTGGTTCTTATGGCTGCGTTTGGTTTGGTGGATCATCAGTTATTGCTATTGGAGTTAGGGATAAGGTGCTTGGCTGGTTTTCCTCCTTCGTTTGCATTGTCAGTTGGTGAAACTTTCTTTGGCCTATCCTTTGGCGTCTGGAGTGCCTCAAGGCTCTGCCTTGTCTCCACTTTTTTTTTTTTAAATATGTTCCTTAGCCCACTGATTCCCCTCATTCAGAGCTTTGGAATAAGTGTCTATGTTTATGCAGACAAAATTCTTCTTGTAAGTTATACTACGGCTATTGCTCCAGATCTTACACCTCTACAGCACTGTTTGATGCGGTAGCCCAGTGGCTTGTTGAGCAGCAATTGGTGTTTAACAAAGAGGAAACCTCAGCTTGCTGAAATACTGGACAACTAGGAGTGGCCTAGTGGTTAGGGTGGTGGACTTTGGTCCTGGGGAACTGAGTTCAATTCCCACTGCAGGCACAGGCAGCTCCTTGTGACTCTGGGCAAGTCACCTAACCCTCCATTGCCCCATGTAAGCCGCACTGAGCCTGCCATGAGTGGGAAAGCGCGGGATACAAATGTAACAAAAATAAAATAGATACTATTGGAGATTCTACATGGAATGTTGCTACTATTGGAGATTCTACATGAAATGTTGCTATTCCACTAGCAACATTCCATGTAGAAGGCTGCTGCACAGGCTTCTGTTTCTGTGAGTCTGACATCAGACTCACAGAAGCAGAAGCCTGCGCGGCCACATTGGTGATCTGCAAGGGCGGACTTCTACCTGTACATGGAATGTTGCTAGTGGAATAGCAACATTCCATGTAGAATCTCAAATAGTAGCAACAGTGGAGTGGCCCAGTGGTTAGGGTGGTGGACTTTGGTCCTGGGGAACTGAGGAACTGAGTTGAATTCCCACTTCAGGCACAGGCAGCTCCTTGTGACTCTGGGCAAGTCACTTAACCCTCCATTGCCCCATGTAAGCCGCATTGAGCCCGCCATGAGTGGGAAAGCGCGGGGTACAAATGTAACAAAAATAAAATAGATACTATTGGAGATTCTACATGGAATGTTGCTATTCCACTAGCAACATTCCATGTAGAAGGCTGCGCAGGCTTATGTTTCTGTGAGTCTGACGTCCTGCACGTACGTGCAGGACGTCAGACTCACAGAAGAAGAAGCCTGCACGGCCACATTGGTGATCTGCAAGGGCCGACTCTGGTCCTGGGGAACTGAGTTGGATTCCCACTTCAGGCACAGGCAGCTCCTTGTGACTCTGGGAAAGTCACTTAACCCTCCATTGCCCCATGTAAGCCGCATTGAGCCTGCCATGAGTGGGAAAGCGCAGGGTACAAGTGTAACAAAAATAATCCACATTTGGTCCTGATCTTGTTTGATTTCCTGCGAAAGGGGTGCAGTCTTTTAATTATCAAGGGATAGTGGTTAACTATCGGTTGTCCTTTATAGAGGAGACTGTTTGCGTTACGAGAAGGGTTATTTTTTGTTCTCCATCTCTCCGGAACTTTTTTTTACTGATGCTTCTTTGCATATATTGCTTTAGCCTCGTTAATTTCAAACTTAGACTATTGCAATGTGGTGTGTGCTAGGAATGTTTCTGACCATCTTAAGCAGTCTGTACACTCTTCAAAGTACTGCTATTAGAGAATGCTCTGTAAAGCTAGTTTGTTTGATTAATTATGTCACTCCTCTAGTGATACCGCAATGCCATTTATGCCGGATGCAAAGAACAAATCGTCAAGAAACTTCAAACTGCTCAAAATACAGCAGCCAGACTCAGTGGCGTACCAAGGGGGGGGGGCGGTGGGGGCGGTCCGCCCCCGGTGCACACCACTGGGGGGTGCCGCAGCGTGCGCCTGCTCCTCCGAGTTCGCTAAACTTCACTCGTTCGCTGCAGCTCCCTCTGCCCCGGAACAGGTTACTTCCTGTTCCGGGGCAGAGGGAGCTGCAGCGAACGAACGAAGTTTAGCGAACTCGGAGGAGCAGGACCGCGCCGCGGCACCCCCCGCCCCCCCAGCGGCGTGCACCCGGGGGGGTGTCATTTCGCCGGAAGGGGAGGGAGGTGTCATCTAGCGTGGGGGGATGCGCTGCACCCGGGGGGGGGGCGCATCGGCGCTCCGCCCCGGGTGCCATCCAGGCCAGGAACGCCACTGGCCAGACTCATATTTGGAAAAACAAAATATGAAAGCGCCAAACCCCTAAGAGAAAAACTAAAAGAACGAATTGCGTTTAAAGTTTGCACCCTGGTCCACAAAATCGTTCACGGGGAAGCCCCGATCTACATGTCAGACCTCATAGACCTGCCAACTAGGAACACAAAAAGATCAGCACGCACATTCCTGAATCTCCATTACCCCAGCTGCAAAAGACTTAAATATAAATCCACATATGCATCCAGCTTCTCCTACATAAGCGCGCAACAGTGGAACGCACTACCAAAGGCCATAAAAACAATGCACGACCTAGCAATCTTCTGAAAACTACTGAAAACCAACCTATTCAAGAAGCCATACCATAACGATCCATCCTAAATACTAGACAACTAGACTTTACATGAACTAGACAAAACCGAACTCTTTACACTAGACTGATAACCTTCGCTGCTACTAATGAACGTTACGCAATTCGCACTACCACTTTATTTCTTAAGCCGGAAATGAACTTTCTATAGTTGATTATCTAACTTATTTTATAATTCACTCTATCATTAGGAACTTCAATGCAATACCACTTGTAATTCTCCATCCGGAAATGGCGATCGCCATTATGGCATAATGTAAGCCACATTGAGCCTGCAAATTGGTGGGAAAATGTGGGATACAAATGCAACGAATAATAATAATAATAATACTGTACCACTGGCTTCCAATTCACTATAGGATTGAGGTAGGGCTGTATTTTGTACCCCTGCACATTTTAACAGGGTGGATTAGGATTTCTTGGGGTAGTAGAAGTCAGCTATTGTTGGGGTTGGAAAGGTAGAGGGTGGAAGGGGGAGGGTTATTATAGTTGCACATTGTTATTATTGTTTTCTATTTGTGATTTCTAAATAGCTGCACAGCATATTGTTCCTTTTTCTAGTTTAATAAAGATTTAAATATAACATTATAAGTGTTCGAGGCTTCTGCAGATGAGGACAGAGCTCACAGGGATGGGACAGGGCGGGGACGGGGACAAACTTTGTCCGTGCTATTCTGTAGACTGGAAGCAAGTGCTGCCTAGTTCTGTCTTCCCATTTAATTTTTTTTTTTTAATTTGCTTTTCTTTTGAAGGTATGTGCAGGACTCAAGTTTATTTTTTTTTTCTTTTTTGGGCGTCTTTCATCTTAGGAATGCGGTGAGAGTAAGCCTTGATTAGAAGTGGGTAGACATAGTTAACTGAAAACTTGGTGGCATGTTTACTGTACATTCTTCACGTTTCTTTCTGTTCCATCTTGCTGAGAAACTTTCTCATACACTGGGATCCTGAGTCAGTGCAGTTGGCCGGCTGGTAACTCGACCAGGACTTCAAAGACCCCCGAGCACTACAGTCAGTTTGCGGTTTCCTAAATACAGCAGCTTATAATTAAAGACATACAAAAACATGACTCTCTTTGGATTACTGCTGATGGAATAATTTGCCCTTACAATTTTTATCACAAAAATGTTTACAGTTCTTAACGCTCTGCCATTCCACCTGATTAGCTCAATCAATCTCATTAGGATATAATCAGATATTTCTATTTTTATCGCTGTTTTGATAATTGCATCATAACATGCATTTGGTCCCATTCTCCACAGCTTTTAGCCAGCAATTGAAAACAAATCACGGCCACCCAAGGCGTTCAGCAAGGATTAGAAACCTGACACAGGAGTTTCAAAAGCATATGAAAAATGCAGAGAAGATTTGCAGAACGTTGGAGGATAAGATATTTTCCTTCTGATGCTTATTTCTGAAGAATAACTTTTTGCATCCGCAACAGTGCATTCTGTTGTGCGCTAGTGGGCAAAACTGTGTGAAACTACTACTACTACTACTTAGCATTTCTATAGCGCTGCCAGGGTTACGCAGCGCTGTACAAGTTTAAGCATGGGGAGGGACAGTCCCTGCTCAAGAGAGCTTACAATCTAACGGTAACAGACTACGTAGTCAGTGTAGGTAACAGGAATGGGGAAGGTGGTTAGGCGCCAAAAGCAAGGGAGAAGAGATGGGCCTTGAGTAAGGACTTGAAAATGGGCAGGGAGGGCGCATGGCGTATGGGCTCGGGAAGTCTGTTCCAGGCATAAGGTGATGCGAGGCAGAAGGGGCGGAGTCTGGAGTTAGCGGTGGTGGAGAAGGGTACAGATAGGAGTGCTTTGTCCTGAGAGCGGAGGTTACGGGTGGGAACATACGGGGAGAGGAGGGTAGAGAGGTAATGGGGGGCTGCAGATTGAGTGCACTTGAAGGTCAATAGGAGAAGCTTGAACTGTATATGGTAGCGGATCGGGAGCCAGTGAAGCGACTTGAGGAGAGGGGTGATATGAGAGTATCGGTTCACGCGGTAGACAAGACGTGCGGCGGAATTTTGGACAGATTGAAGGGGGGATAGATGGCTAAGCGGGAGGCCAGCGAGAAGAAGGTTGCAATAGTCAAGACGAGAGGTAACGAGCGAGTGGACGAGGGTTCGGGTGGGCAAAACTGTGTGAAACTGTGATCTAGCATCTCTCCACTACCTCAACGTCCCTGACCTGCTGTGTGCTTTTGGTAGGGCGTGTTTAGAAATCAGTAAACAAGTTGTAGGTGATACCGTTTTTTTAGACTACCAACATATTTTTGACTTAGGGTTGAGAAACCTGCATTCTTCCTCATATTTGCCACGCAGTACATATACTTGTAATGCCACTGGGTGGTATTTATTTATTTATTTATTTATTTGCATTTGTATCCCACATTTTCCCACCTATTTGCGGGCTCAGTGTGGCTTACAACACATTATGAGTGATGGAAATACAATTTGTTACAGTACGCTTATGGGTTACATTGTGAAGAGTTGTGGGAAGACAGAGTAAAGTCAGGATATCATTTGGGAATAGAACAATGGAATAAAACAATGGGGAGTTGAGGGGCGATAAAACAGTATTAAGGGAACATAAAGGTCTAACAATTTTATCTGTGGGTAGAGTTTTAAGAGAGTTGAGGATACGGGGGAAGAGAATTCAGAAGAGAGTGTGTTGATGCGTATCTATTAGTGTGTATGGACTTCATGTGTTTTGATCCTTGCTGTAGATTTTCTCAAAGAGATATGTCTTCAGTAGTTTGCGGAAGTCGGTTAGTTCGTAGATCGTTTTCAGGTTGCTTGGTAATGTATTCCAGAATTGTGTGCTCATGTAAGCGAAGGTTGATCCGTGCAGTACTTTGTATTTTATGCCTTTGCACTTAGGGAATTGACCTAAGGGGTAGTGAAAACAACATTTGGAAAAGAGACAAGAGTTGCTCGGAAGAACCGAGCGAAGGGGAAAGTGAAATGAAGTCAATGTTTTCTCATTTAGATTCTCAGAGGATGAGGTGAAGAATACAAGCAGTGCCATGGAGGCACATTGTGGATATGCTGCGCTGCGTATGCCTTGTAGCGCTATAGAAATGCTAAATAGTAGTAATAGTAGTAGTAGTAATTCCAACTTTGGACGTTTTGCTAAAATTGTCCAAACTTCAAGTGGGGAATATAGCCATTTTCAAGGATGTTTTTTTTTGTGCTCTGTGTGTTTATATTTTTGGTCCGTTAAAAAAAAAAAAGGAACAAGATGGCGGTCTGAAGGGAGCGCACCGTGAAGCTGTTCCGGGACTCGTGCTGACTATATTCTAATTTAAACAAGTTTTCCTTGCTTATGCCTAAGCAGAGGGGCAGACAGCGGCCAGGCCCCACGGTACGTGTCTTGCCGACAGTAGGGCCCATGGATCGCTTCGCTATTCTGGGAACTTCGGGAAGCTGTGAATCTTCGTTGCGAGTGGGAGCGAGAGAGGTGAACCGTTCCCGCAGCCAGAAGCCGGCATCGCTTTCAGCCCCGAGATAAGGAAACCGCCGCCAATGCCTGCAGCCGAACAAGGATCATTTTAACAGGGACTCCTGCAATCCGAAGGGGCGGTAGTACTCCCTACTGCGGGGTCAGACCCGAGTAATCGACTGCTGAACACCCCCATGACGACAGGTGTGATCCAGCATGGCGATGGCATTTCTGATGTAAAATCTACGGAGAGGGAGCTGAATCTCTCCGAAGACTCCGAGATAGAATCAGTTTCACTAAGTAAGTCTTTTTTTTTCTTCTAAACCGCCAACTATAACTTTGGAAACTATATGGGAAGCACTTTTGGCTCTAGAGACATCTTTTCCTCAAAAATTGGTTTTGGTCTCACAAAAAGTTCAAATTCCTAATGAAAGTATTTCTATCTTGGAGAAAAAAATTATAACAATTGAAGAGAATTTTGCCAACAGCTTCAAGCAAATATTATTAAGGAAAACAAGTGGTTGCAGACCAAAATTGAAAATTTGGAGAACCAGCAGAGATCGAAAACTCTACGACTAATAAATTTTCCAAGGCAGGAATCTGTCGCACCTTTAATGACCTTTAAAAAATATATGTTTGAAATACTAAAAATACCGGAACAAGCTTGCCAACCAGTTTCAAAAATTTTCTATTTAATGCCTTATAAGAAAAAAAGAACGTCTGATCAACTTTAAGTTGAAGGAACTGAGGCAGTTTTTGAAACATTAAATCTTACACAAATATTAGAAGAAGATAATTTGGGTTTAAAACCTGCAACGCTTATTGTGACTTTTGTGTTACAACCAGATAGGGACTGGATATTAAAACAATTTTTCCGACATAGACAAGAGACCTTTCTAGGTTATAAAATTAGAATATTCCCTGATGTATCTAAAGCAACTCAGAAGCGGCGTCAAAGTTTTCTTAAGTTCCGTTCTTCTGTTTATCAGTTAGGAGGGCTTTTTTGGTTGAATTTTCCATGTAAGTGTGTAGTGAAACTGAATTCTGTGAAATATATTTTTTATGACCCGTTACACTTAAGTTCCTACTTGGAATCCAAGAGGGTAGCAGCCCCACCTCCAAATTCAGAAATTATCTTGACAGGAGTGGCCTAGTGGTTAGGGTGGTGGACTCTGGTCCTGGGGATTCCCACTTCAGGCACAGGCAGCTCCTTGTGACTCTGGGCAAGTCACTTAACCCTCCATTGCCCCATGTAAGCCGCATTGAGCCTGCCATGAGTGGGAAAGTGCAGGGTACAAATATAACAAAAAAAAATCTACACCCTAATCTGTATTAGAAATGCTCCTGCAAATCTCCCTTTAGGTCTCTAATTTTGTATTAGTGAATGATTTTCCTTTGAGTATGAGACTTGTTCCTCCTTTGAACTGTAATATTAAACTTTCAATTAAAAAAAAAAGTCTAAGCGAAAAACGCACAAAATCAAGCTATTGGGATGTAGGAGGAGCCAGCATTCTTAGCAGACTGGGCACACAGACATCCCAGGACAGCAATGGGGCACCCTGTGGAGGCATAGCTGTGGACTTCAAATAATCTCACCATAGTTCCCTTATCTTGTCTTCTGAGCAGTGGCGTAGCCACAGGTGGGCCTGGGTGGGCCGGGGCCCACCCAATTAGGGCTCAGACCAACCCAACAGCAGCACACGTATTAGCAGAAGCAGGTGGGGATCCCAAGCTCCAGCAGAAGAAGACTTCCCCCTGATGGTAATGAAAATGTTATTCTCCAGGATACCAGCACCTGCGCATGCTCAGTTTTCAGCGCGTGCCTGCTGCAGACTGCTAAGGTGGAAAGAAGCATTTTCCCGCCAGCTGAGACTATTTTTTGGCGGTGGGTGAAGGGGAGAACACTTGGTGCCCACCCACTTCTTGCCTAGGCCCACCTAAAATCTGTTGTCTGGCTACGTCCTTGCTTCTGAGCCCCCCAAAACCCACCCAAAGCCCACTACCCACGTGAAGGGGGCACCTATATGTGAGTACAGTGGGTTTCTGGTGAGTTTTGGAGGACTCACAGTTACCACCACAAGTGTAATAGGTAGAAGGAGGTATGGGCCTGGGTCCATCTGTCTGCAATGCACTGCACCCACCACTAGACTACTCCAGGGACCTGCATGCTGCTCTAATTGACCTGAGAATTATATCTGAGGCTGGCATAGAGGCTGGTGAGTATTGTTTTTATTCACATTTTGGGGGGGATGAGAGGGAGTGAGTGATCACTGGGAGAGTAAAGGGGGGGTCATCCCTGAATCCCTCCAGTGGTCATCTGGACATTTAGGGCACCTTCTTATGCCTTATTTGTTATAAAAAGAGAGCTCAAAAAGTTTTAGTTTTAGTCTTGGACGGTTTTGTTTTGTTCCATTATGGCTGAAAAACATCCCCGTGTTAGGAACACCCAGATCCCACCCTTAACACACCCCTGACATGCCCCCTCATGATTTGAACGCACTTCTGACAGACTTCATAGAAAAACGTCTAAAAATTGGTTTTGAAAATACCAATTTGGAGAAAAACATCGAAGATTTATGCCACTTTTGGGATGTTTTTCTCTTTCGAAAATGAGCCCCATAGTGGGTCAAAGCATTTTGACCAAGTATTTTATCCTTAAGAGCGGCATCAGTAGGGGAGGTAATTTTATAAGTGTGTGTGGGGGTGGGGCATGTATTTTTAGGCATGAAATATGTGTCTAATTGGGGGTTATTTTAGTTATTAACATGCCTGGATGTGGTAACATACAAGCATAACTGACCTCATAGAAAAATACAACCAATAGGAATTGAAAGGGGGTTTGGACAGATTCCTGAAGGAAAAGTCAATTGAACATTATTCATTATTTTTTTTGGGGGGGAGGGGGTTGCCGGGGTCTTGAAGCCTGCATTGGCCACTGTCGGAGACAGGATGCTGGGCTTGATGGACCCTTGGTCTTTTCCCAGTGTGGAGGTGCATACTCTGATGGTGGATCTGCACATAAGGAAGTTTGGAAGGAGTGTAGGTGAAGAATCCACAAGTAAATGATAAAATACTATAATTTATACACATCCTTGTGTAATCCCCCATTATAATGGGGATTTCTAAGTGATGGTAACCCGCTTCAGTGTCACTGGGGGGAGGGAAATTGGTTGGTAATGGAGATACGAGTGACCCAGCCTCAAGGAGAGTATTTGTGGGGGAAATGCCGAGGGAAATGTTCCTGGTTGTAGAATGACAGTAGAAGAGGAGCTTAGAGTTAATAAATGTTGTAGCAGGGGCGTAGCCAGACAGCAGATTTTGGGTGGGCCTAGTCAAGAAGTGGGTGGGCACCAAGTGTTCTCCCCCTCTCCCCCCCCCCCCCCCATGCGATGAGGCCAGTATCAGCCGCTTAGGAAGCTTAGACTGCTGAAGTGGAGAGCAGTGTTTTCAGCAGCATCAGGGGGAGGTCTTCAGCTGACGGAGCTTGGGATCCCCACTAGCTAGCACTAAATATGTACTGCTGTTGGGTGGGCCTTGAGGAGAAGGGGATTCCTGGATGGGTTCAAGAAGCTATGGCTGACTAAAGGAGAGGTTTCTTCCAGTCAAAGCAGTAACCGTGAAGTGGAGGAGCGCTCCAGGTTGGAAGTAGGGGATCCCATGTTGGAGCTCAAGGTGGTATCTACCTTGGGGGAAAGAGTGAATGGATGAGGGAGCCTGGTCCAGAGAGAAGATTACTCGTTGCACCAGAGCGGCAGGCACAGCCATTGATTTTTCCACCCAGAAGGGATAGGTAAAGGATAGGAGTTGTAAATATGTACATACTGTAGGAATGACCAAATTGAGGTGTCCTTTTACTAAGCCGCGTAGGTGCATACGCACGCCTTATTTGCGCCAGATTGGAGTTACTTGCCCGTTTACAGCGTGGCCCTTGCAGTAATTTCAATTTTCGCGCGTGTCCAATATGTGCCCCCGAAAAATATTTTTTATTTTCTGGATTGCGTAATGGACGCACACCAAGTGGCATCTGACACGCGTAGGTCATTACCGTCCAAATTCTTTTCCACTAAGTCTATGGCTGATACTAGTCCCGCCTCCCAACCACCAGCCCCGCCCCCCACCACCGGCTCTGCCACCCAATCAGGAAGGATCCGATTGGATCCTTCCTGATTGGGTGTCACTGCGTACGTCTAGTAGCGCTATAGAAATGATAAGTAGTAGTAATAGTAAACCCAGATACACTAACTGCTGTTACTCCATCCTCCGGCAAAGAGTTCCATAGCTTAACTATTCGTTGAGTGAAAAAATATATTTCCTCCTATTTGTTTTTAAAGTATTTCCAATCGGATCCTTCCTGTTTCCATTGGTCATAGTTTAGGAATGCATTGAACCCGTGTTCATACCCCTGTTTTATGTTCAAAAGCCTGTGATTGATCTATTGCCCGAAAATGTGTTTTCGGAAGAATTGACCTCAGCTCTCTGAACAGAGAAAGGTATAGTCTTGTGACTAATTCCAAAGAAGATTTCACTCTCATTTCTGCGATCCAGCAGAAGGCTTGGCTCAAGTGGTCTTTGTAACTTAGGTCTTCTCAGCTTTAATGCTTTTTGACATTTCAGGGAGTGGATCTGGCTAACTAATCATATTTTAATGGCTGCACCTTTATAAAATAACGGAGTTGGAGACCGCTCTGCAATATTGTAATTCCTTCGTTCTGATGAACATAATCCCAAGCAGGTATTCAGTTTCCATGTTTTACGTTTCCCTCCTGGTTCTTCCCCCTGCCAAAGAGCTATGAGGAACAACTATACAAACAGAGTAGTTAATGCTGAACGTCAGTTTGGGCGTTCCACTCAATTTCCTGGAAAGATTTTTAACCTCTTCTTATTTCGTTTGAGTACCCAATCAGTTCCAGGCAGGCCCCGGCACAGTTGCTATGCAGTTCTGCATAACTGAGCGCTCTAATTTATGAAATGCAAATTTAGAGCAGATGTGGGGGTAAAAAAATGTTCATTTATTTTTAACAGCACTAGTTCATCAATGCAAGAGGAACAATGGAGAGAACGAGTGCCGAGAGGTAGGGGTGCAAGTCACCCCAACTTGGAAAACCTGCTATTGACTGCTTTCTGCAGTTCCTGGGGAGTGTCAGTGGATGTCTGCGGCTGCGATACCTGTACATGCTTGCTTTATTATTATAAACTGCCCAGAAAGTTCTTTGATTGAGTAACATAGTAACATAGTAGATGACGGCAGAAAAAGACCTGCATGGTCCATCCAGTCTGCCCAACAAGATAAACTCATATGTGTATACCTTACCTTGATTTGTACCTGCCTTTTTCAGGGCACAGACCCTACAAGTCTGCCCAGCAGTACTTCCCGCCTCCCAACCACCTGTCCCGCCTCCCATCACTGGCTCTGGCACAGACCGTATAAGTCTGCCCTCCACTATCCTCGCCTCCCAACCACCAATCCCTCTTCCCCCACCTGCTCCGCCACCCAATTTCGGCTAAGCTTCTGAGGATCCATTCCTACTGCACAGGATTCCTTTATGTACATCCCACGCATGTTTGAATTCCGTTACCATTTTCATCTCCACAACCTCCCGCGGTATATCATGTCTTTAACAAACTTATTATTCATCAACCCCACTGGCGGAGGGTTGTTTACATTTAATCTGATAATTAATTCAGACTATAATTAACCTAATGTTGATGAGTCTGTAATTGATTTGTAAAAAAATTTTCTTTTCTTCCTAACTTCTTAATTGGAGCAACAGGCTGGAAGATGGGGAAAGAGGGTAGAAACCTACTAATAATCATTCTTATAGCACTATTAGATGTACACGGCACTGTACAAATTATCCCCTGGATTCTATATACCCAGCTTCTCCTACATAAGCACGCAGCTATGGAATGCGTTACCACTCGCCGTGAAAAAAATGCCCGACCTAACTAACTTTCGGAGATCACTGAAGACCAGTCTGTTCAACGAGGCATACCACAATGATCCATCCTAATTACCAGACAACGAAACCCAGGCCTGAACTGGATAAAACCTAACTCTCTAAACTCGACTACCAAGGTCTACTCTACCACGAATGAACTTTAACGTAATACCACTTTATCTCGCATTCCGAATATGAACTCTTTATACTTGACTGCTTAATCTACTCATGTCAATCATGATCTTTAATGTAATACCACTTGTATCTCTCACTCCGGAAATGGCGATCGCCATGACGGAACAATGTAAGCCACATTGAGCCTGCAAGTAGGTGGGAAAATGTGGGATACAAATGCAACGAATCAATAAATAAATGCTGAGGTTTCCACGTTGACATCGAAGCATATTCCATAACCATGCATATAACCTAATTGATTAACTAGCCAATCAGTGCTGAAAATTGCTAATTAACAAACAATTATTGACACTAATTGGCATTCATTAGACTTTACATGCAGAACTGTCTAGGCATATTCTATAACATGCTGCACGTAAATTCTAAGCCGCATGTTTTACACACGTCCGCGCCTAATTTAGGCGTCAGCATTTACAGCAGGTTTTACTTGGCGTAACTACCCGCAACTAAATTTAATCACACGTACAGGCTCTCAGCTTATTCTATGAAGTATGCCTAAATTGAGGTATTCTTTATAGAATGCACTTAGGGCATGCAATGAAGCTACAAAGTAATAAATTTAATACGAATCAGAGAAACGTTTTCTTCACTCAACGTGTAATTAAACTCTGGAATTCATTGCCGGAGGATGTGGTAAAGGCGGATCGCTTAGCGGGGTTTAAAAAAGGTCTGGATGGCTTCCTAAAGGAAAAGTCCAAAGACCATTATTAAATTGTCTTGGGAAAAATCCACTGTTTATTTCTGGGATAAGCAGCATAAAATGTATGGAACTTTTGGGGGGATCTTGCCAGGTATTTGTGACCTGGATTGGCTACTGTTGGAAACAGGAGCTGGGCTTGATGGACCTTTTGTCTGTCCCGGTGTGGCAATACTTATGTACTTATTCATTTTGGTGCTGAATTTCTAGGTATGATATAGAATCTAGTCCCATATGCGAGTACTTTGTCCCTAGAGGGCTCACAATCTAAGATTTTGTAGCTGGGACAATGGAGAATTGTGACTTGCCCAAGGTCACAAGGTGCTACAGTGGAATTTGAACCCAACTCACCAGGCTACTCCTCCTAAGGGCTCAGAGGTCCTGTGTATTTGAGGAAACCTGAATAACCATTTTACTCCATTTTTTTTGGCCAGAACCAACCCCTGGAAACATGACACGTGTTATCAGTTTCATTGTAGGATACGTGGCCCTCCTTTTCCATTCCCACCATGCAAAGCTGTTTTTCTGTTGTTGCCCATATCTGAACTTGGGTTGAGGAAGCAAAGTGAGCATAGTCCCATGGTGATATCAGCGCAAAGTGAGGACAAGAAGCACCAGAGTCCTTGAACACGTATTAATCACTGCACAAGCCTCACTTTTAAATGATCTAAAATCAATGGAGGAACAAGGATGGGATTTGATATACCACCTTTCTGTGGTTACAACCAAAGTGGATTTTACATTATATACAGGTACTTATTTTGCACCTGGGCAATGGAGGGTTAAATGACTTGTTGATAATCACAAGGAACTGCAGTGGGAATCAAACCTAGTTCTACTGGTTCTCAATTTGCTGCACTAACCATATATGAAAAACTGTGTTTGTTTTTTTTTTTGTTGATTGTGCTAAAGTCACTTTTCCATGTGCACAGGGGAGGGGGGAAGCAGGGCAGCAAACATTGCCACAGGAAAACGTTTGCTAGTGGGGGGGTTGGGGACCTCCGGTAGCCAAACCAGCAGACCTTGGAGGGCCCCAAACCCAAATTGGGGGGGTCCCAGGCCCCCAAAACCCCCTTCATGTCACTGACCTGATGAATTCCCTGTATAACCAAGTGGAAAAGATTCAAAACTTTGGGACTTTTGCAGATTTGAAAATTAAGTTGACAAAATCTGAGGTAGGCAGTGACCTGAGGAGATGGTGGGGACCTGCATTTCTCTTAAAATGGGTGGATGAATCCTTTAAATACCTAGATGGGTAGTGATCTGGGGAGACCGTGGGGACCTGCATTTCTCTTAAAATGGGTGGATGAATCCTTTAAATACCTAGATGGGTAGTGATCTGGGGAGACTGTGGGGACCTGCATTTCTCTTAAATAGGATGAATGGACCTTTTACATATTTAGGTGAGTGGTGACCTAGGCAGATGGTAGGGACATGCATTTCTTTTAAAATGGATGGATGGATCCTTTAGATACTTAGGTGGGTGGTGACCTGGTGGGGATGCTTTTCCCTTAAAATTGGCAGGTGGATTTTTTAGATACCTATATGGGTGGTGATCTGGGAGACAGTGGGGACCTGAATTTATGTTAAAATGGATGGATGGATGGATGGATGGATCCTTTAGATACTTAGGTGGGTGGTGACCTGGTGGGGATGCTTTTCCCTTAAAATGGGCAGATGGATTTTTTTAGATACCTATATGGGTGGTGATCTTGGAGACAGTGGGGACCTGGATTTATGTTAAAATGGATGGATGGATGGATCTTTTAGATACTTAGGTGGGTGGTGACCTGGTGGGGATGCTTTTCCCTTAAAATGGGCAGATGGATTTTTTTAGATACCTATATGGGTGTGATCTTGGAGACAGTGGGGACCTGGATTTATGTTAAAATGGATGGATGGATGGATGGATGGATGGATGGATGGATGGATGGATGGATGGATGGATCCTTTAGATACTTAGGTGGGTGGTGACCTGGTGGGGATGCTTTTCCCTTAAAATGGGCAGATGGATTTTTTAGATACCTATATGGGTGGTGATCTGGGAGACAGTGGGGACCTGAATTTATGTTAAAATGGATGGATGGATGGATGGATGGATGGATGGATCCTTTAGATACTTAGATGGCTGGGGGCCTGGGGTGATGGTAGGAACCTGCTTTTCCCTTAAAATGGGTGGATGACTCCTTTAGATACCTAGGGGTGATTGTGCCTTCCAAGTCATAACAGCTGTATAGAGTTAACATACCTCAGCTGCTGCAGGTGGCGAGAGATGATGTATCATTTCTATATTATGAATGTTAATCTTTAATCTTCCTAGGAATGTAAAGATAGGTAAATTATAAGTGTATTAAATCAAATGAAGATAAAATGGAATCTTCAAGCCCACAGTTAATAGCCACCTTATAATTGAAAGAGAAAAACGCCTAGATTTCGACCCAAATCGGGAGATAGACGTTTATCTCACAAAAACGAATAAATCGGTATAATGGAAAGCCAATTTTGGATGTTTTCAACTGCACTCCATCGCGGAAGCGTACAAAGTTGACGGGGGCGTGTCAGAGGCGTGGCAAAGGTGGAACTGGGCCGTGGTTATCGGCCGAGGAAAGATGGGCGCCTTTCGCCGATAATGGAAAAAAAGTATGCGTTTATAGCTAGAATTTAGGGCACTTTTCCTGGACCCTGTTTTTTCATGAATAAGGCCCCAAAAAGTGCCCTAAATGACCAGATTACCACCAGAGGGAATCGGGGATGACCTCCCCTGACTCCCCCAGTGGTCACTAACCCCCTCCCACCACAAAACATGATGTTTCACAACTTTTTATTTTCACCCTCAAATGTCATACCCACCTCCCTGGCAGCAGTATGTAGGTCCCTGGAGCAGTTGTTAGGGGGTGCAGTGGACTTCAGGCAGGTGGACCCAGGCCCATCCCCCCCTACCTGTTACAATTGTGCTGCTTAATGCTTAGTCGTCCAACCCCCCCAAACCCACTGTACCCACATGTAGGTGCCCCCCTTCATCCCTTAGGGCTATAGTAATGGTGTAGACTTGTGGGCAGTGGGTTTTGAGGGGGATTTGGGGGGCTCAACACACAAGGGAAGGGTACTTTGCACCTGGGAGCTCTTTTACCTTTTTTTTTGTTTTTGTAAAAGTGCCCCCTAGGGTGCCCGATTGGTGTCCTGGCATGTGAGGGGGGCCAGTGCACTATGAATCCTGGCCCCTCCCACGAACAAATGCCTTGGATTTATTCGTTTTTGAGCTGGGTGCTTTCATTTTCCATTATCACTGAAAAACAAAAACGCCCAGCTCACAAATTGTCGAATAAAACATGGACGTCTATTTTTTTCGAAAATACGGTTCGGTCCACCCCTTCACGGACCCGTTCTCGGAGATAAACGCCCATGGAGATAGACGTTTTCGTTCAATTATGCCCCTCTAGGTGTCCTCCAGGACAACATTTAGTAGGCAGGTGAAAGCCAGCCTAAATTGTCAGTATTATGGCTAGCTACCCAGGGCAGAGGGTAGTAGAACATTCAAAATTTAAATAACAGATGTGATATGAAATCACCTCAATAACAATACAATGTAACATCTTAATAGGCAGCAGAGGGAACAAGTACAGTTGGGACATGTGGCAGACAAGATGGGTAAGACAAAAGGTAATTGATGTAAATAAGCGGGTAACATAGTAAATGACGGCAGATAAAGACCTGTATGGTCCATCCAGTCTGCCCAACAAGATAAACTCATTTTACATGGTATGAGATACTTTATATGTATACCCAAGTTTGAGTTGCCCTTACCATTTTCAGGGCACAGACCGTAAAAGTCTGCCCAGCATTGTTCTTGTAGTAAACGTTCTGAAGATTCTGGAATCCTAAAGAGTTACAACATTCCGGAATCCCAATTAGTAACAACATTCCATGTAGAACCCCAAAGAATAACATAGTAACACAGTAAATGATGGCAGATAAAGACCTGAATGGTCCATCCAGTCTGCCCAACAAGATAAACTCATTTTACATGGTATGAGATACTTTATATGTATACCCAAGTTTGAGTTGCCCTTACCATTTTCAGGGCACAGACCGTAAAAGTCTGCCCAGCATTGTTCTTGTAGTAAACGTTCTGAAGATTCTGGAATCCTAAAGAGTTACAACATTCTGGAATCCCAATTAGTAACAACATTCCATGTAGAACCCCAAAGAGTAACATAGTAACACAGTAAATGATGGCAAATAAAGACCTGAATGGTCCATCCAGTCTGCCCAACAAGATAAACTCTTTTTACATGGTATGTGATACTTTATATGTATACCCGAGTTTGATTTGTCCTCGCCTTTCTCAGGGCACAGACCATTGAAGTCTGCCCAGCACTATTCTTGTACTAAGTTCTAAAGCTAACATCGAAGCCCCTTAAAATTTACACTCAAGCCCATCCCTATCTATTCAGTCACGATCAGGGCGTAGACCGTAGAAGTCTGCCCAGCTCCCGTTTTGTTTCCAATTACTGGCGTCACCACCCAATCTCCGCTAACAGCTGTTCCGGGTCAGAGAGAGCAGTGAGCCAGCGGAGCCGACGCAGCTCCGAGCGACGTGCACTTGGGGCGGATCGGCCCTCCCGCCCGTCCCACGCAAGTAAGAATTCACTCCGGGGGGTGCGCCGCTCCGGGGGGGGGGGGGTGCACGCCGTGCTGCACCCGGGGGGGGGGTGCGCAGCGGCGACCTGCCCCGGGTGTCAGCCGCCCTTGCTACGGCCCTGTAAAGAGTGACAAGTTTCCTGGATCAGATGGTATACAACCCAGGGTACTGAAAGAACTCAAATACAAAATTGCTGATCTGCTATTATAGATCTGTAGCCTGCCATTAAAATTGTCTGTAGTACCTGAAGATTGGAGGGGGCCAATGTAACACCAATTCTTTGAAGGCACCAATAAACATGTGGAGAAAGGTGAGCCAGTTGATGTAGTGTATTTAGATATTCAGAAAGCACTCCTAAGAAAATTAAAAGCTCATGGCATAGGAGGCAATGTCCTTCTATGGATTAGGAATTGGTTATTGGACAGAAAACAGAGGGTAGGGTTAAATTGCCATTTTTCTCAATGGAGGAAGGTGAATAGTGGAGTGCCACAGGGATCTGTACTGGGGCCGGTACTGGAACTACAAATGATGTGATTAAATTTGCAGATGACACAAAACTATTCAAAGTTGTCAAAACACATTCGGACTGTGAAAAATTGCAAGAATGCCTTAGGAAACTGAAAGACTGGGCATCCGAATGGCGGATGAAATTTAGTGTGGACAAATACAAAGTGATGCAGATTGGGAAGAATAATCTGAATCATAGTTACCTGATGCTAGGGTCTACCTTAGGAGTCAGCATCCAAGAGAATCTAAGTGTCATTGTAGACAATACCGTGAAATCTGCCCAGTGCACGATGGCGGACAAAAAGCAAGAAGGATGCTAGGAATTATTAGGAAAGGGGTGGTAAAAAAGACCAGGAATATTACAATGCCTCTGCATTGCTCCATGGTGTGACCTCGCCTTGAGTATTGTGTTCAGTTCTGGTTGCCGTATCTCAAAAAGGATATAGCGGAATTACAAGAAGAGTGACCAAAATGATAAAGAGGATGGAACTCACCTCATAAGAGGAAAGGCTAAAGGGGTTAGGGCTCTTCAGCTTGGAGCAGAGATGGTTGAGGGGGGCTGGAATAGAGCTTATCAAGGACTTCAATAACAACTTCAACAGTTTTTGAACAAGGGCAGTGCCAGGCAGACTTCTACGGTCTTTGCCCTGAAAATAGCACGGACAAATCAAGTTAAGATATACATATGTTGTATCATCTTGTATCACCCTCATACCTTATTAATCTCTTCATGTAGACTGGATGGACTGTACAGGTCTTTATCTACCATCATCTACTATGTTACTATGTAAATGTTTTATTGATTGGAAGGGAAATGTCCCAGGTAATCACAGAATCTTTAGTTTCCATAATTCTGTCAGATTTGTGGTCCTACAGTTTTTCTGGCACAATGTATAGCGTTTATACACTTTCCAGTGGATGAACATGCTTTTTTGTTGGATTTTTTAATATATACAAGGCTTTTGACACCAACACATCACTCCCAATTGTCACAAACCTGGAATATCAAACATGGAGCCAGATGTACACACCTACGATGTGCTTAATACCTCTCTTCTGAATATCTCTAGTTTGGGCGTGCCTACACTTTAGCGTGCCTATGTCTGATTGCGTTTACACTCTGTGCGCCTACACTCTGGGTATGCCTACTCTGACGTCAGATGCCTTCACTTTAAAACCAGGAACTTCTCACTACTTCATTGCCTCAGCTACTACCTTCCTGGTATCTGGTGTGTTTTTCTCATTGCTGTTTTTCCTTGTTGACTACTGCCTGGACCTGACCTCTGCTGGATCGCCACCTGACCTGACTACTGCCTGGACCTGACTTCTGCCAGCTGTGAGCTCACCTCCTATTCTTGTCTGAGCTTGAGTCTGTCTCACTGCCTGACTCCTTAAGTCCTGCTGTCCGCCCGAACCCAGGGGCTCAACCGCTGGGGAACGGTGGCCGCTGCAGGTGAAGTGTTGGGTTTTTGACCGCTGGTCTCCAGATCAGCAAAAGGGCTCATTTACTAATTCCTGATCTCTGTGACACCAATTCTAATTCAGTGCTACAGAATCTGCATTTGTCAGTATTACTGTTTCCCCCCAGCATCCTGGCTATGAACCATCTCAAAAGGAAGAGGAATAAAGTAGAACAATAGAAATCCACAAGAAGCCAAAAGGGAGTCTCACAGTTCAAAACAAGAGGTTTATTGATAAAGCACCACATTGAGCAGATCCGACACAGAGCCATGTTTCGGAGAACGTCGCTTGCCTCAGGGGGGGTGGTCACAAAATCTTACAGAGAGTGGAGGAATAGCCTAATGGTTAGTGCAGTGGGTTTTGATCCTGTTGACCTGGATTCAATTCCCACTGCAGCTACCTGCGACCTTGGGCAAGTCACTTAGGGGACATCTATACCAAGCGGTGGTAAAAGGGTCCCTGAGGTGGCGTCGGCACATGGGTTTTCCTCACTCCGAGGCCTCCTTTTAGTACTTAAAAAATGGAAATGGCAGTGCAGTAAGTGTAACACTTGTGTCATGGCCATTTCCGGAGGAGCCCTTACCACTTCCTGTTTAGGTGGTAAGGGCTCCTGCATTAACGGCACAAACAAATTTCAAAATAATTTTTTGAAGACGGAAATACTATGCGGCAAGAGTCGGTACTACCACCGGGCTCTCGCTTAGCCCAGCAGTAGAGCCAAATTGCCACGTGCCAAGCCCATAGTAAACCTACTTTGGCTTGCTAAAAGGGCCCCTTAACCCTCCATTGCCCCAGGTACAAAAACTTAGATTAAGTACATAAGTACATAAGTAATGCCATACTGGGAATAGATATGTGTGCAAATTTTAATTAGTGCCAATTAGTGCTGATAATTGATTATGTGCTCCCAATTATCGGCACTAATTGGCTCATTAATTAAATTGCACACACAAATTGGGTACACATCCTTATCTACATGTGCAATTTGAGTGCCATATATAGAATTAGGGTGATTGAGTACAAGTGTTAATCACGGCCTATATGCTAACCTTTCTTGGTGTAATAGAAGAGCATTGTATTGGTCTGAAGACAAGAAGGTCAGCAACCAAGCTATAGGTAAAACCTGTCCACTTGATTAATTCAACATCTTTGCAACTAGCCTTTGAGAATTAGACTAACTCAACAACTAACTCAACTAACCAATTATCCTTTGAAGATTAGACTAACTCAACAGCTTAACTCAACTAACCCAACAACAACATGTCTCTTGTCCTGCCTGACATAGCGTTACTTGCAAACTTTTGCCACTGGTTGAAAACAAACATTTTGCCGAGTGTCTACACTAAAGCAAATTCATCTACTGCAATGCCAAAAGGCCTCTTTCAAAAGAAATCTCTTCCCAGCTCGCCTTCAACCGAATATCATCGTATGTTTATTCTCTTGCAATATACATTTTTTCTTGTGTACCTCAGTTTTATTACGAATCAAACTGGAAATGCCTGTTGTCTAGTTTTATGGGAATTCAAGTTGAGTTTTGTATGTGTGCTGCCACATGAAAGGGCTATGCCATCATCTGTGGCTGGCCTGATTAAAAAGACCAGGCGATCTCTAATTAAAGTTGTTCAATGTATTCGTTTCAAAGAAAACCATCAAAATAGCATTTGTGACTCATTACAATTATAACAATGAGGTTGTAAAAGACAATAGGATAAATGTAGGCTAGTTGTAAACCTTCTGCCAATAGCAAAAGACACACAAACATTATAAATGTGATTTTCTCATACTTCAAATTGCATTTCCCTTGCATTTTTAACAAATTGCATATTTGTTGTTTAAAAAAAAGGTTCTATATGTAACTCTCTTTATATATCATGAAAAGTATTTGCTAGACCACTGAGTACAAAACATAATCTTGCTGTTCTATTTGTCATCCTGGACAGATATATATATTGAATTAATTTTTAACATTTGATGAACTGTTGGACACCTTGACATATGTGATGATCTTCCCTGGTTCTTGTGACCTGGATTGGTCACTGTTGGATACTGGGCTTGATGCACCTTCAGGCTGTCCCAGTATGGCAATGCTTATGTTCTTATGCTCTTATGTTGGTGGATGATGGAGAGAGAGGAGCATTGTGGGATGGTTGAAGAAGAGAGAAAGGGGTGATGCTGGATGGCAGGGGAAGAGAAGAACAGATGTTAGAAATGAGGGGATGGAAGAAAGAAAAGAAGAGAGATGGTGGACATGAACAGAGGGTAGGAGAAGGGAAGAGAGGGGAAATGTACATAGATAGCAGGGAATGGAAGAAAAGAGAGAAGGGAGGAGATGCAACCCACGAATGGCGAGAACGGGAAGAGCTGGAAACTGGATAGATTTGAGAAGGAGACAGAAAAATGGAAGAAAGTTGGATGTAAAAGATGGATGTAGGGCAGGGAGTGAAGAAGAAAGGAGGAGAGAAAGTGAATGGACTGGAGAACCCTTGAAACATAGTTCAGAGCACAGAAAGAGGGAAGCAGAACCAGAGACAAGGAACAAGATGATTAGAACAATATCACTGGACAACAAAGGTAAGAAAAATGATTCTATTTTCCGTTTAGTAATTGAACCATGTCAGTTCTGAGAAGTTAATTCTGCTGTCTAGATTTTGTTCTGTACAGGATGAAATGTTAGGGGGACACTTTCCTGCTTATAATCGAACGAGAAAAACGCCCAAGTTCCGACCTAAATCGGGAGATGGACGTTTATCTCACAAAAACGAATAAAGCGGTATAATCGAAAGCCGATTTTGGACGTTTTCAACTGCACTCCGTCGCGGATGCGGACAAAGTTGATGGGGGCATGTCAGAGGTGTGGCGAAGGCGGAACTGGGGCGTGGTAATCTGCCGAACAGAGATGGGCGCATTTCACCGATAATGGGAAAAAAGTATGCGTTTTTAGCTAGAATTTAGGACACTTTTCCTGGACCCTGTTTTTTCACGAATAAGGCCCCAAAAAGTGCCCTAAATGACCAGATGACCACTGGAGGGAATTGGGGATGACCTCCCCTGACTCCCCCAGTGGTCACTAACCCCCTCCCACCACAAAAAATGAAGTTTCACAACTTTTTATTTTCACCCTCAAATGTCATACCCAGCTCCCTGACAGCAGTATGCAGGTCACTGGAGCAGTTGTTAGTGGACTTCAGGCAGGTGGACCCAGGTCCATCCCCCCTACCTGTTACAATTGTGCTGCTTAATGCTTATTAGTCGTCCAACCCCCCCAAACCCACTGTACCCACATGTAGGTGCCCCCCTTCACCCCTTAGGGCTATAGTAATGGTGTAGACTTGTGGGCAGTGGGTTTTGAGGGGGATTTGGGGGGGCTCAACACACAAGGGAAGGGTGCTATGCACCTGGGAGCTCTGTTACCTTTTTTTTTGTTTTTGTAAAGTGCCCCCTAGGGTGCCCGGTTGATGTCCTGGCATGTGAGGGGGACCAGTGCACTACGAATCCTGGCCCCTCCCACGAACAAATGCCTTGGATTTATTCATTTTTGAGCTGGGCGCTTTCATTTTCCATTATCACTGAAAAACAAAAACGTCCAGCTCACACATTGTCGAATAAAACATGGACGTCTATTTTTTTCCAAAATACGGTTCGGTCCGCCCCTTCACGGACCCGTTCTCGGAGATAAACGCCCATGGAGATAGACGTTTTCATTCAATTATGCCCCTCCATATGTGATTAATTGTGCAATTAAAAATGTATTGATGTACAGCATAACAGTGAACATATTGAATGGAAAACACCAAACCTGTCACTCCGCAGTCAGCCTGCTTTATGCCTGATGTCCTTGTGCTAATTCTGATGATCTCTGTGCAGACCTTTTAGTTAAAGCTTCTCCCAAATTCTTAACTGTTTTACATAGCGTATTTGGGGGTTCAGAAAATACTGGCTGAGAAGAAACAACCAGCCAGTATGGTCTCAATGTTTCAACCATCCGTGAAGTCCCAGTCATAGAAGGCAAAACTCAAGTTAGTCTATCAGTCTTTGTACATACTGCATGGTGAATTCTCCATGCTCTAAGGGCACACTTAGCTCTCCAGTATGCTGCTTTCAATGACAGGAGGACATCTCCAATCCATAAATCTCTTCTGAACATCTAAAGTCTGCATTTCAAAATCAGAAAAGGGGGAACAAATACGTTGTATCGTAAAAAATTGACCAATAGGCAAACTTTTATTTATTTATTTATTTATTTATTTGTACACTTATATCCCACATTTTCCCAGCTTGTGCGGGCTCAACGTGGCTAACAAAGTTACAAGAGAATTACATAATACAGGGGGATATAATAGTTATATAAAATACAGTAACAAAAGCAGCTAAATAAGAGAATACGGATGGGAAAACAGGAGCAACAAAAGGGAAGCAGACAAAAGGCAAAAAGCGGGAAATCAAACAAAGTGGAAAAAGGGGTTTAAAGAGTATGGAGGTCTTGGGGATAGGCTTTACTAAACAAATACGTTTTTAGTAATTTTTTAAATGTCGGGTGATCCGTTGTCTCTTTCAGTAGTCTCGGCAAAGCATTCCAGGAGTGCGGGCTGATGTACGCAACCCCATCCCCGACGTCGCCACCACCGCCGCTCCCCTCCACATCAGGCCCCCTGCACTGACATGACAGTGCCTCTCACTCCGTGTGGAAGCACTGCAGGCAGCAGCAGAGCGATCTATTGCTGCCTGTAGCGCTTTCACATGGAGCTGAGAGGCGCTCTCATATCAGTGCAGGGGGCCCGGCATGGAGGGGGGAGGGAGCGGCGGTGAGGAGGGTAGCTGGACATGGGGGGAGGGCGGGGAGGGAGAGAGGAGGGTTGCTGGACATGGGGGGAGGGCAGGGGAGAGAGGAGGGTTGCTGGACATGGGGGGAAGGCAGGGGACAGAGGAGGGTTGCTGGACATGGGGGGAAGGCAGGGGACAGAGGAGGGTTGCTGGACATGGGGGGAGGGCAGGGGAGAGAGGAGGGTTGCTGGACATGGGGAGAGAGCAGGGCAGAGAGGAGGGTTGCTGGACATGGGGGGAGGGCAGGGGGGAGAGAGGAGGGTTGCTGGTCATGGGGGGAGGGCAGGGGAGAGAGGAGGGTTGCTGGACATGGGGAGAGAGCAGGGCAGAGAGGAGGGTTGCTGGACATGGGGGGAGGGCAGGGGAGAGAGGAGGTTTGCTGGACATGGGGAGAGAGCAGGGCAGAGAGGAGGGTTGCTGGACATGGGGGGAGGGCAGGGGGGAGAGAGGAGGGTTGCTGGTCATGGGGGGAGGGCAGGGGAGAGAGGAGGGTTGCTGGACATGGGGAGAGAGCAGGGCAGAGAGGAGGGTTGCTGGACATGGGGGGAGGGCAGGGGAGAGAGGAGGGTTGCTGGACATGGGGGAAGGGCGGGGGGGAGAGAGGAGGTTTGCTGGACATGGAGGTGAGAATTACAAATCTCGCCCATTTTAACGGGCTTAACGGCTAGTAAATCTAAATAAATGATTAACAGGAACTGGAAAGACGGAAACTTGTCCTACCATATCCTCTTCTCCTGGGTAACCACCTGGCTCTAGTTGATGAAGCCAGGCCTGGTTTCCCAACACCTGAAAAGCTCTGAGAAGGTTTCAGAGTGAGACCGAATCTCCTGTTTTGTGTAAGAATGAGAAGCAGAATAGAATTATATATTTTCTTTTCTTCTGGGAATCCTTCCCCCCCCCCCCCAATACTGAAAATAACAGCAACTGTTTATAGAAAACAACTCAGGGGACATGATGGGAGAACTACAGATTGAACCATTTAAAACAGAGGAACTGACTGGCGGCCTCCCCAGCCCCCCCCCCCCCCCACCAGACTTTTTAAATTAGGTAGTAGAGTAATATTCTGTGGAAAGCAATTACACAGTAGATCTTCCCACACACAGGCAACGTCCATTAGTGCTCAGGAAAGACCCTCTGTAAAAGCAGTGTGTAACCACACGCGTTGTGCAGTTACAATTCTTCTTTTTTTTGTTACATTTGTACCCCACGCTTTCCAACTCATGGCAGGCTCAATGCGGCTTACATGGGGCAATGAAGGGTTAAGTGACTTGCCCAGAGTCACAAGGAGCTGCCTGTGCCTGAAGTGGGAATCAAACTCAGTTCCTCAGGACCAAAGTCCACCACCCTAACCACTAGGCCACTCCTCCACTGTTGCTACTATTTGAGATTCTACATGGAATGTTGCTATTCCACTAGCAACATTCCATGTAGAAGTCGGCCCTTGCAGATCACCAATGTGACCACGCAGGCTTCTGCTTCTGTGAGTCTGACATCCTGCACGTACGTGCAGGACGTCAGACTCACAGAAACAGAAGCCTGTGCAGCCTTCTACATGGAATGTTGCTAGTGGAATAGCAACATTCCATGCAGAATCTCCAATAGTATCTATTTTATTTTTGTTACATTTGTACCCCACGCTTTCCCACTCATGGCAGGCTCAATGCGGCTTACATGGGGCAATGGAGGGTTAAGTGACTTGCCCAGAGTCACAAGGAGCTGCCTGTGCTGGGAATCGAACTCAGTTCCTCAGTTCCCCAGGACCAAAGTCCACCACCCTAACCACTAGGCCACTCCTCCACTCATTTCTTGTTTAGGAGAAGTAAGACTAACATTGTCGTCTCTTAATGCACTGTAAAATACAGCTATCTCTTGCCTGCTTGGAGTTCACTACGCACAACTCTGGTTTTCCCGGGGACGGCAGGAACGGGGAACTCTGCCTCGAATATCTGAGCTTATTTATTCTGATGTCACTGGTGCTTCTTCTCCTTCCCTCTTCTTTTTAAATTAGCCCACGTGAATAGAGTTTTTTTTTCTAGAGAAAGAAGGAAATAAAATTCAAACTGATTTCCCATCTGAAGAAACACCAACCCCCTGTTCTTCCTTCCCTGGGCCTCCTTAACACAACTGCCGCCCTGTCTTTTTCACTTCCCGGCAGCTGTCCTCCTGGCTCCGCCCCTCCTCCCATGTCACTTCCTCTTTGAGCAGGACTATGGGGCTTAAGGTGGTCCTGACTCTATGAGGGAGTATTCTTAAGGGAAAGGGGCAGCGTCCTAAAGACACCCTCAAAGGGCCCTTTTACTAAAGATTTGCAGTTATCGCATTTGAATGTTGGTTTTTACCGTACAATAACTGCAAATTTTATGCAGCACTCTTTGAAGGCTTGCCCACTTTTTTGGTAGGTCATGCGCTAATGTAACCATAATGTGGGACCACTTCCCACTTCCTATTTAGGAGCTCCTAACACGCAAATCTTGTATAGTCCACCTAGCATTTGGCGTGCAATTTGAGATCCGCGCCTAAAATAATTGGCCAAATTGCTGATAACAATCAATAATTGGCAGTTACTGGTTATGTGCAGGTCTGGGATCCACAGCTATTGTATAAACTGCACGCCCAATTCACCTCATGCACAACTTCAAAAGGGGTGTGGCCAATGGAAGGGCAAGGATAGATCAAGGGCATTCCCAGGATTTAGGGATGGAGTTACAGAATACTTCCATTCCCATGCCAAAGATATAGGGACAGGCTCATGAACCTCAACATGTATACACTGGAAGAGAGGTGGGAGAGCGGGGATAGAGATGTTTAAATACCTCAGAGGCGTTAATGTACAGGAGCCTTTTTCAAATGAAGGAAAACTCTGGAATGAGGGGGCATACAATGAAGTTAAGAGGAAATAGACTTAGGAGGAATTTAAGGAAATACTCTTTGGTGGACGAGTGGAATGGCCTCCTGGAGGAGGTCATGGAGAAAAGGACTGTGTCAGAGTTTTTAAAAATGTGGGACAGGCATGTGGAATCCCTTAGGAAAAGGTGGAGTTAGTGGTTACTGAGGAAGGGCAGACTGGATGGACCGTTTGATACTTATCTGTCATCATGTTTCTATGTTTCTATAACCGAGAGTAGTCAGGCGCAAACATTTTCACCAGCCTTTGGCAGGCATAAATGATCACACCTAAGGTTAGGTGTGAAACTGACTCATGCTAGTCCTATATAATAATTTGCACCTCCAACATTCTACGTCTGGATGCCTGGGTTTGTAACATCCATTCCCACTCATTGCCTCGCCCTCGCGTCAAAATGTAGTGATGTCAGAGGGCGGAACAATGAGGGGGAAGGGAACGCTAGAGGTGAGATGATGTCAGGAGGAGAGAATCGCGGGACATCAAGGGGAGGGAGGGAGGGAGGGAGGAAGGGAAGGGGAGGACAAGGCAGAGGAGAATTGATGGACATGGATGGGATTGGAGGACAGTCATAGGCGCCCCGTATAAGAGGCTTGGGGAGGCTAAGCCTCCCCAGCCCAACCGTGACCTTCCTCTGGCTGCTGCACCCCCCAAACGCAGGGCTGCCTGGCACAGCAGCCAGGCAGGACTCGGACGGTCCCTCCACTCCTTCCCGCCCTCAGCTCCCCGATCGACAGCCTTCCTCTCCGTTCCTCCCCCCCCCCTTGCGTGTGTTTAACCCTTTTACTTTCAGGCGCAGCGACAGTAGTGAAGAGGACAACACAGCGGGCTCGCCTCCAGCTTCTCCCTTCCCTCATACAGTGTCCCGCCTTCTGCGATGATGCATTTACTGTTTCTGCGAGGGCGGGACACTGTGTGAGGGAAGGGAGAAGCTGTGTTGTCGTCTTCACTGCCGTCGCTGCACCTGAAAGTAAAAGGGTTAAACACGCGGGGGGGGGGGGAATGGAAAGGAGGGCTGTCAGGGAGCTGAGGGAGGGCAGGGGGAATTGCTGGACATGGATGGGAGGGCAGAGGGAGAGAAGACATCGCTGGAAAGGAGGGGAGGGCAGGGGGAAAGAAGAGATCGCTGGACAGGAGGGGAGGGCAGGGGCGAGAAGATAATTGCTGACATGGATGGATGGAGGGGAGGGGAGAGAGGAGAATTTCTGGACATAGATGGATGGAGGAGAGGGCAGGGGAGAATGGAGAGTTGCTGGACATGGATGGATGGAGGGGAGGGCAGGAGAGAGAGGAGAATTGCTGAATATGGATGGATGAATTGAGGAACAGGGGAGAGAGGAAATTTGCTGGATATGGGTGGATGGAGGAGAGGGCAGGGGAGAATGGAGAGTTCCTGGACATGGATGGAGGGGAGGGCAGGGGCGAGAAGAGAATTGCTGACATGGATGGATGGAGGGGAGGGGAGGGGAGAGAGGAGAATTTCTGGACATGGATGGATGGAGGAGAATGCAGGGGAGAATGGAGAGTTGCTGGACATGGATGGATGGAGGGGAGGGCAGGGGAAAATGGAGAGTTCCTGGACATGGTGGGAGGGGAGGGCAGGGGAGAGAGGAAAATTGCTGAACATGGATGGATGAAACGAGGGGGCAGGGGAGAGAGGAAATTTGCTGGATATGGGTGGATGGAGGAGAGGGCAGGGGAGAATGGAGAGTTGCTGGACATGGATGGATGGAGGGGAGGGAAGTCTGCATACTCTTTATCTTTTAAAAAATACTATAAATAAAAATCACAAAAAAAGAAAGATTAAAACAATCCGTATCTCATACCCCTGGAGCATATTACTCATTATACACCCTTCCCAATTATTACTTATCATGACAGAACATTTCTCCAAACGGTTCCCTTAAAAACATAATCGCCATAAGCGCCATAAGCGCCCGTTTCATTTGTGTGAGAAACGGGCCTTTTTTTTTTACTAGTATTCTATAAAGACAGTTCTGCATGAAACTCCCTTTATAGAATTTTCCGTTAGCGCACAACGTGCTCCTGGGCTAACTCTGTAGTATATACAGTTCAACATTGATGTACTATTTCTGTATGTCCTGTAGTCTCCCTTTTTAAAATTACAGAATTATCACTGAATAGAAGATGGATGGAAGAAATCATTTTATGTTAAAATATTCTTTTGGACCTTCTTTAATATCAATCAAAGATTATGGTACGTATTTTTGTTATTGATATATCTACAGTATCTGAATATTAATTATTAATGTATTTTATACATCTGTATATTTTGCAGGTTCTGCTATTTTACCTGATATTCAGTGTCAAGCCCTATCTGCATAGCTATTCAGGCAAAGCCATCCATGCCCACACTAAATATCACTGGTGCCCATATAACTCCCAGTTCCTCTCTGACTCTGCCCCTAACCCACCCTGCCACTAACTGGCGTCACAGTCATGACACTGCATGTTCAGAAGCACTGTGTAATTAAGTGTCACTGAAAATCCAGGGATAGCCAGCTCACCACGATTTATCCAGGTAGGAGCTTCTAATGTCCGGTTAAATAGTTCTGAATATTGACCCCTGGGCTATTGATAGGTTATGATATAAGGTGTTTCCGTTTTGCAATGTATAGAATGATTGTACGTTTGGGAAGCTCGCCAGGTGCCCTTGGCCTGGATTGGCCGCTGCCGTGGACAGGATGCTGGGCTCGATGGACTTTTGGTCTTTTCCCAGATTGGCATTACTTATGTACTTAAGGTGTTTCCATTTTGCAATGTTGACATCTGAAGATGAGACTGTGTGATCTGCAAATCCCATGTGTACAATCTTTTCATAATTGTAATGGTGGTTCAGTAGAAGTTATCACAACCTACAAAGAATCCAGACTTTGGCAAGTACTTATGTACAAGGTCTTATGTAGTGATGCATCTATTGAAAAAAATGAGTTAGATTTATCTGTAGGCTTGAAGTGGCTGGAAAAAGTTCCATCAATTATCCATTATGTATGTATTCAATATCGTTACTCATATTTCAGTAGTGAACTTTCATGATATTTGCCAAGAAGGTACAACATGAACAAATATGGATTGGACCATCGATGCCCTTTGGAATCTTTTAATTGATATCTTCCTATTTGTAATTTCACAGTGATTTCACAGTAAGAATACTGAAAGGTAATTTTGAAACAATACAGGAACGTAAGACCTTTGAAATAAGAATGATTGAATATTTTGACACCCAACAAACAGGACTTAATAAGGATCTAGGTTTTCTAACCCATTATAAACCATAAAGTTGTATTTCTCTGTTTATTACCCTCCTCTCACCTACCAACACCCATTCTGTTAGAATATCAATGAAATGCTTTGATGTCCCCATGCATACCCCCACCCTCCCACTCTGTCAGACTGTCAAAGTAATGCTTTGATGTTTCTCTCATATATACTATCTGCTACCTCATTTGCTTATTTCCGATCTGACGAAGAAGGGCAACCTTCGAAAGCTAATCAAGACATGTATTAAGTTATCTACTATAATAAAACTCACCCTCAACGTTCTGAGGACACTGACGTCAGTGAAGCCAAGCTCTGACTTCCTTCAAAAAGGTTCGAAGGTTCGTGGTGGTGAAGCCACCAAAATCGCTCCGGGCCCCGCCCTGAAGGGCTTGGCAGGGAGGGAGGCAGGGGGAAAATTGCTCTGGGCCCCGCCCTCGAGGGCGGAGCAATGGCAGAACAATGAAGGGGTTGGCAGGGAGGGAGGCAGGGAGGAGGGGGGTGGGTGGGAAATTGCTCCGGGCCCCGCCCTTGAGGGCGGAGCAATGGCAGAACAACGAAGGGGTTGGCAGGCAGGGAGGGAGGGAGGGAGGGAAGGAGGTGGGGGGGTGGGACATCGCTCCAGGCCCCGCCCTCGCGTCAAACGTCATGACGTTGGGGGCAGAGCAATGGCAGAACAAGGAAGGGGTTGGCGACGAAAACCTTGCTAGCGCCCGTTTCATTTGCTCTGAAACGGGCTTCTTTTACTAGTGTCCAATAAAAAAGGTATCGTCTTATTTTCTTTTCCATGTTTTATTTTGTTTGATTTTTGTTTTATACCAACTTCCCAAAAGTTCATCAAAAACTATGTAGAAAGGAGTTTAATTACAGTACATATCAGAAACATAATAACAAGAACGTCAAACATCTCTTACCACAACAGAACTTCCATTTCATCAATTCATCATGGCCACCTAAACACATCATCTGGGAAGGAATGAGTTATCTTAAATGAATTGCCCTAACACCTACCCTGATGGTATAAAATAAATTGTATTTTAATCATGTGTCTTGCCTGTTTGTTGGATAAGAGTATTATTGGATAGAAATGGGGGTGGTACCCATGGGTGCAAATTCCTTCTATTTAAAATTGTACATTTAAAATATGAACCGAGGAAGTATTTTGTATTAACTTCACATGTTGTGGATACTTTATATGGATGAAAGCTGATTGACCTTTTTTTTTAGTACGGTATCTATTAACACAGGAATTGAAGAGAAATTCCAGATAACTAGATCAATGGAACTTTCTGATCTCCATATAAAGAAAATCTAAAACCTTTGATGAAATACAAGATAAATTGATATGCACTATTGATGCCATTTCTGTGTATTGCCGTTGAGGCGCTTTATAGCTTTGTTCACACTCTGCGTTTTAAAGGAAGTCTGACAATCGTATTTCCTTCTGGTTTTGAATCGAGAGACAACCATACAAGATTTGTTTGACCCCTGATGCAGGCTTTGATGCTGAAACACGGCCGTGTCGGGTCGTCAGTTGATTACCAATAAGTTCCTTGGATTTCCTCCACATTTGTCCTCACTCTTTTGTTTTTATTGGGATTAATATTCAAAGCAATTTAACTGGCCAGAAACAACTTCTAGCCAGTCAAATCACTTGTTTGGAGCCAACTGCTCATGTTCAGTGACACTTAACTGGTTAGTGCGGCTTTTTTTGGGGGGGGGGAGGCAGAATCAGCACTTGGCCGGTTAAGTGCCAATATTCAGCACTTTATTGGCCAAAGTAACCACATAAATAGGACTTAGGAGCCCTTTTACTAAGGTATGTAGGCGCCTATGCAAGTCAGGGGCGTAGCCAGACCTCACAGTGGAAGGGGGCCAGAGCCTGAGATTGAGGCACATTTTGAGTGCCGCCCCCCCCACCGCCACGCCTTGACTCACCTCACCTCGCCTTCTCACCCCCCTGCCGCCTCGCTTCCTCGCCCCCCCATTACCAACTCGCCTTGCCTCCTCACCGCTTCCCCTCACAAACAAATACCTTTGCTGGTGGGGGTCCCCAACCCCTGCCAGCCGAAGCCTTCTTCAGCACCGGTCTCCGGTGCAGCCACGTTCGCTGGCTGCCCCCTGCTCGTCTTTCTTCTTGCTCCTCCTGCGCACGCTGACGCTGAGCGTGTCAGCATCAGCGTGCACAGGAGGAGCAAAAAGAAAGAAGAGTAGAGGGCAGGCAGCGAACGCGGCTGCGCCGGAGACCGGTGCTGAAGAAGGCTTCGGCTGGCGGGGGTTGGGGACCCCCACCAGCCAAATCAGGGTCCCGGATGAAATTTACAGGGGCCCAGGCCCCCATGGCCCCCTGTAGCTACGCCCCTGACGCAAGTACAACGCACATCAAATTGGAACTACCACCTGGGCAGTAATTCCATTTTTGATGTGCATTCAAAACACGTGGTAGAAATTTTCTACCGCGTGGCGCTTACCTGGTGGTAATCGGCAGGGTACGCGTGCTGATGATTACCACCCGGTTAATGCACGAGACCTTACTGCTAAGGCGGTAAGGTTTCATGCTGAAAACGGACGCATGCTGGTTTTAATTTTGCCGCACGTCCATTTTCGGCCACAAAAAAAAAGGCCTCTCTTTGCAGGCACACTGAAAAATGGACCTGCGTGCATCCAAACCACCCACCCACACAAGCACAGGCCATTTTTCAGCGTGCCTTAGTAAAAGGCCCCCTTAACTGGCTATGGTATAGCCAGCTCCATAAACCCTGAAATTCATTGCTGGTGTCCAGACATGGTCTGGTATTGAATTTCTGACCCTAACACCGGCGGTGGTTGGCAGACACTGAGTGCTGCTTGCTAAATATTGATCCCATTATTTTCAGTTAGGAATCGAGCATGTAAGATTACCATTAAATGATAGATAAGCAGGCAGGCAGATAAATAGCTGGTGCATTTCCTATTTATAAGATCTCAAGAATAATAGACACAATCAGGTAATAGATCAGAGGGTATCCCTTGAACCTTCGTATTCTGGCATCACTAAAGGTAGGATAAAACTGCAGGTACTACAGGTGGGTAAACACTGCCTGTTATTCCACCGCAGCAGAACATATCGAAGTAGATCCAAAGAAGCACATGTGGCTTTTCCGGATGATTCTGTGCTTCATCAGCGTAATGTAAGAGAAGGCAGAAGGGAACCCAGACCTAAGGAGAAGGCAGAATGGTGTTTACATTGGCCCACAATAAATATGTTAACAAAAAAAAAAAGCTGGAAAAATGGCAGGCATGCCTGATTTTGACAGAAACCATGTTTGAGTTTAGTACAGTGAAGAAATTGTTCAAGAGCAATTCATCCTTGAGAACATATTACCCTCTAACACATCCAAGGTCAGCGAAAGCTTGGCTCATCTGAAGCATGAGTGCTGCCTGGAAAAACGAGACAACCCCTGCTGGCTGATTCCACTTCATCACACTTCCTTTCTGAAGAAGCCTTCTAATTGTGTTTTGTGTGCTACGTTAATTAGCTCACACGGCATTGTTCTCCTTTAGGCCATTCTGTTAGAAACATATCCACATGCAAATAGTAACATTTTAATGGGTATCTACAAATCATGTAATGCATATCAGTACCCAAAAAGAAAATATTCCACACGTTACAAAATGACTGAATTAACGGGGAAAAGCCTCAAAGAGCTCCAAGATCAAAGATTGGTCTCACGGAGCTTGAACAGATCAAATGATCTTCTCTTCATTATAGGTGAAAACCCCAAATATGCACTCGTTCTGCAGCCCCTCCTTACCTCTCTACCCTCACCTCCCCTTATGTTCCTACCCATAACCTCCGCTCTCAAGACAAATCCCTCCTCTCAGTACCCTTCTCCACCACTGCCAACTCCAGGCTCCGCCCTTTCTGCCTCGCCTCACCCCATGCTTGGAATAAACTCCCTGAGCCCATACGCCAGGCCCCCTCCCTGCCCATCTTCAAGTCCTTGCTCAAAGCCCACCTCTTCAATGTCGCCTTCGGCACCTAACTACTACACCTCTATTCAGGAAATCTAGACTGCCCCAACTTGACATTTCGTCCTTTAGATTGTAAGCTCCTTCGAGCAGGGACTGTCCTTCTTTGTTAAACTGTACAGCGCTGCGTAACTCTAGTAGCGCTCTAGAAATGTTAAGTAGTAGTAGTTTTAAAACTGCAATATTTGGGGTTTTTGCCTATGATGACGAGAAGATCATTTGATCTGTTCAAGCTCCGTGAGACCAATCTTTGATCTTGGAGCTCTTTGAGGCGTTAATTCAGTCATTTTGTAACGTGTGGAATATTTTGTTTTTGAATATTGTTATACATCCATACCACCAATTTGGTTAATTTAATGCCTATCAGTACCACCAGGGCTGGATTAGCCTATTCCTGCTGACATGGAGCCAGGTGGCAGCCTTCCCATGTAGTATGACAGAGGGGACAGTTGAGACCTCCTCATCAAAACAATAACTTCCATTGACATATTACCAATGACAGTACTGTTCCCTCTCAAAATTAAAAAAAAAAAAAAGAATGCTTATTCTCTCTGTATTCCCCAACTTATAAATATTCACAGGTATGCAGGACTGGCTTTAGATCTGGGTAACCGTCACTGGTTCCAGCTTTTGACAGCTACAGGAGCATTGCCACCACTGGGTTTAAAAAAAAAAGGTTTGGACAATTCCTGAGGTAAAGTCCATAAACTGTTATTAACATAGTAACATAGTAGATGACGGCAGAAAAAGACCTGCACGGTCCATCCAGACAAACTCATATGTGCTACTTTTTGTGTATACCCTATCTTGATTTGTACCTGTCCTCTTCAGGGCACAGACCGTACAAGTCTGCCCAGCACTATCCCCGCCTCCCAACCACCAGCCCCGCCTCCCACCACCGGCTCTGGCACAGACCGTATAAGTCTGCCCAGCACTATCCCCGCCTCCCAACCACCAGTCCCGCCTCCCTCCACCGGCTCTGGCACAGACCGTATAAGTCTGCCCAGCACTATCCCCGCCTCCCAACCACCAGTCCCGCCTCCCTCCACCGGCTCTGGCACAGACCGTATAAGTCTGCCCAGCACTATCCCCGCCTCCCAACCACCAGCCCCGCCTCCCATCACCGGCTCTGCCACCCAATCTCGGCTAAGCTCCTGAGGATCCATTCCTTCTGAACACGATACCTTTATGTTTATCCCACGCATGTTTGAATTCCGTTACCATTTTCATCTCCACCACCTCCCGCGGGAGGGCATTCCAAGTATCCAGCACTCTCTCCATGAAAAAATACTTCCTGACATTTTTCTTGAGTCTGCCCCCCTTCAATCTCATTTCATGTTCTCTCGTTCTACCGCCTTCGCATCTCCGGAAAAGGTTTGTTTGCGGATTAATACCGTTTGGCAGCGGTGCTTCAGTTGGAAGAGGTTAGGGACCCCCACCAGCCAAGGTATGTGCTGCAGCAGCTACGGTCGGTTGGTGGGTCAGTGGGGGGCGGCAGGGCAACAGTGGGGGGGGGGGGGGGGGCAGGAAGGCGGCGGTGGGGGCGTGGCGGGGAGGCGGACCAAAATGTGCCCCTCACTTTGGATTCTGGCCCCCTCCCACCTCGAGGTCTGGCTACGGCCCTGATTTGCACGCAGTGCTGTTGGGTGAACCTGGATCCAGTTGGCAACCTTAACAAAGAGAAAGATTCAGGTCAATGTGTGCACTAGCTGAAAGGGTCCCATGAGCAGCAACCCATAAATTGTGCCTATCTGAGTGCATGTAACGTTACAGAATACTAACACATCTGTGATTTTCACTACTAATTGGCAATTACGTGCAAAACTGCTAGGCGATTGCTACACTACGATGCACTTCTCTGTTCCGACAGCGGATGTTTATACCTTATAGGAAAGGTTTTTTGTAACAAACTATCGACTTTACACAATCAGCTATACGTCATAAGACTCCTGAAGAAGGCGCGAACTAGCGCCAAAACACAGCTGTGTTGAGCCGTTGTCACTTCGCTTGCAATAAAGAATTGTTTCTTTATAGACGTCTCCTCCGGTTTTTAGAAGAGCCTACCTTTCCTACTGCTTGCTTCTGCAACCTTTTACGTAGGAACCAGTGTACCTCCACCCAATTGGGGGCACTATCCTACAACATAAGCTGCAAAATCGCTTGGTGCATAAGTGCGAGGGGGACATGGATGCTTCTCTAAGCTATGTGCATAATTTATAGAATAAGTTATGCACACTTCAAAGCACGATTATCAGGGCTTTTTTTGAGGGGGTCCTAAAAGGAATATTAAAATTGATGTTTGGGATTTTAAATATGAATAGGGTTGGTTTAATACTTTTATCCTTATTCCTTTTAGGGGACCTCCTTGATGGGGCATTTGCGAAACGCGTGCTGTGTTTGTAGCCCTTATTGCCGACTACATATGAAGTTTGAATTAAAGATTGGACTTTATGATTACGAAACTGATGACGGTTCAGATGAATCACGAGCCTGTGGTGTTCGTGTGAAACAAGTGAACACTGAGGTTTGGATAATTCAGTTAGTGATTTCATTGACTGCTCTAGGTAGCTCCTCAGTACCTCTCCGCTCTCATCTCTCCCTACAGTCCTCCCCGGGAACTCCATTCACTGGTAAATCTCTCTTATCTGCACCCTTCTCCTCCACCGCTAACTCCAGACTCTGTTCCTTTTATCTTGCTTCACCATATGCCTGGAATAGACTTCCTGAGCCGGTATGTCAAGCTCCATCTCTGGTCGTCTTCAAATCTAAACTAAAAGCCCACCTTTTTGATGCTGCTTTTAACTCCTAACCCTTATTCACTTGTTCAAAACCCTTATTTTATCATCCTCACTTTAATATTCCCTTATCTTTTGTTTGTCCTGTTTGTCTGTCCTAATTAGATTGTAAGGTCTGTCGAGCAGGGACTGTCTCTTCATCTTCAAGTGTACGGTGCTTTGTATGTCTAGTAGCGCTATATAAATGATAAGTAGTAGTAGTATTTGGGATTCTGGAATCTTAGTACTCTTTGGGATTCTGCACAGAATCTTGCTACTCTTTGAGATTCCGGAATCTTGCTACTCTTTGTCCTTATCCCTTATTTGTCCTGTTTGTCTGACCTAATTAGATTGTAAGCTCTGTCGAGCAGGGACTGTCTCTTCATGTTCAAGTGTACAGCGCTGCGTACGTCTAGTAGCACTATAGAAATGATAAGTAGAAGTAGTGTTTGGGATTCTGGAATCTTGCTACTCTTTGGGATTCTGCACAGAATGTTGCTATTCTTTGGGATTCTGGAATCTTGCTACTCTTTGGGATTCTGGAATCTTGCTACTCTTTGGGATTCCGGGATCTTGCTACTCTTTGTCCTTATCCCTTATGTGTCCTGTTTGTCTGTCCTGATTAGATTGTAAGCTCTGTCGAGCAGGGACTGCCTCTTCATGTTCAAGTGTACAGCGCTGCGTACGTCTAGTAGCGCTATAGAAATGATAAGTAGTAGTGGTACTGAGTACCGGCACCTTTTCCATTGTCTACTTAAACTGACCTATAGAACCCAAGTTTTAATGAACGAGTTCAGTCTCTACACACCAATTCTGCCTTGCCATAGATTCTGTGACTGGTTGCAGGGAGCCTGGCCATTGTGGGGTGGGTCCCTCAGTGATCTCTCCACCCCTGAAGGGTGGACTAGCATTTGAGTACCGGCACCTTTTTTTGCTAGAAAAAACACTGATTATCCACCAACAATTACAACTGCCTTTGACTTGACGTAACCTCTGGTGCCAATCCCAGTTTAAGCTAGCATTCTATAACAGAATCTTGGTGCCAAGAAGCCATTATAGATTTGGCACCAAACTCATGGCATCGGGGCAGCTAAATCTTGGCACCAATTGATAAAATTGGCATCATAGTTTTTTTATTTTAGAAAGTCCTCGTTTCAGCCAGAGAGTCATTCTCCTTAATCCCTCATTGTTTATTTGTTCATCTAAAATGAAATCAAATTAAAATTAAGGCATCACCTACTTACCTTATGGCACTTTACCTGTAGGTTTGTAAAATCGAGCAGTGACAGCTAAAAGTGGCACCAATACCACGTGGAAGCTGCTGGGTTCATGCCATTCGTTTTTTCAACATGCATATTTGCAAAATGGCCGTTCCCTCTTCACATTCCACAAATACATGTGCATCCCTGCAGGTGGTATCCAAAAACGCTCTGTATCAGCAGACTGACCGTGTCCCAACTTGGACATCTAAAGTCCAGTCTCCGTGTTCTGTGTAAAATTATAAAAATAATAGTTATTATTTACAATGCCCATCAAGCTAAACACATAACTGCTTAGGGAATATCCGATAGATGACAGATGTAAGAATGAAAAAAAAAAAACCAGCCTTATGATTACATCTCATTTCAAAGGGTTAAATAGAGGGGATGTAGAAGGGATTTGTAAGTGTACAAATCGTGGGGGTTTCATAGATGCTCAGAGATATGATATTTTGCAGAGATTTAGAGCAGCGGGTTAATAGAGTTGTTAGGAGCTTGGGAAGTGGATTGCTGTAGGGTTCTGATATGTAGATTTTTATTATAAGTATGTAAATTGCCTTGGGTTTGTTGATAAAGGGGAGTCATAAATTTGATTAAATAAATAAATCCTCTACAGGTTTGAGTTGCCTCTGAAAGAGCGTCTTGTGCAAGGGAAGTATGTTTGGTCACCAGCCATATCATTCCTGGTACAATAGACTTACTTAAGAGATTCAGGAGATTTCCAGATAAGGCAAATCCTGATGCTATTCTGAAATAATTTGTGGGTGGAGGGGAGAGAGGGAGGGGGGGGGGCAGGAGGATATGTGTCATAACAGAATCACCCGTACTGCTGTGCTGATAATCCAGGTGTTTTCAATCTCAACCCATTCTAGACCCCGATTTAGGGCAACTGGAAGCAGGAGAAATAGGAAAGATCAGTATTTGCTTTCTTTCTTTAAATTAACCAGTATAATTACCCATCCTAGACCACACATTTCTGTGGTATTTCACCAAGACATGGCCATCTAAGTGCTTTGGGGCTTGGATGAGCCAACTTTCAATACGGCCAAGTCAGTCTGTGGCTGGATTAATCTTATTTTGTCTGAGCTCGGAGCTTCCAAAGAAGGTTTTTCTTCTCTCTGCTTGCAGCTTTGTAGCCTCTGAGAGGTAACTTAGGAAAGACACATCTGTCTTACATGAGATAACAATGTACAGCTTCTGAGAAGGGATTAAGGGCCCTCTTTACTAAGGTGTGTTAGCGTTTTTAGTGTGCTTACACTTAGTGCACAGGAGGGGGCGACCCTGAAACTCGGAGGGAGGGAGGGAGGGAGAGGATAACCCTGGAACTCTGAGGGAGGGGATGACCCTGGCACTCAAAGAGAGGGAGGGAGGGAGGGACGACCCTGGAACTGGGAGGGAGGGAGGGAGGGGGGCCCCTGGCACACACTCTCATTCTCACACACACACACACACACACTCTCACAGACACACTCACACCCAGTCTCACTGTCTCTCTGTCACACACACACACTGGCACATTCACTCACTCTCTCTCACAGAGTCACTCTCACACACACTCTCTCAAACATACACACTCCGAGCAAAACCTTGCTAGCCCCCATTTCATTTGTGTCAGAAATGGGCCTTTTTTACTAGTAAGTACATGTGTTGCCATACTGGGACAGACCAAAGGTCCATCAAGCCCAGCATCCTGTTTCCAACAGTGGCCAATCCAGGTCACAAATACCTGGCAAGACCCCCAAAAAGTACAAAACATTTTATGCTGCTATTCCCAGAAATAAGCAGTGGATTTTCCCCCAAATCCATTTTAATAATGGCCTATGGAATTTTCCTTTAGGAAGCCATCCAAGCCTTTTTTAAACCTCTCTAAGCTAACCACCTTTACCACATTCTCTGGCAATGAATTCCAGAGTTTAATTACACATTGAGTGACGATGTGTAATTAAACTCTGGAATTCATTGCCAGAGTACGTGGTAAAGGCTGTTAGCTTAGCGGGGTTTTTAAAAGGTTTGGACGGCTTCCTATAGGGATATTGTAGGCACGTACATGGTTAATGCACATACATGGTTATTGTGCATTAAAAATGTTAACGCGCCTATAACGCTGCTTAGTAAACATGGCCCTTAATCTTTTCATCTCCGAGTATTAGATCCAGATTGTAAAAATATGCCCATTTCATATCAAGATACAATATTATACCAGTGATAGGTTGATTTACATTGAGTTCCGGACACCATGAGGCCGATTTTCAGACAGCGGGAGTTCGACTGGTTAACTCCAACAGTCAGTGCTGACAGTCGATATTAAATGCCAGGCCATTTCCAGTGACTGGCATTGAATATCTGATTTAACGTTCAGCGCTGGCCGCTTAAAGTCATACCAGCCAAAGGTATTCCAGGGCTTCATGCAATCAAACATGGCTGCCAAACTTGACCAATCTGACTTTAAAAATCAGTGGATAGCCAGTTATATCGCCTGAGACCGCACCTACGGAAAGATATAAACAGGATGGAGTCGGTCCAGAGGGCGGCTACGAAATTAGTAAGCGGTCTTGAATGCAAAAATTATAGGGACAGGGTTATGAACCTCAACATGTATATGCTGGAAGACAGGAGGGAGAGAGGAGACATGATAGAAACGTTTAAATATCTCAAGGGCATTTATGTACAGGAAGAGAGCCTTTTTCAAATGAAGGAGAGCTCTGGAATGAGGGGACATATGACAAAGTTAAGAGGGAATAGGCTAACCTAAGGAAGGATTATTTCACAGAAAGGGTGGTGGAGGCGTGGAATGGCCTCTCAGTGGAGGTGGTGGAGTCGAGGACTGTTCCAGAGTTTAAAAAGGCATGGGATAAGCATGTGGGATCGCTTAGGAACAGGAAGAATTAGGGGTTACAGAGGATGGGCAGACCGGATGGGTCATATGGCCTTTATCTGCCGTCATGTTTCTATTCCACCAATGCCTAAGAGCCAACCTCATCAGTGATGTCACAATGGCTCAATTGTCCTATTCTTGGCTTACTTTCCCCACTTAGTGTGAAGAGTGTCAGTCTCTGGTAACCAGAGCTGATATTGTGATGTCATAATGCCTCATTCCACCAATGCCCAAGAGCCAACCTCATCAGTGATGTCACAATGGCTCAATTGTCCTATTCTTGGCTTACTTTCCCCTCTTAGTGTGAAGAGTTTCAGTCTCTGGTAACCAGAGCTCATATTGTGATGTCATAATGGGAATAGGCTTAGGAATAACCTAAGGAAGTATTATTTCACAGAAAGGGTGGTGGAGGCGTGGAATGGCCTCCCGGTGGAGGTGGTGGAGTTGAGGACTGTTCCAGAATGTAAAAAGGCATGGGATAAGCATGTGGGATCGCTTAGGAACAGGAAGAATTAGGGGTTACAGAGGATGGGCAGACTGGATGGGTCATATGGCCTTTATCTGCCGTCATGTTTCTATATAACTGGCTATTCACTATCTGCTGACCGGCAATATTCAGCGATACACTTTGAATGGGCTTCGTCAGCATCGCCGCACAGGAGCCGCTAAACGCCCTGATAAAAGAGGCCCTTTGTACAGTGTTTTTCAGTATTGTGGTCTTTGCAGATCTGTAGAACGAATACCTGCCAAAAGTGAGCTACAATAATCTCTGTTAGGTATTATCATGGAGAGAGCCATTATTCTTAATGTTTCAGGGGAAAATAATGATCTCACTGAATGAATCATATATGCCAAGATTCTATTATTTATTTATTTATTATTACATTTATATCCCACATTTTCCCACTGATCGCAGGCTCAAAGTGGCTTACATAAATCTGTAATAAGGCTACAGTGCAAGAAAAAACAGTTATACAAATTGATACTAAGATATAAAATAACAATTAAACAGCAATAGGCAAGAGATAATAACAGGTAATTAGTGTCCTTGAATCTTATTAATGGTAAGAGTTAATTCAAATTAAGTTTAACCTGGGGAATAAGCCTTCTTATTATAGAAAGGAGCTAAGCACACAGCATTGGGGCACCTGGATTGAGACCCCAATTAATAGAATTGCACCCAAATTAAACAATCCCCCCCCCCAAAAAAAAATTAATCTTTCCAGTTCTTTTTAGAAGTAAGATTTTTCATAATACTTTTCTATTTGGATGGTCCTTATTGGTGGTGGCACCTATTCCCAGCTCTTTAAGTCAATGAAAGAGCAAATAGAATGTTGGGAAATATTAGGAAAGGAATGGAAAACAAAAATGGGGATGTTATAATGCCTTTGAATTTCTCCATGGTGCGCCTGCACCTGAAATAATGTAGTTCTGGTCACCGCTTCTCAAAAGAGATATAGTGGAAATAGAAGAGGTACAGAGAAGGGTGACGAAAATGATAAAGGGGATGGGACAACCTACCTGTGAGGAAAGACAGTCACTAACTACTACTACTACTACTATTAAACATTTCTATAGCGCTACTAGACTTACGCAGCGCTGTACAAATCAACATGAAAAGACAGTCCCTGCTCAACAGAGCTTACAATCTAAATTGGACAGACGAACAGACAGCTAGGGGTGGGGAAATTGCAGTGGTAGGGGTGATAAGTGAGGGTGTTGAGTAAGAGAGTCATGGTTAGGAGTCCAAAGCAGTAGCAAAGAGGTGGGCTTTAAGCCTAGACTTGAAGACAGCCAGAGACTGAGCCTGACCTACTGGCTCAGGGAGTCTATTCCAGACATAGGGAGCAGGGAGATAGAAGGAACGGAGCCGGGAGCAGTGGGGGAGAAGGGGGACGACAGGAGACATTTACCCAGCGAACGGAGTTCACAGGGAGGAGTGTAGGGAGAGATGAGAGCGGAAAGGTACTGAGGAGCTGCGGAGTGGATGCACTTGTAGGTCAAAAGGAGAAGTTTGAACCGTATGCGGAAGTGGATAGGGAGCCAGTGAAGCGACTTGAGGAGAGGGCTAACGTGAGTATAGTGACTCTGGCGGAATATAAGACACGCAGCAGAGTTTTGGACAGTTTGAAGAGGAGATAGATGGCTGAGCGGGAGACCAGCGAGAAGCAAATTGCAGTAGTCTAGGCGAGAGGTGATAAGGGTGTGGGTAAGGGTTTTGGTAGCGTCCACTTCACTGGCTTCTGATCAGGTACCGCATACAGTTCAAGCTTCTCCTACTAACCTACAAATACACTCAATCTACAGCCCCTCCTTACCTCTATACCCTCATCTCCCCTTACGTTCCTACCCATAACCTCCGCTCTCAAGACAAATCCCTCCGTTCAGTACCCTTCTCCACCACCGCCAACTCCAGGCTCCGCCCTTTCTGCCTCGCCTCACCCCATGCTTGGAATAAACTCCCTGAGCCCATACGCCAAGCCCCCTTCCTGCCCATCTTCAAATCCTTGCTCAAAGCCCACCTCTTCAATGTCGCCTTCGGCACCTAACCACTACACCTCTATTCAGGAAATCTTGACTGCCCCAACTTGACATTTCGTCCTTTAGATGATAAGCTCCTTCAAGCAGGGACTGTCCTTTGTTAAACTGTACAGCGCTGTGTAACCCTAGTAGCACTCTAGAAATGTTAAGTAGTAGTAGTAGTAGTAGTAGTAAGTGGCTAGGGCTGTTCAGCTTGGAGAAAAGACGGCTGAGGGGAGCTATGATAGAGGTTTATAAAATAATGAGTAGGGTGGAACGGATGGATGTGAATTGCTTGTTCATTCTTTCCAAAAAATATTAGGACTAGGGAGGCAAGCAATGAAGCTGCTAAGTAGTAAATTTAAAACAAAATGGAGAAAATATTTCTTCACTCAGCACACAATTACATTCTGAAATACGTTGCCAGAGAATGTGATAAAAGCAGTTAGCTTAGCATGATTTTAAAAAAGATTTGGATAATTTCCTACTAGAAAAGTACTTAAGCCATTATTAAGATGGGCTTGGGAAAATCCACTGCTTATTTCTAGGACAAACAGAATAAAATCTGTTTTACTCTTCTGGAATCTTTCCAGGTTCTTGTGACCTAGATCGGCCGCTGTTGTACCCAGGACACTGGGCTTGATGGACCTTCGGTCTGTCCCAGTATGGCAACACCAGTGGAGGAGTAGCCTAGGGGTTAATGCAGTGGACTTTGATCCTCGGGAAGTGGGTTCAATTCCCACTGCAGCTCCTTGTGACTGTGGGCAAATCACTTAACCCTCCATTGCCCCAGGTACAAAATAAGTACCTGAATATATGTAAACCGCTTTGAATGTAGTTGCAAAAACCTCAGAAAAGCAGCATATCAAGTCCCATTTCCCTTTCCCTATTTGAGATTCTAGATGGAATGTTGCTACTATTGAGATTCTGTTGCTACTATTTGAGATTCTACATGGAATGTTAATGTTGCTATTTCACTAGCAACATTCCATGTAGAAGCCTGCCCTTGCAGATCAGCAACGCAGGCTTCTGTTTCTGTGAGTCTGACGTCCTGCACGTAAATTCAGTGTGCGTATTCCAAATCCGAAGTCAGAATTGTTGTAACACCTCAGGAAATTTTGTTATGCCCAAATGAATTAAGCACTTGGAAAGCATTGAATAATTTTTTACAGAACGAGTTTTACTCCAACAATTACCTGATCCACATCAAAGTTTTCGTAGTAAACAGTATATGAACAAGTAATGGAATAACAAAATTTCAAAAAAAGTCTCGTATTCCAGTTTAAAAGTCTTACTTCAGCAAGGCCCAGTACTGTTAAAAGTGCTTCAGGCATCTGCTTTTGCATTTGTGACCGGTCGTATAGTCCCCCATCGTGTTGGGATTCCAGCGGCCTTGAGATCTGTTCTCCATTGTAGAAATGTCTTTATGGAACCTCTCAAGAAACAAAACAGCGGAGATGACAAAAATCAAAAAATCATAAAATATGTATTTAAAAAATAAATCCATCAAGATCAAAAATTACATAAAAAAGACAACACTTTGGATGTAAAAATGAAGAATCAACTTTATTAGCCAAGCGGTAGCAGGGAGAAAGGGACTCGACACAGCTGTGTTTCGGCCGTACTGGCCTGCGTCAGGAGTCTTCTCTGCCGTATGTTGTTTATTAATTCTATCCAAATGTGAAAACAATATGTGTGTCTTACCAATAAATTCAAGCTATAGCGCTCAATTGTACTCGAAACAGAGTCGAGCGGAGAAAATCGGAGCAGCGTCTCTGATCTATGCAATCAAGGCCCAGTACTGTTAAAAGTGCTTCAGGCATCTGCTTTTGCGTTTGTGACCGGTCATATAGTCCCCCATCATGTTGGGATTCCAGCGACCTTGAGATCTGTTCTCCATTGTAGAAATGTCTTTATGGAACCTCTCTCTATGTTCGTCACTTACGTGTCCCAAATTGGGTGGGAAAAAGTCAAAGATGGGAATGTAAGAAATGCATTTTCAACGACATTCGGCAGCCAAGTTGTTCATATGCTTTAAGCATGTTGTCTACTAGTTCAGCATAGTTTTCAGCTCGTCTGTTCCCAAGGAAGTTCTGCACTTCTAGCACAAATGCATCCCAAGCATTAATATTATAAGTGAATAAGCTTTGCATGTATAACTTAAAATCTAGACATGTCAGGCAATCGGCGGGTTCAATTTAGTATAAATCACACGTTTTTCTCTCAGTAGCAAAATCATTGTTGCGTTTTGAATCACTTGTTTTCTAGCTCGGGTTCTACAGTTTTCACCAATATTTATTTATTTATTTATTTATTACCCATTTTATATACCACCAACTTGATACTGGACAGGCGACATAGCGGTTTACACAACACTAAGATAATATCGAATGCTGATGAAGTGGGGGAAGGACAAGGGAGGGGAGGAAAAACAAAGCTGCAGCCTGTTTCATACCAAGCAAGTTTCCATGGTCTCGGATATTTCCTTATCAATTTTTGATGTTATAATTATGTTTTGTTTCTTTGTGAGGGAGAAAAAGGGGGTAATTAGTCTCCTATCCCTGTTAATAATTTTAATTGCCCCATTTCTGTAAAAAAAAAAAAAAAGGTATTTCTATTGTTTCTGTACTGTAAAGCTATTATTGTGCATTTCAGCCCATTTTATAAAACTTTCAAAAGGGTAAATACCCACAGCGACCAAAACCTGAAATTAAAAAAAATTTAAAAAAAGGCTGGTGAGGATCACAGAAGTGGCCTTGTGTGAAACTTCAGCCCATGTCGTCTATCTGTGGAAACCTGCTCTTTAGGTTGTGTGCTCCGTGACAGGAGGCTTACGTGTCACTTTTGAAAGACAATAATTTGAATCTCCTAAGCGAAACAACCACCACTTTACTGCTAAATATACATTATAATAATCCGGTGGCATTTTTTGCTACAGCACGGTAGTTAAGGGAATATTTGACCTTAGCTTTAATTGCAGGATGACACACAGGGCTGCTGCATATGAAACTTGGCTTCCCTTCTTCTGGAACCCCAGCTGAAGAAACTCTTTGAAGGATGGCACAGGAGGTGGAATCAAAATTATTTTATTTATTTAGGTTTTGCTCACCCCTTTTTCAGTAGTAGCTCAAGGTGAGTTACATTCAGGTACTCTGGATATTTCTCTGTTGCAGGAGGGCTCACAATCTAAGTTTGTACCTGAGGCAATGGAGGCTTAAGTGACTTGCCCAAGATCACAAGGAGCAGAAGCAAGATTTGAACCGACCACCTCTGGATTGCAAGACCAGTACTCTAACCACTAGGCCACTCCTCCACTGGCAGCATTCCCTCTAGAATCTCAAATAGTAGCAACATTCCAGAATCTCAAAAAGTGGCAACATTCCATGTAGAATCTTCAATAGTAGCAACATTCCATATATTTATTTAGATTTTGCTCACACCTTTTTCAGTAGTTGCTCAAGGGGAGTTACATTCAGGTACTCTGGATATTTCTCTGTCCCAGGAGGGCTCACAATCTAAGTTTGTACCTGAGGCAATGGAGGGTTAAGTGACTTGCCCAAGATCACAAGGAGCAGCAGCGGGATTTCAACCAACCACCTCTGGATTGCAAGTCCGGTGCTCTAACCAATAGGCCACTCCTCCACTCCAATTAGTGAGGTTTCCAAACATGTAAACGGGAGATAGATAGATAGATAAGACACTTGTTTTTCAATAGGCCTAGAGCTCTGCAGTATGGTTACTCATACAAGGTTCTGTCATTTATGTGCATTCAATCTGCAGCTCCTCAGTACCTCTCCACTCTCATCTCTCCCTACATTCCTCCCCGGGATCTCTGTTCACTGGGTAAATCTCTCTTATCTGCACCCTTCTCCTGCACCACTAACTCCAGACTCCGTTCCTTTTTCCTTGCTGCACCATATGCCTGGAATAGACTTCCTGAGCCGGTCCGTCAAGCTCCATCTCTGGCCTTCTTCAAATCTAAGCTAAAAGCCCACCTTTTTGATGCAGCTTTTAACTCCTAACCCTTATTCACTTGTTCAGAACCCTTATTTTATCATCCTCACTTTAATATTCCCTTATCTCTTGTTTGTCCTGTTTGTCTGTCCTAATTAGATTGTAAGCTCTGTTGAGCAGGGACTGTCTCTTCATGTTCAAGTGTACAGCACTGCGTACATCTAGTAGCGCTTTAGAAATGATAAGTAGTAGTAGTATTCACGTATAGTAGTTTTTCACATATAGCAGCACAAATTGAGGGCCCCTATTTACTGAGCCGCATAAGTGTCTACACGCGCCCAACACGTGCCAAAATGGACTTACCGCCCGACTACCATGTGGCTTTTGCTGTAATTTTAATTTTTGGCACCCGTCCGCTATGCATGTCTGAAAAATATTTTTTATTTTCTGGCACGCATAGCGGACATGCGTCAAGTGGCATCTGACACGCGAAGGTCATTACCGCACAAATTCTTTACTGCCAGGTCTCTGGCTGGCGGTAAGGTCTGAGACCCAAAATGGACGCATGGCAATTTAGACTTTGCTGCCGCACGTCCATTTTCTGGGAAAAAGAGGCCTTTTTTACAGGCACACTGAAAAATAATTCTGCGCACGCCCATAACCCGCGCCTACACCATTGCAGGCCACTTTTTTACCGCGATTTAGTAAAAAGGCCCCTGAGGAAGGAGGGGTTTTTGGCATGGGCATAGACTAGGGGGCGAGGGGGGCAGTGCCCCCCAAACGATCACGACTTACCGGAAGTTGCTTCGGTGAACTGGCGGGCGGGGTGCCAGTAGTAAAAGCAACAAACAGGCACGCTCGTCTCCGTCTGCTTCCCTGTCCTCTCAGCGTCCCGCCCGAAAGGAAATGATATCAGAGGAAGGCGGGACACAGAGAGGGCAGGGAAGCGGACGGAGACGAGCATGCCTGCTTGCTGCTTTTACAACCTCTGCTCGCTCGGCAGCCCGCCCGTTCGCCGCTGGAGTGGAAATGCTGGCTCCTGTCTAGTCCACGGTAAGGAAGGAAGCCATTTGGTAAGTCTCTGCTTCCACTCCCCCATGCAGCTGTCGCCGTTCACTCAAACACAGCAAACAAACCTGTGAGCTGCTGCATCCATGTTGTCATTGCTGCGAAGGGGGAGGGGGGAGACGCTGGATAGAATGGGGAAGGGGATTGGATAGAAACAAGAAAGTGGGTGGGTAAATACTACTGAAGAGGAAGAGGGAGTGCTGGGTAAGGAAGGAAGGAAGGAAGGAAGGAAGAGCTGGCTTGATATTCCCCCCCAAAATCCAGCTCTTTTTCCCTTCCTTCCATATTAGCATATTCATTTGCATATATATAATTATAGACCAAAAGCCATGGGCGTAGTTTGACTGTTTCATTTGGGGGGGGGGCAAAGGATGGGGTGGAGCATATTCATTTGTATATATATATATATATATATATATATATATATATATATATATATATATATATATATACACACACACACACACACACACACAATATGTATACATATTGTATACAATATATACAAATGAATATGCTCCACCCCATCCTTTGCCCCCCCCCCCCCAAATGAAACAGTCAAACTACCCCATGGTTTTTGGTCTATGATTATTTCAATCACAAGAGGGATTTGCTGATACCGAATTCACTATAATAGTGACATGTCCCTGTGATTTATGAGACCTTTTCCTCCTACCTGAATATCCTCCCATATATGTAGAATTGAATACTGCAGTCTACTTGTATTGTTTGAACGTATCAGTAGACGATTGAGGCTGATTTGTGATTTATTAAAACATAAGGAGAGCAATGAATGAGGTTGCAAAGCCTGAATGACTTGCACCATTCCTTTTAAATTTCGGCAAGGCAGTGTGAACAGAAGATACGGTTGTTTCGCTTCTTCTTTAATAACTGTGGAGCACCAGCAGATTTCCTGACACCTCTAATCTGACTGAAGGAAAGGGCACTTTCTAGCAGCCCCCGGGTTACCTTTGAACTTGCTTGGAGTGCGGTGAAAGCAAAAACCTTTTGTTTTCTAGAGGGTGAAAACCCTGGAAACGTTTCTGACTGCAGCCCCCTGGCTAGCCCGAGCCCCTCTTTCCTTCAGCCCTGGCTTCCCTCTGGGGAAACATGTGAAACCACCTTCCCCCCCCCCCCCCCCCCCCCCCAGACTAAACAATATCCTGAACTTCGAAAGGAGAAAGTCACTGTCACCGCTTGGGGCGAGCCGATGAAGGGGAACTGGCCCAGGGAAGCCCCACCTGCTTAAAGAGCTATTTTAAAGAGCCAGGCGAGTGCTGACAGACAAATTGGCAGGGTTGATACGAGCCATCGGGGCTGTGTGGGCTGAAGCTGTTGGCTTGACATAAATGTGACATCGCTTTTATCCAGTTTTGCTTCATACAGCTGGGAGAGCTGAGCCTTAAAAACTCGGGAAGTACCCTACAGCGACTCTAGAAGGAGGCGATGGGCCCAGTGGACCCCTCCCCTCCCCTCCCCCAAAAATGTGCATCAATCTATCTCATTGAAATGTGATTTCAGAATAATTTAAACTCCAGGTGTCTTTTTTTTTTTTCTTTAACCCTGCACTGAAGTAGGTCAGACCTAAGATTTTTTTTTTTTCGGAGGGAACAAAAACTGTTTTATTAACAACCTAGAGAAATAAATGGAGTGACCCATCTGGAGGAGTGGCCTAGTGGTTAGGGTGGTGGACTTTGGTCCTAGGGAACTGAGGAACTGAGTTTGATTCCCACTTCAGGCACAGGCAGCTCCTTGTGACTCTGGGCAAGTCACTTAACCCTCCATTGCCCCATGTAAGCCGCATTGAGCCTGCCATGAGTGGGAAAGCGCAGGGTACAAATGTAACAAAAATAAAATAGATACTCTTGGAGATTCTACATGGAATGTTGCTATTCCAGTAGCAACATTCCATGTAGAAGGCTGCGCAGGCTTCTGTTTCTGTGAGTCTGACGTCCTGCACGTACGTGCAGGACGTCAGACTCACAGAAGCAGAAGCCTGCGCAGCCGCATTGGTGATCTGCAAGGGCCGACTTCTACATGGAATGTTGCTAGTGGAATAGCAACATCCCATGTAGAATCTCAAATAGTAGCAACAGTGGAGGAGTGGCCTAGTGGTTAGGGTGGTGGACTTTGGTCCTGAGGAACTGAGTTGGATTCCCACTTCAGGCACAGGCAGCTCCATGTGACTCTGGGCAAGTCACTTAACCCTCCATTGCCCCATGTAAGCCTGCCTGCATTGAGCCTGCCATGAGTGGGAAAGTGCGGGGTACAAATGTAACAAAAAAAAAAAAGATATACCACAAAGATCAAAACATGTGAAACTCCCACATATATCCAGAAATGTTAAGAATGCCTTTATCACTATCATATATTCCATTACCATGTAACCCAATATCCTTCTGTAACACCAATTGTCTATTCTCTTCTCATTTCCACTATCCATGATGTATTGTAAGCCACATTGAGCCTGCAAAGAGGTGGGATAATGTGGCAATAAATAAATTATCAATTTCTGAGCTACTTTTTACTTGCAATTGGTAACCTCAGGGGCCACCTGATGCGTTGTCTGGAGCCTGTCAAGTGGGAAATAAATGGCAGAGAATCGGGTTGGAAAACTTTTTCACCAATACATTTTTTATTATTATTTATTGCATTTGTATCCCACATTTTCCCACCTATTTGCAGGCTCAATGTGGCTTACAGAGTTTAGTTATGATATTGCCATTCCAGGAAATCAGGTACAATTAGTAATATGTAGAGGTTAAGTAAGGGGAAGAAGAAGGACGTGATTGGGTGAGTAGGTTTAGAAGGTGGACTTTCCTAACTGGATGGGTTGGTGAGGTGGATTGTTGGGGCTATGGGTTCTCTTTGTAGGCTTTGTTGAAGAGAGATGTTTTCAGAGATTTGCGAAAGTTAATTATTTCCTCAATTATTTTTAGGTCATAGTAACAAACATAGTAACATAGTAGATGACGGCAGAAAAAGACCTGCATGGTCCATCCAGTCTGCCCAACAAGATAAACTCATATGTGCTACTTTTTGTGTATACCCTACTTTGATTTGTACCTGTCCTCTTCAGGGCACAGACTGTATAAGTCTGCCCAGCACTATCCCCGCCTCCCAACCACCAGTCCCGCCTCCCACCACCGGCTCTGGCACAGACCGTATAAGTCTGCCCAGCACCATCCCCGCCTCCCGCCAGTGGCTCTGCCACCCAATCTCGGCTAAGCTCCTTAGGATCCATTCCTTCTGAACAGGATTCCTTTATGTTTATCCCACGCGTGTTTGAATTCTGTTACCGTTTTCATTTCCACCACCTCCCGCGGGAGGGCATTCCAAGCGTTCACCACCCTCTCCGTGAAAAACTACTTCCTGATATTTTTCTTGAGTCTTCCCCCCTTCAATCTCATTTCATGTCATCTCGTTCTACCGCCTTCGCACCTCCGGAAAAGGTTCATTTGCGGATTAATACCTTTCAAATATTTGAACGTCTGTATCATATCACCCCTGTTTCTCCTTTCCTCCAGAGTATACATGTTCAGGTCAGCAAGTCTCTCCTCATAGGTCTTGTAAGGCAAATCCCATACCATTCTCGTAGCTTTTCTTTGCACCGCTTCAATTCTTTTTACATTCTTAGCAAGATACAGCCTCCAAAACTGTGGGTAATGGGTTCCTTAGCTGCGTGCTCATGTAGGAGAAGGTAGTGGCATGCATCAGCTTGTATTTTAGACCTTTACAGTTGGGGAAGTGCAGATTGATAAACTTGGGGACGATTTTGTGGCGTTTCTGGGAGGCATGTCCAAAAGGTTTAGCATGTAGATTGGGGCGTCTGCATGAATGATTTTGCGTACAATCGTGCAGATCTTGAACACAATGCATTCATAATTCATAATGCATTCATAATTGGCGGCCATAATGACGTTTCTCTGCAGAGGAAACACGTCGAGTTTATTGTTTAACTAGACAGACACAGAACTGCTATTTTGATCTCGGTTGAAATTCCGAACAAACTTGGCTTCTAAATAACATGAGACACACGATGGTTGAAAAAAAAATGTAAATGATGAATTATACAGAATCATTTCTTTCATTTCCCACAAGAATGGCACAATGTATGCCCACAAGGCTTCAGTAATTTAACTCTCTGGTCTTAGCAGAGTCTCTTTGCCGCCAGTTTCGTTAGAATTAACCAGTGTGTCTTATTTTCTTCCAAAAGGCTTTTGTTTACAGTGGTTTTCGTTATGGGCGGCTGAATGAAGAAAAATCGAGCAACTAAACATATATATATTTTAAAAGGCCAAACACGAGGCAATCTTTTTGAAGTTTTAAAGTTCTGATCAAGAGCTTTTTCACAGCGGATCTGTCACATCTTCTAGAAAAGGGCTGCAACAGAGAGAGCACCATTATTTTTATCTATTTGAGAATTGTTATATCGCTTTTCAAAAAAAAATATTTGTTATTATTTGCAAAATGGTTGGACACCTGTCCAATGCAGATGGCATAAGAAAGCCCTCCAGCCCAACATTTGAGAGCACGAAGCCATAACACTCTGTATACCTTCGAACTTTCTTCCTAACGCACGTGCTCTAAACAACTTTTAATCATCACAAAAATTGTCATATAGGGGGCATCGACTCCACAAGAAAAAAGTCAAAGTAACAGGCAACAGCTCTCCACCGGTTTTGAACATGAATTATTCCGAATTAACCTTGCCCAAGTGATTAAAGGTAGAATCAAGGAAACAGAATTCCATCTTTTCTAGGAAGGATGGCAGACAACGCTTTTTAAAAATCCCGAAGCATGAAAATGCGTCTTTGTTTAAAAATAGAAAAAAACAAAGTACATCATATTTGCTCATGTAAACCTGGGTTATGTGAAAGGGCGGTTCTTAAGTATAGTTTAAAAAAATTATAAAAAAAAATTATAAATGATAATTTATAATTAAAATTATATATTATAAATTATATATAAAATATAATATATTATATATATTTAAAAATTATATATATATATACATACATACATACATACACACACACACACACTCACACACAATTACAGTGCAGTTAATTTAATTTATATATATCAGCACAGTGGGCTGTTTGCCATCGCATCCTTTTTCATTAACATAAACAGCACTTGAACAAAAATATTCCTCGGGCCACCTACAAAGTTAGTAAAACTGAATGTCAATGCATCATCCATTATGCAGCTTTCAGTGAACACAGACAATTAATATATACATTGGACAGAAGCATCATTTCATCTGATTTTTGTTTTAACTCTTTCGTTCACTGCAGAATCAATTCCTCACGGAAGGACTCTAAATACAGTGAGACGCCAATGGTAAACTAGAATTACAGCAAAGTTTAATTTTCACGTGTCAGTGCTTCTTTCTTTGACCTGCTTTAGAATTTCTGATTGGGGACATTTATACAATACAATTGATGAAACTATTATGTAGGCATGTTCCTTCGTGACTTTGAAATCATGGTGTGTGTATATATATAATCGCTTTTTATGACGGATAACCCTAGAACTTTATACTCGTTCAGCATTTTAAAAGTGGTTCCAATTAAAAATCTGGTGAAATCTGATTTCAAAAAGCCTAGACTATTTTAATCACATGGAAACGTTTCTAAATCTGTCACAGATATACACAGTTTAATCCCCCTGTATCTTTCATTACACTAGTCCGCCACTGGAAGGTGGATTTAGTTTAAAACTTCCGTGCGGTATTTGCACTTCGATAAATAAAGAAATTCATTTCTGCGTGCTTTAGTTGGGCTGATAAAACAAGAAAGTGTGCAAACAAATCATCAGAAGATCTTTCTTCTTTTTCCTGCCTTCGGGGATAAAGCTTTGCCCTCTGCTGCGCTTAACAAAATGATTTAATCTTATATTTCAAATAAAAGAAACCAAGGATAAAACTCAAAATTAAGGAAACCACAGCCTCGAGGAAAAAAAGCAACCGCTACAACCGGGAATAAAATATGTTAGCAAGTTCAATTTAGGAGGCGCTGAGGTGCCCTTTGGAAATCTCCCTTCTGCCCTCTTTGCTTCAGTCTCTCCTCTGGTGCTGGCATTGTAGGGCAGGCAGGAAGTTATCTCTTCCAGAAACACTTGAAGAGGGGGAAAGGGGGAAATACCGGAATAATATTGTTGCAACAACCCAGTCTCTTGAAGAAAGCGATTTCTCATTTTTTTTTTTTCTAAAAGGTCCAGGTTTGAAATAGAATTGAACTCCACAGAAAACATTTTTTGTTGTTGTTTTCGTTTCACTATTGCTGCAGTGCAAAATAAAACAGCTTGGAGATGTAGATACGAGCTAAAAGTTTAGAATTTGTTAAAACAAACAAACAAATCCTTTCATAGCATTACGGAGAGATCAGCACAGAAGTAGCTGGGTTTTTACCAGATTCATTTACACGGTCCTTCTTGCTGCGTTTCTTGGGAATTTACTAGAAAAACAGAATTTATTATATCTTTCGCACGTGGCTAATGGTGCCAGAATCTTTTTTGCGTTTTCTGCTTAAGTTGGGAGTTTAATTTGTAGACATATTAGCTCCTTTCTGGGTAATAACGGAAAAGGAATTTCTTAACAAAATAAGAGAGTTTAATTTTGAGTTTATAGCTAAACGATTGTTTTTCCGCTCTGATTCCTCCAATTATCCGCTCTCGTTTCTCTCTGTACTAAACGAATCTTCGTACTGCTGGTGACAACTTTTCGAATTTCTAACGAGCAGAATTTACTTCAGGAGAACCATTTGTAGGTTGAAAAAAAAGTGTTTCAATTCTCGAGTATCTGAAAAAAAAACATTTTTTTTTTAAATTAAACAATCGCACCATTGCGCTGATTGCCAGAGTTTGTGGAGGGAATGTGACCATTGCTTTGGAAGAATTAACACTGCAGAATTAAAGATACGTTATGGTCCCTTACATGAAGAAAGTTGACACTGGGGGTGGGTGAAAAGATCAGTGCTAGAAAATAGATTGCCCATACGCTATCTTCAAATATCTTGTGAATTCAAATACACAAAAACTCTATCCCAGAAATGATCTCTTGCAGAAAATGCTAAAGAGAACGAATGAGTGCAGGATTAGACATGCTGCTACATATAAACCCGTACTGTGAATTTCAAAAATTAATCTTTCTTACTTTGGAATCTTTAAATTGTTTTCCATTGTTAACTTTCAGGAACCGTTCATTAAAAATGTAAATCTGTATCTCTAGCATCATGCCACCATAACACAAACAAAAAACAGTGACTGGCTAATTAGGTGGCCATTTTACTAAGCCGCGTAAGCATCTATGCGTGCTCAACCTGCGCCAAAATGGAGTTACTGGCCAACTACCGTGTGGCTCTTGTGGTAATTTCGTTTTTGGCACGCGTCAGGGAAATAGTTTTTATTTTTGCACACGTAACAGACACACGCCAAGTGACAATTGACGCACATAGTTCATTGCCACCAGGATTCTTTACTGCTAGGTCAATGGCTGGCAGTAAGGTCTCGGACCCAAAATGGACAAGCGACAATTTTGATTTCGCTGCACGTCCATTTTCGGCAAAAAAAAGGGGGCCTTTTTTACAAGTATGCTAAAAAATGGATTGGCACGTGCCCAAAGCCCGTGCCTACACTACCGCAAACCATTTTTCAGCGAGCCTTTGTAAAAGGACCCCTAGGGGACAATGCCTCAGATATATAGGAATCCTTTTACTAAAATGTACAAATGGATTTAATGTGCACTAAATGATAAGACACCCATTATTCTTATGGGTGTCATCATTTAGAGGCTCTTTTACTAACTGGTGGTAAGCAGGGGTGTAGCTATGTGGGTCCACGGAGGCATGGGCCCCCGCCACTGTCAGGTACCTTTGCTGGCGGGGGTCCCCAACCCCTGCCAGCCAAAGTCCTCTTCTCTGGCGCAGTCGCGTTGCTGATCTGCAAGGGCAGGCTTCTGTTTCTGTGAGTCTGATGTCCTGCACGTGCAGGACATCAGACTCACAGAAACAGAAGCCTGCCCTTGCAGATCAGCAATGTGGCCACGCAGGCTTCTGTTGTACGTGCAGGACGTCAGACTCACAGAAACAGAAGCCTGCCCTTGCAGATCAGCAATGTGGCCACGCAGGCTTCTGTTGTACGTGCAGGACGTCAGACTCACAGAAACAGAAGCCTGCACTTGCAGATCAGCAATGTGGCCACGCAGGCTTCTGTTGTACGTGCAGGACGTCAGACTCACAGAAACAGAAGCCTGCACTTGCAGATCAGCAATGTGGCCACGCAGGCTTCTGTTGTACGTGCAGGACGTCAGACTCACAGAAACAGAAGCCTGCACTTGCAGATCAGCAATGTGGCCACGCAGGCTTCTGTTGTACGTGCAGGACGTCAGACTCACAGAAACAGAAGCCTGCCCTTGCAGATCAGCAATGTGGCCACGCAGGCTTCTGTTGTACGTGCAGGACGTCAGACTCACAGAAACAGAAGCCTGCCCTTGCAGATCAGCAATGTGGCCACGCAGGCTTCTGTTGTACGTGCAGGACGTCAGACTCACAGAAACAGAAGCCTGCACTTGCAGATCAGCAATGTGGCCACGCAGGCTTCTGTTGTACGTGCAGGACGTCAGACTCACAGAAACAGAAGCCTGCACTTGCAGATCAGCAATGTGGCCACGCAGGCTTCTGTTGTACGTGCAGGACGTCAGACTCACAGAAACAGAAGCCTGCCCTTGCAGATCAGCAATGTGGCCACGCAGGCTTCTGTTGTACGTGCAGGACGTCAGACTCACAGAAACAGAAGCCTGCACTTGCAGATCAGCAATGTGGCCACGCAGGCTTCTGTTGTACGTGCAGGACGTCAGACTCACAGAAACAGAAGCCTGCACTTGCAGATCAGCAACGCGGCCATGCCGGAGAAGAGGACCGGCTGGCGGGGGTTGGGGACCCCCACCAGCAAAGGTACCCGGCAGCATGGGAGGGTTGGCAGCAGGGGGAAGAGGGGGTTGAAAGGGTTGGCGCTGGGGGGGTCAAAGGCGGTGGTCGTGGCAGTGGGGAGGTCAAAAATGGTGGGGAGTGGTTAAAAATGGTGTGGGGGGGGAGGGTTGGCAGTGCCAGGGGGGCTAAAATGTGCCCCCTCACCTCGGGCTCTGGACCCCCCTCCCGCCGAAGTCTGGCTACGCCCCTGGTGGTAAGCCCGCTGCAAGTTTACCATGTGCCAATCTGGAGCTACCGCCGGTCCAATGCCGGCACCAGCGGTAGATCCATCCATCATTTCCGGCAGTAGCATAAAAATTCAAAAACATATTTCTGCAGGGGGTTACCTAGCGGTAATCAGGCAGGTACGATCTTAGCACTTGGCGATGTCTTTTTTTGACCTTTTTACCTGCTGCTGTAAAAAGGACCCCATAGTTAGCTAGCAGGTAATAAAAACCTCCTTCACTTTTCTTTAAAATATGGACTTTTTCAGGTTGAGTCGCTAGCTGCCAAGATTCTACTGGTTGTTTTCAACGGACTGATGGAGTGTGTTTACATGAGTCTGCTTATAAAGATTTTTTTTTTCTGAAATTGTGATGGGATTTAAGTTTCAAAGGCACTAAAAGGCTCCATTTACCTCCAAACTACACTCTGTCAATATGCCAGGAGAGAAAATGGTAAAAGATAGGTTGAGAGAGGTTTTATATAAAGAGAGAGATTCCTATATATTCTGTTTCATAGGCAGCAGGAGATAGGCCACCAGGGCTGTGGACCAAACAACATTTTGTCCCATATGGGCATCATCAGCTAGAGAGGGGGGTGGGGCAGGGAAAGAGCCTGGTTTGCTTGAGTCCGTCAACTAAAAATATGATCTACTGTCCTTTTTTTTTTCAATGTTTTGAATCAACAAATCTTTGGCATGCAACCTATGTGTGTGTGTGGCGTGATTGTAGGGATATGAGGAAGATAGAAAAATAGAGGGGAGGGAGAGAAGGGGCGAGAAAGCGTAAGGTAGGGAGAAAGAGTGCAAGGAATGAGAGACAGAGAGACAAAGAGGGGCATAATCGAAAGGGACGCCCAAGTTTTGCTGAGGACGTCCTCGCAAAATGTCCCGATGGAGGGGTGAGGAAACCCGTATTATCGAAACAAGATGGACGTCCATCTTTTGTTTCGATAATATGGTCGGGGATGCCCAAATCCTTACATTTAGGTTGTTCTTAGAGATGGTCGTCTCTAGACTTGGTCGTTTCTGATTTTCGGCGATAATGGAAACCAAGGACGCCTATCTCAGAAACGACCAAATGCAAGCCCTTTGGCCGTGGGAGGAGCCAGCATTCATAGTGCATTGGTCCCCCTGACAAGCCAGGACACCAACCAGGCACCCTAGGGGGCACTGCAGTGGACTTCAGAAATTGCTCCCAGGTACATAGCTCCCTTACCTTGTGTGCTGGGCTTCCCAAATCCCCCCACTAAACCCACTACCCACAACTGTACACCACTACCATAGCCCTTACGGGTGAAGTGGGGCACCTAGATGTGGGTACAGTGGGTTTTTGGTGGGCTTTGGAGGGCTCACATTTACCACCACACGTGTAACAGGGGGAGTGGGCCTGGGTCTGCCTGCCTGAAGTGTACTGTACCTACTAAAACTGCTCCAGGGACCTGAATACTGCTGTCAGGGAGCTGGGTATGACATTTGAGGCTGGCAAAAAATATTTTTAAAGATTTTTTTAGGGTGGGAGGGGGTTAGTGACCAATGGGGGAGTAGGGAGAGGTCATCCCTGATTCTCTCCGGTTGTCATCTGGTCAGTTCGGGCACCTTTTTGTGCCTTGGTTGTAAAAAAAACAGGACCAGGTAAAGTCATCCAAGTGCTCATCAGGGATGCCCTTTTTTTTCTATTATGGGTTGAGGACGTCCATGTGTTAGGCACGCCCAAGTCCAGCCTTCGCTACGCCTCCGACATGCCCCCGTAAACATTGGTCGTCCTTGTGACGGAAAACAGTTGGGGACGCCCAAAATTGGCTTTTGATTATACCGATTTGGGCAACCTTGTGAGAAGGATGCCCACCATCCAATTTGTGTTGAAAGATGGGCGTCCTTCTCTTTCGAAAATGAGAAGGGCACACGTCCCTGTAATTTATTCAGTTGCAAACTATGCCAAAATATTTCATAGGACCCCAAAGTCATCCACAAAGGAAAGATATTCAACATAAAGGGATCTTTCACTTGCTCATCTTCCAATGTGATATATATCATTCAGTGTAAAAAATGTAACAAAGGATGCTATATTGGAGAAACAGGCCAGATGCTTAAGACAAGATTCAATTTACATAGACATCACATGAACAATATTGGTGCCAGTAGGGTTCCCACGCCTGTTGGTCAACATTTTACAGGACCAGGACACTGTACCAGTGACTTCACAGTGAGAATCCTGGAGTGATAGCTGGCTATCTCTGTTGAATATTTGCGGTTAGCGCATAGGGGGAAATTCTTTAAATGACACTTAAAAAGTCAATGCCAAAAAAGAGCACATAGTGGTATTTTATAAACTGCATGTGGTATATATCATTCAGTGTAAAAAAATGTAACGAAGGATGCTATATTGGAGAGATGCTTAAGACAAGATTCAATTTACATAGACATCATATGAACAATACTGGTGCCAGCAGGGTTCCCACGCCTGTTGGTCAACATTTTACAGGACCAGGACACTGTACCAGTGACTTCACAGTGAGAATCCTCAAAGGTAACTTTAAAACCATACAAGAACGTAAGACCTTTGAAGTCAGAATGATTGAATATTTTAACACCCAACAGAAAGGACTTAACAAGGACCTGGGGTTCCTAGCCCATTATAAACCATAAAGCTGTATGTCTCTGTTGATCACCCCACCCCTCACCTATCCACACCCATCCTGTTAGAATATCAATGATATGCTTTGATGTCCCCATGCATACCTCCGACCCACCCCCATCCTCCCACCCTGTCAGACTGTCATAGTAATGCTTGAATGTTTTCACTTATATACACTGTCAGCTAGCACATTTGCTTATTTCCGATCTGACGAAGAATGGCAACCTTCGAAAGCTAATCAAGAAATGTATTAAGTTATGTCCAATAAAAAAGGTATCATCTTATTTTCTTTTCCATGTTTTATTTTGTTTGATTTCTATTGAAAATGAGCCTGAAAGAGAGGGAGAGGCAGTCAGATAAAACTCTTTGGGGCCCTTTTACTAAGCTGAGAAAGCGCCTACACGCATCCAACGCGCACCAAATTGGAGTTACTGCTCGGTTACCGTGTGGGCCTTGTGGTAATTTCAATTTTGGCACACATCTGAAAAATATCTTTTATTTTCTGGCACACGGCAGCTACGCGCGTCAAGTGACATTTGATGTGCATAGACCATTACCGCCCGGTTACCGCGTGAGACCTTACCACTAGGTCAATGGCTTGCGGTAAAGTCTCAGACCCAAAATGGAGGCATGGCAATTTTTCATTTTGCCACACATCTGTTTTTGGCAAAAAATTTAAAAAGGCATTTTTTTGTAGGTGTGCTAAAAATAATTCTACTTGCGCCCAAAACTCGCATCTACACTACCGCAGGCCATTTTTCAGTGCACCTTAGTAAAAGGACCCCTTTAAAACATAAAAATGTCCTAGACCAGTGATGGTGAACCTATGGCACGCGTGCCAGAGAGGGCACGCAGAGCCCTCTCCCTTGGCACGCGCGTCGTCGCCATCGCTGGTCCACCCACTCTCCCTCCCAGTTCGGCCTTCCTCCCGCCCTCCCTCCAACGCAACGAGCAACAGCCCGCCCGCCCGTCCTCTCTCCCTCCTTCCTTCCCTCCCTCCCAGCACCAGGAACCCCCCTCCTCCTAAAATTTAAAAAGCGTACCTCCTCAGTCGGGGTTAAGGCTTGAGAGACAGGGAAGGCCGAAGGCACGTCGAGCGAAGCACAGGCGCTTTGCTGCCGCTGCCGACGCACGCCGCCTTAACCCCGACTGAGGAGGTTGGAGGTACGCTTTTTAAATTTTAGGAGGAGGGGGGTTCCTGGTGCTGGGAGGGAGGGAGGACGGACGGACGGGCGGCCGGGCGACCTGATGCTCGTTGGGTTGGAGGGAGGGCAGGAGGCTGGCCTGGTGCTGTCTGTGTGCTGCTGGGTGGGAGGGAGGCCTGATGGTGGGTGCTGGTGGGAGGGAGGCCTGATGGTGGGTGCTGGGTGGGAGGGAGGCCTGGTGCTGGGTGCTGCCGGGTGCTGGGAGGTAGGGCAGGGGGGAGAGGAGGGCTGCTGGACATTTGTGGCTGGAGGGGAGAGGATGGTTGCTGGACATGGATGGAGGGCAAGAAATGAAGAAGAAAGGAGGAAAGTAAAGAAATCAATGGAAAGGAAGCCCTGGAAACGGAGTTAAGAGAACAGATAGAGAGCAGCAGAATCAGCGACTAGAACCAATATGGATAGAAAAACAAAATCACCAGACAACAAAGGTAGGAAAAATCATTTTATTTTCATTTTAGTGTTTGGAATATGTCGAATTGGAGAATTTACATCTGCTGTCTTATTTTGCACTGGGCATACTGGAGCTGTAACAGCTTACAGAAATGATTTATAATGGAAGAAAATCATGTTATTTTTTTCTCCTACACTAGTATAATATTTTCAATGATGTCTGTTTATATGCGCCATGGCTGGTGTAAGGGGCGTGGCTATCATAGGGGTGGAGTCATATGTGGTGACCCCGCCCATAATGAGTACCGGCACTTTGCGATAAATAATTCGGTTTTGGGTTGTTGTTTGGGCACTCGGTCTCTAAAAGGTTCGCCATCACTGTCCTAGACTGTATTCAAAAAGTCAGTGTGCAAACAAAGGAGCTGCCGCATCTGTTATAAAATTATGCAATAAGTGTTTATCGGCTAAATAGGCTTATCTTCGGAAAAAATGCGATTTGAAAGTGCAAAACCCCTTCGCGAAAAACTACACTGGCTCCCAATCAAAGAACGCATTGCTTTCAAAATCTGCACTCTGGTTCACAAAATTGTCTACGGTGAAGCTCCGGGATACATGACAGACTTGATCGACCTACCAACTAGAAACACATCCGAATCAACACGAACGTACCTAAATCTGCACTACCCAAGCTGCAAAGGACTCAAATACAAATCAACTTACGCGTCCAGTTTCTCCTACATAAGCACACAACTGTGAAACACATTACCAAAACTCTTGAAAACTACGTACGATCACCTAAACTTCCGGAAAACACTAAAAACTAACCTGTTTAAAAAGGCATACATCCTACCGATCCAACATAAATGCTTGATATCTGCAACACAACAAAACTAAAGCACGTAATGGACATAACACAACTCTTCCGTTATACGATTCCCTAGTGTGGCTGGGCCACATGAACTTTATCTTACCACAACATCACTTTGTATTTGTTTACACCGGAGTCTGTAACGCCTCTCCGGTACTATGTAAGCCACATTGAGCCTACAAATAGGTGGGAAAATGTGAGATATAAATGTAACAAATAAATAAATAAAAATAACATAGGCAGACAGCACACATGTCAAGGGACGCACCCATTCACCCTTTCATACAACATGATAACAAGGTAGAGATCAGAACAACAAACACTAGTTTTATTGATTACACTTAACAAGAAGAGTGGAGGAATGGCCTAGTGGTTAGGGTGGTGGACTTTGGTCCTGGGGAACTGAGTTCGATTCCCACTTCAGGCAAAGGCAGCTCCTTGTGACTCTGGGCAAGTCACTTAACCCTCCATTGCCCCATATAAGCCGCATTGAGCCTGCCATGAGTGGGAAAGTGCAGGGAACAAATGTAACAAAAATAAAATAGATACTATTGGAGATTCTACATGGAATGTTGCTATTCCACTAGCAACATTCCATGTAGAAGGCTGTGCAGGCTTCTGTTTCTGTGAGTCTGACGTCCTGCATGTACGTGCAGGACGTCAGACTCACAGAAGCAGAAGCCTGTGTGGCCACATTGGTGGTCTGCAAGGGCCGACTTCTACATTGAATGTTGCTAGTGGAATAGCAACATTCCATGTAGAATCTCAAACAGTAGCAACAGTGGAGGAGTGGCCTAGTGGTTAGGGTGGTGGACTTTGCTCCTGAGGAACTGAGTTCGATTCCCACTTCAGGCACAGGCAGCTCCTTGTGACTCTGGGCAAGTCATTTAACCCTCCATTGCCTCAGGTACAAATAAGTACCTGTATATGTAAGCCACATTGAGCCTGCCCTGAGTGGGAAAGTGCGGGGTACAAATGTAACTAAAATAAAATAAATAAACATTGATCAATTGGGGGAAAACAAGGTCTCAGCTTAAGAAAAACTTGACATCATTTAATTCTGGGGAGCAGCCGAGCCCTGTTCCTTTAAGTCTTGTGCCTTGCCCCACCATCAGCCAGCTGGGGCCTTCGACCTGCCATGGTTGGGCAATGACCCGCCATTAGAATCCAGCTAGATCGCCCGTGTTTTCAGTCCACGCCCGTCATACACACGAGCTGGGCGCACTCACTCTGCAGAGCGTGCATTGCTATTTTCTGTGCTCGGTGTATACTGCACGCTATCAAATCAATTTTTATGATGGCACTTCATTGGCTCAGGTTCTCCCCTTCCCACTAGCTGCGACATCATTGGCATAAATATAGTTGGGACAATATTTCAAACATATCTAGTTAAACGTACAAGCTAGGTGGTACAGATAATTAGCCTTTAGACATGTACATGCTGCTAACAATTGACAACATTGGAAACCAATAAACGCTAACTAAAATGTTCTCAGTTAATTTATATTTTATTTATTTATTTAGATCATTTATACCCCGCCTAATGAACTAAACTAACTAAACAGTATTGATAAAGGAAAGAGAGGGGAGGGAACGTGCGACATCCACAGCCAAGGGAAACAAGACCCAGCTTCCCCTGCTGCATTTGAAATTCGTGGGTGCACGCCTCACCCTTCCTTCCACCTGGTGCTTAGCCAATCGCCTGAGCTCGGCAACTCTGTGTCCACGCCAACGTGTGCTCACATCATCCCTGACACAAAGGGCCCTCCGCCGGCCACAGGGGGGGATGCCGGGCAGCATGGTGGCATCCTTTCACGTAGCCATCGCCACGTTATCCTCTGCCCGCTTGTGATGCCGCAGCAGCCTTCAACCGGGTCAATTTTTTAAGCACAAGCTACAGCAGTCAAAAAAAATATCAGGATATCGATTGTCACTATCCAGACAACATGATGAATGCCGTAAGCAGCTATAGTTAGTCCACTATCCAGATAACGTGTCCGAATAACTTAGGAGAGTACCCTACTATCCTACGCTATTCAGACTGCCCAAAACACAGCAGCAAGACTAATCTTTGGTAAATCCAAATTTGAAAGGTCCAAGCCCCTTCGAGAGCAATTGCATTGGCTCCCAATAAAGGAACGAATTAACTTCAAAAGCTGCACCCCAGTCCACAAAATTCTTTATGGAGAAGTCCCAGGATACATGAGTATCCTAATCAATCTTCCAGCCAGGAATACATTAGCTCACACTAGCCCTTTCCTTAAGTCACTTCACTGGCTCCCTCTCCGTTTCCGCATTCAATTCAAACTTCTGTTATTGACCTATAAGTGCATTCACTCTGCCACTCCCCAGTACCTCTACACTCTTGACTCTCCCTACGTCCCCCCCCCCCCTCGGGTACTCCGTTCTGTTGATAAATCTCTCTTATCTGTCCCCTTCTCCTCTACTGCTAATTCCAAACTCCGTTCCTTTTATCTTGCTGCACCTCACACCTGGAATAAACTTCCCGAGCCTGTACGTTTAGCCTCGTCTTTGGCCGTTTTCAAGTCCAAACTTAAAGCCCACCTCTTTACCACTGCTTTTGACTCCTAAGCACTGCTCACTTGCCCTGTCCTTATCCTCACCTCCTTATTCCCTTACCCTTAATTGTTCTGTCTGTCTGCCTGTTTTATCTAGATTGTGAGCTCGCAGGGACTGTCTTTTTTTGTGTATGGTGTACTGCGCTGCGTATGCCTTGTAGCGCTATAGAAATGATAAGTAGTAGTAGTAGTAGTAGAATACATCAAGCACATCCCGTTCATTCCTTAATCTCCATTATCCTACCTGCAGCGGCCTTAAATGTAAATCCACCTAAGCTTCCTCCTTTTCCTTTATCAGCACCCAATTATGGAACGCAGTGCCTAAAGCTGTCAAAACTACTCGAAACCATCTCAACTTCAGGAAATTACTCAAGATCAGCCTATTCGGGAAGGCCTACCACCGGGATCCAACATAAACCATAAAGTCCCTCAAAACAGAATATAAACGGACCATTTTAGACTCTCTTACCTTTCCTCTTTCCCCTTTTCCCCTTCTTACCTTGTTCTATCTATCCTCTCTGATTTCCACAATATATTGTAATTGTATAAATACTAGATTGGCGATAGCCATTTTGGTTTATTGTAAGCCACATTGAGCCTGCAAACATGTTGGAAAATGTGGGGTATAAATGTGATAAATAAATAAATAAATAAATAAATATTGACACTACCTAGATAAGCTTCAGGATGACCCGTGCTCTGTCCAGGCACTATCCACATAGAGGGGAATTCAGAAAAGGTCACCCAAAGCAAGGTACTGGGAAGATCCGTACTCAGTATTCCTGTAAAGGGCGTTCAGCTCAGAATGACGTTTACAGAATACTAGCTTAGCACGCATTCCGTGCCTACCTTTGGGCACCAAAGGCTGGTGTAAATACTCATGTCCACTTGAAGGCAGTTAGGCACAGAAATGCAGGAGTGGAGGAGTAGCCTAGTGGTTAGTGCAGTGGACGTTAGGCACAGAAATGCAGGAGTGGAGGAGTAGCCTAGTGGTTAGTGCAGTGGACGTTAGGCACAGAAATGCAGGAGTGAAGGAGTAGCCTAGTGGTTAGTGCAGTGGACTTTGATCCTGGGGAACTGAGCTCGATTCCCACTGCAGCTCCTTGTGACTCTGGGCAAGTCATGTATAACCCTCCACGTGCTCCAGGTACAAATAAGTGCCTGAATATATGTAAACTGCTTTGAATGAAGTTGCAAAAACCTCAGAAAGGCGGTATATCAAGTCCCATTTCCCTTTCCCTATTTGAGATTCTACATGGAATGTTACTACTATTGGAGAATCTAGATGTTGCTACTATTGAGATTCTGTTGCTACTATTTGAGATTCTACATTGGAATGTTGCTATTCCACTAGCAACATTCCATGTAGAAGCCTGCCCTTGCAGATCAGCAACACGGCCGCGCAGGCTTCTGTTTCTGTGAGTCTGACGTCTTGTGCGGCCGCATTGCTGATCTGCAAGGGCAGGCTTCTACATAGACTGTTGCTAGTGGAGGAGTAGCCTAGTGGTTAGTGCAGTGGACTGTGATCCTGGGGAACTGAGTTCAATTCCCACTACAGCTCCTTGTGACTCTGGGCAAGTCACTTAACCCTCCATTGCCCCAGGTACAAATAAGTACCTGTATATACTGTGCAAACCACTTTGAACGTACTTACAAAACACCTAAAGGCAGTATATCAAGTCCCTTTCCCCCTTCCATTTCTGGGAATACCCCTGACCTGCCCAAGCCCCTCCTGTGGCCACACCCCTTTGGAGTTGCACACTATGAAATTTAGATGTGGATGCTTAGGGCGGATCTTTGTGTAACTCCTAATTACTGCCAATTAAGTGTTTGTTATCTCCCATAACTGATTGTTATCTACTACTAATACTACTAACATTTCTAAAGCGCTACTAGGGTTACGCAGTGCTGTACAATTTAAACATAGAAGGACAGTCCCTGCTCAAAGAGCTTACAATCTAAAAGACAAGAGAACAATCTAAAGACAAGTGAACAATCTAGAGGACGTGTGAACAGTTAATCTGATAGGGTGGATAGATTGGGGCATTCTATATTTCTCAAGCAGTTAGGCGCCGAAGGCAGCATTGAAGAGGTGAGTTTTAAGCAGAGGTTTGAAGATGGGTATGGAGGGGGCACCTAATTGACTAATTTGTTTATAATTAATTTGTTTATAACTAATTAGTTATCACCTAATTGACTAATTTGTTTATGCGCAGATCTGAGATCTGCACCCAGATTTGGGTGACCTATACAGAATCCAGGAGATAGTGTCAAGAAAGTCTGCACAGCACTCAGCCGGATAGTAGATGCTGTTATCCGGATAAGTGCTTTGGGATATTAACCCACATAATTGTAATTAAATGTATAAGCTAGTTTTAATCTAGTATTATGGTTCATAAATATATTTGTGATTCATGCAATACAACAGATTTAGGGGCAGGTAAAATGAATTTATACATAAAGAAAGAATATCATGACCTGGAGATGGTGGTCTAATAATTTGTATTTATGGGCGTCAGGGCAGGCGTTACAGGGTGGCAACCAAGGCAATTGCCCAGTGCCCCCATGCCACGAAGGGCTCAAAGCCTTCCTTAGTTTGAAGAAGGAACAGTCTCCTCCCCTGCTTCTGTCCTGGGTTCCTGCATGTCTAACACTGAATTCACGAATGCTGAATTCGTGGAATGGTGGAAGTGGTAAAGGCAAGGCAAAGTCTATCTGAATTCAAGAAAGCTTGAGATAAGCTTGTAGGATCTGTGTGGGAATGTATAGTAGATGGTGTGGATGGGCCATATGGTCTTTATTGACCAGTCCTCATTTCCTCTGTTTCTATAATCTTGACAGGCACTGTTGTTGTTCATCATAAGAAATTGCGTATGGAAGCTTAACAAAAGACATCCTTAATGAAACAAATCACTCCTTTTACCACCCAAGTGCTTTAAAACACCTCTCACACGACCTTACCTAATACCTCTCCATCTCTCACATGACTTTACCTAATACCTTTCCATCTAAACCCTCATCTACCTTCAGCTTATTATCGACTGTATCTAAGTTCATGTAATGACTATATCATATTAACATCCTGTAAGCCACATTGAGCCTGCAAAAAGGTGGGATAATGTGGGGTACAAATGCAATAAATAATAATAATAATAACTGAGATTTTGGACTACAGAGGGCTCCCCATGAGAGATCACGTTCTTGGCTTCCTTTCTGAGATTATATAGAGATGATAAATAAATTGCTTTAAAGTAATTAGCAGACACTGCAAATTTCTCATTCATGACCACTAGGGATAAGCACATAAGCACCGCCATACTGGGAAAAGACCAAGGGTCCATCAAGCCCAGCATCCTGTCTCTGACAGCGGCCAATCCAGGCTTCAAGAACATGGCAAACCCCCCCCCCAAAAAAAAAAAAAAAAAATAATAATAATAATTTTTAATAATGTTCAATGGACTTTTCCTTCAGGAATCTGTCCAAACCCCCCTTAAACTCCGTAAGGCCAGCCGCTGCCACCACATTCACCGGCAACGAGTTTCAGAGTCCAACTACCGCTGAGTAAGAAAAACTTTCTCCTGTTTGTTTTAAATCTACCATATTCTGTCTTCATCTTGTGTCCCCTGGTTCTATTGTTGTTTGAAAGTGTAAACAAACACTTCACATCTGTCCACTCCCGTGGCGTTCCTAGGGGGTGGGGGTGGGGGCAGCCCCGGGTGCACACCGCTAGGGGGGGGGGGGGGCTGCGCGCCTGTCTGCTCCCCTTGTTCCGTGCTCCCTTTGCCCCAGAACAGGTTACTTCCTGTTCCGGGGCAGAGGGAGCACGGAACGAGCGAAGCAGACAGGCGCGTGGCACCCCCCCCCCCCCCCAGCAGGTAAAAATGCACCCGGGGGGGGTGGCCTTTCACGGGGGGGGGGGGGGGGTGGCCTTTCGCCGGGGGTTGGGGGGGCGCTGCACCCGGGGGGTGCGCATCGGCAATCCGCCCCAGGTGTCAGCCACCCTAGGAATGCCACTGGTCCACTCTACTCCGCTCATTATCTTGTAGACTTCTATCATATTACCCCTCAGCCGCCTTTTCTCCAAGCTGAAGAGCGCTAACCTTCTTAGCCTTTCCTCATAGGGTCATTTTCAGCAACGTATGAAATGTCAATGATGTACCCTTTGACATCCCAAAAAGAACACAAGCAGGTGGTCTGCAAGATCCAGAACAGCAGAGAAGATGACCCACGTGGTAAAATAAAACAAAATGTATTCAAAGCAGATACATAACATCAGCATAAAACTTTCCTATAACCGCCCAACATGGCCGTGTTTCGTCCTCTCAAGGGCTGCATCAATAACTTAATATGAAACCAGCAGGAACAGTCCAATGTTTTCCCTGTCTGGTTAGTGTAGTGCAGTGGCGTAGCTACAGGTGGGCCTGGGTGGGCTGTGGCCCACCCAATTTGCACCCAGGCCCACCCAAAATTGTGGCTCTCTTGATGTGTGGCTGGTGGGAATCCTCAAACACCAGCTAAAGATTTCCTCCTTGTTAGGCAGCCAGTGCTCTGCCACACACCAGCCCCTCTGCACGTGCTCGGTTTTCACCAGGCGGAAGCGCTGAGCATGTACGGAGTACTGGTAGCGACGTCTTGCTTCTGCTGTTTGGAAGAGCACTAGCTGCCTGAGGAGGAGGAGGAAATCTTCAGCTCGGGTATTTAATATTTTGTGTTTGAGGGTAGGGGGAGAGCAGAGTTGAGGGCGGCCAGGAGGGGCTGAATTCCGTGCCCATCCATTTTTGGCTCAGGCCCACCCAAAATTGGCTGTCTGGCTACGCCCCTGGCGCAGTGCAGCTCAAAGAATAAGTCTCATAAGCAGTGAGCTGTCTTTCCCAAGCAGCTGCAGCCTGACATACAGGCTGCTCACAAATGCACTGGATTAACCAGACAGGGAAAACACTGGACGGTTCCTGCTGGTTTCATATTAAGCCCCTGATGCAGCCCTTGAGAGGGCAAAACAGGTCATGTTGGGCAGTTGGAGGAAAGTTTTATGCTGATTTTATATATCTGCATAGAATAAATGTTGTTTTTGTTTCTTCACGTGGGTCTATTTTTCTGTTCTGCTGTACTGCGTGTTGTTGCATACTCAATTTTACTAAAAGCAGCATGTAGGACGTAGGGGAAGACAGAGCAGGGCAGGTAATGCAACGGAGCCAGAGACTGGTGTTGGACAAGGCTTCAGCTGGCAGGGGTTACGGACCCCCGCAAGCCAAAGTATTTGCTGCGGCAGTGGGTAGGGAGCGGCAGGGCAGGGATGCGGCAGGGGGGATGGCGGCGAGGCGACAGACCAAAATGTTCCCTCCCCCACCTCGGGCTCTGGCCTTCTCCCACTGCGGGGTCTGGGCTATGCCCCCTGGTTAGCACATGAGAAAAGACTTTGCAGAACTGTATTACAGCATTATGCAGTATTTTGCCTGTTTGCGCGTCCTATTCAGTGCATTGTTGGTTTTTAAAAAAATATTTTTCAAAGGAGACCACGTGTTCCTGTATTATCCAGCTAGTGAATTATGGTTAGCACATCCTAACTGGATAATCCAGAGTTAATGTGTTCCTGCATTAACTCTATGCGGGTTTCTTGCACTAATATAACATTAGGGCACAAGCTGCAATAAAATACTTAAAAAAAAAAAAACATTAGTGCTGCTTTAAATCTGGGCTTAGCACATGGGCAAGTCTTAAACCCAGATTTTACCACACTTTACTAAAAGGGTCTATGTCAGTAATTATGTTATTTGGGTTTTTTTTTTGTTTGTTTGGTTTATATTTTTTGTACACCATATTTTTTAAAAAAGAAAAAAAGCTGAGCTCCTAACTGTAGAAATATTATTTAGGTGCTTACATGTGTCCCCTATTTTCAGACAAGATTTGGACCCTAAGTCTAAGATTTTAATTTATAAGCCTAAAATCCCTACTCCTAAATTTGTCTAGATTTAGGACTCAAATTTAGGTGCCTAGTCTTGAAAATCAGTTCAAAATTTTCTCCACTAGGATCTTAAATTTAATCTGGAGAAACTAGGTGGTCGGGGCTCAAAGCCGGGCTCAAAGCCGGGCTCAAAAGCACATAACACTAAAGTCCGTAACACAACAGCAACACAGACAACACAAACAGCAAAGCACTGCTCAAAAGAAATCTATGCAAATGATTTGTGTGATTAATTTGCACTAACAAACCAAAACAAATATACATAAAGGGTTTTGCAGTAAGTATGGCTCTTGTGTGGATCCCCAGACCGGGCAATGCCCCTTCCCAAAACCAGAAGTGCAAACACACATCGACACTGTTCTGTGCTTTTAAATATGAGCTTTTCAAAAATTGTTTTTCACTCTAAATTCTTGAAATGCTCATATTTAAGCACAGAAAAATAGGCGCTGATGCGTGCTTTAACTTTTGGTTTTGCTCAGATATGCACACGTGTTTATTTCTCACAACCAGCACTTAAAACTTGCATGGGTTTCGTTCCGCTTGTATAAAAAAGACAAAACCCGCAGTTCAATGTGAAAAATTGACAAGAAATAGTCTCCTGAAAAGCTTCAATGCTGCCTCTGACCTGGCGAGAACCTTTTGGTGTAATAAGCCATCATTTTTTTTCTCTGCATTGCAGTGCTTCGAAGGAATGCTTAGTGACCTCATTAACACCCATTTAAATACATTCCAATACAATGTTTAGAACACATGTTAACACCCGGGCTTGCAATCTGCAGCTAACCATTTCTTAATGCTGGCAGTGGCCCCCTAATAAACTGCAGTAAAAGAAAAAATTGCCTTCAGGTGCCCTTACGCAGGTCTATACATGTATTAAGGCCATTTTTACTGCAGCTGTAATGGGGCCAACTTTCCATTTTTGTGTATTAATGGCCATGTATAATGTTCTTCAAAAGATCCCACGAATGAGAGGCCCGAGAGCTGGTCTCGAAGGGCCCAGTTAAACGCGGGCTGGGTCCGTTCGAGCCAGCGATGGGCATACTGGGAGGGAGAGGGGTCATGCAGGAGAGCAGCCAGCTCGGATTGGCTAAGACAAAGAATGCAGTTGGGTTCTGGGGCAGGGCAGGCTGCTGATTGGCCGGGAAGGGGGCAGGGCTGGGCGAGGACATAAAGGGAGGAGTGAGACGTCAGATACCAGGGTGCTGGTGATCTGCGGAGGCTGTTTCCCACCCACCCGCCCTCAGGTGACGGGGGGAGGGGGATGTGCTGTAGGGGGATCTGTGTGTCTTTTGTTTTTCAGGTTGAGCAGGTGATGTCGCAGCGGCAAAATTAAAGAACGAAAACCCGAGCTACAAAAGACATGGCTCATGGGGGGGCTGAGCCGGAGCATGGAAGGCGGGTCGGGTGACCCGGGAGACAAGTGTGGAGGTCCATACAGAGTCGGCCCCTGCTGCGAGGGCGGGGCTTAGACAAGAGTGCCGATGGGCGGATGGGGGGGGTGGGGGGTCCAGGCTTATGGCATGACCGGACCCACGTAGCTCGGGTGAAGGGGGGATGATAAGTTGTACAAGTTAACTAATTTGAATTGTTAATAAAGTAAGCTGCGGCCTAGTTTTCCCAACAATGGTTTTCAAGAGAGTTATTATGGTGAAGGGGAGGGGGGGGGGGGAAGATGGGGTGGGGTGGGGGTGGGGGGGCTTGGTGGAGAATGGGTCCCAGCTTCCAGGTTTAAACAATCATAAATCAATATACAGAAAAACAAAACTATATATTGATAATATCTTGAGTAGACACAATTATTTGGAATAAGGCATGTGGGTGTGTCACATTGAAAACCATATGTGCAAAGATTATATGATAATTTATGGACCTGTTTGGTCTGTGATGGTCAAGTTTTAACTTTAGAATATCTAGAGCTTAAGAGTGGTGGAGTAAAGATTGACCTTTGTTGGTTCTGCACTTGCTGGTTTTGTTTATAATTACAGTGATGTGCTGAATGAGGATTTTTGTTTTTGTTTTACAACGAAATTAAAGTTGTCAACCACAGAGGGAGGTGGGTAAGGACTTGCCACACGCACATGTTCTCCATTAATAAGTAGGGTGGGACCGCTGCTTTGTTTACTCTTTCCAAAAATACTAGGACTAGGGGGCATGTGATGAAGCTACAAAGTAGTAAATTTAATACGAATCAGAGAAACTTTTTCTTCACTCAACGTGTAATTAAAGTCTGGAATTTGTTGCCAGAGAATGTGGTAAAGGTGGTTAACTTAGCGGGGTTTAAAAAAGGGTCTGGACGGCTTCCTAAAGGAAAGTCCATAGACCATTATTAAATTGACTTGGGGAAAATCCACTGCTTATTTCTGGAATAAGCAGCATAAAATGTATTGAACTTTTTCGGGATATTGCCAGGTATTTGTGACCTGGATTGGCCACAGGATGCTGGGCTTGATGGACCTTTGGTCTGTCCCAGTGTGGCAATACTTATGCACTTATGTAGCATATTTGGTATTATCATATAGTTTCATTTTATTGTATATTGATTTACGATTGGTTCTCTGTGGGATCTTTGACGAATGTGTTTGCATTTTTCCCTAATATCAGTGTGATGTTGGTTCCTCTTTTGAGTTTGATATTATGTATAAATGTTGCCATTAGGATGCAACCATTTCAAGACAATAACTGTGTCAACAATTACCGCCACCCAGGGGCGTAGCCAGACCTCGGCAGGAGAGGGGGGCAGAGCCCGAGGTGGGGGGCACTGTTTAGCCACCTCTCCCTGCCGTCGATCCCTCCCACCGCTGCCGCCACCGCAAAAGTCCTCCCCCGTCACCGCTGCCACCAGGTACCTTGTTTGCTGGCGGGGGTCCCCAACCCCCACCAGCCGAAGAGTCTTCTTCAGCGCCTGTCAACTTTGGCGCCTTCGCTGTGTGATGATCTGTTTCGAACTCCTGACATCCTGCACTGTGCACGTCCTGTATGTAGCCCCGTGCAAGACGTAAGATGTCAGAAACAGTCCATCACACAGCGAAGGTGCCGGAGTTGACTGGCGCTGAAGACGACTGTTCAGCTGGCGGGGATTAGGGACCCCCGCCAGCAAACAGGTACCTAGATACGGCAGCGGGGTGGGCAGTGGCCGGCGGGGGGTCAAATGTAGAGGGGCCAGGGGCTTAATCTGTGGGGTCCCATGGCCCCGTGGGGCCAGCCACGTAGATATGCTCCTGCCCCCACCCTGACATGCCCCCCAAAAATATGTTTCGTGCACAGTTTAGCCTGTGCAATTTGGCAGTAAACCACAAGTGCCTCCAGTACATCCCATGGTTTGTCATTTTCAGCTGCGTTAGGTGCGTTTTAACGTCTAATGCAGCTTAGTAAAAGGGTCCCTTAGGGGCACTTTTTACTAAGACATGTAGGCGCCTATGCGCGTGTAACTTGCGTCAAATTAGAACTACTGCCCGGCTACCGCATGCCCCTGGCGGTAATTCTAATTTCTATGCATGTCCAATATGCATGGCAGAAATTAATTTCTATTTTCTACCGCATGGCGTTAACTGGGCAGTAATAGTCAGTGTACGCGTGCTGACGATTACAGCCCAGTTAACGCATGAGACCTTACCCATAGGTGCCCTCAACCCTCAAGGACGGGACCAGCACTTGAGAGACAGAATGAAGGGAAGCTGAAGGCGCACCGAGCTAGCACGCGTTTCACTGGTGCTGACGTGCTGTGTCGCTGCCGATGCCACCTTCCCTTAACCCCGAGCAGGTATCAAGTTTTACATTTCGGAGGGGGGGCGGGAACTGGACCTAGTGCTCGGTGGGAGGGAGGGAAGGAGGAAGGCCTGATGCTGGGTGGGTGGGAAGGAGGAAGGAAGGCAGGCAGGCAGGCAGGCCTGATGCTGGGTGGGGTGCCTGGTGCTTGATGCTGGGTAGGTGGGTGGGTGGGAGGGAGGGAGGGGTGCCTGCCTGATGCTGGGTGGAAGGAGTCCCTGGTGCTAGGTGGGTGGGAGGAAGGGGTGCGTGATGCTGGGTGACAATTATGGGTTTAAGCTCCGCCCCAACCCCGCCCCCTTTAGCCTCCCCAAACAGTTGGGCCACCGACCGCCTATGACCTTACCGCTAAGTCAGTGGGTGGTGGTAAGGTCTCAGGCCCAAAATGGACATGCATTGATTTTTATTTTGCTGCACATCCATTTTTGGCAAAAAAAAAAGGCCTTTTTTACAGGTGCGCTGAAAAAATGGAACTGCACATGTCCAATACACACGTCTACGCCAGCGCAGGCCATTTTTCAGCGCACCTCAGCCACCGTAAATTTTCAGAGGTCAGTTTAGAAACTGAGTCTCAAAGCTAGGTGCTGTACCTTTGAATATCAGCCTCTTTGGAGGCTTTGTTTTGTTTCATTTTTATTAACCTTTCTTTCAAGCATTTCTTCAGTCATTACACCTGGTTCCAGCAGCTTCTCTAGGCATTGCTTTCTCTATGTACTGATGCGTGATTTTACTAATTCATTGCTGTTGTATTTCAGCTGAGGGGTGATATGATAGAGGTCTGTAAAATAATGAGTGGAGTGGAAAAGATAGATATGGAGCGTCTGTTTACGCTTTCCAAAAATACTAGGACAAGGGGGAATGCGATGAAGCTGGAGTGCAGTAAGTTTAAAACAAATAAGAGAAAATCTTTCTTTACTCAGCGCGTAATTCGACTCTGGAATTCGTTGCCGGAGAATAGGGTTAAGGCGGTTAGCTTAGCAGAGTTTAAGAAAGGTTTGGACGGCTTCCTGAAGGAAAAGACCATAGAATGTTATTAAAGGAACGTAGGGGAAGATCCACTATTCCTGGGACAAGCAGTACAAAATGCTTTGCTCCGTGGATCTTGTCGGGTGATTGTGACCTGGATTGGTCACTGTCGGAGACAGGGTGCTGGGCTAGATGGACCTTTGGTCTGTCCCAGTGTGGCGATGCTTATGTCTTATGCCTGCTTTGAGTCTACTAGTGATACTGTAGGTGGACAATCAAATTTAAGTGCATAAATAAAATACATAAATTATAAAGTCAGCCTTTCTGTTTCCTGTGACTGGCAGGTGTCTCATGCTTCTTGTGGGCTTTCATTTCATGTTTTCAGCTCCACATTTGTAAACACATTTAATTCATGGAAAAAACTAGAACAAGGCCAAACTACAGTATTCCATGGGACAAAGAAGATGCCTTTGAAATATGTCAGTACTTAGATGTCAAATACAAATTGTAATACGTTTAAATAAGCTGGAACCTGCTTTTGTAAACTCTGAGCCAGGACCGTACATTAGGAGCTATTTAGTTCCCACCCCATTTAATAGTCACTCCCAAGTATTTTTTCACGGAGAGAGTGGTGGACGCTTGGAATGCCCTCCCACGGGAGGTGGTGGAGATGAAAACGGTAACAGAATTCAAACATGCGTGGGATATGCATAAAGGAATCAAGTACAGAAGGAATGGATCCTCAGAAGCTTAGCTAAAATTGGGTGGCGGAGCAGGTGGGGGGAAGAGGGGTTGGTGGTTCGGAGGCGAGAATAGGGGAGGGCAGACTTATACGGGGTCTGTGCCAGAGCCGGTGATGGGAGGCGGGACAGGTGGTTGGGAGGCGGGAAAAACTGCTGGGCAGACTTGTACGGTCTGGGCCCTGGGAGAGACAGGTGCAAATCAAGGTAAAAGGTATACACATGAGTTTGTCTTGGGCAGACTGGATGGACCATGCAGGTCTTTTTCTGACGTCATCTACTATGTTACTATGTTACTATCTCTGTCCATCCATGGCATTCACAGTGCTGAACAAGTCAAACGGGGACCCTGAGTTCCATTATTAAGTTCCCCTCTTGAGTCATGGCTGAGACCTCCTTTTGCATGGACATTGAATGCTGCCTCTTCAGACAGAACTCAGGAAACCCAAGTCCTCTGCTTGGCATTTCTGATGATTTAATCAGAAACATATTTTTTTTTTTTGGGGGGGGGGGGAGAGGGGTGTTTGTTTTTGTTTGTTGTTGTGGTTATTTGTTTTGGTTTTTACTGTCCCTGTGAGTTTCCAGCTCAGTTCCAAAAATGATTGGAATCTAGTGCCTTGAGCCTTCATTCACAGCTGCCAGGGGATTCTCAGCCCTATTTCAAAACTCCCCCAGCTCATAGGAGTTAGGTATGCGAGTGCTAGTGGGTACTGAGCACCCCAGTATTGAGTAAGCTCCTTCAGTGTGTCCAGGGAGGGGTAACTCTGTTGTGTCTGAGCCCCCCAATCGTTTTGAAATGCTGTTGCCTATGCATAACGTTAACTGTACAGCTCAAGCCAATATTGAACTTTTAATTTGAATTCCTTAATCACATTGTTATTACTGAATGTTATACTTTATCCTTGTTATCATATACATGATATGTATTATTTATTTATCTACTTCTAATTTACTTGATACTCAATGTACCTTAATTGTATTAATTCTCTGTACTTCTCATTCCGTTAATGGCGATCGCCATTGCGGCATAGTGTAAGCCACATCGAGCCTGCAAAGAGGTGGGAAAATGTGGGATACAAATGCAGCAAATAAATAAATAAATATTCATTGTGGCTGGGTATCCTGAAATTCTGACTGGCTAGGTGGGTCCCGAGCAATGGATTGAGAACCCTTGTTCTACAGCAAAATTTTTCAACCCATTTCTTGGCGCACTCCAAGCCAGCCTGGTTTTTAAGATATCCACAGTAAATGTGCATGGGATAATTTTGCATGCTCTATCTTCACTGTATAAAAATCTCTCTCATGCATATTCATTGTGGATATCCTTAAAACCTGACTGGCTAGATTGTGTCTGGGTTTGAGAGTCACTGTTTGATAGATATAGACAGACAGACAGACAGACTAGCAGATCTAGGTGCTTTTTATTTTTATCACTTTTAAAATTTGATCACTACCTACATTTCATGGTCTTTAATGGCATTTTGTAATGGTTTTATCAGACACTCCGGCAGCCCTACAGTTTGGTCTTCTGAAAAACTGCACTGAGAAAATTAACTACTATCTGGTTTGTTAGCGGGGTGCAACTATATAACAACTAGAGGTCCTAGACAAATACAGGTTGTCACGCAGCAGGGTCTGTCTGGCAGGCTTCATAAGGTACCTAGGATGGATCTTCAGCAACAGTCATGCTAGCAATGCTATGGAAGCTATTTATCTGCAGACACTTTAAATGGTCTTTCCAAGGAGCTCAAGGTGATGCGCAAAACAGAACCCGTGGGAGGTGGTGGAGATGAAAACGGTAATGGAATTCAATCATGCGTGGGATAAACACAAAAGAATCCTGTTTAGAAGGAATGGTTCCGTGGAATCTTAGCGGAGATCGGGTGGCGACGCCGGTATTGGAAACAAAATGGGAGCTGGCAGACTTCTACGTCCTGTGCCCTGAGAAAGGCAAGGACAAATCAAACTCGGGGTATACATATAAAGTATCACATACTATGTAAATGAGTTGTATCTTGTTGGGGCAGACTGGATGGACCGTACAGGTCTTTATCTGCCGTCATTTACTATGTTACCACGTTGCTCTTTGGGGTTCTACATGGAATGTTGCTACTAATTGGGATTCCGGAATCTTGTAACTCTTTAGGATTCCAGAATCTTCAGAACTTTTAGTCCAAGAAGAGTGCTGGGCAGACTTCTACGGTCTGTGCCCTGAGAAAGGCAAGGACAAATCAAACTCGGGTATACATATAAAGTATCACATACCATGTAAAATGAGTTTATCTTGTTGGGCAGACTGGATGGACCGTACAGGTCTTTATCTGCCGTCATTTACTATGTTACCACGTTGCTCTTTGGGGTTCTACATGGAATGTTGCTACTAATTGGGATTCTGGAATGTTGTAACTCTTTAGGATTCCAGAATCTTCAGAATGTTTAGTACAGGAACAGTGCTGGGCAGACTTCTACGGTCTGTGCCCTGAGAAAGGCAAGGACAAAGCAAACTCGGGTATACATATAAAGTATCACATACCATGTAAAATGAGTTTATCTTGTTGGGCAGACTGGATGGACCGTTCAGGTCTTTATCTGCCATCATTTACTATGTTACTATGGTTAGATATGGAGAGGGAGAGAAGCTGGATAAATAGGGGGCATTTGATGCTCGTTTTCTAAAGATGGTGAAGTACAAATGAGGGAAGGACATAAAGGGCTAGATTCTATAAATGGTGCCTAAAAGTCTGTGCCAACCCCCCTCACCACCCCCACCCAACTTAAGCAGTACTCTCTAAGCTGTGCCTAAAGTTCAGCACTGTATATAGGATACACGCTTAAGTGGAGAGTCACGTGTAAATTTAGGTGCGGCCATTTGCACCAACAGAAGTGTGGTGCAAACGCCTGCACCTAAATTTATGCGTAGAGCACCGTTATTCTGTAATTGCACACGTAACTCAAAGCCACACCCCCGTTCTGCCCCCAAACACCCATAGCCCTCCCATTTCCATGCCCCCTTTTTGGATGGTGCATAAATTTTAGGTGCAGACCCCACACCTAACTTTACCTGCCTTAGTCCCAATTAAATCTCATTAGTTCCACTATGTGCTTGTTAAAGGTCAATTACGGGCATTAATTGCTTGTTATTCAATCATATTGCTTGTGCAAATCAGGAATGCACCTAAATTTGTGCACGCAATTTTTGGCCACCTTTATAGAATCAGGGGGAAAGTGACCTGGATAAGGAGACATGTCCTACAGGTGGTCATACTCTCATGGCTAGCAGTTGGGTTATATACTTAACAGTGTGAGAAGGAACAATTGGGCAGACTGGATGGACCAATTGGATTATATCTGCCCTCATTCTCTACTTATTATGTTACTAGAGTGGGTTTTGTTGGTGGTGGTCAAGGAGGTTTGATTGAGAACAGGAGACGGCATGACGTCAAAGACTTAAAGACATTTAGGGTACTCTCTGTTTCCCCTTCCACATGCAGCCGTCATTCTGCGTACACTCAAAATAAAGCCAAAGAAACCTATGAGCTGCTGCATCCATGTTGTTCTTTATTGTTGGTAGCATTTTTATTTAATCTTACTTATATTTTCAAACATGCCAGCTTATGCAGCATATGAATGTACGTAGAGGTAGTATAATAACGGAATAACTTTTCATAGGTAGAGTAGTAATTACCTATGTCAGCATATGTTGTACTTGTGCAGAGATTTTTTTTTCTCCTGGTAAAGGACCACTAAAACAGACATCATGTTGTGAGAATCAGGTGCTCAACATTCAATTTATTTATTTATGGCAGTTGTATCCCACATTAAACATGAATTAGGTTGAAACCTGGGAGTATCTGTTGAACAGGGACTGTCTCTTCATGTTCAAGTGTACAGCGCTGCATATGTCTAGTAGCGCTATAGAAATGATAAGTAGTAGTGTTTGGCATTCTGGAATCTTGCAACTCTTTGTCCTTATCCCTTATTCGCTACTCTTTGGGATTCCGGAATCTTGCTACTCTTTGGGGTTCTGCATGGAATCTTGCTACTCTTTGTCCTTATCCCTTATTTGTTCCGTTTGTCTGTCCTAATTAGATTGTAAGCTCTGTCGAGCAGAGACTGTCTCTTTATGTTCAAGTGTACAGCGCTGCGTACATCTAGTAGCGCTATAGAAATGATAAGTAGTAGTAGTATTTAAAATATTTTTCCAGTGCCTAGATCAAAAGAGAAAGATGGTTTGCGGGAACTTGCTCCTTTTGTTTTGTGGAATGCAGTGGTATATTATAAAAATGCACTATATTGTTTATTACTACTATTTAAAAGAAATATATTAAATAATGAGGGCAGAGCTACCTCCATACAAAAGTCTAGAGTCAGTCTAAATGTGCCAACATTTTCCAGTTCTGTGATATATATTTATTTCTTTTTCAGGTCAATTTTCAACAGCATTTTCTCATTTTACCCAAATGCAAACACAATTATAATGTTAATAGTTTTGGATGTTACTGATTCTATTATTCTGTCTCACTGTATTCCAGTTTTGGCACAGTGTAAGTCATCTCAAGGACAAAATATAAGAAAACCAATGGACTGCATTAGGGGCTTTTTAGCCCAGTTAGTTATTTTTAAACGAATAAGAAAATCTGCATTAAAACAATATTTATTTTTATTATTTTGGACTTATGAAAACTACTTGTCCCTGAAACATGCTCAAAACAGAATAATCCATTTGTACAAAAGAGATGAGGTGAAGATGTGATTCCATGTCCCCAGTGAAAGGAGGGTTTAATTTACTTCCAATCGTTATAACACCAGATTTCCCAAGGCAGATTACAGTTTAAGATGAACCCATCAGTAAACAGGATATCCTCACTGAAATTTGGCATTGTATTACTGTATTGTATAGAACAGTGTAGAAAAATGAACCCAAAATACAGCCTTTATGAGAGCTGTTTCCACCAGCTACAATAATTTTTGAAGCTGTTTTAGTGATATTCAGTTTTGATTTCCTGATATTTATATCTACACTAGTAAAAAAAGGCCCGTTTCTGACACATATGAAACGGGCGCTAGCAAGGTTTCGTCGGAGTGTTCTCCTCCGCGCGAGGCACCCGCCGCCGCCGCTGCGCGATGTGCCACCCCCCCCCCCCCGCCATCCCACCCTACCGTCTCGTAGTTTTGCTGGCGGGGGACCCGAAATTCCGCCAGCAGAAGTCCTCTGTTGTGTGCTGTGCTGACTCCGACGTGATCTTCAGCATTGCTAGCCTGTGCAGGACGTCAGACGCACAGAAGCCCTACCTGCAGAGTCTAGTAATGCTGAAGATCACACCGAGTCGAAGACAGGACTTGTTCTTGTGGGGTTTCGGGTTCCCCGGCGGCAAAGCTACGCGTCGGTGGGTGGGTAGGGGTGGGGGGTCAGTGTTGCTTCATCTGCATGTTGTTGCTTTGCTTATTTTGTTGCCTGGTTGTTCGTGGGTGGGGTTGGTGGAGGGGCGGCGCGGGGGTGGGTGTTGCACCTCCAGCATGTTGGAGCGGGGCTTCTTGTTTTTTGTGGTTTTTTGTGGTTGGCTTTGAGTGGGGGGCGGCGAGGGGGGTGGGTGTTGGACATCCCCCTGCTTGTTTGCGATTCGTTCGTTGTCACCCTTAATGTTCTGTGGGCAAAGTTTCTGAAGTCACAGCACAACGTTAAAGGGTTCGTTTGTCATCATGACGTTTGACGCGAGGGCGGGGCACAAAGTCATAGTGGGATGGCTTCGCCACCATGAAGTTACGAACCCTTTATCGTTGTGCTCTGAGTTCAGAACCTTTGTCCTCAGAACGTTGAGGGTGCATTTTATTATAGTAGATATGGGATACTTTCAAAATAAATTAAAAGGCTGTCAAATAAGTAAAAAAAAATAATCTTTTGTCCTCCACCTTTTAAGGCACTGCCTATCCAACTGGAACAGCTTCTGACTTTTTACAGATGGTCAAAGCAGAGGCAGTCCATTATTTCTAATAATCTTTTACTATTGCTTTCAATAGCATTTGTTATTGTTTTGGGTGTACTTGTGACTCCGCCTACTGCCAACAAGCTATGCCTACTGGCTTCAACCCATCTAATGGGCTAGATAGCCTTGCACCGTCTCCTGTTCTCAATCTAACCTTCTTGGTGGTAGTTGTGTTTAATTTAATTTAATATTCAAACTTATATTCCATTACTTTCAACCATCAACTTTGTGCAGAGCAGATAACAATTGAAGTCCATAAGTAGTAGCAATTCACCTCCCAAATCATCCCCACCCCACCCCCAACCCCAAATTGTCTACCCCAGTTATTCCATACTAAATAATTCTGAAACCACCCTCTCAATTACAGTCAACTAAACACTTCCACAACGTCTCAAACACAACCTTAGATCAAATCATGATTATCATGGGTGGTGTTGGTGTTGTTGTTAAGGACTGGGGATAAATTTCCAGATGACACAAAACTATTCAAGGTTGTTAAAACACATGCAGACTGTAAAAAATTGCAGAAAGACCTTAGGAAATTGGAAAACTGGGCATCCAAATGGCTGATGAAATTTAATGTGGACAAATGCAAAGTGATGCACATTGGGAAGAATAATCCGAATCATAGTTACCTGATGCTAGGGTCTGGCAGCGCCCAAGAAAAAGATCTAGACGACTATTGTTTTACCAAAGGGAAATTGTGCCAAACGAACCTCATTGAATTCTTTGATTGGGTGACAGGGGAATTAAATCAGGGACGGGCTATACACGTAATCTACTTAGATTTCAGCAAAGCTTTTGACACAGTTCCCCACAGGAGGATCTTAAATAAACTGGATGGGCTGAAGATGGGACCCAAAGTAGTGAACTGGATTAGGAACTGGTTGACGGACAGACGTCAGAAGGTGGTGGTGAATGGAATTCGCTCGGAGGAGGGAAAGGTGAGTAGTGGAGTGCCTCAAGGATCAGTGCTAGGACCTATTCTGCTCAATATATTTGTGAGTGACATTGCCGAGGGGTTAGAAGGTAAAGTTTGCCTATTTGCGGACAATACTAAGATTTGTAATAGAGTGGACACCCGGGAGAGAGTGGAAAACATGAAAAAGGATCTGCGGAAGCTTGAAGAATGGTCTAAGGTTTGGCAATTAAAATTCAATGCGAAAAAATGCAAAAGTGATGCACTTAGGGAAGAGAAATCCACGGAGACGTATGTGTTTAAGCGGTGAGAGTCTGATAGGTACAAAAGGGGAGAGGGATCTTGGGGTGATAGTATCTGAGGATCTGAAGGCGACGAAACAGTGTGACAAGGCGGTGGCCGTAGCGAGAAGGTGCTAGGCTGTATAGAGAGAGGTGTGACCAGCAGAAGAAAGGAGGTGTTGATGCCCCTGAATAAGTCATTGGTGAGGCCCCACCTGGAGTATTGTGTTCAGTTATGGAGGCCGTATCTTGCGAAGGATGTAAAAAGAATTGAAGCGGTGCAAAGAAAGCTACGAGAATGGTATGGATTGCGTTACAAGACGTATGAGAGGAGACTTGTGGACCTGAACATGTATACTCATGGAAAAAGAAAAACAGGGGTGATATGATACCGACGTTCAAATATTTGAAAGGTATTAATCCGCAAACAAATCTTTTCCGGAGATGCGAAGGCAGTAGACCGAGAGGACATGAAATGAGATTGAAGGGGGGCAGACTCAGGAAAAATGTCAGGAAGTACTTTTTCACGGAGAGAGTGTGGATGCTTGGAATGCCCTCCTGCGGGAGGTGGTGGAGATGAAACGGTAACAGAATTCAAACATGCGTGGGATAAACATAAAGGAATCCTGTTCAGAAGGAATGTATCCTTGGGAGCTAGCCAAGTTAGGTGGCAGAGCCGGTGATGGGAGGCGGGGATAGTGTTGGGAGGCGGGGATAGTGCTGGGCAGACTTATACGGTCTGTGCCAGAGCTGGTGGTGGGAGGCGGGGCTGTTGGGAGGCGGGGATAGTGCTGGGCAGACTTATACGGTCTGTGCCAGAGCTGGTGGTGGGAGGTGGGGACTGGTAGTTGGGAGGCGGTGATAGTGCTGGGCCAGACTTATACGGTCTGTGCCAGAGCTGGTGGTGGGAGGCAGGGCTGGTGTTGGGAGGCGGGGGGATAGTGCTGGGCAGACTTATACGGTCTGTGCCTGAAGAGGACAGGTACAATAAAAAGTAGCACATATGAATTACTCTTGTTGGGCAGCCTGGATGGACCGTGCAGGTCTTTTTCTGCCGTCATCTACTATGTTATTATGTTACTCTGTATTGTTTCCATGGTACAACCTCGTCTTGAGTACTGCATTCAATTCTGGTTGCCATATCTTAAAAAACAGATATAGCGGATTAGAAAAGGTTCAAAGAGAGCACCAAAACGATAAAGGGGATGGAACTCCTCCTATATGAGGAAAGGCTAAAGAGGTTAGGGTCTTCAGCTTTGGAAACGAGAAGGCTGAGAGGGGATATGATTGAGGTCTACAAAATCCTGAGTGGTGTAGAATGGGTAAAAGTGGATCAAGTTTTCACTGTTTCAAAGAGTACAAAGACTGGGGGACACTCAAGGAAGTTACATGGAAATACTTTTAAAACAAATCGGAGGAATAGTTTTTTCACTCAACAAAGAGTTAAGCTCTGGAACTTGTTGCCAGAGGATGTGGTAACAGCGATTAGTATATATCTGGGTTTTAAAAAGGTTTGGACAATTTCATGGAAAGAAGTCCATAGTCTGTTATTGAGATGGACATGGGGAAACCACTGCTTGCCCCAGGATTGGTAGCATGGAATGTTGCTACTCTTTGAGGTTCTGCATGGATTCTTGTCACTCTTTAGGATTCCAGAATCTTGCTATTCTTTGGGGTTCTAATGGAATGTTGCTACTCTTTGAGGTTCTGCATGGAATCTTGTCACTCTTTAGGATTCCAGAATCTTAATATTCTTTGAGGTTCTACATGGAATGTTGCTACTCTTTGAGACTCTGCATGGAATCTTGTTCCTCTTTAAGATTCCAGAATCTTGCTATCCTTTGGGGTTCTAATGGAATGTTGCTACTATTTGGGTTTCTGCCAGGGACTTGTGACCTAGATTGGCCATGCTGGAAGCAAGATACTGGGCTAGATGGACCGTTGGTCTGACTCAGTATGGCTATTCTTATGTTCTTACATTGCTGGATAAGTGTCTGTGATGCACTATACAAGCTGCAGTTGAGGCCTTTTTATTGGGTTAAAAATGCACCTGTGACCAGCTTTCCAGTGATTATCTGTGCAACTGTGTTTTGCAAAGAAATGTGTAAATTAATGAATTAGCAGAAGGACAATTTTGTTCTGTCAAAGTATATCAGAGGATGAATTAAAAGGGAAAACAAATGGGGTTAAACTTCAGATTCAGTTTCTGCATTTTCAGTGCCTCCATTCCACCCCATCCTGGTTTGGCAGCGCTTCAGGATGTAACTCAAGGAACAGACTGCATACCAAGACTATTTGGGGGATGAGTGGCAGGAGAGGCATAATCTGATGTGGTGCTGCTTCAAAGGACAGGATGACTAACTCATTAGCAGCAGACTAAGAGGATAAGACAAACATGCATTAGGCCAGATGAAAAGTGACAGAATGAAAAAACATTTTGCATCCCCACCCATGTTCCCCGTAGCCCACAACAAACACAAATCATTACCAGTTAGAGGCCCATTTTTTCAAAAATGATCTCGCTGGACACAGGGAATTGAATAAATGCTTAGGAAAATAGTTTCTGAGATTGCAAAATGACAGTGTGAACCTATTGATAGGGACTAGAATCACAGAGCTAGAAGACAACTTTTGAAGATTAATTTGTGTGAAAGGCATATACACCTAATAATATTAACTGTAAAATTATAAAAACCCTAACTATTAATAGAATAAGGAAAATATGTGCAGCAAGGGCTATGAATAAAGGATTTATAGGAGTTGGATAATAACCTTAAGGTGGCCAAACAGGTAGACAAGGTGACGGTCAAAGCAGTGGCATACCAAGGGGGGGCGGTGGGGGTGGTCCACCTCAGGTGCACGCCGCTGGGGGGTGCCGCGGCGCGTGCCTGCTCAGTGTTTCCTGACTTCGCGCGTTCACTGCAGCTCCCTCTGCCCTGGAACAGGTTACTTCCTGTTCCGGGTCAGAGGGAGCTGCAGCGAACGCGTGAAGTCAGGGAACTCTGAGCAGGCGTGCGCTGCGGCACCCCCCCCCAGCGGCGTGCACCCAGGGGGGGTCCGCGCTTCATCGGGGGGGTGCTGCACCCGGGGGGGGGTCTGCGTTGCATCTGGGGGGGGTGCTGCACCCGGGGGGGCGGGGTGCCACCCCGGGTGTCCGCCCCCCTAGGGACGCCACTGGGTCAAAGCCAGAAAGATGCTTGGGTACATAAGGAGAGGGATAACCAGCAGAAAAAAAGAGGTGATAGTGTCCTTGTATAAGACTCTGGTGAGGCCCCATTTAGAGAACTGCGTGCAATCATAGAGACTGCACCTACGGAAAGATATAAACAGGATAGAGTCAGGCCAGAGGGCAGCTACAAAATTAGTAAGTGGCCTCGGTCATAAAACATATAGGGACAGGCTCATGAACCTCAACCTGTATATACGTTGGAAGAGAGGCGAAAGAGATGCGATATGACAGACGTTTAAATACCTCAGTGGCATCAATGTACAGGAGGTGAGCCTTTTTCAAATGAAGGAAATCTCTGGAATGAAGGGACATACGATGAAGTTAAGAAGAAAATAGAATTAGGAGAACGTGGAGGGGCTAATTGAGACGAAAAACGTCTATCTCCATGGGCGTTATCTCCGAGAACGGGTCCCGTGAAGGGCGGACTGAACCGTAATTTTCGAAAAAAATAAACGTCCATGTTTTATTCGACAATTTTTGAGCTGGGCGTTTTTGTTTTTCAGTGATAATGGAAAATGAAAGCGCCCAGCTCAAAAACGAATAAATCCAAAGCATTTGTTCGTGGGAGGGGCCAGGAGTCGTAGTGCACTGGTCCCCCTCACATGCCAGGACACCAACCGGGCACCCTAGGGGGCACTTTTACAAAAACAACAAAAAAGGTAAAAGAGCTCCCAGGTGCATAGCACCCTTCCCTTGTGTGTTGAGCCCCCCAAATCCCCCTCAAAACCCACTGCCCACAAGTCTACACCATTACTATAGCCCTAAGGGGTGAAGGGGGGAACCTACATGTGGGTACAGTGGACGACTAAGCATTAAGCAGCACAATTGTAACAGGTGGGGGGGGATGGGCCTGGGTCCACCTGCCTGAAGTCCACTGCACCCCTAACAACTGCTCCAGGGACCTGCATACTGCTGCCAGGGAGGTGGGTATGACATTTGAGGGTGAAAATAAAAAGTTGTGAAACATCATTTTTTGTGGTGGGAGGGGGTTAGTGACCACTGGGGGAGTCAGGGGAGGTCATCCCCGATTCCCTCTGGTGGTAATCTGGTCATTTAGGGCACTTTTTGGGGCCTTATTCGTGAAAAAACAGGGTCCAGGAAAAGTGCCCTAAATTCTAGCTACAAACGCATACTTTTTTTCCATTATTGGCGAAAGGCGCCCATCTCTCCTCGGCCGATAACCACGCCCCAGTTCCATCTTTGCCACGCCTCCGACACGCCCCCGTCAACTTTGTACGCTTCCGCGATGGAGTGCAGTTGAAAACGTCCAAAATCGGCTTTCCATTATACTGATTTATTCGTTTTTGTGAGATAAACGTCTATCTCCCGATTTGGGTCGAAATCTAGGCGTTTTTCTCTTTCAATTATAAGGTGGATAGTAACATAGTAGATGATGGCAGAAAAAGACCTGCACGGTCCATCCAACAAGATCAACTCATATGTGCTACTTTTTGTGTATATCTTACCTTAGAATCTAAGAAAAAACTCTTTCACTGAAAGGGTGGTGGATGCGTGGAATGGCCTCTTGGTGGAGGTCGTGAAGACAAGGACTGTGTCAGAATTTAAAAAAGCATGGGACAAGCACGTGGGGTCCCTTAGGAAAAGGAAGAGTTAGTGGTTATTGAGTATGGGTAGACTGGATGGGCCATTTGGCCGTTATCTGCCGTTATGTTCTATTTTTCTGTGGTTCTATGTAAACGAAATCAGGGGTGTAGCTAGGAGGGGCCACAGGGGCATGGGCTCCCACAGATTTAGCCCTGGCCCCCTCTACATTTGACCCCCTGCACCACCGACCCTCCCCACCACTTTCAATCCTCCCTCCCGCCGCCGCTGACCCTCCCCTGCCGCCGCCAGGTACCTTTGCTGGTGGGGGTCCCCAACCCCCACCAGCCGAAGTCTTCTTCAGCGCTGGTCTCCAGAGCCTTCACTGATCTGTTCCTGTCAGTCCTGACTCCTGACGTCCTGCGTGTACATCCTGTATGTAGCCTCGTGCAGGACGTGCGTGCAGGACGTCAGGAATCAGAAACAGATGAGCAAAGGTGCCGAAGACCTGCGCTGAACAAGACTTCGGCTGGCAGGGTTTGGGGACCCCCGCCAGCAAAGGTACCTGGCGGCGGTGGTGATGGGGGAGGGTCGGTGGAGGGGAAGGTCGAAAGTGGCGCAGAGGGGGGTTAGCGGCTAGGGGAGGCGGGTTAAACTGTGCCCCCCACCTCGGGCTCTGGACCCCCTTCCCGCTGAGGTCTGGCTATGCCCCTGAATGAAATGTATTGGGGAGACTATTTTTATCTTCTAAAAGGTGTTCTTACTGTATAGAATATTGGAAGCAACACAAATATAATTGTAATAATGAAAATTGGTACATCTCTCTCTCTCTCTCTCTCTCTCTCTCTCTCTCTCTTTCTCACTCATTCCTTTTTAGTTGTTACATTAATGTGTGTACTGTATATGGATGGTGTTTGTTTTCTATATGTCTTTTGTCTAGTGGGACATATAATTCTCTTTATCCTTGAAGGAACCTTTGTGAAGTTTTTGGCTTCTGAAACAAGTGATCTAATGAATGTTATTTCTCATAATTAGTGTTTTTTAAATCTTAATTTCAATATAAATAAAGATAACCACAGAAACCCCTACTCATAACCTCCATGCAACCAAATCAATTCTCCCTTTGCAACCTATATTATTAATACACTGCATTCTAGTATTTGCTTTTACATATCATACTAACTTTAGGGTGCAGCCAAAAAACAACTTGTCCTTAGAACCTAATAAAAGCCATAGAAATATAATCAATCTCTATCCAGTCTGTCCATTTGCTTTCTTTTTACAGTGGTGTAGACCACAAAAGAACATACTGGGACAGACTGGAGGTCCATCAAGCCCAGCATTCTGTTTCCAAGAGTGGCCAATCCAGGTCACAAGTACCTGGCAAGATTCCAAAACAGTATAATATATTTTATGCTGCTTATCCTAGAAATAAGCAGTGGATTTTCCCCAAGTCCATTTTAATAATGGCTAATGGACTTTTCTTTTAGGAAGCCGTCCAAACCTTTATTAAACCCAGCTAAGCTAACTGCTTTTACTACATTCTCTGCCAATGAATTCCAGAGTTTAATTGCACATTGAGTGAAGAAATTATTTACTCCAACTTGTTTTAAATTTACTAATCTGCAGATTCATTGCGTGTCCCCTAGTCCTAGTATTTTTGGAAAGAGTAAACAAGCAATTCAAACCACTCCACTCATTATTTACAGACCGCGATCATATCTCCCCTTAGCTGTCTTTTCTCTAAGCTGAGAGCCCTAGCTGCTTTAGACTTTTCTCATAGGGAAGTCATCCCATCCCCTTTAATCATTTTCTCTGTACCTTTCTAATTCCACTATATCTTTTTAGAGATGCGTGACCAGAATTGAACACAATATTCGAGGTGCGGTCGCACCATGGAGCGATACAAAGGCATTATAACATCCTCATTTTTGTTTCCATTTCTTTGCTAATAATACCTAACATTCCTTTGCTTTCTTAGCCGCCGCTGCACACTGAGCAGAGGGTTTCAATGTATCATCAACGATGACACCTAGATCCCTTTTCTGGTCCGTGACTCCTAAGGTGGAATCTTGTATTATGTAGCTGTAGTTGGGCTCCTCCTTCCTACATGCATCACTTTGTACTTGCTCACATTAAACATCATCTGCCATTTGGATGCCCAGTCTCCTGGTCTCATAAGGTCCTCTTGTCATTTTTCACAATCCTCCCGCGATTTAACGACTTTGAATACTTTGTGTCATCAGCAAATTTAATTACCTCACTAGTTACTCCCATCTCTTGGTCATTTATAAATATGTTAAAAAAGGCCCCTAGGGAACCCCATTAACTACCCTTCTCCATCGGAAGACTGACCATTTAACCCTACTCTCTGTTTTCTATCTTTTAACCAGTTTTAATCCCCAATGGAACACTACCTCCTATCCCATGACTCTCCAATTTCTGCCCATTAGGAAAGAAAGTTTGAGTTTTAACATGGGTTAACAGAAGCAGGTGACTGACTTTTACCAGAAATCCTCTAAATTCATCTCCAATCTACTTTTGGGGTCCTCACAGCATGTACTTAACCTCCCAGAAGACTTGTCTGTAGTTTTAAAAAGCAAAGCAGGAAATTAAGATAAAATGAATCCTATTTCACGTAAACTGATTTTTCAGGGTTAATATAGCAAAAAAAACAAAAGAAAACAGTCTTCAGGAAAGTGACCTTTAAAATCAATTACAGGGTTTCAGGTTGAGTTTCATAATAATTTATTCATATGGCACCTAAAAAATCCTAAGCATATTCTATAATTGGTACCTATAGTTAGGTGTTGATTATAGACTATGCTCAATTGATATTTATTTATTTATTTATTTATTTTTGTTACATTTGTACCCTGTGCTTTCCCACTCATGGCAGGCTCAATGCGGCTTACATGGGGCAATGGAGGGTTAAGTGACTTGCCCAGAGTCCCACTAGCAACATTCCATGTAGAAGTCGGCCCTTGCAGATCACCAATGTGGCCGCGCAGGCTTCTGCTTCTGTGAGTCTGACGTCCTGCAGAAACAGAAGCCTGCGCAGCCTTCTACATGGAATGTTGCTAGTGGAATAGCAACATTCCATGTAGAATCTCCAATAGTAGCAACATTCCGTGTAGAATCTCCAATCGTAGCAACATTCCATGTAGAATCTCCAATAGTATCTATTTTATTTTGTTACATTTGTACCTACTACTACTACTACTACTTAGCATTTCCCACTCATGCAGGCTCAATGCGGCTTACATGGGGCAATGGAGGGTTAAGTGACTTGCTGCCTGTGCCTGAGGTGGGAATCAAACTCAGTTCCTCAGTTCCCCAGGACCAAAGTCCACCACCCTAACCACTAGGCCACTCCTCCTCCTCAGAGTCCCGCCTTCTGACATCATTTCCTCTTTCCACAAGGGAATGAACTCGAAGGGAAGGCTAGAGACAGCAGGGCTTTCAATGACGCGGCCACTTCGACGGAGGTATCAGGGGAGAGAGGAGAATCGCTGGGTGGCTGGAGGGGGGGCAGGGGAGCGAGGAGAATCGCTGGGTGGCTGGAGGGGGGGCAGGGGGGAGAGGAGAATCACTGGGTGGCTGAGTGGGGGCAGGGAGAGAGGAGAATCACTGGGTGGTTGGAGGGGGGCAGGGGAGAGAAGAGAATCACATACACTCTCTCTCTCTCACAGACACATTCGCACCCAGTCTCACTCTCTCTCTGTCACACACACACACTCGCACATTCACTCTCTCACACAGTCACTCTCACACACACTCTCTCAAACATACACACTCCAAGGAAAACCTTGCTAGCGCCCGTTTCATTTCTGTCAGAAACGGGCCTTTTTTACTAGTAAAAATAATAATATCAGCTCTCATTAGCTTATTAAATTGTGCGCATTGTTACAGAATCCACACCGACTTCAGTACCGATCACTAGGAGTGCTATATAGAATCTGGGGGATGGGGGGATAAATTCAATAAATGGCGCCAAAATGTAGGTGACAGGATGATGTACACGAAGTTAAAATTCTATAATGACAGTTCTGTGTGGAAGTGGGATGATAGAATATTAGCAGAAGTCCACAGTTTTGAGCATAACCCTAGGTGGATTCACTTTGCCATGTGAAAGGTTGTGGAAGTGCTGGGTCCCAGCTGTTGGCCGTTAGACACCTACCCCAGGATCCTATAATACAATCAGTAGTCCTAAGCCATGCAGACTACTGCAACGGAATCTATGCGGGATGTAAAGAACAAACCACAAAAAAACTCCAGACCGCCCAAAACACAGCAGCCAGACTGATATATGGTAAGACATGATTCGAAAGCGCTAAACTCCTTCGAGAAAAGCTGCATTGGCTCCCAATCAAAGAACGGATCATCTTCAAAATCTGCACTTTGGTCCACAAAATCATCTACGGCGTAGTCCCAGGATACATGATAGACCTCATAGACCTACCAACCAGAAACAAACTCGGATCAGCACAATCATACCTAAACCTGCATTACCCAAACTGCAAAAGGCAAAAAATACAAAACAACTTATGCATCTAGCTTCTCCTACATAAGCGCACAACTTTGGAATGGACTCCCGCATGCAGTGAAAACAATCCATGACCACCTAAACTTCAGGAAATTATTAAAAACCCACCTTTTCAAAAAAGCATATCCCACCGATCCAACATAAATCCTCACACCCAGCAACACAACATAATCAATGATTGTACTGGACAATTTACTATCCTCCTTCCCCTCGACCCCTAACCTCTGATTCACTTCTACCTCTTTTGACCACAACACAATCTTGTATTTATCATCAACCGAAACGGCAAACACCATTACGGTACTTTGTAAGCCACATTGAGCCTGCAAACAGGTGGGAAAATGTGGCATATAAATGTAACAAATTTAAAAAAAAAAATTTCACGTGGAAATCGAAGTGTATTGTATGACAACACGTGTAGCTTAATTGGTAAACTAGCTAATCAGCGCTGTTAATTGGATGTTAACGAGCAATTATCAGCGCTAATTGGTATTCAGATTTACGTGCACAACTTGCTAAGCATATTCTGTAATGTGGTGCACTTAAATTCTAAGTTGAAAAGGGGGCGTGGCCATGGGCGGGGCATGGGTGTTTCTAAAATCTATGCATGTTGTTATAGATACACCCGCTTTGGAGGAGATTCTATGGCACTATATAGAATCCTGGGGGGTCTGCATCTAATTTAGACACCAGGATTTTCACCAAGTAAAACACGATGTAAATGGCCATGACAAAATTTGGTCTTGTGGAAAGGCGCTCGGTGTATTCTATATACCATGCAGAAATTTAAGCCAATTCTATAAACTTCAGTCGTAGTTTAGAGCAGTGGCGTAGCTACGTGGGGCCTGAGGGGGCCTGGGCCCCCGCAGATTCACCCCAGGACCCCCCTCCCGGCGAACCCGCCCCCGCCGCCGCCTACCTTTACTTTTGCTGGCGGGGGATCCCATTCCCCGCCAGCCGACGTCTTCTCAGTCCTTCCTGCACTTCAATTTGTTTGCTGACGTCCTGCACGTAATTATACGTGCAGGACGTCAGACTCAGAGAACAGTCTCTGAGTCTGACGTCCTGCACGTACAACGTGCAGGACGTCAGCAAACAAATTGAAGAGCGGGAAGCGACTAAGAAGAAGACGTCGGCTGGCGGGGAGTGGGATCCCCCGCCAGCAAAAGTAAAGGTAGGCTGCAGCGGCGGCGGGTTCGCGGCGGGAGGGGGGGGCGGCAATGTCGGCGGTGGGGGGGGGGGGGGCGGCGCCGGGGGGAGGGCTAAAATGTGCCCCCCTCCCCCCGGGCTCGGACCCCTCTCCCACGGAAGGCTGGCTACGCCCCTGGTTTAGAGAACCCGACTTGGTGTATTTTTTTTTCCATGTGGAATTTTCAGGCACTATACTGTATATAGACTGTAGCCCATAATCCCTAGTATTCTGTAACCTGACCCTTCTATGCCCCTCCCATGGCCACACCCCCTACAAGTGGCACACAACACAAAAATGCATACACAGCTTCTAGAGTAGCCACTAAGGTCAGTTGGATGCACAATTGCCAATGCTGCCAATTAACAGGCAATCATTAAATTACATTGTGCATGCAACTGACCTTATGTTGGGTGCCCAATTTCATAGAATTAGGGAGAGGATATTTAGCAGGTAATATCTGCCTTCTACTGTTTTGAAAAAAAAAAAGGGTTTTCATAATGTCTATGAAACATATCTCAATCTATACAATTAATTAGATACTCAAAGAATTAATTACTTCAAGCAAGTACTCTTATCTTAAAGAGGAAAAAGGCCTCGAGAAACCCCTTGACAACTGTGATATCCATCGTAAGGATCGAGCGGAAATTTATCCAGTGATCCTGAAGAAGAAAACGCGAATTCGAAACGCTGGCTGCCATTGATCACTGTCTTAACCAACAAGGGAGCACAGAGACTGACTCGTCCTTGAGCTAAGTTTTGTGTGTAGAGGTTTTTGGGCCGATGATGAGGAAGTCCAACCCCAGTTTGACTTTTTTAGCTGTCAAGGGGTTTCTCGAGGCCTTTTTCCTCTTTAAGATAAGAGTACTTGCTTGAAGTAATTAATTCTTTGAGTACCTAATTAATTTTTGACTATGAAACATAGCTGACTTATGTCCCTGCTTTGCAAGTGTTTTTCTGCACTTCTGTATCTACCAAAAGCATGCTTGAGAAATAGTAGCTTTATGGTGCAGTGCTTCTGAACCCTTTTAAATTTCCTGACACGCTTTCAAGTGTGCACAATCCTCGTGGTACACTGAACCAAAATTTTCACAATCTTCCTCCTCCCCTCCCTCCCCCCCACTGTCTTTCTCCCTTCCATTGGCAGGACAGCAGCAGGGTTTTACCTGTGAATACCTCACTCTGCTACCTTCAGTCTGAAAGGCCAGAGAGCTTGTCTGGACGGGCCCAGTTAAACGAGGGCTGGGCCCGTTCGGAAAGGCTCTGAGGGCGGGGGAGAGGGGGGGACAAGAGTGTGTGGTTATGGGGGTGGGGGGTTGTGCTTGGATGGAGAGCACGAGGGCAGCTGGGATTGGTCAGCTCAATAGAAGGTGACAGCCCAGACACGATACAGGCAGCTGATTGGAGAATAGGTTGCCGGGGGGGGCGGGGGCAGTGGAAAGGGAATAAGGGCTCTGCTTCCTCCGAGGCTCAGGGCGTCGTCTGATCCTCGGAGGCAGTTTTCCCTCCCTCCCTCCCTCGCATGTACTGGATGTGAGAAGGCTTATCTGTGTGGTGTTGTAGATGTTGTTTTTCAGGAATGGCGTTGGAGTTTGTCGCAGTGGCAAAAAACCCGAGCTACAGGAGCAATGGCTCATGGGGGGGGGGGGGGCTGAGCCAGCTCATTAAGATGGGTCGGGTGACCCGGAAGAATGTGTGGAGGTCTTGCTGTGAAGGCGGAGTCGGAAAGGTGAAGAGTTGCGGTGACAGCCGGAAGTGGAAGTTGCTGCTTTGCTATCATGGCGAGCGGCGGAGGGGGCAACTGTTTGTGTTTTTGTTATGACAACTGTAGCTCGGGGGTTATCCTATATGGATGTTAATTGGAAGTTTAAATGTTAATAAATCAAGCTGCGGCCTATGGTTATCCCACAATTATGTGCAAAAGAGTTATTGATTGAAAGCGTACAGGGGGGAAGTGGGGACATGCCTGGTAGAACGGGTCCCTGCTCCAAGGTTTATGACCTCTAGTCTGAACATACAGGATAACAGAGCACTACATTTAGCCTCCGGGTATAAAGATGTGAGAAACACCTGCTGTTCTTCCACCAGTCAGATGGGGGGGGGGGGGGTGTGGGGGGGGGGGGGGGGGAGGGGTGGGGGGGGGGGGTGGGGGGGGGGGGGGGGGGGGGGGGAAGGGATGGAGGACCATGACTGAGTTACCAGATTTCTGGTGGGTAAATCTGAGACACTTGTTCTCTGAAGTGCTAGTAGAGAGTGAGCAGATTGTAGTAGGTGAAGTCTGATGGACTGTTTTGTTTTTAATAGAAAATTATACTAAGCTGCTCTCAAGCATATAACAGTAAAGCACATTCTTTAAATTGGCAATGGTTGCCACAAAATATTAGGAAGCCCAGTATGAAACCTCAGTGCTGGTAGATACGCAGGACTGGCCCAAAAGGTAACTGATGCCATGGACAAACCTTCAGCAGGATGCACCCTCACCCTCCACTCTCAAGAAACTACCCCTGAACCAGCATCACCCCTTCCCTACATTCCCTGCAGTCCAGCATCTTCCCTTCCCTTATACCTCCATAGTTTGGGGTCTCCCCATCCTCTCCCTACCCACCTCCCAGGTGGACAGCATACCTCTTTCTTCTCCCTACCCCAACCCCATTCAGCAACCCTTCTTCCTATCCTGTTTACAGCATTCTCCCTCCCCCTCCCCCCTCCCCTGTCCCATCACCACTTCCCTACCTGTTCCCCAACCAAGTTGCAAGTAGACTCAATGGACCTTTCAGCACAGGCTCATACTCTCTCTGACACTTGCGACTTGAGTTGTGGAGCAGTAAAGCAGTAGCAGCAGGGCAGATAGGGGAAAAGCTGGACACAGGAGAGGAGATGCTGCTCATCTTGTTCCTCCCAAGTGGATAGGTTTGGCGTTGAAAAGAATTAATTATGCAGCATAAAATTCAAATTTGCCAGAAAATCCAACTATTTCTAGCATTCAAATTGTATGTGGAAAGCCATTCAGTCAGAGACCAAGCTGAGTCCCAGCATATTCTCTATCAATAATAAATACAATTTCTAGACTTTGGTGTCTCTGACTTGATCTTCTGGCTCAGTCTGTCTCTGTTAAGAACATAAGCGTTGCCATACTGGGACAGACCAAAGGTCCATCAAGCCTAGTATCTTGTTTTCAAAAGTGGCTAATCCAGGTCACAAGTACCTGGCACGATCCCAAAAGAGTAAAACAGATTTTATGCTGCTTATCCTAGAAGTACACAACCCAATATATGAGGAGCAAATTACTCAATCAGCAATGTGCTATTTATAAGGGGACGTCTCATACCTTCACGCAGGCATTCAATGTCATGCTTATATCAAGCCTCCGCAATTGTGACTTTTTATAATCATAGACTGCCCCCAACCTCCAGTAGTGCACGCAACTTGCTTGCTGTAAATATCCTATTACTGTGTTCTATATATACACATGTCTTTAAACATCATTGTGCTCACATAGGTAAAAAAAATTTTTATATATTTTTTATGTGTACTACTGCTGAAATTCTAAAGTTCAGAAAAATCTGTAGCACTGCTGCAATGAGCTTGATTATAAAGCAGAAAATTGACTTATCTTAATATCGCTGGAAGCTACAAGCCACTTTATCGTCTTTCAATTCTGGCTTTAAACCTCTTACGCTTCCAGAGTTTCACCTGTCAGCGTATGATTATATCTCCGGCGTGCATACCAACCCGACAGGAGCCTGTTTCGCAATATAACGCTTTGTCAAGGGAAATTGGCATATACTTTAACAACAGCCGGTGCAAACAAGAAGCCAGAAAAAATGGCGCTGGCGTTATCCTAGAAGTAAGCAGTGGATTTCCCCAAGCCCATCTTAATAATGGCTTCTGGACTTTTATTTTAGGAAATTATATAAACTGTTTTTAAACCCTGCTGAGCTAACTCCTTTTACCACTCTCTGACAGTGAATTCCAGAGTGTAATTACACATTGAGTGAAAAAAATATTTTCTCCTGTTTGTTTTAAATTTACTGTCATTGTTTGCCCCCTAGTCCCAGCATTTTTGGAAAGGGTAAATAAGCAATTCATGACTGCCTGTTCCACTCCACTCAGTATTTTATAGACCTCTATCATATCTCCTCTCAGCTGTCTCTTCTCCAAATTGAAGACCCCTAGCCTCTTTAGCCTTTCTTCATAGGGAAGTCACCCCATCCCATCCCCTTTATCATTTTTGTTGCCCCTCTCTGTAACTTTTCTAATTCTGTTATATCTTTCCTGAGATGCACTGACCAGAATTGAACACAGCATTCGAGGTGAGGTCGCACCATGGGGTGATACAAAGGCTTTCTAACATTCTCATTTTTGTTTTCCATCCCTTTCCTAATAATACATTCAATTTGCTTTCTTAGCTGCCGCTGCACACTGAGCAGAAGGTTTCAACGTATCATCAACGATAACACCTAGATCGTTTTCGTGGTTGGTGACTTCTAATGTGGAACCTTGGCTCACCTAGCTACAATTTCTGTTCCTCTTTCCTACACGTATCACTTTCCACTTGCTCACATTTAATGTCATCTGTTATTCTTATATGGCTGATTCTATTCCTTTGTTTGTCTCCTTCCTCTTTGGTATCTGCTTTTCTTCTATGCTGCGTTCCTTTTTCTTCTTTTCCCATGGTTTTCTCCTTTCTTCTTTTCCTTCTTGTCTTGTTCTTCCATTCCCTACCTATCCTCCTTTCTCCATTTCTTCTTGTCTTTTTCATACTGTGTCTCCTGCATAGATATCCCTTTTCTTCTCTATTGTCTTAAAGTTTTTTTTCACCCTCAAATCCAGAGTCCCCCCCCCCCCCCCCCCCCCCCCCCCGTGGCAAATGCAACACACAGACACCTCATATCCAGGCTTCTCCCTCTCCGGTCTTTGTTTCTCTTTCATTCACAGTTCTCTCACCCACTCCCTACATCCTAGGTCCTCTTCCCACGTGCTTTCATGCTATCCAGTGTTCCTACGGTACTTCTGCTCCTCAGTCCTCCTAACCTCTCTTTCCCCTCTATCCACAGATTTCCCCCCCCCCCCCCCCGTCTTCTATTCCTAGACTCCTCTCGCCATCTTTTTCTTCTAAATTAATTTCTCCATCTTTCTCTTCAAGAATCCAGTCCTCACTGCCTCTCTTCCTACATCCTGGGTCTTCTCTCTCTTTCCCTCATCCAGGGTGCTTTCTCCTTTTTCCTTTCTCTCCTGTATCCAGGTCATTTCGTCCTTTAGATTGTAAGCTCTTCTGAGCAGGGACCATCCTTAGTTATTAATTTGTACAGTGCTGCGTAACCCTAGTAGCACTCTAGAAATGTTAAGTAGTAGTAGTAATTTCTCTCTCTCTCTCTCTCTCTCTCTCTCACTTCTCCTGCCCTCTCTGCCATATCTGTCCTCTTGTCATCCCCCCTATACAAGGCTTGGTCTCTTTTCTACACATTCCCCCATGATTCTTTTTATGCTTTATACCACCATCGCCAACATGGTTCAACTTCTACGGAACACCTCAGATCCAGCCTACAGGAGCAGCAGTATAAGTACCACAGCATCTTCAAGTGGTCACACCCCTTCTCACCTCCACATCTTTCGCAATGGCCCTTCAAACTTTCACCTCCACTGTCACCACCAGAATTCACCTCTTCTCCCTTCCCCCCCCCCCCCCCCCCATTTCAAGTCACTTCCTTCCATCCTCATAAATCTTTCTTGCTTTACTGGTGGTTCAAATGACTCCCCCCTTCTCTATATTTTCACTGAGTACCAAGTCCCTGCAGGGCAGACATGTTGGATCAAACAGAGCAGTGAAGAGAATCCCTCTGTACTCCAGGCAGGAGAGGAGGAGCTGAAGGAAAAGGCAGAGGCTCTTGTCTCTCATTCACAGCTGCTGTGTGAACTCCCTATTTTAGTCCCTCCCCTCCTGTCTTCTGCAGTGATGTAGAGACATGATGGAAGGGTTGGAACAAGAAGCATTGACCATAATGGAGGATTCATGCCTGGGCTAACAGTACTGCTTGTACATAAGCCCTTTCCAAGGCACACAGGTCAAGAAACACAATGGAAGTCATTACCAATGAGCCCATGAAGTCACATTTTATTGGGAAAAGGTTTTTGTCTAGGTTGCCAATGTAGAGGTAAAAGTATTCTTGTAAGTGTCTAGATCTGCATGTCCTGTACTTGTATGACCTTATGGGTTTCCTTTTCTTTGTTTGTTTTTCTTTTGTTCTTGTTTATCTTCTCAATTATCATATCAAGAAAGCAGTCGAAATAGTAACACTACAGCTCTCTTGTACAGAACGACCCTTCCCTACACCCCTTCCCGTGCACTCCGCTCCATGGATAAATCCTTCTTATCTGTTCCCTTCTCCACTACTGCCAACTCCAGACTTCGCGCCTTCTGTCTCGCTGCACCCTACGCCTGGAATAAACTTCCTGAGCCCCTACATCTTGCCCCATCCTTGGCCACCTTTAAATCTAGACTGAAAGCCCACCTCTTTAACATTGCTTTTGACTCGTAACCACTTGTAACCACTCGCCTCCGCCTACTCTCCTCTCCTCCTTCCTGTACACATTCATTGATTTGATTTGCTTACTTTATTTTTTGTCTATTAGATTGTAAGCTCTTTGAGCAGGGACTGTCTTTCTTCTATGTTTGTGCAGCGCTGCGTAGGCCTTGTAGCGCTATAGAAATGCTAAACAGTAGTAGTAGTAACGACCCCTTAAAAGCCAGCCAGGCAGCAACTTCAGCCTGCTTCCAAGGATGCAATCTCATGAGCATAACTTCAGGGGGACATGGCAGTTTCTGTAAGAGAATTCACCTCCTGCTATAATCGCAAACTCACGTTCTGACGCCCATCCTGAATTGCATAATCTGTGTTTCTGATGGCTGCTAAAGGGTTTCAATGGGAAGGATGGATAATCAGATCATATTCTAATTAGTTATGTAAGTTTTGATCCAGTGCATAGGCCATTTTAGTGATGTCACCAAGACCATAGCAACACATAAATATGTCTTGCAACCTAGTTAGAAAATTAATTGCCGTCCCAGTAACATTTCCACCACAACAGTCAATGGCAAATCTTTCTCTAAAACTAGATTAGACCATTCTTATAGTATTCAAAAGAGTGCTTTAAACACTGCCACTGAAATGTAAGCGGCTTTTCTCAAATAGACCAAAAAAGGAGACGAACAATTATGGATGGAGCATATTTAAGAAACCACCACATAATCCATACTCATACTACCCCTCTCCTCAAGACCCTTCACTGGCTCCCTATCCGTTTTCGCATCCTGTTCAAACTTCTTCTACTAACCTATAAATGTACTCACTCTGCTGCTCCCCAGTATCTCTCCACACTCGTCCTTCCCTACACCCCTTCCCGTGCACTCCGCTCCATGGATAAATCCTTCTTATCTGTTCCCTTCTCCACTACTGCCAACTCCAGACTTCGCGCCTTCTGTCTCGCTGCACCCTACGCCTGGAATAAACTTCCTGAGCCCCTACGTCTTGCCCCATCCTTGACCACCTTTAAATCTAGACTGAAAGCCCACCTCTTTAACATTGCTTTTGACTCGTAACCACTTGTAACCACTCGCCTCCACCTACCCTCCTCTCCTCCATCCTGTACACATTCATTGATTTGATTTGCTTACTTTATTTTTTGTCTATTAGATTGTAAGCTCTTTGAGCAGGGACTGTCTTTCTTCTATGTTTGTGCAGCGCTGCGTAGGCCTTGTAGCGCTATAGAAATGCTAAACAGTAGTAGTAGTAACGACCCCTTAAAAGCCAGCCAGGCAGCAACTTCAGCCTGCTTCCAAGGATGCAATCTCATGAGCAGAACTTCAGGGGGACATGGCAGTTTCTGTAAGAGAATTCACCTCCTGCTATAATCGCAAACTCACGTTCTGACGCCCATCCTGAATTGCATAATCTGTGTTTCTGATGGCTGCTAAAGGGTTTCAATGGGAAGGATGGATAATCAGATCATATTCTAATTAGTTATGTAAGTTTTGATCCAGTGCAAAGGCCATTTTAGTGATGTCACCAAGACCATAGCAACACATAAATATGTGTCTTGCAACCTAGTTAGAAAATTAATTGCCGTCCCAGTAACATTTCCACCACAACAGTCAATGGCAAATCTTTCTCTAAAACTAGATTAGACCATTCTTATAGTATTCAAAAGAGTGCTTTAAACACTGCCACTGAAATGTAAGCGGCTTTTCTCAAATAGACCAAAAAAGGAGACGAACAATTATGGATGGAGCATATTTAAGAAACCACCACATAATCCATACTCATACTACCCCTCTCCTCAAGACCCTTCACTGGCTCCCTATCCGTTTTCGCATCCTGTTCAAACTTCTTCTACTAACCTATAAATGTACTCACTCTGCTGCTCCCCAGTATCTCTCCACACTCGTCCTTCCCTACACCCCTTCCCGTGCACTCCGCTCCATGGATAAATCCTTCTTATCTGTTCCCTTCTCCACTACTGCCAACTCCAGACTTCGCGCCTTCTGTCTCGCTGCACCCTACGCCTGGAATAAACTTCCTGAGCCCCTACGTCTTGCCCCATCCTTGGCCACCTTTAAATCTAGACTGAAAGCCCACCTCTTTAACATTGCTTTTGACTCATAACCACTTGTAACCACTCGCCTCCACCTACCCTCCTCTCTTCCTTCCCGTTCACATTAATTGATTTGATTTGCTTACTTTATTTTTTTGTCTATTAGATTGTAAGCTCTTTGAGCAGGGACTGTCTTTCTTCTATGTTTGTGCAGCGCTGCGTACGCCTTGTAGCGCTATAGAAATGCTAAATAGTAGTAGTAGTAGTAGTAGGGTATGAAAACGGCTATCTCTGATAAGCCATCAAAAACAGTATAATACATGTGAACCGCTTTGGTTGTAACCACAGAAAGGCGGTATATGAAATTCATGACCTTTTAATTTTTCATTTGTGGATATTAGAATTTTATTCAGTTTAATTTAAAATGACGTATTCCCTGCCCTTTTACTCCGCACAATACCTAAAGGGAATCTTAATATTTTGGGGCTATAGTTTCTCTCTCTCTCTCGTGTATGAATTCAGATCGTTTACTCTTGCTATTTTCTCCTCTTTTAATATTTTTCTTGGTTTTTTTTTTAAATCAGATGGTTGCTGTCAGTGGTGTGCTGGAGCAGGCTCTCACAGGCTCTGGAGAGCCGTTTGTTAAGTTTTTAAGAATTTTGGGAGCCGGTTCTCCATGGCTACTTTAACAAATGGATCCCAAAATGTGGGCTTGGGCCCCTCCTGAATTCTCTTTTACTTTGCTGGCGAGAGAGAGCCCCCTGTTAACAATTTACCAGCACACCCCTGGTTGCTGTACAAGTCTTTCTAGTGAAATGTCCTTAGCCCTGGGAAATACACTTTTTACATTGTTGATTAAATGTTCATTCCTATGACAGTTTCAGGTGTTTAAAACGTCTACAACCCTCTAGCGTTAAAATGTGTAATTGCAGCATTTTGCTGCCACTGTACAGTCACCTTCAAGCTGCCTGGCTAAAACTTTTATTTAACACATATTGATATTTTTTTTGCAGCTGAAATTCTGTACAAGTTCTTATGCCTGACTGTCCACACGCCCTGATTTTTTGGAAATTAGCACATAAATATATTTGAAACATCATAACCAAATCACTTCATAGGAGCCCACTTTTCAAAATGATTAGGGTAAATAACCAATAAATATTACCCTTATAATAATCTGATAAATATCCGTTTTTTTTATCACATGGCCATGCTAAATAGTGTGTTTTCTCATGCACAAGATAGAGGAACGTGTCTTTCTCAAATTCAGAAAATGTTATTGACATGTAATTTGTACATAGCTCCCCCTGCCCCCTTCCCTCTGCCCCTCTCATTTATTTATTCATGGCGAGTTTAATTGTAAAATTATTGCTTCGACTTGATTAACCACTTTACAATGTACAAGCATAAGGCCAAATATAATTTTAGAAGAACACAACGGTTATACTGAAAATCGCAATACACCAATTAAATCTGAACACTGGCAGGATTTATTAAGCTGATTTTACAAAACACGCAGCATTTTGAAATGTCTGGGTCACTTGATTTAATGTTTGGGTTAATATAAACCAAAGAATACCTGCCTTGTGTGCCTATCTTTTCCAATTCTGCATTTTTATTGAATGCTATTAATGCAAAAAAAAAATCAAAACTACAAAGTACCATGGGACAAATATTATGCTTTTTTTTTTTTTAATATACTTGAGTATTTATTAGCCTCAACCAGAAATGATGTCCATCGTAACAACGTGAAGAAATAATGGAGCCATAAGGTGCACACAACTAACCCTCATACTCCTGTTGTGTGCACTCGACTTCTGTCTATATATACCTCACTACTTGGCTTAATGTACTGTGTCAGGCTTGCCCTATAAATAAATACATCCTACTCTAAACGTGTGCCAGACTGGTCTATGTAAGAAGCATAATTCCTCTTGTATGTCAGGTTCTCCTGGTCATTGCAAGACTCCCTTCCTTGTTGACTGGCATTTTCAATTGCAGGTTTTAGGAGTCTCGTTCTATGGCATAGCATTAAACTTCAGAGAGGTTGTCATCAAAAGCAGAAACATCATTTTGGAAAAGAATAAGGCAACGTTTGCCATCTTTTTCATACTATTAACTAGAAACTGTAATGATTGTATTATTTTCGCTCATGATTTTCAAAAAGGACAAGGCTTATTATGACTTCTTTTTCACGCAAAAGGACAATCTGATTTTGTTTTGACTATAAGTCGACAGGTCGTCATTTGCCCAAGCGTCGTGGCAATAAATGCTTTTGCCAAATAGCTTAATTTTTACATCTTGACCCTTCCCCTCAACTTTCGTGAAAACATCTATGCAAGTCGGCCACTTACACCACATAAGATGATCTGTCATTCTTTCTCGTGCCTCTTATGCTTAAGGATTTCTTTTTTTCAGTGAAATGGGCAGATTGTTACACCTATCAACACTTTCAAATAAATGGTCCGGCTGATAATTTAGTCTTTGGTGATTTAGCAGGGTACTGTCGGATCATACAGTAGAAACCCCCGAGGTCTCGGTTAGATCAGGAATCGGTAAACACCAGCCTGTTATGGTAAACTGTAAATATTGCTCCGTGGGAAAGATGTAACGAGGAATACAATTTATGAACGTTTTAAAGAAAGCTAGGCAGACCGTCTCTCATGATCTCTTTCTGTTTCTCAAAACAGAGTATTCTTTCACTGTTCTTTGCATTTGGAAAACCAATGCTTACAATATACTGCGAGCAAGGATTGTTGGCAGAAGCATGAAGATCCAGACACCAAAATAAATAATTCTCAGGATTTCTAGCAGAAGACCAACCAGTATGTTGCTAATCCAGAAGAGACTAAAATACAAATGAAAACGCACAATAATACTAAAAATGGAAAGAAAAAAGAGCGTATTTAGGAATTACATGCAGAAAATATGATTAAAAGATCAATAAAAAAAATAAAATGCAAATATATCGAAAAACATTATTTTTAGCTTTTGGATGACAGGTCGGTCAGTGTTAAACCATGGTGTTGAACTATGGTGTAGCCATGTTTCTTTGTTGCACTAATTAACACCAATTAAAGCTTCTTGCAGGGCATCTAATCACTATATTCCCCTATCACGTGTGTTTGTAACTGCATTTCATGAAAAGTCCTTAAAAAATATATATATTTTTTTTTTTTGCTTTTGGTTTGTGGAACCGGCTTTTATTATTATTATTATTTCATCTTTTCAGTTAGGCCGTTTTGTTTTAGTACATTAGCAAAGATTTTCTTCTCATCTCACCCCAAAGAAGATGCCTGCTCTTGGCTGTTCATTCTGACTCCCTTTGAACTGGAACTCTTGATGCCTCCAAAGATTAGGGGCAAAAACAAAACAAAAAAACAAACAAACAGCTTAAAGGCATGCATTATAGCTACTATATTTATCCGACACGAAAGTAAGCCATAGATATAAATATGATTCGTGTACCATCTATAGGAAGCAAGGCTAGAACTTCAAACGTAAATTGAATAGCGAGGTTAGTATGAATGGCATTAACACAGTCTCTGTTTTCATGCTTATGTGTCCGTACTGCTGACCTGAGAAGGTCAGAAGACTCCAAAAACTCTTTCAGTGAGCTGCAGCATTGCCGATTCCAGCCACATCCAATATTTCTTGCAACAACGTCATGGAAAAAAGTGACTTTTCAGCAGAAAGGGACAGGTTGGAGTGGGGAGGAGGGGGTTCAGGGGCTTTGGAAACAACCAACAACGTGCCTTTTAACCATGGGCGAACGCCATTCCAGTTATTGGGGGGGGGGGGGGGGTCACAGTGGAGATACATTACTTCCTTCAGTATGGTATGGCATAATATTTATGGTTTTTGATATGGTGCATAAGAGAATTTGATAGGTTGGACAGTTCAAATGTATTGTAAAAAAAACATATTTCATCAGGGTTGGTGTATTGGGCATCCTAGGCCAACCTTCAGTCTGCCAATTCATTTTTAGGTCCTCTGCTGGTCAGCTCCTCCTTCTAGACTTTGATAATTAAACTCCACTATTACGATCATCCACTATTATGTAAATCACAATGAGCCTGCAAAAAGGTGGGAAAATGTGGGATATAAATGCAATAAATAAATAAATAAACCCTACAACAATTTTCTTTAACAATCATAATTGGACACCTTACTATTACACTTTCTTGTATGGCTGAATGTAGGCGCTGAGGGTTGGCTTTTGCTGGCTGTGTGAACCCTACTGCTGTGCTTGCAACATGCATTTTGCTGCTTCACTTGAAATTGTGCCCTAGGAGACTGCCTAGTGGATGTGCCAGCCCTGGAGTTGGTTAGTGAGAAAGAAGAACCCAGGCACATGGAGTTCAACCTTCTTCCTTCCTTATTTATGTATGTATGTATTAGAATTTATTTGCCGCCTTTTTGAAGGCATTCACTCAAGGTGGTGTACAGTAAGGATAGATCAAACATTAAAAAAATAGACAATTACAGCAGTAAAAATATTCAAATAACAGTACAAAGTATAGCATAGTAAACTACTTCCAATGTCAAACTTTTTACATAATACCTAATAGGTAATACACAATACAATATTTTTTTTTACTGAATCTGTATCTACCCTTGTAATCCAAAAGAAAAGTAACAGCAACAAACAAAAACAACAACAAAACCACAAAGGCAAAATATTTTTGTGGTGGTCTAGCCAATTCTTCAGTTTACACCCTTTACACCTGCCTGTGTTCTACACCAGTCTCTAGGACCGCCATTAATTAAGGACTTTTTTTCCCCTATGGGAAAAAATATTTATGGAATAAAGCATAAAACCTATCTACCACTGTCACTGTCTATTTGTTCTTGGGTATCCACAATACATTTAAAAATTTGACCCAATTTGCTCTCTCTTGCAAAAACGACAATTTCCCCAGTAGAACATTGACAAAGCTACATAATTTTGGTCATGTACAGACCATTTGGGGTGGACACAGAATGCACATCACAGATCCATAAAGCTTATCAATGGTCCTAACAACAACCACTAAAAAAAAAACAACGATTTTGATCACATGTATTGGAAATTCCTCCTTTAAAAAATCGGGAAAAGCATGAAACACAACTGATAGCAGTTATCACCATAATATCATCTGGCCGAATTCTTGAGGAAAATGTCTATTTTACTTCGGCCAAGTTTATTGTAAATTAGAAAAAGCACTTCTTCCCGGGCTAAAAGTCACAGATTGAAGAAACCTGCTTTCTTTCTACCTGCTGGCTGCTGTGAAAGCCTTATAGGGTCATCGTTATACGGACAAGTTTGAGCGCCACGTTACTCAGCTTGAGATCAACAGACACCCCCCCCCCCCCCCCCACAACCTCTTTTTAGTCTGGTTTTGTTTGCAAAAGAAATCGGTTTCTTACAGGACAAAGCAGCCTTCCCCTAGGTATCCCCTAAAGTGACTCATTGCTCATCACGTTCATTTCGGGTCGGGGTTTGTACGTATAATCTTCACTTCATATAATTAATACCTTGAAAACCGAGCTGAAATCAGACTAAAGCTGAGGATGGGCAACTTAGGGTTCACGTGACCAACACAGATTGTCTGTTTCTCTATCAAAGCCATTGCTGCACTTTTTTTAAGGGCACTGAGCAGGGGAGGGAGATGCCAATAAGCTGTCGAAAGGTCCCTAAAATATTGCGCCTTCCTGTCAACACCTTTAAACTGGAACATTTACAAGTTAACAAAATGCCAGTCTCTCTCTCTCTCTCTCTCTCTCTCTCTCTCTCTCTCTCTCTCTCTCTCTCTCTCTCTCTCTCTCTCTCGCTGAATTAGTCCTGTCTCTCCTTCCCCTTATGTAAACGTTTAGGGATCAATTTGCAGTGGACTAAGGCAGAGGACTCCACATCTTATAGGCAGAAATATTTGGCGGGGAAAGGTCTATAAAACCAAAGAGAAGAGGAGGGGGAGTCTTCTCTAAATGAAGTCACTCGTGTTAATTAAAAGCAGGGGGAGAGGAGAGGGACGCACGCCTGTCTCTGCCCTCTCCATGGGTGGTCTGCGGTGGGATAAACACATGGACCCCTTCCAAAGGAGGCACCCACCACTGTAGCATCTGCAGAGCACAATAGCGCCTATACACGTCCCCCCCTGCTCGGATTACAGCACTGCACGGTGCAGAGTCCCGTCCGCTTAAGCAATTAGCTTGTAAAAATACCTTTTACTTAGGGAAGAGGAAGAAGACTGGGGTCTGTCCACTTTGCACAAACTGCTAGATTATTGAATAATAAAAAAAAAAAAAACAACATTAGGCATGAAGATTTGTTTTAAAGGTATGCTTGTGTTTTATCTGTTGCAGTTTTGCACAGAAAGTTTTAACATGAGACCTGTGTGTCTGAAGCAGTTAAAATAATAAGCAAGAAAAATGCATTATTAAGACTTCTTTTATCATGGAAAAAAAAAGGAATAGTTCTCTAGAGCTATGTATTTTTGCTTTGTTGTTGACAGTCTAGAGGATTGTTTAAAACTTTATGGGGAAGGACAATAACCAATAAAAATGAATACACACACACACAAATAAAGTGCATTTCACAATCTTCCAGGTTTGCTGTGAGCTGCAATTCTAAATAATAACAATAATAATAATCCTTATTGTTCTGCTTGAATCACATTTTTCAGCAAATATAACTAGGGAAGTAAAGTTGTTGCAGCCCATGAAAGGTCGGGTTATGTTTGCAAGCCGAAATTTTGTACATCCATGAATTCAGGTCCTTTTTTTTTTGCTAATTTCATGGGCAACTTTGGAAGCAACCCTGCGTCGTGTGCGTTAGTAATTCTGTTTTACTCACTACAACTGTGTAAATCCAGGCCGTGCATTTTTTTCTTCTTCCAGGAAATTATACGGCCCGGTACAGAATTTTCATTTTTCACATGCATTATTTCTAGGGGCCTAGAATATGCAAATATATTATAACAATGCATATCACATAATATCCCTCCTCCTTAATATCATCAAATATCAAAAGGCACTGAAATGAAAAAAAAAATCCGATAAAACAAATACCGGTATATGTTTTTGTGAAACTCTGAAACAGTTTTAAGTGGTGTTTTTTGCTCAAGCTCTTAAATCTGAAATGTCCTTTACACCTGAACTTTGTTTTCTTGATTAAATGAATGGGGGAGGGGCACTTTTTTTTTTTTAGTTAGTTGATGTAAATATTTAAATCCAGTATTAGAAATACTTTTTGTGTGGGCACCTGGACTCATGACCTGGACTCTTGATATTATTATCCTGGACGCCCTTTTTAAAAATATCATATTTTCAAAGCACGTAGCCTTCCAAAGTTCCATAGGTTTCTATGGAACTTTGGAAGGCTAAGTGCTTTGAAAATAATACGTACCAAGGAAGCCGTTTAGAATGACAATTTTTTTTGTCTGAGCATGTTTAAATACTGACGCCTGAGACAGGCATTTTCAAACAAACATACAGAATTGATAATCTGGAACTAGGCAGATGAAAAGTCACGGTAGTAGGGCGAGAAACAACGAGGAAAAAATACTAATATACATAAAATTGTAGCACTTTTTTTTTTTTAAAAATTGCTATTTTCACAAACGCGAATAAGCATTGCTTTTGGGGGGTTTTTCTCTCTCCCTGAAGCCCGTGGCCTTCAATTACTTGAATTAAATGAATACTAGAAGGAGAATTTAATCTTCGATTGCTTTTCCGACCAGATATGAAATCCTAAAATAGCCAGCACAAGGGGGTAGTAAGTCTCCAAAAACCGACTGTGAAAATTATACCAGAATTGCAGGTCTTGTATCCGGCATCTGGAAAGACCTCATTTAAAGGTCAAAACTTGAGGGTCAAATTGTCCTGAAAGTTTTTTCAAGAACTTGCCTCGTGTGTGTGTGTGTGAGTGTGTGTATTTTTTTTTTCAACCGCAGTAGATATAGGATTTGCAATGAAAAACTGTTGGAAGAACTGTATTTTCCTGCGGTTGCCGTGTGGGAAAATATTGGTCCTAAATTCAAGGCTCGAGTTCTCTCTTCTCAAGTGAGGATTACTTTCAGTCCTCGACAAATGCCAAAAAAAAACAAAAAAAACCCTTGTTTTGATTTTGCTGCTGATCGCTGAATTAAGAGCATCTGTGGACATCCCTTCGCCCTTTCCGAAGTCTCACCAGATCATTTTAGGATTTTGGTCAGTACGAAAAGAAGTGAAAAGTTAAAGTATCTGAAGGCGAGTGTGTTGGGGGGAGGGGTGCGCAAGGCGCTGTTCTCTCTGGGGGGGGGGGGGGGGGTGAGGTAAAGATGTTCAGATAACGCCTGAAATCCACTGTGATTAAATGGAAAGCGTTTGCTTACATGCTTAAAGCTGACATGTCTGATCTAAGTTTATCTACTTCTTGCTAGAACCCCCCACCCAACCCCCCTCCCCGCCTTTAAAGCTCTCCTTGTTCCTATCACAAATGTGCCAGGCGCCCAGTAGGCGAGTAACGTCTGACTGCAAATAATCTGACCAGGGCATTTGGGAAATTCGATAGGTAACTGTCTCTCTTTTGAAAGGTATTAGGTTGTCATAAAGCCTTAAAAGGGGATGTTTTTTTTTTTTTTTTTTTGCTAGGGAACGCGGACGGTAGTCGCCACCCTCCCCCCCCCCCCCCCCCGATCTCGGGCTCTACTTTTTACGTCTTATTCAGAAAATCCGTGCGCTGCGCGCAGCCCGCGATACCGACGGATGCTGATCACGGCCACGGCTGACACGTCGCTCTGCTGCACTGTTCCTGCAAAACCTTCCTTGGCGATCGTATACAAGAAAAAATAAAAGGTTTTGTAAGAGGGTGACAAAAACGTAGAGTGACTTACCTTGATTGGCGAGTGGCATCTTTTGCTGTTGAAAGGGCGATCTGGCGTGTGTGTGCGTGTGTGCGTGTGAGTGACTTAACTTGTGAGCTTTGCTCTGCATGTGTGTGGCATCCAGTGTTAAGGAGAAAGTCTGGGCACAAACCGACAACACTGAGCCCTTGTTTATAAAACAAATAATCCAAACTAGAAGCAGATAGGCCGTAAGAAGTATTTTATACGTATAGCAGAAAGTGGCGTTAGGAGACTCGCATGAGTTTTAGCCGATTTTTTTTATTTTATTAAAAGAAACCCAGAGAACATGTTTACATTTTAGCTATATAAACATCCTGCCTGTGTTCCTGTCTATCTTGAAAAGAAATCAGACACTAGATTTTAAAGTGGGTAAGCCTCAGTTCTATTGAACAGATTTTTTTTTTTAAAGAAGGAACTGCTGTTAGTCCTTGTGTTTCATTTTTTTTGTTGTTATTAATTTCCAATCCTTACGTCTTTAATAACGCCACCAATTGTAGTTAAATCCAGCACACACACGCAACCCCTCCACCACCCCACACACACACACACACACACAGACACGCGTGTAATCTCCGTTGTATATGAGGTGAGGAATCACCAAACTGCACCAGCCACTATAATCTGTTTTGTTAACCCACTTTGCTGACATTTATTTTTAAAGGTATGAAATATAAACACACCCCCCCCCGTCGCCTATCCCCCTCCCCCTCGCACAACACACACACACACACACACACACACACATCCCCACCCCATCCACAATTTAACTCTTTTTCACTTTGTCATAAACATTAAGGTCTTCTCTCCAGGGAGGAGATATCACCCCCCCCCCCCCCCAACAAAACAGAAAGTCACAATTTGTTCTCTAACGATTAGAACAAGGCTAGGAAAGTTCAAAGGTATCTTACTGGAACAGAGATTATTTTACAAGTTCTAGACGAAAAGCACGTAAAAGCAAAACAGAATAACATACGGGTACTTTTTATTTATTTACTCGTTGTTTTTACTTTGTCCGTACAGAAACAAATAGGCAAATTCTGTTGTAAAAATAGTTTTAATATGAGTATATTTAGTTGTGAAATCCCATCGTTGCAGAGGCGTGGTGTCCAAGGTCCCTTTAAAATGCCCACCAGTAGTGATCCAACAGAAGGGGAGGGGAAGGGAGGGAGGGAAAAGTAAGGAGAGGGGAAGGGAGTGAGGGGAGGGGGCGGAGAACATCTTTTGCTTCTTACGTCTGAACTGTCAAGAGCCTACAGACGCCGCTGACAAGAGATAAGTAAAAGGCCGTCCTCCTCGGTGGGGCAGAAAGTCAGACCAACTGCAATGAAAAGCAGCTCCCTTCCCCGCCAGCAGCAGCCCAGAGAAGGAAACCAGAAGGAGCCGCGGCCAGATCGGGAGGAGGAGGAGGAGGCAGCTGAGATCTGATCCAAGTTTTTTGCGGGGGGAGGGAAGTTTACACAGTACTGGCGGACCGGCCTTTTGCTTCGGGGCTTTGACCTCCAAAGAGCTGCGCTCTTCTCCGAGACCCGGAAAGCGGGTGCTTTTAGGAATCGGCCGTTGCAAGAAAAGGGCAGCTCCATCAAGTTCGATCAATGACGGCAGAGGTCCAGCAGCCTTCGTCTCAGCCCCCTGCGCAGAGCAGCCCCATGTCCGCCGCCCCAGACAAGCACAGTGGACAGACCTCGGTCATGGAGTCCGCCTCTTCCACCACCAAGACCAAGAAAACCAACGCGGGCATCCGGCGGCCAGAGAAACCGCCCTATTCTTACATAGCCCTGATCGTCATGGCCATCCAGAGCTCTCCCACCAAGCGATTAACCCTCAGTGAGATCTACCAGTTCTTGCAAAGCCGCTTCCCTTTCTTCCGAGGCTCCTACCAAGGATGGAAAAACTCGGTGCGTCACAACTTGTCCTTAAACGAGTGCTTTATTAAACTTCCCAAAGGACTGGGCAGACCTGGCAAGGGCCATTACTGGACCATTGACCCCGCCAGCGAGTTTATGTTTGAAGAAGGTTCTTTCAGGAGAAGACCAAGGGGCTTCAGAAGGAAATGCCAAGCCTTGAAGCCCATGTACAGCATGATGAACGGTCTGGGCTACAACCACATTCCAGAGACTTACAGTTTCCAGGGATCCAGTGGGGCCATCTCCTGCCCACCCAACAGTCTATCTTTGGACAGTGGCATCGGCATGATGAATGGACATTTGCCAAGTAACGTGGAAGGGATGGGTTTGGCAGGACATTCCGTGTCACACTTGGCTGCCAACAATGGCCACTCGTTCATGGGGAGCTGTACGGGGTCTTCTGGAGGAGATTATGCCCACCACGAATCCGGCTCTCCGCTGCTAACTGGGGGCGGGGTGATGGAGCCCCACTCCGTGTACTCCAGCTCGGCCTCGGCCTGGGCTCCTACAGCCTCGGCTGCTTTATCTAGTGGTCCTCCCTACATTAAGCAGCAACCCCTGTCCCCGTGTAACCCTGCGGCCAACCCTTTGTCCTCCAACCTCTCAGCTCACTCCTTAGACCAGTCTTACCTGCACCAGAACAGTCACAACACGGCGACAGATTTACAAGGTACTGTGCTTGCAAGTTATGAGAAATCGGTGTGATCATACGGGCTAAAATAGCACAGCCTTGGGGTCATAAGTCATGTACATAAGATGTGAGGTTCGGGCTTGCTTTTGTGGTAAACAGATAAGTTCAAAGTCCGAGTAGGACCTGGCAGAAAGCAAAGCCCAGAAGTGTTAACAGCAGGAGTACAGTCCAAGCATCACCATTCATAGTTTTTCCCAAAGTTTGCCTTCCCTTATGGACCAGTGTCCAGTGCACTGATAGAAATGCGGGAGTGAGCATGAATATAGGGGACAACAGGGAATCCGGGCGAGCAAATGTAAAAGAAACTTAAGAATACTTAAATTAATGTACAATTTCTGCCAGCTCTGATCTCCACAGGCAGGGCTGTAAATCCAGAAGATGTTGGTAAGAAAAGCTTCATCATAGCTCAATATCTACTGTTAAGGAGCGTAGGGACATTTCTCCATAAATATAGAAAGGATACTAATTAGCAAGGAACAAAAACCATTGATTGAAAAATGGTTCACATTTTTATCTTGAAATAATATAGCAGAAAAGTAAATGGTAAAACTGCGTAAGACTAGATAAATAATAATAAAAAAAAAAAGACACGAGTTTCTTCTTCCTGAGCAAGAACTGGCCTAGTGTGTGTGGCCGGGGGGGGGGGGGGGCGGGGGGGGGGGGGGAGATCTAAGGCTGCTTTTATGCGTACACATTTCTGGAGATAGTTAAAGAAAATATGTGTCTAGCTTCTGAGATCTTGAGAGAGCATTTATGTGTGGTGCCGCTGGGCCGGCCAGAGTAATATGGAGGGGGGGGGGGGGCAGGGGGAGGGAGATGTAGTTTGGAGGCCCGCTGGGGATTGCAGCCCCCTAAAGGGCTTTCTGCTAAACCCGCAGATTATTACCCTCCAGTCTCAGGATGGAACTGGAAAAAGCAATCTTTTCCCAGGCTGACAAACTGGGAGAGCCATTTTTAACAAGGACCTTCCCAACAAGTCAAGGCCGACGTAGTTACATATCCTCTGAGAAAGGGACTTGTGAGAACCCGTGAAATCGTTGTCACCAGCTCTGCTTTACCCAAACTGTGCACCCAGCGAAAGAAAGTAGACCTGGGATGTTTCCCCTTTCGATATTCGGTTATGCAACGATGAAGAGCAGTGATATTCAGATTACTCCAACTAAAACATTGCAAAGGCCCTGGTTTTAAACTATGGGCGTTATTATTATTATTATTTATTGCATGTGTATCCCACATTTTCCCAACTATTTGCAGGCTCAATGTGGCTTACATAGTTTTGTTATGACATTGTCATTCCAGGATATCAGATACAATTAGTGATGTGCAGAGATTAAGTAAGGGGAGAAAGAAGGGGGTGATTAGGGTTGAGTACAGAAGGTGAACTTTCAAAGCTGGGTGGGTTGGTGAAGTGGATTAGTGAAGCTATGGGTTCTCTTTGTAGGCCTTGTTGAAGAAATATGTCTTCAGAGATTTGGGAAAGTTAATTGATTTCAGGTCTGTAGGTAGTGCATTCCATATCTGGGTGCTCATGTAAGACAGCCTGACCTTCAGACTGCACATGTTATAAAGCTGGGCTTGACTTGTCTGAAGCTAAAAGGCCTAATATATTTCCAGGTCCCTTTAAAAAATATATATTCTTCTTGCTGTACCTATGGAAAGAAGCAATCGGGTAAGGTTCTGTGGTGCATATGTACTAAACGACTTGTTTTCTACTATTTTGCACCTATGGGGGAAATGCCCAGGAACTGTGGAAGGTCTGACTCTTTCATTGTTGCACATCAGTTTCGGGAGCCCCTCTGGTTCTTTCTTCAGATGTGTTCACGGCACTAATGAATGCCAATTTTATAGCTATCGAAACGTATCCGTCTACCATGCACATTCCAGAGTGAAAAAGCAGATTGAGGGTACTGTACGCTCTGAAAAATTAAAATCAGGAGCAATACCCTTTTCAATGTATTTTCTAATTAATGACCATTTTTTAAGGGAGAGGTCTTTAGTCTGCTCAAAGTTGAGTAGGAAAACTCAATAGGTCTCCTTGAAATGACATATAGAAAAGGCAGTATTACTGATACAATAGGGAAACAGCTTATCATTTATAATATACATTTGCAGAACCCGTTTTTTGCACTTCCACGGCAAGAAATAAACTATAACAAAAATCATCTGCAATATATTTAATACTAGTCTTAAAATATTTAATTTCTGAACAAGTAGGCCGGACCTACTTAGCAGTGCTTTCCTAGACAAATGTGACCATCTCTGAGGAACAGTGACTACAAATTTAATGAATTCTGTTAGAGCAAACAATTTGGTAATACAACAGCCCAACCCCCATTCTTTTTATGTGACATAAATAAAGTTACAGAAGTTCAAACATGCACCGTTTGCAGACCGCTTACATGAAAATTCAGCCATTCTCAGCATTTTGGATCTGCTACTTTTGGTCACCTTTTCCAAAAGATGGTCACAGATATGTTATTAAAAAAAAGGTTTCTCCTATGAGGTCTTGGGGGGGGGGGGGTGTTAGTAAAACTGTATTTTTTTTTAAAGCAACTGGCCATAAACAGATTTATATATTTCCACTCTGCAGAAATTGTGCTCCAATTTATGTAAGCCGAAAATAACAGTGTGATCAGCACACGCACTGGGCATGAACGTAGAGATTAGAGACCGCTATTTTCGGCATATGTAGATTAAAACATAATTTTCGGTAAAGAGGGAATACAAATGTATAGCAGAAGGATATTCTGTATAAGGATTTCTTTCTTCCCACTCCAAAAGGGTTGGAGAAGAGGGGGAAATCACCGTAAAATTGTGCACAAGCAGACCGCGCCGCTGCGATTTTTCCCTGAAAAGGCTACATTTGTAGTTGGCCAGTTCAAAATTGCGCAAAGCCGCTACCTTTCTGCATGTTTTTTGTTTGTTTGTTTTTGCACCACTTGTGCCTGTAACTTAAATCTTGCCCTAAATACATCGTTTTTATTATGCATGCAACATTTTAAATTCATTGGTCATTTAACCGCTGAAATTAAAGTTTGGAACTTTCCGGCCTCTGATTTTCAGAGGGGTTTGTTTTTCCATTCTGTGTCTGCGCAAATCTTTTCTTAAGCAAGTTAGAACCAGCACTAACCCCATATTTTTGTAAGAGGGCATATTTTCCAACATATCTATCACCAGCAAGCTGCTGAATTTATTCCTGCTTCACACCTGACATTTGATTTACAATTAGTGGGCCATATCGCGCGTCTGATAACAATTTTCCTTCACCGCAGAGCTCAAATCTTCCAGGGAAGGAAAACCTTCCCGCACTTGCCTCCGTTCCAGTTCGCTAAATGTTGTTCCCTTTTTATTTCAGGAATCCCGAGGTATCATTCCCAGTCTCCCAGTATGTGTGACAGGAAAGAATTCGTTTTCTCTTTCAACGCCATGGCCTCGTCTTCCATGCACTCGGCAGGCAGCGGGTCTTACTATCACCAGCAAGTCTCTTATCAGGACATCAAGCCCTGTGTGATGTGATGGCACCAGCGAGGGCCAAGAACGACACAAAAGGGACCCAGTTCCTCTGGGACCTATCCCAAAACCTGTCTGAAGCTTGAGGTATATAGACGTCGGCCGCAAGGAAGGACCCCAGACCGGGAAGGATTTTTAAGATAACACTAAAGTAACCGATTCAGGATCTGCATCCCTGCTTGGAAAGGGCAAACAGAACACTGGGTGCTGTTTTTCTTTCAAAATTCTTCGTTGTTACTTTAACCAGACTGTAAGGTGGGGTTTTTTTGGTTTGTTTTTGTTTTATTTTTTAAATAAGCGGTATTCTTTCTTTTTTTAATTTCTTTTAAATTAAACAACTTTTTATTTTTCTGAACCACATGCTGTGCATTTGAAAAAAAAGTCTAAAGTATAATGGGGGGGGGAGGGGACGGTTCCCTTTACCTGTTTTTTTTTTTTAAACAACTCTTCAGAAACAAGAAACTGTGCCATTGATAAATAACTAGAAAATAATTTTATATGTATATACAAATACACACACACACACGTTAGTATTTATCGGTAAAATTGACATTTTTTTGTATGTCTCTAGTGTTGCTCTTAACCTGGTGCATGAAATAATGGCCACAGGTATCTGGTATACCCATCCTGAAAAATGGTTGGGGTACCTACCTGTCTGTGTCTTTTTAACTGACTAAATTCTGGCCCAGTTATTTTTCCCTCTAATTTTATCTGTGCTGTTAAGAACCCACAAGGAATCAATTTATCTAATTTCCACAAGGAAGGAATTAATTCATTCTCTCTCTCTCTCTCTCTCATACCCCTAACCTTTTCTTCCTATTTGTGATATTCCCAAATTGCTTGGGCTAGTCAGCCTTTTATTTTTATATATAAAGAAGGGCTGTAATGGTTAAGACCAGGTGGATCCAGAATGGCAGTTTACAGACATATTTAGGCACTTTGAACAGCAAATCACAGGTTGTAATTTATTTCACCTTCTGGTTCTTCCTAATAATCCAGAAACAGTACATGTCCTCAATTTATCAGTATTAAATGGTCTACCTTGTCGGCAACATTTGCCTTGTACATATATTTTTATATATATATAAATATATTTCATGTACATTGGAAGCAAATTCTGACCTGTGTGTAAAGATAAATCTTTCTTATGTTTTATATAAATATATATATATATAATGATGAAGGACTTTGCTTCCTCTCCATCCCCTGCCTTGACACCAAAGTTAACTTTACAATGATCTTCTAATGCTGTAGAAAATGTTATTGACTAGGTTTTGCCCCGTTGTGTACCTTTTTAAACATTTTCCTCTTCAAAGAAAGAAAATAAAACATGTATGTTATTTGTACATCGTCTGCACAAAGTTGTCCAACCAGGAAGAATAAGATAAGAAGGTTTAATCTGACTTCAAGAGAGTGGTGTATTGGAGAATGGTCTTGGGCGTTGCTTACTTCTAATGCATTTTATCTCAACTATAAACTCACCTTCAGCTTTAAAGAAATAAAGCAATAGACCGTCATTTTTGCATTAACACCCCATCTCCCCTCAACAACACACATTTGGAAGTGCACTAATGTAAGCGCCAAATAATGTAATTATACGTCAAATGTTTTTACAGCGTTGCTTATTTTTTTTTATAAATAATGGGAATTGTATAGCTGAAATCTTGTGTTGCAAACATGGAAAGGCACAAGACTGTTGCAGTTGCCCTAGCTCTGTCTAGAGTGAAATCCATATCGTATTTAAATAGATATAGATTTTCTGTGTTATTTGTGGAATATTGCTCAGCAGGTAGGCTTATGGTTGAAAAATGCACAGTGCGAAATCTCCCACAGCCAAATGAAAGGGGAGTCATTGCTGGGGACACACCGCACATCTGTAGTCTCCTGAGGTCTCCGCCCTGAAGCTGCTTCTTTTCAAACTTGACATTTTGGACCTTGTGGCTAATTTACTGGGAGCTCTGTAACATTTAAATCATCCACAAACTGTATTTCAGCAATTATGCACAAGCTGCGGCCCATAAAAGGAGGGTGGAGATAGCAGGATGAACTCCCTCTTTGATTCTGACAGATAGAAAGCGATCAGCGTTTCCGAATCGGATGGTAAAAAAGTTCGAAATCAAGCCATCTTCACGGGAAAAATGCAAAATCATTGGGAAAAAGGAAAGCATAAATGCTGGGATCAGTTTTTCTTGAGGAAATAGGGTAAGAATAAGGTTATTGGCACGACAATCTTACACCAGATGTCAAAGTAATAGAGTGATTAAAAACAAGCAAAGGGAGAAATAAGATATAATAATAACAAAACTAAAATAAAAGAGGCCATGCGTTTTTTAATCATTTGTTCCAGAGCCACCCGTTTCCCCCTTTTGTAGCTAGGGATAAATCTACCCATATTCTGTTTGACCCGTGAAGGGTTAATTGAAGGGAATTTTTTTTAATGCCTGGCACTAGTCATAAAAAGAGAGATCCGTAAAATATTTGCCAAAAGGACATAACGATAACCAAAGAGATATCCCACATGTGTAAAAGGAGCCACATTCACCATTAATGTCCAAAACCATCTAGTCACCCTCCCTGCCCATTTTCAAGTCCTTACTCAAAGCCCATCTCTTCTCCCTTGCTTTTGGCACCTAACCACCTTCTCTATTCATGATACTTACACTGACTACATAGTTTGTAACCTTTAGATTGTAAGCTCTCTTGAGCAAGGACTGTCCTTCCCCATGTTTAAACTTGTACAGCGCTGCGTAACCCTGGCAGCGCTATAGAAATGCTAAGTAGTAGTAGTAGTAGTAGACCTCATAGACTTGCCTAGGAGAAACGCAAAGAGATCATCACGCACATACCTCAATCTCCACTATCCTAGCTGCAAAGGGCTGAAGTATAAATCCACATACGCGACCAGCTTCTCGTACATCAGCACGCAGCTATGGAACGCACTACCGAAAGCCATAAAAACAACGCAAGACCTAACCATCTTCCGAAGACTAATGAAAACAGAGCTTTTTCAAGAAGGCATACCATAAACATCCATCTTAAATACTAAATAATAACACTACACACGAACCATACAAAACCGAACTCTTATCACATGACAGACACCACCACCACCCTAAACCTTATGCAAAACAAGATCTCTCTACAGTCGATGACCTAATGTAGATTATAATGCAATGTATCACCCCGAAACCTTCAGGCAATACCATATTTACTCTCCTATATCATGTATGTATGCACATGGTATATATATATACCATGATCTGTTCCATATAAGTTATGTTCCATGTATGTTATCATGTATGTAGGCACCTTTGCAATTCTACTACCCGAAATGGCATTCGCCATTACGGCAAATGAGCCTGCAAATTGGTGGGAAAATGTGGGATACAAATGCTACAAATAATAATAATAACAAGTAAGGCTGGGATATGCTGCCATCATTCAGCTCCCATTTAGCTCCTATTGAAAATCCAACCATCTAAAACTTTTTTTTTTTTAGCCTTTGAAATAATCATATTAAAACATAGCCACTCTGTTAATATTTTAACCGCTCCTGTGCAAAGCCGCTATAAAAACAAAATATCAATGATATTTTCCAACTGGAGAGGGTAATTACTCTCCTTGTCTCCCTCATATCTATATCACCACCAATGGCGGTATTGACAGGATCTTGTTTATCCTACCTAAGCTTCATTTTCGTTGAGTTTTCCACCCTCCCCCCCCCCCTCACACATTTATTCTCGACTCTAGGCACTCATACTTGCGTTGTATCTACTAGATCCATGCAAAAACACTTTCTCACATACACTCCTTTCTTGTCTGTCACACAGCAAACATTCTCAGAGCTGTGGGAAGATCAATGTTGTTATAAATCAATACTACATTAGAAAACATTCACTCGTGATGACTTATGATGGTACAATACTATCACATAAAATTCATTTTCTATCATACAAGCTAACATACACAAATGTCACTCATATCCCTCCTTCACACAGCGCATCAACCTTAAAGATCATCACTGACATATTTTCTGTCATAAACAGCACTACTTCTGAAGCAACATAGCGCCAGATACTATACATGGCGTCGAAAAAGTCTGCGCAGTAAAGATTTCTGCCTAAGCGTATTCTGTAAGCGGCGCCTAGATTTAGATGCGGTGTGTAGAATACGCTCAGGTGAAAATCACGTTCATTTAGGCCAGCGAAAATGCGGCATAAATCCCGCGGAATTGATTTACGCACACTGGGTCATATTCTATAAGTGAACGCCTAAATTCTGGAATGCCTATGAAACACCCTTTTCCCTGCCCATAGCTGTGCCCCTTTTGAACTGCGCGCGTTAGAATTTAGGCGCAGTTCATTACAGAATACGCTTAGTGAGTTGTGTGAGTAAAATTCTGATTATTGCCAATTAGTGCTCATTATTGCTTGTTAAGTGCTGTTATTAACGCTGATTAGCTTGATAAGTCAATTTCAGTTATGTGCGCTGTTATAGAATACGCCTAGATTTCGCCACGCTATATAGAATCCGGTGGGATAGTTCCTTTTGTGCTCGGAAGTGATTTTGTATGACAGAAAAGATATGAGTGGTGATATGTACAATAAAAAAACATTTTGGACAGGGAAAATAAGCATTCATATAATTAAAAAAAAGCACATCCTTTTCTCTTGGACCCACTCCTTTTAAGAATGGGGGAATAGGATGTGTGTATTTTGTAATTGTGCAGTATGTTATGTGATTCTTGTGTTAAGGTGTGTTGAGGTTGTGAACTGCTGAAGGCAAAGGATGACTTGATTGATCCCTGCAAAAGATCAAGATCACCACTTTCATTGCCCCTCCGGCCTGCTGTGCTAGTTTGATGGACACAGTTTGCTCTTAGCTGTCAAGTAAGGGTGATGGAGTATAAAGTTTCAGAGTCTTAAAGAGCACAGGTATGGTGTTCGTAAAGGAATCTGTTTCTCCTTGATGTGCACTGCTGCTGGTAAATTCGATCATATTAGAGTGACACTGATAACCCCCTATTTGATAAGTCAGAGTGGATTCCAGTTTAAACCCCCAAAACATTGGGATCATCAGGGCTTTTAAAGATAATATTTTAAAGGTAAGATGTTAGTTTTTTAATTTAATAAAGTCATCAAATAGCTCTTGCACCTATCTTTTCTGAAAATAGGTCTGGCCAAGAATCCTTATGCTATTTATATATTTGTTTGTTTGTTACATTTGTATCCCACATTTTCCCACCAATTTGCAGGCTCAATGTGGCTTACATAATACATAGTAAAACATAGTAACATAGTAGATGACGGCAGAAAAAGACCTGCATGGTCCATCCAGTCTGCCCAAGACAAACTCATATGTGTATACCTTACCTTGAATTTGTACCTGTCCTTTTCAGGGCACAGACCATATAAGTCTGCCCAGCAGTATTTCCCGCCTCCCAACCACCACCCCCTCTTCCCCCCACCTGCTCCGCCACCCAATTTCAGCTAAGCTTCTGAGGATCCATTCCTTCTGCACAGGAGTCCTCTATGCATATCCCACGCATGTTTGAACTCCGTTATAATAACGTAAAGGCATTCGCCAAGTCCGGTAGGGGATAAGTACAAAAAATGTTATAGTGGGATAGGGACGATAAGATTCAATCAAGTTCGGTTTGAGGTAAAAGGGTTTGTTAATGTCCAGTACGATCTTTGATAGTGAAGTGTTGCAGGGTTGAGGCATTTAAGAACTTAACACATCTAAACTTCAATTTTCAAAATAGCAATAATTATTAACAGGGGATATGAGACCTATTCATACATAATTATAACATGCAGATAAATATAGCACCAATACATCAATAATTGACACCGGAAGTTTGCTTGGTATAAAACAGGCTGCGGCTTTGTTTATTGGTGAAATATAGAGCCTGAGTTGTAAAATAAGTAACATTATTTATCCAAATAATTATAACCTAAAATTACTTAACCACATATCAGCAAGATGTGGACCTGGACGTCCGTATTGATTACTATCTGCCTTACAGGCACACGGAAAAGCAAATAAGGGTGGGAAGGGCAGGAGAGCAAGCCGCCTCCATGGAGCAGGAAGGATCCTGGTCCTCGGAGGTGGCTGTCCTTATATTACCCTCTCACCTCTGGGAGGCACCCACCTCCCATTGGCAGTTGATTGCCACTGGCAAAATTTTTAAAACATAACCATGTCCCTACGCTCGGGCACAGCCCCGGTGAAGGCTCACCTCCCTGCCTGCCACCGGAAGGCCTAGAGCACCAGAAAAGGTGGGTTGGCTTCTCCCCCCCTCCCCCCCATTAAGGTCAGGCTCTGTACTTGCCGTTTGCCCTAAGTACTAACGGGGGATATGAGACCAATCACCCCCCCTTTCCTTCACACATAATTATGACATGCAAGTGGAGTAGTGGCCTAGTGGTTAGAGTGGTGGACTTTGGTCCTGCGGAACTGGGTTTGATTCCCACTACAGGCACAGGCAGCTCCTTGTGACTCTGGGCAAGTTACTTAACCCTCCATTGCCCCATGTAAGCCGCATTGAGCCTGCCATGAGTGGGAAAGCGCAGGGTATAAATGTAACAAAAATAAAATAGATACTATTGGAGATTCTACATGGAATGTTGCTATTCCAAGCAGCATTCCATGTAGAAGGCTGCGCAGGCTTCTGTTTCTGTGAGTCTGACGTGCAGGACGTCAGACTCACAGAAGCAGAAGCCTGCGCGGCCCATTGGTGATCTGCAAGGGCTGACTTCTACATGGTATGTTGCTAGTGGAATAGCAACATTCCATGTAGAATCTCCAATAGTAGCAACAGTGGAGGAGTGGCCTAGTGGTTAGGGTGGTGGACTTTGTCCTGAGGAACTGAGTTCAATTCCCACTTCAGGCACAGGCAGCTCCTTGTGACTCTGGGCAAGTCACTTAACCCTCCATTGCCCCAGGTACAAATAAGTACCTGTATATAATATGTAAGCCACATTGAACCTGCTATGAGTGGGAAAGCGCGGGGTACAAGTGTAAGAAAAAAAAATATATACTACCCAATACATCAATAATTGAGGCCAGAATTTTGCTTGGTATAAAACAGGCCGCAGCTTTGCTTATTGGTGAAATAGAGAATCTGAGCTATAAAACAAGTATCATTATTTATCCAAATAATTATAAACTAAATTTCCTTAACCACATATCAGCAAGACTAAACCTTCAAGACATAGACCACAATGTCTGTATTGATCTGGAGCCCAATGTCTACCGCTGGGTGAACATTTAGGCCCTGTATTAACAGCAATGCCTTAACCCGCCATATCAGCTAAACCCTCAAGACATGGACCTCCACATGTGCAATGACTGTGGCCCAACGTACATTGCCAGGAGAACATTTAGGCCCTGTCCAGATGGACCTCCTCCTGCACTGGCTCCAGCTCGGGTACCCCCTGCTGGGGAGAACACCCGAAAGGCAGTCCACCCCCACCAGAAAACAAGGCTACAGGCCAAAGAACTAGCTTCATATATTCAAATGTACCAAACAGTAGTTCCACCACATCAAACAATGGACACTATCACGCCCATACAAACCAGGGAATGTGACAACAGCCCATGGGTGCTTCAACTGATGGCCACCGTATTCAGTAAACCATCACACTATAAGCCAATTCATCGTTGACACCCCGGTCCCAATCGATCTGGAACATCTTGGAGTGAGGGGCAATGACCAACCACAAAACATAGGACAAGGGACCCAGTCCAACAGAATCCCCAACTCTCCCATGACCAAGGGAAGTAGAGGCTTGCAAGGGAGCACCAACTCCTCACTCCCACTACGGTGTGGAACCAAAAGTGCTGGAGCTTCATCTTCTATCCTGAAATACCCCATCAAGGAAGGATGAGTTCCCGGTCAGCAATTCCAGGTGCAACCCAAGCGGTCTGTCCATAGCCCTGCAAGCTGCCAAGGTATGAAGAAGTGCCCAGGATCCAAACCAAATATGGCCGCCCTCCGGACCTGCAGCAGGAAAGAAAGAACATAAGAAACACAGGAAGCGAAAGCCAAAATATGTTGTCCTCATACTAGAAAGGATTAAAGCACCCAGAAATCGCTGACTGCACCCAGACAGACTCAGGTAAGCGACAGACTTTGATCTGCCAATGTGCCATTTCACCCGATCCCTTGGCACTCCGGCAAGGAGTGGTGAGAAAGCACAGGGAATCAAAGCATACAGATTAAACAGCACCACGGAGCATGGCAGCAGTTGGTATCTGGAGAGCAGTGAGCAGTCCCCCCGCACCAACAAAGGACAAGGGGCAAGAAGTTAGTGGCCCACATAACCAGGAACGATAAGCTAAGGATAAATCCCCAGACCAGCATAACTGTGCAAAACCCAGATCCTGGCACTTGCCACACTGATCTGCCTTAAATCTGGCCATTGTATGCAGACCATGTCTGCCGACAACCAAACTTGTCCCAAACAAAGGTCCAGTGACACCTGAGCAGTAGGTGGTACCAAGTCGTCCATTCATAGAGCAGCAAAACAAGCCACACAAAATGCCGCTCAAAAACATTAACCCCAATCAACCCCAATGTGGAAAGTCATGAGATAGAAGGTAGGGTCCTATTGTGGATTAAAAACTGGTTCAAAGATAGAAAACAGAGATTAGGGTTAAATGGTCAGTATTCTCAATGGAGAAGGGTAGATAGTGGGGTTCCGCAGGGGTCTGTGTTGGGAGGCGAGGATAGAGCTGGGCAGACTTATACGGTCTGTGCCAGAGCCAGTGGTTGGGAGGCGGGGCTGGTGGTTGGGAGGCGGGGATAATGCTGGGCAGACTTATACGGTCTGTGCCCTGAAGAGCACAGGTACAAATCAAAGTAGGGTATACACAAAAAGTAGCACATATGAGTTATCTTGTTGGGCAGACTGGATGGACTGTGCAGGTCTTTTTCTGCCATCATCTACTATCCAGCTTATAATCGAACGAGAAAAACGCCCAAGTTCCGACCTAAATCGGGAGATGGGCGTTTATCTCACAAAAACGAATAACGCGGTATAATCAAAAGCCGAATTTGGGACGCTTTCAACTGCACTCCGTCGCGGATGCGGACAAAGTGGACGGGGGCGTGTCGAAGGCGTGTCGAAGGCGGAACTGGGGCGTGGTTATCACCCGAACAGAGATGGGCGCCCTTCGCCGATAATGGATGCGTTTGTAGCTAGAATTTAGGGCACTTTTCCTGGACCCTGTTTTTTCACGAATAAGGCCCCAAAAAGTGCCCTAAATGACCAGATTACCCCCAGAGGGAATCGGGGATGACCTCCCCTGACTCCCCCAGTGGTCACTAACCCCCTCCCACCACAAAAAAATGATGTTTCACAACTTTTTATTTTCACCCTCAAATGTCATACCCTCCTCCCAGGCAGCAGTATGCAGGTCCCTGGAGCAGTTGTTAGGGGGTGCAGTGGACGTCAGGCAGGTGGACCCAGGCCCATCCCCCCTACCTGTTACAATTGTGCTGCTTAATGCTTATTAGTCGTCCAACCCCCCCAAACCCACTGTACCCACATGTAGGTGCCCCTCTTCACCCCTTAGGGCTATAGTAATGGTGTAGACTTGTGGGCAGTGGGTTTTGAGGGGGATTTGGGGGGCTCAACACACAATGGAAGGGTGCTATGCACCTGGGAGCTCTTTTACCTGTTTTTTTGTTTTTGTAAAAGTGCCCCCTAGGGTGCCCGGTTGGTGTCCTGGCATGTGAGGGGGACCAGTGCACTACGAATCCTGGCCCCTCCCACGAACAAATGCCTTGGATTTATTCGTTTTTGAGCTGGGCACTTTCCTTTTCCATTATCGCTGAAAAGCAAAAACGCCCAGCTCACACATTGGCGAATAAAACATGGGCGTCTATTTTTTATCGATAATACGGTTCGGTCCGCCCCTTCACGGACCCGTTCTCGGAGATTAACGCCCATGGAGATAGGCGTTTCTGTTCCATTATGCCCCTCCATGTTACTATGTTACTATCCTGCTTATAATTGAATGAGAAAAACGCCCAAGTTCCAACCTAAATCGGGAGATGGACGTTTATCTCACAAAAACGAATAACGCGGTATAATCGAAAACCGAACTTGGACTTTTCAACTGCACTCCATCGCGGAAGCGTACAAAGTTGACGGGGACGTGTCGGAGGCGTGGTGAAGGCGGGACTGGGGCATGGTTATCACCCGAACAGAGATGGGCGCCTTTCGCCGATAATGGAAAAAAAGTATGCGTTTGTAGCTAGAATTTAGGGCACTTTTCCTGGACCCTGTTTTTTCACGAATAAGGCCCCAAAAAGTGCTCTAAATGACCAGATTACCACCAGAGGGAATCGGGGATGACCTCCCCTGACTCCCCCAGTGGTCACTAACCCCCTCCCACCACAAAACATGATGTTTCACAACTTTTTATTTTCACCCTCAAATGTCATACCCACCTCCCTGGCAGCAGTATGCAGGTCCCTGGAGCAGTTGTTAGGGGGTGCAGTGGACTTCAGGCAGGTGGACCCAGGCCCATCTCCCCCTACCTGTTACAATTGTGCTGCTTAATGCTTAGTCGTCCAACCCCCCCCCAAACCCACTGTACCCACATGTAGGTGCCCCCCTTCACCCCTTAGGGCTATAGTAATGGTGTAGACTTGTGGGCAGTGGGTTTTGAGGGGGATTTGGGGGGCTCAACACAAAAGGGAAGAGTGCTATGCACCTGGGAGCTCTTTGACCTTTTTTGTTGTTTTTGTAAAAGTGCCCCCTAGGGTGCCCGGTTGGTGTCCTGGCATGTGAGGGGGACCAGTGCACTACGAATCCTGGCCCCTCCCATGAACAAATGCCTTGGATTTATTCATTTTTGAGCTGGGCGCTTTCATTTTCCATTATCGCTGAAAAACAAAAACGCCCAGCTCACAAATTGTCGAATAAAACATGGACGTCTATTTTTTTTGAAAATACGGTTCGGTCCGCCCCTTCACGGACCCGTTCTCGGAGATAAACGCCCATGGAGATAGACGTTTTCGTTCGATTATGCCCTTCCACGTGTTGGGACCGCTGCTTTTTAACATATTTATAAATGATCTAGAGATGGGAGTAACTAATGAGTTAGTTAAATTTGCTGACGACATAAACTTATTAAAATTTGTTAAATCACAAGAGGATTGTGAAAAATTACAAGAGAATCTTATGAGACTGGGCATTCAAATGGCAGAAGATGTTTAATGTGAGCAAGTGCAAAGTGATGCATGTCGGAAAGAGGAACCCGAATTATAGTTATGTAATGGAAGGTTCCACATTAGGAGACACCGACTGGGAAAAGGATCTAGGCGTCATTGTTAATGATACGTTGAAACCCTCTGCTCAGTGTGCGGTGACAGCTAAGAAACCAAATAGAATGTTAGGTATTATTAGGAAAGGAATGGAAAACAAAAATGAGAACATTATGATGCCTTTGTATTGCTCCATGGTGCGACTGCACCTCAAATATTGTGTTCAATTCTGGTCACCGCATCTCAAAAAAGGTATAGTGGAATTAGAAAAGGTACAGAGAAGGGCGACGAAAATGATAAAGGGGATGGGATGTCTTCCCTATGAGGAAAGGCTAAAGCAGCTAGGGCTCTTCAGCTTGGAGAAAAGACGGCTGAGGGGAGATATGATAGAGGTCTATAAAATAATGAGTGGAGTTGAACGGGTAGGCGTGAATTGCTTATTTACTCTTTCCAAAAATACTAGACTAGGGGGCAGGCAATGAAGCTAGAAAGTAGTAAATTTAAAAAGAATCGGAGAAAATATTCCTTCACTCAACATGTAATTAAACTCTGGATTTCATTGCCAGAGAATGTAGCAAAAGTGGTTAGCTTAGCGGGGTTAAACAACATTTGGCTAGTTTCCTAAAGGAAAAGTTCATAGACCATTATTAAAATGGACTTGGGGAAAATCCGCTGCTTATTTTTAGGATAAGAAGCATAAAATGTATTGTACTGTTTTGGGATCTTGCGAGATACTTGTGACCCGGATTGGCCATTGTTGGAAACAGGATACTGGGCTCGATGGATCTTCGGTCTGTCCCAGTATGGCAATACTTATGTACTCATGAAGAAGCCTACAACAGGCAAAATACGTCACAAGGTGAAGAATGTCTCGTGGGTAATAAGCGCTGAGAATACAATGCCCACCCATATTGATGCTAATTAGTTGCTGCCTGTGTGTGTGTATGCGTGTGTGTTTAGAAAGCCTGGTTCAAATCCTGCTGCTTGTTATCTTGACTCAGGCCCAGATGCATCAACCAAACGTTAAAAAATCAAAAACGTAAAGTCCTTAACGAATTTAAAAAAACGAACAATGCACCAAAAAGACAAGTCGCACATGTTCGGTGCGGTATTTGAAAGTACAATGCATCAAACTGGTGGAATCCACGTTGGTAATCGGCCCCTAAAGCATGCGCAGAGCAGCCAAGCCTTATGCTGGCTGCTCTGCGCATTCCACAAACGTCAAAAAAACAAAAAAAGAAAACCCAAAACACAAACACGTGGATCGGGAGGGGGCAAAGGCGCTCGTCAGGAGCGTCCTGTATGTACGGCCTTGCTCCCCCCCCCCCGCCCGTGTTCGCCGCTGCTCCCCGCTTCCTCCCTCAGCATTAAATTAAAAAACAAAACAAAAATCAAAGCTTTAGGAGCCCCAGCCCCCCTCCCTTCCTGTCTCTCAACTCTTTCTCCACACAGCCCCGCCTCCCGCCATCCTCCACCTCCGTGCCCCGCCACCCCCCTGAGGTCGTCGCTGCCGATCCCTCCCTCCACCGGGCCCCCCCTCCGCATTACCGGGCCCGTGCAGCGCCTCTCACCTCTGTATGAAGGAGCTGCACGGGCAAGAAGACCATCAGATCGCCGTAGTCTTCAGGACGTGTCTCTCCTTCGTCTTCCCTGACCTGGGCCCGCCCCCGTCTGACGTAGGTTTCTTAGGTTTGGGCCTAAGTCACTTAACCCTCCATTGCCTAAGGTTCAATCTTAGACTGTGAACCCTCAAGGGATAGTGGGATATCTACTGTACCTGAATGTAACTCACCTTGATCTACTACTGAAAAAGATGTGAGCTAAATCAAAATAGCTTTGCATCAGCTCTGCCTGAAGGGAAGAGGAACTGGAGGGGACCATGCTGAAGACCTGCATACCTGTCATCTCATGCTGCTGAAAACCTATAACCAAAACATTTCCTGACATTACTGATGACTATTTCTGTCATCTGTTAGCAAACTGTTTCTGCACAAGAAATGCCACCCGTCTGGGATTTTCCTTGCAGCAGTCTTTAAAAACTTATATTACATGCATCTTTAAGTCTCATTTCACAAGGAATCAAAAGATCTCTCTGTTTACAGATCCTCGCCTTTGAGGGTACAGATTTATTCATACAGCACGGTATTGAGATACCCACTGGGAAACACTGTTACACTTGTATTTAAAAAACAAAACAAAACACACACAGGCAAAAGTTGCCTACAAATGAATTTCCAGAATTACAAATTTCCTAAATCTAAAGTGCACGAACACAACTACCACATTTGGTCCTGGGGAACTGAGGAACTGAGTTCGATTCCCACTTCAGGCACAGGCAGCTCCTTGTGACTCTGGGCAAGTCACTTAACCCTCCATTGCCCCATGTAAGCCGCATTGAGCCTGCCATGAGTGGGAAAGCGCAGGGTACAAATGTAACAAAAATAAAATAGATACTATTGGAGGTTCTACATGGAATGTTGCTACTATTGGAGATTCTACATGGAATGTTACTATTCCACTAGCAACATTCCATGTAGAAGGCTGCGCAGGCTTCTGTTTCTGTGAGTCTGACGTCCTGCACGTACGTGCAGGACGTCAGACTCACAGAAGCAGAAGCCTGCGTGGCCACATTGGTGATCTGCAAGGGCCGACTTTTACATGGAATGTTGCTACTATTGGAGATTCTACATGGAATGTTGCTATTCCACTAGCAACATTCCATGTAGAAGGCTGCACAAGCTTCTGTTTCTGTGAGTCTGACGTCCTGCACGTATGTGCAGGACGTCAGACTCACAGAAGCAGAAGCCTGCGCAGCCACATTGGTGATCTGCAAGGGCCGACTTCTACATGGAATGTTGCTACTATTGGAGATTCTACATGGAATGTTGCTATTCCACTAGCAACATTCCATGTAGAAGGCTGCGCAGGCTTCTGTTTCTGTGAGTCTGACGTCCTGAACGTACGTGCAGGACGTCAGACTCACAGAAGCAGAAGCCTGCGCGGCCACATTGGTGATCTGCAAGGGCCGACTTCTACATGGAATGTTACTAGTGGAATAGCAACATTCCATGTAGAATCTCAAATTGTAGCAAAAGTGGAGGAGTGGCCTAGTGGTTAGGGTGGTGGACTTTGGTCCTGGGGAACTGAGTTTGATTCCCACTTCAGGCACAGGCAGCTCCTTGTGACTCTGGGCAAGTCACTTAACCCTCCATTGCCCCATGTAAGCCGCATTGAGCCTGCCATGAGTGGGAAAGCGCGGGGTACAAATGTCACAAAAATAAAATAGATACTATTGGAGATTCTACATGGAATGTTGCTACTATTGGAGGTTCTACATGGAATGTTGCTACTATTGGAGATTCTATATGGAATGTTGCTATTCCACTAGCAACATTCCATGTAGAAGGCTGCACAAGCTTCTGTTTCTGTGAGTCTGACGTCCTGCACGTATGTGCAGGACGTCAGACTCACAGAAGCAGAAGCCTGCGCAGCCACATTGGTGATCTGCAAGGGCCGACTTCTACATGGAATGTTGCTACTATTGGAGATTCTACATGGAATGTTGCTATTCCACTAGCAACATTCCATGTAGAAGGCTGCGCAGGCTTCTGTTTCTGTGAGTCTGACGTCCTGAACGTACGTGCAGGACGTCAGACTCACAGAAGCAGAAGCCTGCGTGGCCACATTGGTGATCTGCAAGGGCCGACTTTTACATGGAATGTTGCTAGTGGAATAGCAACATTCCATGTAGAATCTCAAATAGTAGCAACAGTGGAGGAGTGGCCTAGTGGTTTTTGGTCCTGGGGAACTGAGTTTGATTCCCACTTCAGGCACAGGCAGCTCCTTGTGACTCTGGGCAAGTCACTTAACCCTGCATTGCCCCATGTAAGCCACATTGAGCCTGCCATCAGTGGGAAAGCGCAGGGTACAAATGTAACAAAAATAAAATAGATACTATTGGAGATTCTACATGGAATGTTACTATTCCACTAGCAACATTCCATGTAGAAGGCTGCGCAGGCTTCTGTTTCTGTGAGCCTGACGTCCTGCATGTACGTGCAGGACGTCAGACTCACAGAAGCAGAAGCCTGTGTGGCCACATTGGTGATCTGCAAGGGCCGACTTTTACATGGAATGTTGCTAGTGGAATAGCAACATTCCATGTAGAATCTCAAACAGTAGCAACAGTGGAGGAGTGGCCTAGTGGTTAGGGTGGTGGACTTTGGTCCTGAGGAACTGAGTTCAATTCCCACTTCAGGCACAGGCAGCTCTTTGTGACTCCGGGCAAGTCACTTAACCCTCCCTTGTCCCATGTAAGCCACATTGAGCCTGCCATGAGTGGGAAAGTGCAGGGTACAAATGTAACAAAAATAAAATAAGTCAGCTACAAATGTACTTAGACAGATAATGACTTACAATTTATGGTATTATTAGCTTAGAGTGGTTAAGCACCCAGTTGGTAATATTTTAGCTCCCCCCCCCCCCCTCCCCAGGAAAAGACAAGTCCGAGAGCCTGTCTCAATGGGTCCACTTAAATGAGGGCTGGGCCTGTTTGAGCAGGCTCGGGAAGAGGCTAATGACCAGAAAGGAGGGCAACAGGTCCAGTGGGTTCTGAGCAGCTGCTACTGGGCATATTTGAAGGAAAGCAACTTGCCCAGGAACCCGCCAGATAGGGGTGGGTAGAGGCGGGTGGGCTATGGATGTCCTTTAAAATGCAAGCTCTCTCCAAGGATCAGCTCTTTCCTGTTGCAAGTAGGTTGTGTACATAAGTACATAAGTATTGCCAAACTGGGACAGACCAAAGGTCCATCATGCCCAGCTTCCTCTTCCCAACAGGGGCCAATACAGGTCACAAATACCTGGCAAGATCCTGAAAAAGTTCAATACATTTTATGCTGCTTATCCCAGAAATAAGTAGTGGATTTTCCCCAAGTCAATTTAATAATGGTCTATGGACTTTTCCTTTAGGAAGCTGTCCAGACCTTTTAAAAACTCTGCTAAACTAACCACTTTACAACATTCTCTGGCAATGAATTCCAGAGTTTAATTACAGGTTGAGTGAAGAAAAAGTTTCTCCGATTCATATTAAATTTACTACTTTGTAGCTTCATCGCATGCCCCCTAGTCCTAGTATTTTTGGAAAGAGTAAACAAACGATTCGCATCTACCCGTTCTACTCCACTCAATATTCTATAGACCACTGTAAAAGATGAACTTCTAATTCAACACATTTTTAATTGTAATTTTTAGACAGCAGAATGTGAAAACTACTACTACTACTACTACTACTATTTAACATTTCTAAAGCACTACCAGGGTTGCGCAGCGCTGTACAATTAACAAAGGACAGTCCCTGCTCAAAGGAGCTTACAATCTACAGGACAAAAAGTGCAGTCAATCAAGATTGAGGCAGTCTAGATCTCCTGGATAGAGGTACAATGGTTAGGTGCCGAAAGCGACATTGAAGAGGTGGGCTTTGAGCAAGGATTTGTGCAAGGGTGTAAAGAGTCCTACAAGACACTGAAATGAGAGAAAGGAGTCAGTCTTACCATTGTCAGAACATGTGTTCAATGAGGGGCAATCAAATTAATAACTAAGGACCTCTTTTACAAAGGCGCACTAGCGTTTTTACTGCGTGGTAAAAATAAGCATGTGCTAAATGTTAGCGATGCCCACAGGGGCGTAGCCAGACTTCGGCAGGAGGGGTGTCCAGAGCCCGAGGTGAGGGGGCACATTTTAGCCGCCGACCCCCCCCCCCCCCCCCGCCATTGCCAACTTTGCCCCCTCTGCCGCCAACTCTCTCGACCCCCCTCCCGCCGCCAACCCGCCGTCGCCTACCTTTGCTGGCGGGGGACCCCAACCCCTGCCAGCCGAGGTCCTCTTCTTCTCGCAAAAGGCTTCCTTCTGTTTCTGACATCAACGTGCAGGACGTCAGAAACAGAAGGAAGCCTTTTGCGAGAAGAAGAGGACCTCGGCTGGCGGGGGTTGGAGTCCCCTGCCAGCGAAGGCAGGTGACGGCGGGAGGGGGGGATCCAGAGGGTCATCAGCAGGGGGGTCCAGGGTCAAATCTATGGGGGCCCAGGCCCCACGTAGCTACGCCACTGGATGCCCATATATTCCTATGGACGTCTCTAGTGTTTAGCGCGTGCTAATCATTAGTTGCACTAAAAACGCTAGCACGCCTTTTTAAAGACCCCCCTGAGTTCTCCTCATATCTGTTCTTTTTCTGCCTTCCCTTCTCTTTGTTGTCTGTTTCTCTGTATCTATGGGTGACCATTTCCTGCTGTCTGCCTTTGTTTTCCTCTCATCCTGAGAAGTAAACACTCATTTCCATGTGCCTGTTCAGAATGCTGGGGGGGGGGGGGGGGGGGGGGGGGGGGGGGAGGGAACATATTATACAACTTTGTACAGTACAGGAAACATTTGCACATGGTCTCCTTAGCACTCGATTCTACACAACCCAAAGAACGCAAGCCACCGATTTATGCATTACTGAATTAATGAGGGCTTGGTCCAAGAGAGTTTTCTCAAAGTACCTCTTTTTTTAAAGGTAAGAACAGACAGTGCTGTACCTGGTAAGCTCCAGCAGCTGGAAATGAGGATAATGCCAGGCAGACTTTTACAGTTGTGTGTCCCACAAATGACAAGATGGACTCGGATAGGCCAGAGTGGGCTTTGAAGGCAACTCCAGTAGTTGGAATGTAAGGCTCCGTGCACGGCTTCCTTTTTGTTGCAGCCAAGTTGGGGAGGCAGCTGCGTGAACAAGTAGCTGGACATCAAAAAGTTGAGGCCATTAGGAGAATGTTGTTATGGCAACTCTGATATGTCAACATACTGTTGACTGATTTGGCAGAGTCCCCTGACGAAGACTGTGTTTGTCGAAACAAGGCCCGTGTTGGGTTGTTCTATCAGCAGTTTTTTGAAGAATAAACTTTGGTCGTCCTGAACATTTTGGTTGGCTTACTTCCACTTCTTTGGTTTTGCCAAATATTATATATCACACTCACTGTTGTTTTAATCATGAATTGATAATGAGTGTAACTGTTGGGCAGGCTGGATGGACCTTTCAGCTCTGCTATCATTTACTATGCTACTATAAATTTAAAATTTAAATTTTATGGATTTGAAATATACCACCTTTCTGTAATACAACCAAAGCGGTTTACATATACATAGTAACATAGTAAATGACGGCAGATAAAGACCTGTACGGTCCATCCAGTCTGCCCAACAAGATAAACTCATTTTACATGGTATGTGATACTTTATATGTATACCCGAGTTTGATTTGTCCTTGCCTTTCTCAGGGCACAGACCGTAGAAGTCTGCCCAGCACTGTTCTTGTACTAAACGTTCTGAAGATTCTGGAATCCTAAAGAGTTACAAGATTCCGGAATCCCAATTAGTAGCAACATTCCACGTAGAACCCCAAAGAGTAACATAGTAAATGACAGCAGATAAAGACCTGTATGACCCATCCAGTCTGCCCAACAAGATAAACTCATTTTGCATGGTATGCGATACTTTATATGTATACCCAAGTTTGATTTGTCCTTGCCTTTCTCAGGGCGCAGACCGTAGATGTCTGCCCAGCACTCTTCTTGTACTAAGTTCTGAACAGGCACTTTCTCTATCCCTAACCTAATTTTGTACCTGGGGACTGGAGGGTCGAATGACTTGCCCAGGGTCACAAGGAACTGCAGAGTAACCCAGTACAGTAGATAGTGACGACCCTGTCCTAAAGTGGGAAGAAGATAAACACACTGTATGAGGCACTGTTGGATCAGAGTGGCTGCCATGGGTTTGAGGAAGGGAGCATAAACTCCTGAAAGCTAGTTGGGAGATGAAACAGCAAGTTAGTCCCAGAAAAGGCATTATTTCTCCTGCATTCAAGTGGACTAACAGGGCAATCACACAACTTTATTTGTGGATTAACAGAAATGCCTCGCTCACGAAATAAACTGTCAGCTGCTAGCATTCAGCTAGTTCAAACCAGGATTTAAACTTCAGCCCTGAGGCAGACATACTCCAGTGGTAGAGAAGTAGGACCGGTGCCAGGCAGACTTCTACGGTCTCTACCCCAAAACTGGCAGGGAGAGACAGAGATAAAGTACACCAGTATTTAATCACAAAGAAGTGAAACCTGTGCAGAGTGCCAGACTCCACTCTTGCAACCTCGATGGGCAGACTGGATGGAGCACGAAGGTCTTTTATCTGCCGACATTTACTATCCCCCAGATTGCATATAGGTCACTAAGAGATCTGCGTCAAAATCTAGGCATAGTCTGTAAAAAATGTGTGTAACTTAAATTGGCTTAACAGGATCTCATAGATCTACCAACAAGAAACAGAGTCGATTCTCCTAGATCATACCTAAACCTACACTACCCAAATTGCAAAGGCTTGAAATACAAAACAACTTACGCAGCCGGCTTCTCCTACGTAAGTGCACAACTATGGAATGGCCTCCCAAAAGCTGTGAAGACAATGCATGACCACCTTAGCTTCCGGAAATCACTGAAGACCATCTTGTTCAAAAAGGCATACCCCACTGACCCAACTTGGAGGAGTGGCCTAGTGGTTAGGGTGGCGGACTTTGGTCCTGAGGAACTGAGTTCGATTCCCACTTCAGGCACAAGCAGCTCCTTGTGACTCTGGGCAAGTCACTTAACCCTCCATTGCCCCATGTAAGCCGCATTGAGCCTGCCATGAGTGGGAAAGCGCAGGGTACAAATGTAACAAAAATAAAATAGATACAATTGGAGATTCTACATGGAATGTTGCTACTATTGGAGATTCTACATGGAATGTTGCTATTCCACTAGCAACATTCCATGTAGAAGGCTGTGCAGGCTTCTGCTTCTGTGAGTCTGACGTCCTGCACGTACGTGCAGGACGTCAGACTCACAGAAGCAGAAGCCTGCGTGGTCACATTGGTGATCTGCAAGGGCCGACTTCTACATGGAATGTTGCTAGTGGAATAGCAACATTCCATGTAGAATCTCAAATAGTAGCAACAGTGGAGAAGTGGCCTAGTGGTTAGGGTGGTGGACTTTGGTCCTGAGAAACTGAGTTCGATTTCCACTTCAGGCACAGGCAGCTCCTTGTGACTCTGGGCAAGTCACGTAACCCTCCATTACCCCATGAAAGCCACATTGAGCCTGCCATGAGTGGGAAAGCGCAGGATACAAGTGTAACAAAAATAAAAAAATAAATTTAGTGCACACTAAAAATGCCAGCGCTTCTTAGTAAAAGACCCACAAAGGTTTTTTATTTCATAAAAACCTGAAAACATTACAATTCCACAAATATCTAGTTTTAAATGTCATACAGACAATTTTTTTTATTTTATTATGTTTTTTGTATGTATGATTATTCAGTTGTATACTTGAGTAATTTTATTGCACATTGCTTTGGACCCATTAGAGGAATTTAGCGGTGTATCACGTGTAAGACTCAATTAAGATTACAAATGTCTTCTTTATTCTGTTATGTCCTCAATGCTCGGAATCAGGGTGCAAAGTGGTCCCTGATATCTGTCCAGGTTGTGACTGCTTATCTCAGAAGGCCAATATGCCCCCTTCTCCCTTCCTCAATTCCGGTCTGGTGCAGACTCTGTCCTCCTTTATTAGTGGAATGTTGTCTGGGGTAATAGATTCTGCTTCCTGTCATTAAAGGGACAGTACACATGAATAGCTTCAGCTTCCCACTGAAATTTGACACTGTCTTAATGAGACAACCTGCTATTTAATTGGTGACTTCTTTTAAATTTGTTTTCATGCATTGGAAGACCGATACGGCCAGTTGCAATAAACAATATTCCTTTATTTGTTTTATTTATGTATTTCTTTTTCTTTAGTAGAAGGCAGGGGGAGCAGGAGACTGAGATTAATTAGTCAACATTTCAATATTCTTAACTTTATGGAATGCTAAAGAAAACTCGTGCTAGATAAATTCAGTGTTGGGGTTATTCAGGAATAAGCATTATATTAGAACATACCTATAGTTTCCAATTTTTCATTATAAAATTAAACTTTTGAACGTTTTCATTCAATGCCTGGAAAATGATAGAATGCAAATAGGTGTTAAATACATAAATAAAACCACCACTTTAAAATAGACAAGACAGCATTTAGCTTCCCAGAAAGAGTCTGTTATCACTTAAACAGTTTACAGTGAAGTAAGATACTCTGGTGTTATTCTAGACCGGAGGGTCTTGACCAAGTCCTCAGGACACATTCAGCCAGCCAGATGTTCAGGAGTTCCACAACGAATATGCAAGAGGAAATTTGTATGCACTACATTCATTGTATAGAAATCTACTTCATACGTATTCATTGTGGGTATTCTGAAAATTTGACTGGCCAAATATGTCCTGAGGTCTGGGTAGAGAACCCTACCTTAAAATAAGTCTGAGTCTGTCTTTCAGAGGATCTAAATGACTATCTATAAGTGCAAAAGTATTGCCACACTGGGACAGACCAAAGGTCCATCAAACCCAGCATCCTGTTTCCACCAGTGGCCAATCCAGGTCACAAATACCTGGCAAGATCCCCCCCCAAAAAACTCAATACATTTTATGCTGCTTATCCCAGAAATAAGCATTGGATTTTCCTCAAGTCCAATTTAATAATGGTCTATGGACTTTTCCTTTAGGAAGCCATCCAAACCTTTTTTAAAACCCCGCTAAGCTAACTGCCTTTACCACATTCTCTGGCAACGAATTCCAGAGTTTAATTACACGTTGAGTGAAGAAATATTTTCTCTGACTCGTTTTAAATTTACTACTTTGTAGCTTCATTGCTAGTATTTTTGGAAAGAGTAAACAAACAATTTACATCTACCCATTCCACTCTACTCATTATTTTATAGTCCTCTATTGTATCTCCCCTCAGCCGTCTTTTCTCCAAGCTGAAGAGCCCTAGCCGCTTCAGCCTTTCATCATAGGGAAGTTGTCCCATCCCCTTTATCATTTTCGTCGCCCTTCTCTGTACCTTTTCTAATTCCACTATATCTTTTTTTGAGATGTGGCAACCAGAATTGAACACAATATTCGAGGTGTGGTCACAATACACATTTCTTTAGCACAGAACCAGCTTAATTTGAATATTTTAGCTACAGGCTGATTTCTGACTTATAAAGTCCCTAAGTTTGGCCTGTATTTCATGGTTATTTTTCTTCATATTCACACTTAAATCAGCTTTGCCAGACCTAAGTGTGATCTTCCATCTCTCAGTCCCTCTGTCACTATGCTGCCACCTGGCTAGAACCCAAGTTCCTTCTAGTCCCTTTAATTAAAGTAGTTAAAATCTCCCTAATGCCTCACATGTATAATCTTACTGAAAAACTGTCCATGTAATGAATGAGTCTTGTAAAACTAAATCCTCTCCCAAAACAGCCCACCAACCTCTCTGTTGACCCAATCCAATGTATTACAAAATTTGTTCCTGTTTTTATTTGAGTAAGGGATCTGCTACTATATTTACAAAATGTGGGTGTGTATAACAAAAAGCCCATCATTACTGCAGTCTATTACAGGTTAATAAATATTAATAATATGCTCATTTAAAAAAGACAATGGCGCCATCTACAGGTAGATTGTTTTTTAGCACAACTTGACGTGATAAAGGAAATTTTCACAGACATCAGAGTAGAATAATGAAAATAAAAGATGACCTGATCCATGAAAAACACATTTCTAAAATTTTGCTCCATATCCACCAACTAGAACATAAACACAACTATATGTCCAGAAAATGAACACGAACAAAATATCCTACAACCTACTCTCCAAACTTTCACCCTATGTCGATTAACAACAAATATAATGAACATGGATCTGCAGTACAGAAGATTAGAGTGTGATTACTTATCTAAGTGGCCCTTTTATTAAATTACAGTACGTTCTTGCTGTTATTATTTTTTAAATAGCAGACATTACCAGAGAGTATTGTGCAAAGGCTATGTCCAGTATGTCCTCTGCAGTTGCTGTGCTGAAAAGTTCTTTTATCACAAGTTAAGACTGTTCACAATTAGCACACCTCTAGAGGAGGTGAAAAGTGCACCTGTTCTAGCTACAGGAGTGACAGTGCACAGGGCCGCCGAGAGACTGGGCTGGGCCTGGGGTAAGGACGCCCCTCAGGGGTCGCCGCCACCTCTCCCCCCGACCCCCTCTGTCCGCCACCGGGCTGGGCCCCCCGCATTGAAATCACAGCACCTCTCACCTCTCTGTGAAAGCGCTGCAGGCAGCAGATCACCTCCCTTTGGCCCTCCTTCCCTCCTTGTATCCCACCCTTGCGGAAGTTACGTCAGACGAGGGTGGGACACAGGGAGGGAAGGAGGGCCGAAGGGAGGCAATCTGCTGCCCTGCTGCCTGCAGCACTTTCACAGAGGTGAGAGGCACTGTGATTTCAATGCAGGGGGCCCGGCCCGGTGGCAGACGGTCGACGATGGAGGGCGGGTGGGGCTGCAGCTCCGGGCCCCCCCTACCCCCCTCACGGCGACTATGACAGTGTAAACTAAGGGCCCTGTTTACTAAGCAGCATTACATCTTCTCTAAACTCCTTGTATTTTCTCTCTGCTATTTCTTTTGGCTCCAGTACAGTTTCTGTTCTTCATACTTTCCCTTCCTAATCTCTTTTTCCATTTGAAACCACTGTATACTGCAGGAACACATTGTCCATCTTCGCCTTTCATCATCTCACCATCTCTTTTGTCTTCTCCCTTCTTCTCATCTCTCAACCTTCAACATTTCCTTCCTTTCATTCAACCATCTCCATTCTGTCTGAGTATGTCTCATCTTCGTTGCCGACATCATGCATCTCCTACTCTTCTCTGTACTCTCTTGCTTCTTCTCCTGCTCTCCACTGGGGATATCAATCCCAATCCTGGTCTTCCACATCAGCTCTCATCCTATTCATGCAGGTCACACTGTGATGTCTCCAATTTAATTGCTGTTCCTCTCCTCTCCCCTTCTTCTCTGCCCTTTTCATGTGCTCTGTGGAATGCCCACTCTGTCTGCAACAAACTTTCCTACATCCTCGTTCTGAGGATTCTTCAAGCAATGTTTTTTTTAATATTATTTTGTGGCTTCAGTCTTAAGATTTTTAATGGATTTAGTGGGGACATTTATTTCTAGGCACATTTTTCAAGCACTCTCTTCACTTTATGGAGAATTTTTGATTATAGTGGTCTCTTCAAAACATCTACGTAACAGCTGAAGTGTTTACAAGCTCCTCAATCAGATAAGTGGCATTTACTGACGTATATATATATAAATTTAAGAACCATAGCTGGTGCAATGATTGAATGAGGGGTCATCAGTCTCTTTAGCGCTTATGAGCAACATTAGCTGACATCACAGTTGAAAAGTGAGCACCTACAGTTAACATTATTTTGAAATCTTAATATTTTGCATGATATTTAGGACATACTTTATATTATAAATATTTTTAGTTTTTTTAATTACATAGTGTCTTCATTTGATATCACTATCTTTGCTAACAGGAAGAGATAATAATATTAATATTCCTCATTTATAACATACTTGGTACTTGCATGAGTAAAGGAAATCTTACACTATAAGCAAGCACATCTCTCCATATTTCTCTTAAACTGAGGAAAAGACTTCAGACACTCGGTACCTGTTGCTAATTTTTAGCTTAGCGGTCCGATTCGCTCAACGCACATTAGAAAAGTTTCTTTCTTGAAAATATATGCGTTTCGCGAGTATACATCTTAATATGCTCCTGCCCTAAAATATATGTTGGGAAGACGTCACGTTCCCTAAAGAACAGACTTAGTGACCACAAACATAATTTGAAATACTCTCGAGTGGAAGCACCAGTGGTTACACATAGCATTGAAAAAATCACACAAGTTTGAAGACTTTTAATGTGTGGTGATTGACCATGTTCCGGAACTGATAAGAGGGGGCGATAGGGATAGATATTTAATTCAAAAGGAACAAAGGTGGATCTACAGATTAAAATCCTTGACACCTAATGGATGAAACAATCGAGTCGAATGGAAAGCCTTTTTGTGAAGTTTAATAACAAGGTGTAGGTTTTTCCTAAGAGCATAGTATAGATCGGTCTCTTTAAATCATAGACTCACTCTGATTGGCTCTCTGACGTAAGGGTAACTTTAAAAAGCTGCCGCCATTTTGAGAATTCACGTATCAGAAAGCTAACGGTGGTAATAGGTGAGAAAAAAAATCTAAGGGGAATTTTTCCCCAATAACTTTCTAATCTCTTATGATACTACAGACTGTGTACTGTTTTTCAGATTCCTGTGATAAAGTCTTCGGGTTCAGCTCCTTACGAAGCACCTAGCGAAACAGGAGCTCGCTGTTGGGTGTACCCAGCAATCACAGAATGGACCGCAGCTAAGAACCAGTTTTGTTGAATACTTTAACACAAAAATAAAAAGAAATCAAATTGAGGTTTTTTAGACGTGTGACGATACTCGCGAAATGCATATATTTAGTGCGTTGAGCGAATCGGACCGCTAAGCTAAAAATTAGCAACAGGTACCGAGTGTCTGAAGTCTTTTCCTCAGTTTAAGAGAAATACGGAGAGATATGCTTGCTTATAGTGTACTTTAAGATTTCATTTATAACATACTAATTTGGTTTATTATAATAAAGGTCAGCTATATTGTTATTATTCAGGATAATACTCATCCCGTGGCAGTCAGCAGTCTTTAAACTGAATTAATCTCAGGCCATGTCTGGGCTCCAGCACTGAACATCCAGGTTAGCATGGTCGCTCAGAAGTGAACTGGGAACCAGGTGATATTTAGATCGGTGGCCGGTCAGTTCTGAAAATAAAGTTGAGACAGTCTTTTTGCTGTCCTAACTTCAACCGGTTAGCAGACTGAACAACACTGATGAATAGTTAAGTGCTGGCTCTACCCACGGACCACCCCGGCAATAACCAAAGAATGCTGCACTGGTAGGAGCTGGTATTTAGTGGCATTGCCACAGAAAGTGCCACTGAATATTGGCAGAGAGCCTGCTCAGTCTGCTTTAAGTGGACAACAGCCTCTCCTGCCTGCTTAAACCACACTGAATACTGACCTCATTATTATTAGTTACCAAAGCTGGACTCCTTCTGCAGCCAGTCAGGTTTTCAGGATATCCACAATGAATATTCATGAGATAAATTCGTATGCACTACATCCACTGTATACCAATCTATTTCATGCATACCATTGTGGGTATTCTGAAAGCCAGATTTTTGACTCCATGTAAATAAATGAAGCATTAAAGCAAACCTCTTACTATATTTAAAGAAAGAGCTTGCGCAATTCGATTTCTTATTCAAAAAATTTATTTACTCCTTAAACTGAATGATAAAAACATCCGAGTTAATTCAATAATCCTGGATACAGGGAAGACAACTTTCAAAGTCATTACCGCAAGTAAAACTACCTCTGTTCTACCTCTGAAATTCGGCTATTTGAATACCGTCGACTCCGTGTTAGAAAAAGTCTGTGCTTTATTCCAGAATGCATGCATTTTGACCTGCACTGGGCAGAAGGATTCCTCGGAGGCAGGGCAGTGATCGAAGAAGCAATGTACATACCTTTGCAGTTTCAAAAAACATGCACGTCATTTTGGCCAGGAAAGATATTGCACATGTAGGAAAAGGAGACATAAGTCTCTGTGGGCGGTTTTTCCTTTTACAATCTTCAAAGTGGACGTACACACATAATTTCCATTCTGAGAACTGGTGCAAAGTCCGTTGCTATTAGTGCCTGCAGCCTCTCCATATGGACCAACTGCTGGTTAAAATAATGAGGCAAAGGGTGGGATTTTCCCCATTCTCAGGATTAGATTTAATAACGTGTATTACCATTATAGTGTGCGCTAATTCCCTTAATATGCATCATTAGTAACCAGCTCCCACTGTGACCTTGAGAAGTCATTTAACCCTCCACTGCCTCAGGTACAAACTTACGTGGAGGGGCATAATTGAACGAAAACGTCTATCTCCATGGGCGTTTATCTCCGAGAACGGGTCCGTGAAGGGGCGGACCGAACCGTATTTTCAAAAAAAATAGACGTCCATGTTTTATTCGACAATTTGTGAGCTGGGCGTTTTTGTTTTTCAGTGATAATGGAAAATGAAAGCGCTCAGCTCAAAAACGAATAAATCCAAGGCATTTGTTCGTGGGAGGGGCCAGGATTCGTAGTGCACTGGTCCCCCTCACATGCCAGGACACCAACCGGGCACCCTAGGGGGCACTTTTACAAAAACAAAAAAAAAGGTAAAAGAGCTCCCAGGTGCATAGCACCCTTCCCTTGTGTGTTGAGCCCCCCAAATCCCCCTCAAAACCCACTGCCCACAAGTCTACACCATTACTATAGCCCTAAGGGGTGAAGGGGGGCACCTACATGTGGGTACAGTGGGTTTGGGGGGCGGTTTGGAGGGCTCCCATTTACCAGCACAAGTGTAACAGGTGGGGGGGGATGGGCCTGGGTCCACCTGCCTGAAGTCCACTGCACCCCCTAATAACTGCTCCAGGGACCTGCATACTGCTGCCAGGGAGGTGGGTATGACATTTGAGGGTGAAAATAAAAAGTTGTGAAACATCATGTTTTGTGGTGGGAGGGGGTTAGTGACCACTGGGGGAGTCAGGGGAGGTCATCCCCGATTCCCTCTGGTGGTAATCTGGTCATTTAGGGCACTTTTTGGGGCCTTATTCGTGAAAAAAACAGTGTCCAGGAAAAGTGCCCTAAATTCTAGCTACAAACGCATACTTTTTGTCCATTATTGGCGAAAGGCACCCATCTCTCCTCGGCCGATAACCACGCCCCAGTTCCACCTTCGCCACGCCTCCGTCAACTTTGTACGCTTCCGCGATGGAGTGCAGTTGAAAACGTCCAAAATCGGCTTTCCATTATACCGATTTATTCGTTTTTGTGAGATAAACGTCTATCTCCCGATTTGGGTCGAAATCTAGGCGTTTTTCTCTTTCAATTATAAGGTGGACAGTGAGCCCTCCAGGGACAGGGAATACTTGCAGTACCTGAATGTAATTCACTCTGAATAAGCCATGAGCCAAATCAAAATATATAAATAAATACAACAGGGCTTTCACCTTTCAGTAAATCCAACCCAATATTAGCACTAAGGGGGGTCCTTTTTCCAAAAGGTGGTATAAGATGGCCCACAGTGGCGTCGGTGCACGGGATTGCCATGCGCCAAAGGCACTTTACTGCAATGAGCAAAAGGTAATTCTCTTTAAAGGGCCAGTAACTGGCCATGCGCTGACGAAACACTTTGGCGTGCACTCATTTGCTTGGGGAGCCCTCACTGCTTCCTATTTCGGAGGTGTTGAGGGCTCCGGTGCTAACTCGGCACTGTCCAATTACTGCTGGGCATGGCCACGGCGCTAGAAAATAAAAAAAACATTTCCTAGTCCTGGAAACAGCACACGCCAGAAACCGAAACTACTGCTCGGCTCCTGAACAAGCCCAGTGGTAGGGTCGATTTCCAGCACGTAAACCCGGCGGGTAGCCCTACCGCCGAATAGTAAAAGGGCCCTTAAGGCAGCTACCCTCTTCTCCTCCCTCCCTCCTTCCCAGGCAGAATAATATATTCACATGTACTCCACACACTACGAAAAACAAACTCAAACCATTTTTGCGTATTTTTGAAAAAAAAAAATCAAAATTCTATTTTATTTTTTACTCTTGTGCCAAAGATTAATTGCAGAAGTGGTTCCAATTCACAGTATTACTCAGAGAAACCGTGGACTGATTTTCAGTATCCGTGAAATGGGGAAATAATTCACAGCAGCATGCTTTTTCACCACCTGTGGACTTTTCAAAGCTGTACTCTCTTAACAAGGGAACTTTCCTGTGACATATTCAAATTCCTGAAAGTGTTCCATCGTGAGCAGGGCCGCAAGCGATAAAGGTCCCGGTAAGATCTGGGCAGCTCTTATTCTGGATTCCAGAACTGACCAGACGGTATTTGCATCACCCACCACATACTGGATCTATTAAACTTTAATCAAATTTACCCCTGCTCAGCCCCAAACAATAAGAATTAAAAAGGGACCAAGGTGAATCTGCTCCATATTGCGTATTTCTTCTGTTCTGAAACCGGAAACGCTGCACATGAAAGTTCACGAACGTAGCTCCTAGTGAGCCCATGCAGAAGAATCTCCACGGTCTGCACATATGCACGGTATCGAAATCGTTCTCCCGTCCAACTCAGTCCTGTTTCTGTGAAAGAGGATTTCCACTCATCCTGCTTCTCCGACTCGTGGACAGCTCGACAAGCAAAGTATTGCCAGAGATATTTAGGCCTTGTAAGGAAGACACCACCCTCTGGGCAGCGCTTGCATCTTTGTAATCAAGGAAAGCCCTGTGCTGTGCCCCCTGCCAACTGAGCCGTACAGGTGAGGCATTGCTCTCCCTCAGCATGTTCTTAAATTCACCCGCTCTCATGCTTTGAGGAATATTACCTACATACACTGTAGTAACAGCTTCTGTGTTACTCTGCAAGTCCCTTTGTCCAACACGGGCAGACCTAGATTGGGAGTTTGGTAGCCTGGGTTCTGCTCCAGCAGCTCCCATCAAGGCTGTTTTTTCCTTGTCCTCCGAGGTCCGTTCGTCCTTGAGACGCACATCTTTCCCTGCCTGCCTCTCCCTATCCTGAAGACTCTTTAGGATGGGGATTCTTTGCATCAGCTCCCAGGTGACCTGAAATTAAAAAACAAACAAACAAACAATAACCAAAACATAGTTGAAACATAGGAAAATGCATTATAGATATTTCTAATGTGATGCAGGAGCAAACCTCACTCGTGGAGGTACCATGAGCCTACTGCTAGAGGTCATGGCAGCCATTTTTAACTGGAGTCACGAGGGGCACAAGCGAGTAGGGTTCGCTCCTGCCCCTACCACCACGAGACCATCAAGTCTGGGGAGGGGGGCTGCTATGACTTGGGGGGAGGGCTGGGCAGAGAATCGGCCTTTGCTGGTGAGGGGCAGAAGGGTGGGGTCAGCCTTTGATTGGAGGGGGGCAGAATTGCAACTGTGCTAAGGGGGGGGGGGGGGTGGGGGTGCGGAGGGACAGCGAAGCAGCTTTAGGCCACAACCCAATAGTCATGCAAGTTCTGACCAAACTTAGGACTGCTATTTGGTTGCTTAGCTATGTGGGTTGCAGAACTGAGCATTGCCAGTACCTGCATAACTATCAGCCTGCTTCCTGACTCCGCCTCTGGAAGGCCCCTCTCTGGCCCGCTTGAAAAATGCCTGGTCAGAGCCTATATTCAGCAGCTCTGCCTGGTTAAGTGCAGGTGAATATCGGCACCTCGCCTGCAGACCACGATACAAGTGGGCAGGAGCCTCTCCTGCCTGCTTAAATCTCATCGAATGCTGACTGGTGTATTTATTTTTAATTATTAAAAAAAAAAACAAACAACAACAACTTTATAAACCCTCTCTTCTTGGCCAAAGCCATTCAAGATGCCTTTACAATTTGCAACAATATAGTCATCGTAAATTCCATAGTGATAAAACAACAAATATCGTCAGAAACAGAACAAAGCCTTCGTGGGAAGAAGAGGGCCCCCTCGGCTGGCGGGGATTGGGGTCCCCTACCAGCAAAGGTAGGCGACGGCGGGGGAGGGTTGGCGGCGGGAGGGGGGGTCAAGAGGGTCGTCGGCAGGGGTCATCAAAGTTGGCGGCGGCAGGGGGTCGGCAATAGGGGGGGGGTCGATAATGGCTGGGGGGGGTCGGCGGCAGCAGGGGGGAGGTGAGCTAAAATGTGCTCTGGACCCCCCTCCCGTCGAAGACTGGCTACGCCCCTGTTGTGTAGCTGAGTTTATTCAGGCTTCTAGAAATTGAGAGCGTAAAATCCATAGCGTACAGTTGTGAGGAGTGTGGACCTGGGCGGGTCAGGACATGCCCAACATTTACGCACACATCTTATAGAATACTGTCAGTTATGCGCCTGACAGAAGTTAGGTGCGAGCATTTACATTGGATACTGAGCTAGGAAAAGTGCTCTACCTGGACTTCACCGGATTCCTCTCGAGCAATAGTAGCACGTTCGTGTACAAACTGTAACTCTCAAAATGTGGTATATGTGATCGTATGCCCGTGTCAGAAAATGTATGTGGGACGTTCAAGTCGCCCAATTAAAATTCGTCTGACTGAACATAAATCCCGCATAAAAAATAAAGTGTTATCAGCCCCTATGGTACAACATTGGCTGGACAAGAACCATACTGTAGAGGACATACAATGGCGTATTTTGGACCACATACAGATGGGTTGGGAGGGTGGGAACATTGAATCTTTATTAAACTATAAGGAACAAAGGTGGATTTTCTATTTACACGCGTTGCAACCTCACGGATTGAATTCAGAAATAGATTGGTGGTCGTTGATCTGATTGGAATACGTAGATGTTGACGGTCCAATCAGAATGAGAAATGTTTAATCAGCTGTGACCTATTTAAATTGAAGTGGTGGCTCAGAACGCCGCAGCCATTTTTCTTTTCTTTTTCATGGTGATACAAAGGGTTACACCTTGAATTGGTAGGATCTCATTGCTTATGGATTGATAGGTTTTAAGTATTAAATAAGAAGAGGAATAGATTTTTAATATATGTAATTTCTTTTCAGCATACCTCTTCCCTGAAGAAGTATATCGAAACCTGGCCATGTCGGCAGAGGTTTGCTTTGGGAGAAAAATGCTGTTGAACTGCAACCATAAAGCTAAGTTTTAAAAACATTAAAATTTTGATACATACTTATATAAATATAAATATAAATAAGGAATTAAATAATAGAAAAAATATCTTTATACGGGTGGATCAATGAGGATGTATGTGACGCCGATATACGGAAACAGTTGTTCCGAATGGCGGGAAGGTTTAAATCTGAAGATCCCCGTTTTGAAAGAAAAAGTTATGTTGATTTGAAGTACTGGGACACTATCATATAAATATTTCAAGTTGGAAGTGTTTGGGAAGACTGTGATATACATTGCACTTAAAGTTAGGCATGCAACTGTGGACTTACACTGAGTGGAATGGGTAGACGTGAATCGCTTGTTTACTCTTTCCAAAAATACTAGGTCTAGGGGGAACGCAATGAAGCTACAAAGTAGTACATATTTCTTCACTCAATGTGTAATAAAATTCTGCAAATCGTTGCTAGACAATGTGGTAAAAGCAGTTAGTTTAGCAGGGTTTAAAAAAGGTTTGGATAATTTCCTAAAAGAAAAGTCCATAAGCCATTATTAAGATGAACTTGGGAAAATCCGCTACTTATTTCTAGGATAAGCAGCATAAAATCTGTTTTACTGTTCTGGGAACTTGCCAGGTACTTGTGACCTGGATTGGCCACTGCTGGAAACAGGACACTGGGCTTTATGGACCTTCGATCTGTCCCAGTAATAGCAACGCTTATGTTCTTATTCTGTAATAGCAATTGCACACACTTAACGCGCAGCATTCTGGTGCCTGACTTTGGGAGGTGGTGGAGATGAAAATGGTAACGGGATTCAAACATACATGGGATAAATACAAAGGAATCCTGTTCAGAAGGAATGGATCCACAGAAGCTTAGCGGAGATTGGGTGGCGACACTGGTAATTGGGAAGCAAAACTAGTGCTGGGCAGATTTCTACGGTCTGTGCCCTGAACATGGAAAGAACAAATCAAGGACAGGTATACGTATAAAGTATTACATACAATAAGTTTTACCTTGTTGGGCAGACTGGATGGACCATACAGGTCTTTATCTGCCATCATCTACTACGTTACTATATGTTAGTCCAGGTAGTATATTTAGCCCTAATAAACTATATACCAAATGTTCACTGGCACTGAAAATCTGAGGACTACGCTGAATACTGACCCCAGGAAGTTTGAGGACACTGACCCCGAAATCACTCCTAATGGGAGTGGAGGAGAGGCCAAGTGGTTAGAGCACTGGTCTTGCAATCTAGAGGTGGCCAGTTCAAATCCCACTACTGCTCTCCTTGTGATCTTAACCCTCCGTAGCCTCAGGTACAAACTTAGATTGTGAGCCCTCCTGGGACAGAGAAATATCCAGAGTACTTGAATGTAACTCACCTTGAGCTACTACTGAAAAAGGTGGGAGCAAAATCTTAATAAATAAATATATGGAATGTTGCTACTATTGAAGATTCTACATGGAATGTTGCCACGTTTTGAGATTCTGGAATGTTGCTACTATTTGAGATTCTAGAGGGAATGTTGCCAGTGGAGGAGTGGCCTAGTGGTTAGAGCACCAGTCTTGACATCCAGAAGTGACCAGTTCAAATCCCACTGCTGCTCCTTGTGATCTTGGGCAAGTCACTTAACCCTCCACTGCCTCAGGTACAAACTTAGATTGTGAACCCTCCTGGGACAGAGAAATATCCAGAGTACTTGAATGTAACTCACCTTGAGCTACTACTGAAAAAGGTGTGAGCAAAATCTAAATAAATAAATATAGTAAAGCTACTGTCACTCCTGACCAGATTCATCTTATCTATCACACTACACTGTAAACTCAATTCAAATGCAATCAGGTGTCTAAGATGAGCAGAAATGTATGGCTCAGCAGTTACTCCACAAAAGCATACCTTGGACCAGATTATTGCCTGAGGCTTTGCCCGCTTGCAGTCTGTTTTAATAATTCTGGTTGGAGTTAGTATATAATCCACTGTTAGATCATGGTCAGCGACCAACTCTTCTGGTATATCAACAACCTAAAACAGATTGGAGCAAAAAGTCCCTCAGTGACTTCTCATGACTGCACGGTCACTTCACAGCGCCTATCACCAGAAATGTGAAATTATTTAGCAAATCTGGGCACTGGAAGGCAGAGAAATATTTCCCATGAACTTTTACTTTGCTTTTTTTTTTATCTATTTCCTGTTGTTCAGTTTGCTTTTCCCTCACTACTTCTGACTTTTTAACCCCCTCCCTCTAGCTTTGTTTTCCTCATCTTTTCTCTCTTTAGGTGCTCTCCCCATTTAAGTCTCCCCACAGCCTAGGTTCTTCTCTTTCCTTCTCCCTCCTTTTAGCTGCTCTCTCTCATCCCTTTCTTTCGGCTCTCCTGAAAGCTGCTCTCATCTTCCAGCTTCTCTTCTCCCTCTAGCTGCTTTCCCTTACAGCCTCTCCCTTCCTTCAGCTTTTTCCCTCCTCCCCAGCTCCTTCCCTCTTTGGCTTCTCTCCCCATTCAAACTCCCTCCTCTATTTGCTTTCTGCCCTCCCAGATCCTTCCCTCCAGCCACTCTCCACCTTGAGGCTGACCAAATTTCAGTTCAGGCACCGAAACCGGCAGGAAATCCGGGTTTGGTTTTTGTCCGAAAATACCAGTGTATTTTGTGCTGAAATTGAAACTCTTCCCCCTCCCCCCTCCCCCCAACAATCACTCCCAGTCCTCCCGCATCCCACCTGACAACACATAGGGGGGCCTATTTTAGGAAGCCCTGGTGGTCTAGTGGCCTCTTCGGGGGCAGGAATTAACCCCACTCATTCTTGCCCAATGACTCTGCACAGTCAAAATGGCTGCCGAGACTGCCGTGGGAGGTCCCAGCAGCTATTTTGATATTGGAACAGGCACAGGCAGGAGTAAGTCTCCTGTTCATACAGTTCAAGCTTCTCCTTCTTACCTACAAATGCACTCAGTCCGCAGCCCCTCATTACCTCTCTACCCTCATTTCCCCTTACGTTCCCGCCCGTAACCTCCGCTCACAGGACAAATCCATCCTCTCAGTACCCTTCTCCATCACCGCCAACTCCAGGCTCTGCTCATTCTGCCTCGCCTCACCCTATGCTTGGAATAAACTTCCTGAGCCCTTACGCCAAGCCCCCTCCCTACCCATCTTCAAATCCTTGCTCAAAGCCCACCTCTTCAATGTTGCTTTCGGCACCTAACCTTTATACCTTTCAGGAAATCTAGACTGCCCCTATTTGACTGACTGTAAGCTCCTTTGAGCAGGGACTGTCCTTCTATGTTAAATTGTACAGCGCTGCGTAACCCTAGTAGCGCTTTAGAAATGTCAAGTAGTAGTAGTAGTGTTCATGCCGGTTCCAATCCCAAATGGGAGCTAGGACCCCCAGTGGCAGTCTCACGAGACTGCTGCTGGAAGTCCCGGAAGCCATTTTGAATGGAACCGGCCATGCACGAGAGTGGGGAAGTTTCGGAGCCCACTGCCCACCAACGACAAGGCAGGCCCCAAAAGGGGTCGCCACGGGGGGGTTATTATTTTCAATTTTGGTTTCTGCTGATACTGAGTAGTCAAATTCGGTCGCAGGTTCCTTTTTGCCAGAAAGCGAAGAGTCTGGTTTCGGATGGACTCTACCCCCCCCCAACCTCCTCTCCCTTCACTCTTCCTGAACTGATTACTTGCGTGTAGTGATACCATTTATTCTCTCCAACTGAATTATTCAAAGATAGCATTACGCATGAGCTTTTCAGACCTTTTCTTCAGATGCGACCTGAGGGGGACTTGCCTACCTGGCAGTCGTGGACAATGGTTACCACCGTGGTGTTCTCCCCGACTGCTCCCATCGTTGCCATCATTGCATATTCCATGTCGGCGAAACCTTCGCCTTTGCCAATCCTCCAACCTGCAAATTTTAAACACAGGCACGAACGTGCTGAGAACAGCATTCTTCCACTAATGAACCATCTTCCAGTGAGGCTAAAGAAACAGTATTCTGCTCTGCATTAGGTTCTGGTGGACATGATGTACTCTTGGTAGCTCGGGAAACAGAGAAGTCCCGGACTTTCTCTTGTTTCATCCTTTCAACTTAGGGTAAAGATTCAAAGTCCAATAAACTAAAGTGTGTGAGTGATGTGCCAAAACCAATAATGAACAGAGACGGTGCTACAGTACCTGTATTCCTACTGCTAAACCTGATACTCAGCCTTAACTTAGGAACAAGCAGAAAAAAGAACAACTCTTCGGCAAAACTTGAACTGCACATGAGAAGCCTCTTAACTCGTTTACAGAAAGCCACAGGGTAGGACAAATCCTTCACGGTTTAGCATGCTCTCAAAGCCACAAATTTTGTCCTTGTACAGACTGAAAAATACTGGACAAAACAGCCTTTCTTGGAGATCAGAGCCAAGTGAATACTTGAACTAGCTTAAGGCTTGAAAAGTATCTATTGACAGATTTTACAAATGATTTATTGCTAGGCTGCTGTGAAATTGAATTCTATGCTTCTTTTTGGGTTGGGAGAATGAGCACTGTATACAAGAAAGGATATGAAAAGTGATATAAAGCCTTCTCAACTACTCTGGCTGAGCACAGAAAGAACTATTCACATTTCAGCCATAGAAAATGGTGGCTGTGCAGCCGAGGGAGCAGCGTGCGATGGCTGTGCTGACGAGGGAAGCTGTGGGCACTGGTGACACTGATAAGGCATCAGAAGGCGCTGGTTCTGATGACGATGAGGCAGATGTAGGTGTTAGCCGTGCTGTCACAGGAGAAGTGCTGATGCCTTGCTGACTGAGCCACTGAGATCAAGCAATGTAATCTGTTTCATGTCAGCCCAGATACTTCTTTTAAAAATATGCCGGGTGATATTCAGGCCACGGTGGTCAGCAGTTTTAATGCCACTGACAGCTGTGGGCTGAATCCGACCCACACATTCAATTACAGGTCACATCCAGGCACCGGCATCGAATATAAAGGTTCTCAGCGAACCCAGAAATTATGCGGGGACCGACAACAATTCAGAACTGGTACCCACATGCCTAACCGGCAAAGACAGGACTGCTTTTTGTGTGGTCCTATCCGACTGATTAGATATGTGGGAACTGGCACTGAATCTGGCCAGTGCCTGCAAATTTTCTGCTTCCACCCTGACTCCACCCATTGACCGCACTGGAATTAAGCAGACAGTGCCACAGCAGCCAACAGGAGATATTCAGTGGTTCCTGGACAGTTAAATAGTTCTTTTCTCCATCTATACTTCTTCCCTTGGTACTCTGATCTCATCCCATGGTTTTCAGTATCATCTTTACGCTGATGACTCCCAGATCTACCTCTCCACACCAGAAATCTCAGCCGAAATCCAGGCCAAAGTATCAGCCTGCCTGTCTGACATTGCTGCCTGGATGTCTCAGCGCCATCTGAAACTAAACATGACCAAGACTGAGCTTCTCATCTTTCCCCCTAAACCAACCTCTCCTCTTCCCACATTCTCTATTTCTGTGGATAACACTCTCATCCTCCCTGTCTCACCAGCTCGTAACCTTGGGGTCATCTTTGACTCCTCCCTCTCCTTCTCTGCACATATTCAGCAGACTGCTAAAACCTGTCGTTTCTTTCTCTATAATATCACCAAAATTCGCCCTTTCCCTTCTGAGAACACTACCAGAACCCTCATCCACGCTCTTATCACCTCTCGCTTAGACTATTGCAACTTGCTTCTCACAGGTCTCCCACTTAGCCATCTCTCTCCTCTTCAATCTGTTCAAAATTCTGCTGTACGACTAATATTCCGCCAGTGTTGTTATGCTCATATTAGCCCTCTCCTCAAGTCACTTCACTGGCTTCCTATCCGTTTCCGCATACAGTTCAAACTCCTCTTATTGACCTATAAGTGCATTCACTCTGCAGCTCCTCAGTACCTCTCCACTCTCATCTCTCCCTACATTCCTCCCCGGGAACTCCGTTCACTGGGTAAATCTCTCTTAGCTGCACCCTTCTCCTCCACCGTTAACTCCAGACTCCGTTCCTTTTATCTTGCTGCACCATATGCCTGGAATAGACTTCCTGAGCCGGTACGTCAAGCTCCATCTCTGGCCATCTTCAAATCTAAGCTAAAAGCCCACCTTTTTGATGCTGCTTTTAACTCCTAATCAGAACCCTTATTTTATCATCCTCACTTTAATATTCCCTTATCTCTTGTTTGTCCTGTTTGTCTGTCCTAATTAGATTGTAAGCTCTGTCGAGCAGGGACTGTCACTTCATGTTCAAGTGTATAGCGCTGCATATGTCTAGCAGCGCTATAGAAATGATAATTAGTAGTAGTAGAATATTTGGGGGGGGGGGGGGGGGTTGGGGCTGATATACAGTGGGACTTATCCAGGTAGCAGTGGCATCTGGCCGGGTAAGTCTCACTCACTGAGTCCATACCCAGATTTTCAGTGGCATTACCCAGATAATGCCGCTAAAATTCCAGACAGACCGCTATGGGGGAAATGCTATAAACAGCACTCAAAATTCGGCACCGGAAAAAACGGTTATTGAACTATATTATACAAGGGGCGTTCAGGGATCAGCGCCCTATACAGAACGGCATGTAGCGCCAGGAACTGAACTCAACTTTGGGCAAGAGGAGTTATGCAAGTTGGGTGCAGATCTCTCAGATTCTACAGCACTGTGCACATTCTAAGGGAACGTCACTGACCCACCCAAGTCCACGCCCCCTTTTCAGATCCACGTGGAAACATTTTACACGCTATCCTATAAAATGGGCATGTGTGTTTTCACGTGGATCTGTCATTTCTGCCCCATTTTGGTATCTTCCATCCGTTAGAACGCGTCTCTGCGCCAGTAACAACTAATGTTCTGCACCGTATGTAGAATTTCCCCATACCTGGGTAGTGCGGTAACGGTCCATGGATGGAATCTGAGCGGACTTTCCTCTTTCTTGATTAGTGCTGATTTTCAGTCCACTAACCAGGTGACTTTCTGGATAAAGTTAGGGAAGCCAGAAGTTTCTAACATTTTCTCTGGCTACTTATCCAGGTACTAGTCTGAACATCACTGGTAACTGGATAAGTGCCAGTGGCCAAGACATACACAGATATTCAGCAGTGGCCTGTATCCAAATATCCAGGTATACAATAATTGCAACAGCTGGCATTTAAATCAAATGCTGAGTGCCAATGGGATTCTTCCTTTCAATCAGGTCCCAACATCCAGCAATCTGGATGGAAAGTCGTGAGAAATGAAACATTTGCTGTCCTCTTATCTTATGATCTGGCTCAGTTTGCCTTATCCAGGGCCGCTGAGAGACTGGGCCAGACCTGGGGCAAGGCTGCCCCCCCCCCCCCTGAGGCCACCTGCCCACCCCCGGTCCCGTCGACATGCCCCCTCCGTCCGCCACCAGGCCGGGACCCCTAAATTCAAATCACAGCGCCTCACCTCCGTGTGGAAGCGCAGCAGTGGCAGATCGCCTCCCTTCGGGCCTTCCCTCCCTGTGTCCCGCCCTCGCGGAAGATACATCAGACGAAGGCCCGAAGGGAGGCGATCTGCCGCTGCTGCGCTTTCACACGGAGGTGAGGCGCTGTGATTTGAATGTAGGGGGCCCGGCCCGGTGGCGAATGGTCGACGGAGCCGAGGGCAGACGAGTGAGACCAGGGACTGGGACGCCAGGCCCCCCCTAGAGGCCCGGGGAATTCTGTCCCCCCCCCCCCCCCCCCCCCCCCCCCTCAGCGGCCCTGGCCTTATCTTCCTCCCATAAGGCCCTTAAAACCTAAAGTGACAGATCTTCACCCCCCCCCCCCCCCCACATCTCATCCTACCTTTATGAGAAACAGCGACTGACCCCACAACAACCAGGTCCACGTGGACTTTGGCATCCAGGCCGATGGGTACGCTGTATTCCTTTACACCCTGGTTCCAGAAACAAGGTTTCAGATGGATAAGTATGACATTTTGGATGAGAAATAAAAACATGGCATGTGCATAAACAGATAAAAGTCATTTACTTTGCTTTAGTGACTTAACGTGGATTGAACAGTAAAAGAGGTTGGTTCTCCTGTAAATGTCTCTCTGCTTAGCTACTGACAGAAACACTCATTTTCTAGCCAGTCAGACAGTTGCAGTACTTGGGAAAGCACACTAAAAGAGCCCTATTCAAAAAAGACTTTTTGACACTAACAGAGGACTTTAGGGAGATCCCGTACTGATCAGAACCTTAAATACAGGAAATCAAACACATATTTATATTCTGAAGTTCCTTCCATTTAAAAAAAAATAAAAATAAAAATTGAATTGCCACATGTGGAGTTACATAAACCTGTATTACTTTCATGCAAATGTCACCCTAAACTATGCTTGGAAAGTAAGAGTTTGGTGCCTCCAGCAACGCGAATGGAGGAGGTCAAGCCAGGATACCTGTGGTAACTTTCTGCCTTCATAGCAGAGTGAATGGAGCCTTTGTTTCCTGTTGGCAAATACACAAAACCCTTCTGGGGTTTCCTTTCTTCAGTCCTTCCCATGCAACTTTCACTCCAACTCGAGTGCCTCACTGCCAGCTTTAGAAGTAATATATGTTTGGTCCAACTCGCGTCATCAGGAATCAACTCTCGGCACACGGTGTTGGTGAGCATAAAGCTCCATGTCCTGGCCTCGAGCTGAGCCAGCCCTGGTCTTACCCTACTGCATGCAGAGAGATGTATTGCTGATTCCTCTATTAAATTCCTTAAGAAAAGCAGTAGCATCACCTTCCTCTGTATATCAAGGTAAAATCAGGACCATATCTAGTTGTCTCTCCGGACATGGAGGTATACTAGGCTTGTCTAACCTACGGCCTGCCATGTGCTTTTACTTACATAAGTACATAAGTAATGCCACACTGGGAAAAGACCAAGGGTCCATCGAGCCCAGCGTCCTGTCCACGACAGCGGCCAATCCAGGCCAAAGGCACCTGGCGAGCTTCCCAAACGTACAAACATTCTATACATGTTATTCCTGGAATTGTGGATTTTTCCCAAGTCCATTTAGAAGCCCAATGGGATTCCTGCTTCTCCTGCCACGACTTAGCTATCTGCAAGTTTGAGCTGTGTAGCGCTGTAAATTTGGGTTGGTGTTGTGGTTTTTAACCATATGCCACAATTTCTTCAGAAATGGGTCTTAGGCTCTCTGGGGGTAATTTTATAAACATTGTTTGCATGTAACATATTGACTTGTGTACAGAAAAGGGTACATGTGGTGCAAAATGGCATGTACTTGTACAGTGGGGACATGAGAGAGACTGAGTGAAGGCTGGAGGGGGTACATGAGAGAGAGAGAGATTGGGTGAAGGCTGGAGGGTGGACATGAGAGAGAGAGACTGGTTGACAGCTGGAGGGGGTACATGAGAGAGAGAGACTGGTTGACAGCTGGAGGGGTTACATGAGAGAGAGATTGGGTGGAGGGTGGACATGAAAGACAGAGACTGGTTGACGGCTGGAGGGGGTACATGAGAGAGAGAGAGACTGGGTGGAGGGTGGACATGAAAGACAGAGACTGGTTGACAGATGGAGGGGGTACATGAGAGAGAGAGGGAGAGATTGGGTGAAGGCTGGAGGGTGGACATGAGAGACAGAGACTGGTTGACGGCTGGAGGGGGTACATGAGAGAGAGACAGAGAGAGAGAGATTGGGTGAAGGCTGGACATGAGAGAGAGAGAGACTGGTTGACGGCTGTAGGGGGTACATGAGAGAGAGAGACAAATTGGGTGAAGGCTGGAGGGTGGACATGAGAGAGAAAGACTGGTTGATAGCTGCAGGGGTACATGAGAGCAGTCCTTTACAGTCTCAATTTATTACATCAGAAGGTAATGTACTTACTTGAGAGGTGGCACATACTCTCAGAATATCTTTACTTGCTCCTAGCGGTGGGATAATTTTATTAAATAAACCAGACCTTAGACGTGGTGTTGGAACCAGTAGCATTTTTCTTGCCTGTGATTGGAGAAAACATCAGTCATTGGAGATCAGAAGTAGGACAGTGAACAAAACGAGCACACAATTAAAACTACACCACAGGCAAGGGAATGAGGTGGACCCACTGGGGCCTCAGCCTGACCAACTTTTGGCCAACTACAGAGGTTCTGGGTAGGTGACGCCCAACCAAAAAGATGTTCTGATACCCCGTACTATTAAATATCCTTGTTGATAAACCACAAATACGAATTACTATACATATTTATACCAGACATGATAAAAATACAGATGTCTTACCTGCTAACTGTTGTTGCTTGAGTCCTGCCAGACTAGGCCAGACCAGTAGGAATCTAGCCTTGCTCTAGCAGCAAACTCCTCCACCACTTGTTATCTATTCCAGTACAGAAGGCAGCCTGTCAGCACTCCTTCAGCAAGTTGCCTCCAAATCTCAGCTCTGGGACCTCTTATTGTCTACTGTCAAAAGTTTACACTCATATATTCATATTTTCCCTTTGGGTCCAATATTCAAAAGATTTTTGCTCTTAACTTTGAGAGTTATGCTCCTAAATCGGCCTCTTTTAAATTTTAATTACGGCCAAGTGCCTAAATTTACAATCATAATTTCATTAGACTTCTAAATTTAGACGCGTAACAAGGGTGGATTTTGGGTGGGAAAAATGTTATGAGCTTAGTACAATTTTCAGCATTAAACCCATAAATTAATCTCATAAAACTAGGCAAAATAAATAGTCCCCCCCCCCCCCCCCTCGATATTCAGCCGGCGGAGGTCAGCATTTTTTTAAACACTTGCAATTGCCGGCTAGAGTAGTCTCCAATATTCAGTACAGGGTCATAGTCTCCCACCTCCTCCCCCCAGCCTGAAAGTGCTCCTGGCCCTCCCAGGTCCAAGGAGTGCCAATTGAGAAAGTTCACCTCCACATTCAAGGACCCAATGATGTGAGCTGCTGATTCTCTCTGTCCAACCTATGAGGGAGGCTGCCTCCACTGCCATCGGACGGCCACCACGCTGCTCAAATAAGATGATGCATGAATGAGTCTGTTGTTGAGATATGGGTGAACTTTGATTTCCTGGTGCCAAAGGAAGACTGCCACCACCATCATAACCTTGGTAAACATTCCTGGTGCCATGTTGAGACCAAAGGGCAAAGCCCTGAATTGGAAGTAATAGCCCAGCACTGCAAAACATAGAAACCTCTGATGGAGCGGCAATATGGGTATATACAAGCACTCCTCTTTGAGGTCAAGGACGGTGAGAAATTATCCCGCTTGAACCAAGGCTATGACTGCTCTTAGTGTTTCCATGAGAAAGTGGGGCCCTCGGAGGCAGCGGTTTAGATCTTTGAGATCTAAGACCGGACGCAAGGTGCCTTCCTTCTTTCGGATAATGAAGTAGATGGAGTATCTACCTCATCCCTGTTTGGCTTGGGGAACTGGAACAATGGCCTCGAGCACCAGCAAGGAATCTACACTAGCCTGAACCTCGACTGCCTTGGTTCCCTTTCGACACAAACTTCAAGAAAAGAGGAGTGACCGGATGGGAGAATTCCAACCTTCTGTAAGAATATCCAGAACCCACTGGTCTGATGTTATTTTGGCCCATACCTCCCGAAATTCCTGAAGATGTCCTCCCACCAGAGGAAGAGAAGAGTGGACAAGCCTCCCATCATTGCAAAGCTCGGGAGGCATTGGGTGCTCTAGTTGACTGAGAGGAGGACTTCCTGCCCATATAAAGGAAGGTTGTCATGCCTGAAAGTGGGACTTCTGATCATATTGCTGACAACCAGGCCTATACTGTCTGCTGTCTCAAAATCGAGTTCAAGAGCCCCCTAAAGACGGACGACCAGAGGGTTTCGGCTTATCCTCTGGCAATCACTGTGGCTTAGTTTCCCCAGTTCCTTCACCAAGTTACTGAGATCTTCTCCAAATAGCCACTTGCCCCAAAATGGCAGTTTAACTAGATATGACTATGATGCTGTATCCGCTGCCTAATGCCGCAACTGTGACATCTAAAGACATACTGTGGGTTGTAACACATAACATCATAAACAGTATCCACCAAATTGGCCAACCCCGCTTCCAACTGGGCGTTATGATGCCCAGTTGCAGACTGTTGATGCCACTTCAGGCATGATCTAGCCACGAACGAGCTGCACACTGTCACTTGAAGGCCCATAGAGGCCACTTCAAAGGCTTGTTTCAGTTAGGCAATGCTCCCTTCCAACGGCAAAGTGGTATTCTTAGTCATCAATGTAACAAGGGAGTCCACCCTGGGAAGCTTCTCTTTCTCCTCCAAAACTAACAGGTAGAGGAGCCATGGGTGTTCCCACTCTCAGCCCTGTGTCCGGTTAGACCCATTCTGCTGTAATCAGGTCTTGAATGTCTGGATGGATTGGGAAGGCCTCAGAAGGACCTCTATGCCCCCTCATAATTGACAAAGATAGAACTCCTGATGCTGAAGCAGAAGGCTCCTCAATGGAAAGCACTGTCAATGCCTCAAAAATAAGAGCCCTGAGCTCCTCTTTATGAAACAGCCTGAGTACTTTTGGGTCATCCCCTTCCTCGGGAGGGAGCTCTCCCTCCTCTAATGGTTCCTTCAAAGATGGTTACTCTGAATAGACCGAGGCCACATCAGACAAGGAGGGAGAAGCAGAGACAGACCTCCAGGAATGAACAGATGAGGCTAAACGAGATCTCTTAGGAGCTGGAGGGGCAGCGGTGTAAGAAACTGAAGCATCATGCAACAACTGACTGTCCCTACTTCAGTGAATAGGTTTGGTGTAAGAGTAATTTAAACTCTGGAGAAAACAAAAGTCCCAATGTAAATGAATGCTCTGCCAGGCCCAGAGGTTGTAAAATGATGGTTGTGCTCCGCGTGTGATCAGACAGAAGTTGTTCCTCACTGCCAGTCAGCCCCGACAAAATGGTGCCTGTTCCCATGCTCTCCTGCATCAAATTGTGCAACCGGCCCTGCCAGAGAGCCCAAAGTCCCTGACATAACATAGTAGATGACGGCAGAAAAAGACCTCCACGGTCCATCCAGTCTGCCCAACAAGATAACTCATATTTGCTGCTTTTTGTGTATACCCTACCTTGATTTGTACCTGTCCTTTTCAGGGCACAGACCGTAGAAGTCTGCCCAACACTAGCCCCGCCTCCCAACCACCAGCCCCGCCTCCCACCACCAGCTCTGGCACAGACCGTATAAGTCTGCCCAGCACTATCCCCGCCTCCCAACCACCAGCCCCGCCTCCCACCACCGGCTCTGGCACAGACCGTATAAGTCTGCCCAGCACTATCCCCGCCTCCCAACCACCAGCCCCGCCTCCCACCACCGGCTCTGGCACAGACCGTATAAGTCTGCCCAGCACTATCCCCGCCTCCCAACCACCAGTTCCGCTTCCCAACCACCGGCTCTGGCACAGACCGTGTAAGTCTGCCCAGCACTATCCCCGCCTCCCAACCACCAGTTCCGCCTTCCAACCACCGGCTCTGGCACAGACCATGTAAGTCTGCCCAGCACTATCCCCACCTCCCAACCACGCCTCCCACCACCGGCTCTGGCACAGACCGTATAAGTCTGCCCAGCACTATCCCCGCCTCCCAACCACCAGCCCCGCCTCCCGATCTTGACTAAGCTCCTAAGGATCCGAGCTAAATCCAAAGACATGCCGCCGCCGACCGTTTCCTTCATGTCCCGTGGGATTCCCAGCTTGCACAAACTGCAACGCCCTGACGCCAGATTGTGGGTTCCACAGCGAGAAAACCACTTAACTGCTTCTGCAGGAGTCACCATTCACCCCGACTGGCACAAGCGCAGCACAACACAATCTCAAGTGGCGAGTCAGGATCCCTTTCGCTGCACCAAGTCGAACTTGCAGCCCTCCAAGCAGCTCTAAGTCAAACTTTAACTGGACTTACAACTTCTAGCTGCTCCCCCCAAGCTCATAGTTTCTACAAGCCCTATTCCACATGAGAAGGAATCAGGACTCATACTCTGTCCCATGCTCTCCAGTAAACCTCTTTCCTTTATTTATTTATTTTTTTTGTAAGGTTGTGCTGGAAAAGGAGAGCTCCACAGAGGAGAGATGAAGGGAGGGAAGAAGTAAGTTCACAGGGCACCAGTGATAGGGATCAGAAGACCTCCAACTATGACTCTACAGACTCAAGCCACCCACAAAGCTCAACTTGGGACCAGTTGATCAACTGGACCAGGAGCAAATCACTCAGAACCAGAGACTGAAAAGTGTGCCCATCCATCTGCTGGAGACAGAAAATACTGAGGAGCTGGACTGGATGCCAGGAGAGATATGTCTCAGTTCAGTTTTTAGTTCTCTATCTCCACTTGCTGGTTGATGGACACAACTATCCCCACAGGTTCTGGAAAATTGGGAAGCTAAGTAATGGAAGACAGAATTACTGTAAACCACAGAAGGTACTCTAGGGTTTTCCACAAGCCCCTGGAGGAAGAAAGAGAGAAACAACAGCCAAGGCCTGTACTATTAATCAGAAATGTGGAGAGCTGGGCAGGATGTGATGCCCCTCTCCACAGTGACTTTCCAGTCACACCACCTTAAAGGAAGATGAGGAGGGGGAACACTCTGGGGGCTCCGGCCCATAGCAATTCCTCCATGTACTGCCTTCTACTGCAATTTCCTTGTTTGCCTGGCTTTTACTTTTTTTTTTTTTAATAAATTTCACTGCCAAGCTCCTCCAGCCAAGAAATCCCCATAGAGGAAATTTTTGACTGGCCCCCAAGGGTGGCCTCTAGGGGGTGAGAGGAGTTCAATGCCAAGGTAGTGCAAGAAAAAGCCCACAGAGGTATTTGAGCTCTGCTCAACAACAAAACCCAAATCTACCAGGGCTTTTAATTCTCTTTCTTTATATGAAGAGGCATATATAGTGGATAGAGCACAAATGTTCACTTCCTTCCTCTTCCGGAGGGAGGGTAGATTCCCATTGGTCTTGACTGGTCTGGCAAGGAGAAGAGGAATAGAGAACATAGGCCTCTTTGCTTTTGTCACTTTTGTTTTGTTACATTTGTACCCCGCGCTTTCCCACTCATGGCAGGCTCAATGTGGCTTACATATACAGGTACTTATTTGTACCTGGGCCAATGGAGGGTTAAGTGACTTGCCCAGAGTCACAAGGAGCTGCCTGTGCCTGAAGTGGGAATTGAACTCAGTTCCTCAGGACCAAAGTCCACCACCCTAGCCACTAGGCCACTCCTCCTCCACTGTTGCTACTATTTGAGATTCTACATGGAATGTTGCTATTCCACTAGCAACATTCCATGTAGAAGTCGGCCCTTGCACATCACCAATGTGGCCGCGCAGGCTTCTGCGAGTCTGACATCCTGCACAGAAACAGAAGCCTGCGCAGCCTTCTACATGGAATGTTGCTAGTGGAATAGCAACATTCCATGTAGAATCTCCAATAGTATCTATTTTATTTTTGTTACAGTTGTACCCTGCGCTTTCCCACTCATGGCAGGCTCAATGCGGCTTACATGGGGCAATGGAGGGTTAAGTGACTTGCCCAGAGTCACAAGGAGCTGCCTGTGCCTGAAGTGGGAATCGAACTCAGTTCCTCAGTTCCCCAGGACCAGAGTCCACCGCCCTAACCACTAGGCCACTCCTCCACACTTCTGTTCTAGTGCACTGTTGGGCTTTGCAGTTGAAACATTTGCATAGGGTGCTCTGGAGTACATAACAACAGTCATACCGGGTCAGACTAATGTTCCATCTAGCCCAATATCCTGCTTCCAACAGTGACCAATCCAGGTCACAAGTACCTGGCAGAAACCCAATTATTAGCAACATTCCATGTAGAACCCCAAAGAATAGCAAGATTCTGGAATCCTAAAAAGTAACAAGATTCTGGAATCCTAAAGATTAACAAGATTCCATGCAGAATCTCAATCAGTAGCAACATTCCATGTAGAACCCCAAAGAACAGCAAGATTCTGGAATCCTAAAGAGTAACAAGATTCCATGCAGAACCTCAAAGAGTAGCAACTTTCCATGCTACCAATCCCATGGCAAGCAGTGGCTTCCCCCGTGTCCATCTCAATAACAGACTATGAGCTTTTCCTCCAGGAACTTGTTCAAACTCTTTTTAAACCCAGATACGCCAACCACCGTTACCACATCCTCCAGCAGCAAGTTCCAGAGCTTAACTATTCTTTGTGAAAAAATTCTCAGATGCTCTCTGTTCGCTATTATGCACATCACACAGAAGTTACCTGTAAAGTTGCAAGTCGAACTCCTTCAAGTGGCTTGTCAGGGTCCACCTTCACCTCGCTCGTTCTGTTGAATGCATCAAGTTCTTTTATAGAATGACAAGCCTGGTAAGAAGCCTGGATTAAGAGAACAGCAGACTGTAGACTTACTTCTAGTATAAGAAAGCGAGCGTTCTTCTGGGGCGCGTCTGGGTTTACTTTAATGGTCTTGGCGTTTCTGAACTCCTGCAAGCTTGGTAGCTGTCCTGCAGCCTGAGCAGCTCCCTGTTATTGCAAGATAGCAGCATGTTATCACAGCTCCAGAGTGTGTTCAAGTTACAGGAGAGCTGGCCTATCTTTCTCTTATTTTCTCCTTTGCATGTTTGAAAACTCTCCTTTAACTGTTATGTGTGTTTTGCTATAGTGCTTCTCTTTCAAACACTTTACAGACCAACTTATTGCACTATAGTCCAGGTTAAAAAGATAAATAGTAGCAAATCACCTGGACCAGAAGGTATATACCCCAGAGAGCTGAAAGAAATAAAAAATGAAATTGCAAATCTACAATTAGCAATCTGTAACCTATCATTAAAAGTTACCTATGGCACCTGAAGAGTGGAGGGTGGCCAACATAATGCCAATTTTTAAAATGGGTTCCAGGGATGATCCAAAAAACTATGGACTGATGAACCCGTCAGTGCCAGGCAAAACATTTAAAAGGGGTATCTGGATTAGTCTGGTGCAACAAAATTGACAGAGACAGTTGGCACCTTATAGATTAATCTCACTAATCAAAAAAGCGTTTGCTGAGATTCAGTTCAGTGAACCCGCGTTATCATAATACTGAAAATTTTAAATAAATGAAACCTTAAATACTCCAGGGATAGGCACTCAGGCCTACCTCAGCAAGCAAGTTTAATCCCTAAATGAAGTCCAATCCTATCATAGGTTTCCGTGTCTCCATCATGAAAAAAAAGGAGCCACAAAAAACTCCTGGTGGGAGAAAAAGTGGCTGCTCCAAAAAAATGATATATGACACTCAAAGGCAAACAACAAAATATAATGCAGAGTTCACACAAACTGGATAAAAATGCATAAAGTGTTCAAAAACACAAAACAAAACACCTAGAAAATCAATTAAAAAGTCAAAATTATCAACATATCCAATGACTTTCACCAGCATCAACACAGGTAAATCGGAAGTAATGGCGAAGCCACAGGTGGGCCTGGGTGGGCCGGGGCCCACCCACTTAGGGCTCAGGCCCACCCAACAGTAGCACACGTTTAGTGGTAGCTGGTGGGATCCCAAGCTCGGCCAGCTGAAGACTTCCTGCAGATGGTAACGAAAACGCTACTCTCCATGATACCAGCACCTGCGCATGCTCAGTTTTCAGCGCATGCCTGCTAAGGTGGAAAGAAGCGTTTTCCCACCAGCTGAGATATTTTTTGGGTAGTGGTTGGGGGGAGGGGGTGCAGAACAATTGGTGCCCACCCACTTCTTACCTAGGCCCACCCAAAATCTGATGTCTGGTCGCAAGAAAAAATGGACCAAGTAAAGTCGCCCAAGTGTTCGTCAGAGACGCCCTTCTTTTTTCCATTATCGGTCGAGGACGCCCATGTGTTAGGCACACCCCAGTCCCGCCTTCGCTATGTTTCCGACACGCCCCCGTGAACTTTGGTCGTCCCCGTGATGGAAAGCAGTTGAGGACGCCCAAAGTCAGCTTTCGATTATGCCGATTTGGGCGACCCTTGGAGAAGGACGCCCATCTCCCGATTTGTGTCGAAAGATGGGCGCCCTTCTCTTTCGAAAATAAGCCTGATAGTGATATACCTTAAAGTTAGGTATGCGATGATGCACTGGCCTTGGGAAGTCTGCCAAGTTGTGGTCTTCAATGTAGTCCCACACTTTCTGACGGATGTCCCATTTGGAGACCCCTGAAATGATAATACAGAAAATGAAGCTTTTTGATTTATTTAAAAAAAAAAACCCTTTACTACAAATCCTTTCTTCTAACTATGGTTTATTTACAATTTGATATACCGCTGTTACAAATCGCTTGGTCACAGTTGTTACTACTAATAATAAAATCAATAAAACATAAAAACTGGAAAGGAACTCCAATAATACAGAGCAATCACACCTAGAGAAGTGGGGGTCTGAGGAGCCTGAGGATGTAGGTCAAAAGAGATTTAAAAAAAAAAAAAAGTCAAGTTGTAGAACTGGTGGCCCAAAAGCTGACACAGCTTCAAACAAACGTACTGCTTTATTTTCCAGTGTCCCTCTGCTCAATTTTCCCCAAAAGCAATTCATTTCAAACGGGGAGGGGGGGGGGGGGGGGGGTAAGGCTTCTCCCTCCTAAGAGCCCTCTGTCAGCTGCAATTATTTTTTGCAAGGAAGCAGACCTCCCAGTTTAGATTTGGAATTACCAGCACTCAGTTTGATTGCAGGCTCCATGGCAGTCTAGCCCCAAGAAGTTGGAGGACAAGGAAGTGAGGGGAGGGAGGAGAGAGAAGGAGGGGTTATTACTGCAGAAAGGAGGACGGGAGGGGAGGGCTGTGTAGATCACTGCAAAGAGGGGCAGGGACAGGACTATGTGACACTACAGTGCTGGAAGAAAGATGGAGAAATAGCTACAAGGAGAGGGGGGATGTTGTGTCTGTCACTGCAGTGTGGGGAGGGCAAGGCGAAGTGCCACATGGACTGGGGAGAGTGGGATTGTGCATGGGAGCTGATATCTGTCACTGCAGAGAGAGGGAGTGTGGCAGTGGATCACTGCAGTTCTGGTGAGGGAAGCTGTATGGGCCACTGCAGGGAGAGGAAGTGGGGCAGTGTCCCTGCACTTTGGGGGGGGGGGAGCTGTATGGGTCACTGCAGTTCTGAGGGGGGGGGGGGCTGTATGGGTCACTGCAGGGAGAGGAAGTGGGACAGTGTCCCTGCACTTTGGGGTGGGGGGGTTGGGGAGCTGTATGGGTCACTGCAGTTCTGAGGGGGGGCTGTATGGGTCACTGCAGGGAGAGGAAGTGGGGCAGTGTCCCTGCACTTTGGGGTGGGGGGGTTGGGGAGCTGTATGGGTCACTGCAGTTCTGAGGGGGGGCTGTATGGGTCACTGCAGGGAGAGGAAGTGGGGCAGTGTCCCTGCACTTTGGGGTGGGGAGCTGTATGGGTCACTGCAGTTCTGAGGGGGGGCTGTATGGGTCACTGCAGGGAGAGGAAGTGGGACAGTGTCCCTGCACTTTGGGGTGGGGGGGTTGGGGAGCTGTATGGGTCACTGCAGTTCTGAGGGGGGGCTGTATGGGTCACTGCAGGGAGAGGAAGTGGGGCAGTGTCCCTGCACTTTGGGGTGGGGGGGGTTGGGGAGCTGTATGGGTCACTGCAGTTCTGAGGGGGGGCTGTATGGGTCACTGCAGGGAGAGGAAGTAGGGCAGTGTCCCTGCACTTTGGGGTGGGGGGGTTGGGGAGCTGTATGGGTCACTGCAGTTCTGAGGGGGGGCTGTATGGGTCACTGCAGGGAGAGGAAGTGGGGCAGTGTCCCTGCACTTTGGGGTGGGGGGGTTGGGGAGCTGTATGGGTCACTGCAGTTCTGAGGGGGGGCTGTATGGGTCACTGCAGGGAGAGGAAGTGGGGCAGTGGATCACTGCAGTTCTGGTGAGGGAAGCTGTATGGGCCACTGCAGGGAGAGGAAGTGGGGCAGTGTCCCTGCACTTTCGGGTGGGGGGGGGGGGTTGGGGAGCTGTATGGGTCACTGCAGTTCTGAGGGGGGGCTGTATGGGTCACTGCAGGGAGAGGAAGTGGGGCAGTGTCCCTGCACTTTGGGGTGGGGGGGTTGGGGAGCTGTATGGGTCACTGCAGTTCTGAGGGGGGGCTGTATGGGTCACTGCAGGGAGAGGAAGTGGGGCAGTGTCCCTGCACTTTGGGGTGGGGGGGTTGGGGAGCTGTATGGGTCACTGCAGTTCTGAGGGGGGGGGCTGTATGGGTCACTGCAGGGAGAGGAAGTGGGGCAGTGTCCCTGCACTTTGGGGTGGGGGGGTTGGGGAGCTGTATGGGTCACTGCAGTTCTGAGGGGGGAGCTGTATGGGTCACTGCAGGGAGAGGAAGTGGGGCAGTGTCCCTGCACTTTGGGGTGGGGGGGTTGGGGAGCTGTATGGGTCACTGCAGTTCTGAGGGGGGGCTGTATGGGTCACTGCAGGGAGAGGAAGTGGGGCAGTGTCCCTGCACTTTGGGGTGGGGGGGTTGGGGAGCTGTATGGGTCACTGCAGTTCTGAGGGGGGGCTGTATGGGTCACTGCAGGGAGAGGAAGTGGGGCAGTGGATCACTGCAGTTCTGGTGAGGGAAGCTGTATGGGCCACTGCAGGGAGAGGAAGTGGGGCAGTGTCCCTGCACTTTGGGGTGGGGGGGGGGGGGTTGGGGAGCTGTATGGGTCACTGCAGTTCTGAGGGGGGGCTGTATGGGTCACTGCAGGGAGAGGAAGTGGGGCAGTGTCCCTGCACTTTGGGGTGGGGGGGTTGGGGAGCTGTATGGGTCACTGCAGTTCTGAGGGGGGGGGGCTGTATGGGTCACTGCAGGGAGAGGAAGTGGGGCAGTGTCCCTGCACTTTGGGGTGGGGGGGTTGGGGAGCTGTATGGGTCACTGCAGTTCTGAGGGGGGGGGGCTGTATGGGTCACTGCAGGGAGAGGAAGTGGGACAGTGTCCCTGCACTTTGGGGTGGGGGGGAGCTGTATGCGTCACACTCACTGCAGGACAAGGGAGTAGGGCAGTACCACTACAGTTCGGGGGGGGGGAGAGAACCTGCGGGGGTCAGTGCAGGGAGAGAGAGTGGGGTTGGACCTGCCTGGGGAAGGGGGGTAGAGGGGTTACTGTCGCTTCTGGGGGGGGGGGGCGGGAGTAGCAGGACAACGGAGGTCTGTATCGCGTTGTGCGATGTCAAAACCGCTGACACCCTACAACCCCGGGCGCCTCTTCTCTGGCTTCTCCAAGCGTGGCAGAATCACGTGATCGACCGCCGCTACGGCAGCCCAGAAGGGACAAAGAAGGTTGCTGTGCGGGACAGGGGGAGGAGCCCATTGTCGGGTAGCTCCTCCTCCTTAATTATTATTAATCATCCTGTACAGTGGAAAACATTTCTAACACAGGCAACTGGAATTCTGTGATTTCCGAAACCTCGGAGAAAATGTGAAGCTCTTTTGCATTTTTAACATGGGAAGGGGGGGGGGGGGGGTGCAAAACCTCGTCCCTGGGGCTCACAGGAAAACAACAAATGGCAGTGATTTTCAGCAAGAGATTTTGTCCCCTTTCTGTATCCAGTCGGCTCGCCCTCTCCACCTTTTAGTTCCCGCAATAGTCTTTGCAGATTTGTTCTTTGGTACAGGCGGATTGAACATGACTGATATATTTACTGTAGATGTGCTATATTCAATGCCGCCTGATCTTACATCTTAACTGGATTGATTCATAAAACCTTGTCTTTCCACGGCAAAGAAGTATCATTTTCTTGTGCCAGTCAATTCAATCATAAATCGTGCATGCATCTGAGTGGCAATAGGTAACGCCAGATAACAAATATGGCTAATAACAGTTATTTTGTCCTTCAAACTCCTATTTGCTTGTCACGGTAACAACAACAGGACTGCTCAGGCTTTTTTTTTTCTAATAAAGGTTGCATTTTTTCATTATTATTATTATTATTAACATTTGTATAGCGCCACCAGACGCACGCAGCGCAGAACACCTGACACAGAGAGACAGTCCCTGCTCGATAGAGCTTACAATCATGCATTCCTCGCTAGACTTCCCTGTTTAGAAGTAACAGTTTTCTATCTTTGTTTCTAAATTTTGTATAAGCTGTACTGTTTAGTGGTTTTAGAACTTAAAAGAGAAATGATGTTTCGTGACTAGTGGAAATCTGAGACGAAAGAGGTGCTGTGCAGCGATCCTATATAAAACTTTCACGAAAAGAGTTCTACAGTCTGTGTATAAAGGGAGGTGCAGCGCTGTGAGATTGTGCCAGGTTATGTTATCAAAGGAATATGAAATAGAAAGGGAATGCTTTTTTTGGATAAAATAGAAATATGATCACTTGCCTAATAATGTAAAATCCAAACTAATTAGCATTCTTTCTGTTTAAGTTGTCGTTTAAACATGTTTCCCAACCCTCTGCAAGTAGGCAGGTGCTCAGTTCAGCAATCGGTTTTAATAGATTTCGGGATGTCTATAGATGGACATTAATTTCTCTGCCAGAAAGTAGGCTCTCCTCAAGAGAGGGTTGCACTACCTCCAGTCCTTTCCAGAAAAAAAAGATCAGTCCTTCCATCCACTGAACTTTATATTTATTATAAGGACATTGCCTGAAACTGAAAATAAAAATTAAAACTATTTCAACTGTATTCCATCATCGGCTTATTTGAAACATAACTGTGTTGTATTTTTCACATTAATGTGTGTGCTGCATATTAACAATTTTAACTTATCAAATGGAAGCTTTCTGCAACTGTTTATTATTTCATTATTTCCTATACTGTTGTAATTAAAAGTTTTCAATAAAATTTATGAAAAAAGAAACATAACTGTATAGTAACATAGTAACATAGTAGATGACGGCAGAAAAAGACCTGCATGGTCCATCCAGTCTGCCCAACAAGATAAACTCATATGTGTATACCTTACCTTGATTTGTACCTGCCTTTTTCAGGGCACAGACCGTACAAGTCTGCCCAGCAGTATTTCCCGCCTCCCAACCAGCAGTTCCGCCTCCCACCTCCGGCTCTGGCACAGACCTTATAAGTCTGCCCTCCACTATCCTCGTCTCCCAACTACCAGCCTCTCTTCCCCCACCTGCTCCGCCACCCAATTTCGGCTAAGCTCCTTAGGATCCATTCCTTCTGAACAGGATTCCTTTATATTTATCCCACGCATGTTTGAATTCCGTTACCGTTTTCATCTCCACCACCTCCCGCGGGAGGGCATTCCAAGCATCCACCACCCTCTCCGTGAAAAAATACTTCCTGACATCTTTTTTGAGTCTGCCCCCCTTAAATCTCATTTCATGTCCTCTCGTTCTACCGCCTTTCCATCTCCCATCTCCATAATACATAATCAATTGAAATAAGCAAGTTTGGCTTCATTTCCCACATCAATTACATATCTAAAGATTTTGTAGAAGTTTATTTATTTATTTATTTATTTATTGCATTTGTATCCCACATTTTCCCAACTCTTTGCAGGCTCAATGTGGCTTACAATACATCATGAATAGTGGAAATACATGATAAGATAGATATTTAGTATTACAGACAGATCCTGGGTGACATGATTATGATAAGACAAGATAGTAGTCTAACAAGCAGATATACTAAGTCATGTCATGCGTTAGTCCACCTATTTTTTTTTTTTTTAATATATATATTTCCCATCACAGTTCCACAATGCCTTAGACAATAAACATCAAAGAAAAGATTTTTGGATTCCTCACTATTGACTATAAGGGGTGCTATGGGTGTGTTAGCATTTTTAACAAGTGTAAATGGTGTACGTGCGTTAAACGCTAACGCGCCCATAGAAATGTATAGGCACTTTAGCGTTTAACGCGCCTTAAATTTATGGGTACATTAAAAATGCTAATGCACCTTAGTAAACATACCCCTATGTTAATTTGTATGTATGAGGTTTTTTTTTTAATTTTGTATTTGTGTTTATATTTCTAAAAGCAGTTAGCTTAGCAGGGTTTTAAAAGGTTTTGATAATTTCCTATAAAAGTTCATAAGCCATTATTAAGATAGACTTGGGGAAACCCACTGCTTTTTTCTAGGATAAGCAACGTAAAACCTGTATTACTCTTTTGGTAAATTACCAGGTACTTGTGAGGTGAATTGGCCACTGTTGGAAACATGACACTGAGCCTGATGGACTTTTGGTCTGTACTAGTATGGCAATTATCATGTTTTTATCTTGAATGTTTTTTGCCAAGAAGAGGGCATTTAAAAACCTTTGGGCCCTGTTTACAAAGGCAAACTAGCATTTTTTAGCATACACTAAAAATGAGCATGCGCTAATCCTGTAGATGCCTATAATATTCCTATGGGCATCCACGGTGTTAGCGTGCTCTAAAAACACTAGCACGCCTTTGTAAACAGGGCCCTCCATATAAACAAACAAGGTATGAAAAAGAGATAGAAATGTATTCCCTTGAATCTACAATGGCTATGATGCACTTTTCCAAATTAATATTATAGACTAAAACCTACAGTTAATATTACAAGAAATGTTTTCTTTTGAGGAATATGCTAGAGCATGGGCCAGCTTCATAAATAGTGTAATGAAGTGGCACATTTTGTAAATATGTTCTTAACTAGCCATTGAGCCCGTAAAAACGGGCTAGTATAGAAAGGGGGGGTTGAAAGGCCCCCTCCTGCCGCCGAGTTCGCCGCTGCTGCTCACCCTCCGAGTTGGCCCCCCCCCCACGGAGTCGTCGCCGTCGCCACCCACCTTCCACCCAGTCGGGCCCTCGCTCCCCTATTGAAACAGCGAGGGCACGCAGCACACAGCTCTGCTGCTGAGCTGCCGTGGCCTTCCTTCTTCTTCTCTGCCTGTGTCCTGCCCTCGTGTGACGTAACGTTGTCGAGGGCGGGACACAGGCAGAGAAGAAGAAGGTAGGCCGACGGCAGCTCAGCAGCAGAGCTGTGTGCTGCGTGCCCTCGCTGTTTCAATAGCGGAGCGAGTGCCCAACCGGGTGGAAGGTGGGTGGTGGCAGCGACTCCGGGTGGGGGGAGCGTTAGCGACGGCAGTGTCCCTTGCAAATGCGCAGTAGAGACCCTCTCTGTTCCGCCCCCGTCATCATGTATTGACGCGGGGGCGGGGCAGAGAGGGTCTCTACTGCGCATTTGCGAGTGAGTACGACACTCGTCATTTATATATATTGATGATGATTACCAGGTATTCCCTGTGCATAACATAAGAATAGCCATATTGGGTCAGACCAATGGTCCATCTCGTCCAGTATCCTGCTTCCAACAGTGGTCAAGCCAGGTCACAAGTACCTGGCAGAATAAAGAAGCATTCCTCCAAATGACACTCTTTGTCCTGGGAGACCTGGATTTCCGTGTCAGAGTGGTTTGCAAATCATTAGCAAGAGGACCTGAAAACAAACAATTGCTTAGGGCCCTGTTTATTAAGCCGCACTGTAGGCCAGGGGCGTAGCTACGGGGGGCCACGGGGGCATGAGCCCCTGAAAATTTCATCCGAGCCCCTGGTTTGGCTGGCTGGGTCCCCAACCCCTGCCAGCTGAAGCCGAAGGGCAGGCTTCTACATGGAATGTTGCTAGTGGAGGAGTAGCCTAGTGGTTAGTGCAGTGGACTTTGATCCTGGGGAACTGTGTTCGATTCCCATTGCAGCTCCTTGTGACTCTGGGCATTGCCCCTGGTACAAAAATAAGTACCTGAATATATGTAAACCGCTTTGAATGTTGTTGCAAAAACCTCAGAAAGGCAGTATATCAAGTCCCATTTCCCTTTCCCTATTTGAGATTCTAGATGGAATGTTGCTACTATTTGAGATTCTACATGGAATGTTGCTATTCCACTAGCAACATTCCATGTAGAAGCCTGCCCTTGCAGATAAGCAACGTGGGCCACGCAGGCTTCTGTTTCTGTGAGTCTGACGTCCGTGCAGGACGTCAGACTCACAGAAACAGAAGCCTGCGCAGCTGCATTGCTGATCTGCAAGGACAGGCTTCTACATGGAATGTTGCTAGTGGAGGAGTAGCCTAGTGGTTAGTGCAGCAGACTTTGATCCTGGGGAACTGAGGCCCAGATGCATCAACCATACGTAAAAAAATTACAAACGTTAAAGTCCGAACCGAATTTAAAAAAACGAACAATGCACAAAAAAAAACAAGTCGCACAAGTTCGGTGCAGATTTAAAAAGTACAATGTATCAATGATTCATAATTCTGGTCGGTAATCGGCCCTTAAATCATGCACAGAGCAGCCATGAACCGTCAGAACAACAACAACAAACCCCCCACAAACACGTAGCTCTCCGCTCCCCGCTGCATCACTGAAAAAATAAACATACCTTAAAAAAGGATCAGGAGGGGGCAAAGGCACTCGTCAGAAGCGTCCTGTATGGATGGCCTTGCCCCCCCCCCAGATCGCCGCTGTTCTCCGCTTCCGCCCTTCACTAAATTAAAAACTGAAAATAAAAAGTTAAACTTTAGCAGCGCCGGGCCCCCCCTCCCTTCCTGTGTTGATCTTCTTCTTTTCCCAACACTGCTCCGCCTCCCACCATCCTCCGCCCCTTGCTCCGCCCCTCCCCTGAGTTCGTCGCCGCCGTTCCCCCCCTCCAAAGGACTCCCCTCCGCCTTACTGGCCGTGCAGCGCCTCTCACTTTTGTGTGAAGGCGCTGCACGAGATGAAACAACGGATCGTCGCTCCCTTCTGCCTCCACCGACGTCTCTCTCATTCTTCCTGTGCACGCCCTCCTCTAACTCTGGGCAAGTCACTTAACCCTCCATTGCCCCTGGTACAAAATAAGTACCTGAATATATGTAAACCCCTTTGAATGTAGTTGCAAAAACCCTCAGAAAGGTGGTATATCAAGTCCCATTTCCCTTTCCCTAAATGGTGCCTAAGCTTTCCAAAATTACTTCTAAATGTACTAAGCAGTCATGTCTGCATAATTTCTGTATTTAGGTCCTGTGGTTACCATGTTTACCTGCTTAAATGAACAGAAATAATATTTAACAAAGAAACATATGTACAGAATAAGGTGATACCATGTTATGGGAGTAACTTAATACATTTCTTGACTGGCTTTTGGGAGTTTCATTCCCTTCATCAAGCAGTAACAAAAGGTGATTTGTCGGTACATATTAGTGAATGATAGGTTATATTGCAATGGTGGGGTGAAGGGAAAGGAAGTGAGCTGAAATTGTGGTTGCAAAGTGATACCAAGGTGACAGAGAGACAGCAAAATTATTTCTGGTAGTGAGTTAAAACAACAAGTCTCTCTTTCAATCCTTCATATATTAGTTCTGGACTTTTTGATCATTTTAACTTCAAATATCTTACCCTGCTGCATGATTCTCAATTTTCATTTTAGTGTCCTGATCATAAAAGATCGGAGGGAGAGGGCAATATGCCAAGGAAGTTAGTTTTGCACATACCATGACAGCAATGAACTTCACTCCTAAGCCAGGGTATGTGCAGAATGATTTCAGTCTCTCAAATGTACTGCTAACCCTTGTCTCAGGGGTCTATCTGACCTTCAGCGGTAGGGGGGCCAGAGCTGAGGTGAGGGGGCACATTTTAGCCCCCCCCCCGGCGCCGCCACCTCCCGGTGCCGTCGCCATCATCATCGCCCACCCCCCCTGCCACCATCGCCATAATCGCCCACCCCCCCGCCGCCGCCATCATCATCGCAGACTCGACTCCCCCGCTCGCTCGCTCGCTCGCCGTCGCCTACCTGGGCTGCCGGGGACCCCATCCCCTGCCAGCCGAAGTCTTCTCCCTTCCTTTCAGGTTTCTGAGTCTGACGCCCTGTACGTGCAGGACGTCAGACTCAGAAACCTGAAAGGAAGGCAGAAGACTTCAGCTGGCGGGGGATGGGGTCCCCGCCAGCCCAGGTAGGCGACGGTGAGCGAGTGGGCAGGCGAGCGGGTGGGGGGGTTAACGGTAGGGTGATCCAGGGCCAAATCTACGGGGGCCCTGGCCCCTGTGGCCCCATAGCAGCGACGCCCCTGCCTTGTCTTGTGCCAGACAGTCTCCTATCGAGGTGTGCTCAGAAATTGCTATTAACCAGGTCTCTGGCACCTAGTTACAATTGGAGATATTTCTGAATCTTTCTGCCACGTTTCTTGGTCTCTGTCAGCACTGCTTGGTGCAGTAATTGGAATCTTCTTCGTGATATGTCCGTGTAAGTTCATTCTTCTCTTTCATTTCTGGCTCCATCACATTTTCTAGATCAAATACTATAAACTACATTTGTGTAAAGTCCTGTCAAATGTTATTTATGTAGATTTAGCTCACTCCTGTTTCAGTAGTACTCAAGGTGAGTTACATTTAGGTAAGGTAGGTATTTCCCTGACCCTGGAGGTCTCACAGTCTGAATCTGTACATGAGGCAATCGAGAGTTAAGGGCCCCTTTACCACCGCTTTGCCATGTGCCAATCTGGCAATACCGCCAGGCTACCGCAGGAGCCCAGCTGCCCCCGACGCACTCCATTTCCGGCGCTTAGTACATAGTAGATAACTACATAAGCACTGCCATACTAGGAAAGACCAAGGGTCCATCAAGCCCAGCATCCTGTCTCCGACAGTGGCCAATCCAGGCTTCAAGAACCCGGCAACCCCCCCCCCAAAAAAACAAAAAAAATTAATTCTTAATAATGTTCAATGGACTTTTCGCTCAGGAATCTGTCCAAACCCCCTTTAAACTCCATAAGGCCAGCTGCTGCCACCACATTCTCTGGCAACGAGTTCCAGAGTCTAACTACACGCTGAGTAAAGAAAAACTTTCTCCTATTTGTTTTAAATCTACCATATTCTAGCTTCATCTTGTGTCCCCTGGTTTTGTTGTTGTTTGAAAGTGTAAACAAACGCTTCACATCTGTCCGCTCTACTCCGCACATTGTCTTGTAGACTTCTATCATATCACCCCTCAGCCGCCTTTTCTCCAAGCTGAAGAGCCCTAACCGTCAGCCTTTCCTCATAGGGAAGTCGTTCCATTCCCTTTATCACTTAAAAATACTTTTATTTTTTTTAGCGCAGGGGGCTTACCTGGAGATAATTGGGCAGCCCCACCTACTGTCCAGTTACCACAGGGTTAGCACAAGAGCCCTTACTGCCTCTTAAATAGTTGGCGGTAAAGGCAACCCCAGGAAATGGCTGCATGGCAAGTGGTTCACTTACCGCATGGCCATTTCCTTAAAAAAAAAAAAAAAAGCCTTTTACCCAATGCTGTAAAAGGGCTCTCGGCACGGGAAATCCATGGGCTGATGCTACCGCAGGGCCCTTTTACCACAACTTGGTAAAAGAGGCCAACTCGTCGCGGTGGAAAATCCGAACCGCTTTAGGGTCATCCAACTCCTGTGGCAAGCAGCCACCCTCATCTGGATCATCAGTCCGTGAAGGCCTGCCAGACCCCTCAGACTCTCTGAAACTAGACCACAGGGGAGAACAGAGTGAAGAGTCCCCCTCAGACGGGGTATTCACTCGTCTACGCTTAGCGTCAGCCAAAAGCTCGGGGGCATAGACGCCCCATATAAGAGGCTTGGGGAGGCTAAGCCTCCCCAGCCCAATCGTGGACTTCCGCTTGTGATGTAGCCCACCCCCCCGCCCCACGCATTTTGATCTTTTATTTCCGTGGCAGCGACGTCAATGAAGAAAAAGACTACAGGCTCACCGCCAGCTTCTCCCTTCTCTCTGCACACAGTGTCCCACCTTCTGCAGTGATGCATTTCCTGTTTCCCCGGGGGCGGGACACTGTGTGCAGAGAGAAGGGAGAAGCTGGCGGCGAGCCTGTAGTGTCTTTTTCTTCATTGACGTCGCTGCCACGGAGCGTATGGAGGTAAGCTCTGCCCCCTTTAGCCTCCCCAAACAGTTGGGCTACCGACCATCTATGCTCGGGGGAAGAAATAAAGTCTCCAGCAGATGCTGGGCTATAAAGAACCGGAGGCAACCCAGTCCGACAGGAATTGTCAGGAGCCTCAGGCAGTGCTCTCTTTAACATAAAAGCCGTATGCATCAGCAGCACAAATTCAGGGGAGAGAAACTCACTCTGTACATCCACCCCCACATTGGGGGGAAGCGGAGGCAAAAGCTCCTCTAGAAACCTCGAATAAATGACTTGCCCCAAATGACAAGGAGCAACAGTGGGATCTGAACCAGCTTTGCCAGGATGGCAAGACTGATGCTCTAATCATTAGGTTACTCCTTCACTCTATTAATCCTCTCTAGCAAAAGTTCCAAGCAATTAGCAACATCATAAAACATAGTTGAGCAATAAAAAAACAAAGTAAATATATATACCACCATCAATTAAAATATAATCTTAATTTACTCATCTTTAAAAAACGATTGCCCCCGTCATCCTCCTACCCTTAAAACTCACTCCAGAGGCACATTTTAACTGTCTTGCAGAATGGAAAGCAATCCGTACTGAAAAAGCTCTAGATCAGGGTTGGGCAACCATAGTCTTCAAGGCTCACAACCCAGTTGGGTTTTCCCGATTTCCACAATGAATATGCTTCTATGCAAATAGATCTCATGCATATTTGTTGCAGCAATCTTGAAGACCCAACTGGGTTGTGGCCCTTATAGGTACATAAGTATTGCCACACTGGGACAGACCAAAGGTCCATCAAGCCCAGCATCCTGTTTCCAACAGTGACCAATCCAGGTCACAAATACCTGGCAAGATCCCAAAAATCTTAAACACATTTTATGCTGCTTGTCTCAGAAATAAGCAGTGGATTTTCCCCAAGTCATTTTAATAATGGTCTATGAATTTTATTTATTTGTTGCATTTGTATCCCACATTTTCCAACCTATTTGCAGGCTCAATTTTCCTTTAGGAAGCTGTCCAAACCTTTTTTAAACCCCACTAAGCTAACCACCTTTACCATATTCTCTGGCAAAGAATTCCAGAGTTTAATTACACGTTGAGTGAAGAAACATTTTCTCCAATTTGTTTTAAATGTGCTACTTTGTAGCTTCATCACATGCCCCCTAGTCCTAGTATTTTTGGAAAGAGTAAACAAACGATTCACGTCTACCTGTGGAGACCATGGTTACCCAATCTAGAGCTTTTTCAGTATAGCATATGCATAAGCATGGAATAATGAAACAAAGCCAATATGGAGTTAGTGAAGGGAAATCTTGCCTCACCAATCTATTAGATTTCATTGAAGAGGTGAACAAACATATGGATAAAGGTGAACTGGTCGCTATTGTGTATCTGGATTTTCAAAAGGCATTTGACAAAGTACCTCATGAAAGACTCCAGAGGAAATTGGAAAGTCATAGGATAGGAGGTAATATTTTATTGTGGATTGAAAACTGGTTAAAAGAAAACAGAGAGTAGGGTTGAATGGTCAGTATTCTCAATGGAGAAGGGTAGATAGTGGGGTTCCCCAGGGGTCTGTGCTGGGACCGCTGCTTTTTCACATATTTATAAATGATCTAGAGATGGGAATAACTAGTGAGGTAATTAAATTTGCTGATGACACAAAGTTATTCAAAGTTGTTAAATCACAAAAGGATTGTAAAACATTTCAAGAGGACCTTGTGAGACTGGGAGACTGGGCATCCAAATGGCAGATGATGTTTAATGTGAGCAAGTGCAAAGTGATGCATGTGGGAAAGAGGAACCCAAACTATAGCTACATAATGCAAGATTCCACCTTAGGAGTCACCGCCCAGGAAAAGGATCTAGGTGTCATCATTGATGATACATTGAAACTCTCTACTCAGTGTGCAGCGGTGGCTAAGAAAGCAAATAGAATGGTAGGTAATATTAGGAAAGGAATAGAAAACAAAAATGAGGATGTTATAATGCCTTTCTATCACTCTATAGTGCAACTGCACCTCAAATACTGTGTGCGATTCTGGTCACTGCATCTCAAAATAGATATAATGGAATTAGAAAAGGTACAGAGAAGGGCAACAAAAATGATAAAGAGGATGGAATGACCAGGGCCGTGCCAAGGGTCTCTGGCGCCCCCCTGCAGACTACCAGTTGGCGCCCCCCCCCCCTCCTGCCTGGCTCCAAGGCAGCGATTCCCCTCTCTCCCCTGCCCTCCCGCTCCCATGTAGGAACTGCCCGCCCTCTTCTCCCCCCCAAGATCCCGTTCCTTTTTTTTTCTTTTAAATTTACCTTCCTCCGGCAGCGCAGCGTCAGTGAAGGAGGCGGCGCTCCCAGTCCCGACGTCTCTAGCCTTCCCTTGTTCGCTGCTCACTGCCCCGGCTGAAGGTGGGGCAGTGAGCAGCGAACAAGGGAAGGCTAGAGACGTCGGGACTGGGAGCGCCGCCTCCTTCACTGACGCTGCGCTGCCGGAGGAAGGTAAATTTAAAAGAAAAAAAAAAAGGAACAGGATCTTGGGGGGTAGAAGAGGGCGGGCAGTTCCTACATGGGAGTGGGAGGGCAGGGTAAGCACGCAGCGGCGGCGCCCCCCAGAGGATAGCGCCCCCCTGCGGCGCTTACCCCGCTTACCGCATCGGCACGGCCCTGGGAATGACTGTCCTATGAGGAAAGGCTGAAGCCTCTAGGGCTTTTCAGCTTGGAGAAAAGACCGCTGAGGGGAGATATGATAGAGGTCTATAAAATAATGAGCAGAGTGGAATGGGTAGATGTGAATCGCTTGTTTATTCTTTCCAAAAATACTAGGACTCGGGGACACGCAATGACGCTACAAAGTAGTAAATTTAAAACATATGAGAGAATCTATTTCTTCACTCAACGTGTAATTAAACTCTGGAATTTGTTGCCAGAGATTGTGGTAAAAGTAGTTAGCTTAGTGGGTTTAAAAAAGGTTTGGACAACTTCCTAGAAGAAAAGTCCATAAGCCATTATTAGGATGGACTTGGGAAAATCCACGGCTTATTTCTGGGATAAGCAGCCTAAAATGTATTGTACTGTTTTGGGATCTTGCCAGGTACTTGTGACCTGGATTGGCCACTATTGGAAACAGGATGCTGGGCTTGATGGACCTTCGGTCTGTTCCTGTATGGCAATGTTTATTTTTTATGTTATCTTCAGTTCTATCTAAAATATATTTGGCCCCTTTAGCTTTTTTGATACTACAATTAGGATATGTACGCTGACGATGAAAAAAGTTTTGTGCCTCTGGACACACTTGATAATTCCTTCTTGGTGGAGGTTGTGAGCAAACTCAGACAGATAGAGTCCTGGTTCAAGGAGAATAAATTAGTTCTTAGTTTACCAAAAATATGCCTTCAAATATTCAGTAAATTTCATTCAGTATTTCTACTGCCTTCTTTGGATTTTGGTGGTACGTCCCTACAGCCCAGTGATACAGTCAGGGTTTTGGGTCTGCTTCTGGATTTCACCCTTTCTTTTAAGGTTCATATTTTAGCGGTCGTTAAAGCTGCATCGGATTCATTCAGTTCGGCATTTGTTTGATTAAAAAGCACTACGTATTGTAATTCACACTTTAGTTATGAAACAGCTCGATTATTGCAATGTTATTTTCAGGGCCATTGTCGGAGAGAGATCAAATAATTGCAACTAATACAAAATGTAGCCGTGAAGTTACGTTTTCATGCTGCAAAATACGATCACGTGACTCCATTTGCTAAAAGTTGAACATTGATTGCCAGTAGAATATCGCATTATTTAACCATCTCTCTGACCTCACGTGCAACTTTCTTCAAATCAATCACCCTACTTTCTAATTCTTCCTACTTTCTTACTCATCTATATGTTGCAACATTGCCTTACCCTTCACTACCAATTATAATGTTCTAGTACATGTGGAGGGGCATAATTGAACAAAAATGTCTATCTCCATGGGCGTTTATCTCCGAGAACGGGTCCGTGAAGGGGCAGACCGAACCGTATTTTCGAAAAAAAAAATAGACGTCCATGTTTTATTCGACAATTTGTGAGCTGGGCGTTTTTGTTTTTCAGTGATAATGGAAAATGAAAACGCCCAGCTCAAAAACGAATAAATCCAAGGCATTTGTTCATGGGAGGGGCCAGGATTCGTAGTGCACATGCCAGGACACCAACCGGGCACCCTAGGGGGCACGTTTACAAAAAAAAAAAGGTAAAAGAGCTCCCAGGTGCATAGCACCCTTCCCTTGTGTGTTGAGCCCCCCAAATTCCCCTCAAAACCCACCGCCCACAAGTCTACACCATTACTATAGCCCTAAGGGGTGAAGGGGGGCACCTACATGTGGGTACAGTGGGTTTGGGGGGGTGGTGTGGAGGGCTCCCATTTACCAGCACAAGTGTAACAGGTGGGGGGGGGGATGGGCCTGAGTCTACCTGCCTGACGTCCACTGCACCCCCTAATAACTGCTCCAGTGACCTGCATACTGCTGCCAGGGAGGTGGGTATGACATTTGAGGGTGAACATAAAAAGTTGTGAAACGGCATATTTTTGTGGTGGGAGGGGGTTTGTGACCACTGTGGGAGTCAGGGGAGGTCATCCCCGACTCCCTCCAGTGGTCATCTGGTCATTTAGGGCACTTTTTGGGGCCCTATTCGTGGAAAAACAGGGTCCAGGAAAAGTGCCCTAAATTCTAGCTACAAACGCATATTTTTTCCCCATTATCGGCGAAAGGCGCCTTTCTCTGATTGGCCGATAACCACGCCCCAGTTCTGCCTTCACCACGCCTTTGACACGCCCCCATCAACTTTGTCCGCATCCGCGATGGAGTGCAGTTGAAAACGTCCAAATTCGGCTTTTGATTATACCGCTTTATTCGTTTTTGTGAGATAAACGTCTATCTCCCGATTTGGATCGCAATATAGGCGTTTTTCTTTTTCAATTATAAGCTGGATTGTGTTGTTATTGCAAGTAGTATACCATCTATTATGAGTTTATTCCAAGGATAGTTTAAATGTTATTTTCACATGAGCGTACCTATTAATTACAAGACTGACTCCACATAGTTTCCTGGAATCCTCTTGAAAAAGAAGGTTCTTATTTACCCGAGTGGGTGATAGACCAGGAGTGGAAGCACTGAGGTCTGGTTAATAACTGATTGTAATTAATAGGTAAACTCATGTGAAAATAACATTCAAACTATCCTTGGAATAAACTCATAATAGATTATAAAAAAAACAGGGAACCCTAACATAAGGAAAAATAGAGAAGTAGTATACAATGCCATACTTTGTATTTTTGTTTGAATATTGTTACAGCTCTAATTGCCTATTGCTTATGTTTGATCTATTCTTACTGTACACTGCCTTGAGTGAATTCCTTCAAAAAGGTGGTAAATAAATCACCTATAAAATACTGCTTCTGGTGTCACCTTGTTTACAGCCCTATACTCCCAGACAAGCACTGTGTTTCAACCAATGGTCACTATTGTCTGTCCTTTTTTTTTTTTTTGTTACATTTGTACCCTGCACTTTCCCACTCATGGCAGGCTCAATGTGGCTTACATGGGGCAATGGAGGGTTAAGTGACTTGCCCAGAGTCACAAGGAGCTGCCTGTGCCTGAGGTGGAAATTGAACTCACTTCCTCAGTTCCCCAGGACCAAAGTCCACCACCCTAACCACTAGGCCACTCCTCCACTGTTGCTACTATTTGAGATTCTACATGGAATGTTGCTATTCCACTAGCAACATTCCATGTAGAAGTCAGCCCTTGCAGATCACCAATGTGGCCACGCAGGCTTCTGCTTCTGTGAGTCTGACGTCCTGCACGTACGTGCAGGACATCAGACTCACAGAAACAGAAGCCTGCGCAGCCTTCTACATGGAATGTTGCTAGTGGAATAGCAACATTCCATGTAGAATCTCCAATAGTGGCAACATTCCATGTAGAATCTCCAATAGTAGCAACAGAATCTCAACATTCCATGTAGAATCTCCAATAGTAGCAACATTCCATGTAGAATCTCCAATAGTATCTATTTCATTTTTGTTACATTTGTACCCTGCGCTTTCCCACTCATGGCAGGCTCGATGCGGCTTACATGGGGCAATGGAGGGTTAAGTGACTTGCCCAGAGTCACAAGGAGCTGCCTGTGCCTGAAGTGGGAATCAAACTCAGTTCCTCAGCTCCCCAGGGCCAAAGTCCACCACCCTAACCACTAGGCCACTCCTCCACTCAGGTCAAAGATTAAATCAAGCCAAGAACAGCTCACAGGAGACGTATGGGAACTGGTCCACACTTGCAAATATCTTAAGGTTGTGAAACAAAAAATACTACCATTTGATATTTTCACAGAAAGCTGTTTCACATCACTCGCCCACAAGGTGTCAGCATCTTCCCTGCTACAGTAAGTTCAGTTAAAGCAATTCAAGGTAAAAATACCTGCGGGTCCTCTAGAGGGCAGCAGACCCCACAAAGTCAGCAGGAATGACCCCAGTAAGGAAGCAAAATTCAGGTGACTTTTGAATTTTATGTTCCATACCAATAAAAGAAAGGGAGGCTTTGTATAGAAACCTTTGGAATGAAGGTGTTAACTGAGCAGACACTTCCCAGGTTAGATGGGCCTTTAAGACAGAACAGCAGGAAATCAACATCAAATTATTTCTGAAAGTAAGGATAAGAAGCTCTGTAAGAGGAAATTTATTTATGAGGAAAAAGTTTAAGGAGCATCAACAAAATACAGACTAAAGATTATTAGAAAATGTTTAGATTGTGGTAGTAAAGTAACTTAAAAAAAAAGAAAAAGAAAGTTTGGTCTTTTTGCAAGAAGACTGTAAGATTTAATGATGAGGAGAAGCCAAAGAGAGAGAGAGAGAGCGCATTCCCGAAAGCTAGCTCTGCTTATTCATTTTTCTTATTGGGGAGAGGGAAACGGGACTTGATATACTGCCTTTCTGAGGTTTTTGCAACTGCATTCAAAGTGGTTTTACATATATTCAGGTACTTATTTTGTACTGGGGGCAATAAAGGGTTAAGTGACTTGCCCAGAGCACAAGGAGCTACAGTGGGAATTGAACTCAGTTCCCCATGCTCAAAGTCCACTGCACTAACCACTAGGCTACTCCTTCACTAGCAACATTCCATGTAGAAGTCTGCCCTTGCAGATCAGCAACGCAGCCGCGCAGGCTTCTGTTTCTGTGAGTCTGACGTCCTACACGTATGTGCAGGATGTCAGACTCACAGAATCAGAAGCCTGCGCGGCCGCATTACTGATCTGCAAGGGCAGGCTTCTACATGGAATGCTGCTAGTGGAATAGTAACATTCCATGTAGAATCTCCAATAGTAGCAACAGAATCTCAATAGTAGCAACATTCCATCTAGAATCTCAATAGGGAAAGGGAAATGGGACTTGATCTACCGCCTTTCTGAGGTTTTTGCAACTACATTCAAAGCGGTTTACACAGTATATTCAGGTACTTATTTTGTACCAGGGGCAATGGAGGGTTAAGTGACTTGCCCAGAGTCTCAAGGAGCTGCAGTGGGAATCGAATTCAGTTCCCCAGGATCAAAGTCCACTGTACTAACCACTAGGCTACTCCTCCACTAGCAACATTCCATGTAGAAGTCTGCCCTTGCAGATCAGCAACGCAGCCGCGCAGGCTTCTGTTTCTGTGAGTCTGACGTCCTGCACGTATGTGCAGGACGTCAGACTCACAGAATCAGAAGCCTGCGCGGCCGCATTACTGATCTGCAAGGGCAGGCTTCTACATGGAATGCTGCTAGTGGAATAGTAACATTCCATGTAGAATCTCCAATAGTAGCAACATTCCATCTAGAATCTCAAATAGTAGCAACAGAATCTCAATAGTAGCAACATTCCATCTAGAATCTCAAATAGGGAAAGGGAAATGGGACTTGATCTACCGCCTTTCTGAGGTTTTTGCAACTACATTCAAAGCGGTTTACACAATATATTCAGGTACTTATTTTGTACCAGGGGCAATGGAGGGTCAAGTGACTTGCCCAGAGTCTCATGGAGCTGCAGTGGGAATCGAATTCAGTTCCCCAGGATCAAAGTCCACTGTACTAACCACTAGGCTACTCCTGATTGTTTTTCATTCATCTTTTGGGAATTAATTTTTTCTTTTTTTTCTTTTTGAAGTTGATCCATTTCCTTTATTGGATTATTTATTTCGGCTAAATTCCACAAAGTAAAATGATGAGTGCTGCTCCACATGACTAAACTTAGGATCATTTATGCCAAATAAAACCTGATGCAAATCCCGACACCTAAATTAGGTGCGGAACGATCATATTCTATAACAATGCGCATAGATTTAGAAATGCCCATGACCTGCCCTTTCCACTCCCATAACCACATCCACTTTTCAACTATGTGACTTAGAATTTACTTGCACCATGTTACAGAATATGCCTAGCAAGAAGTGTGCATAAATTCTAATTAATGCCAATTAGTGCTGATTGCTTAACATCTAATTATCAGAGCTGATTAGCTTATTAACTAATAGGCTTTGATTTCCATGAAGAAATTGAGGTCTCCTTTATAAAATCCTGGGGATTAGGTTTGCTCTGCTTTGAATTCATTCTGTGTAGAAAGGCAACAAAAGGCAGAGGAAAATAAATTTAATAGAGCAAATTATTTAAATTACGGACATATTATTGTCCTATAATGAAAACCCAGATTGAATCGCTAACTGTTTTTGAAATTGCTTCAGTAATTGCAATTGAAACTTTTACAGTGTTGAAATGTTAATATTTTCAAAGGAGGGTCCGAAAAGTCTAGAGCATTTTGTCTGCTGACAAACTGGGGAAGCAGGCGTTATATTGTACCATGTAAATATATTTTTGCATTGCCTATCGCTATTAAATGCTCCTTGCAGGCTTCCCATTTCTTTACAGAGTATTTGCTTTCTTTTTTACAAGCATCAAAGGGCACTTTCTGACGGTTCTCGTTAGGCTGCCTGCATTCCTAACAACAGTAAAACAATAAAATAAAATCGGTTTCTAAATAATTTTTCTTGGCTTCTGAGGTCTCTGAGTGGAGATGTCGGTGTTTAATATACATCCTTTACCCAGCTCGGAGTCCTGGTAGGTTGATAACATAAATAAGAACATTTGATCGTCTCAAAACTATCAAAAACTGCCTTGAAATCTTAGCAATGATAATTCTTAATTTGAAGAACAAATTTAACTTTAATCTTTCAATGGGGAGGAAGATGAACCGAAATTGTACAATCAAAACTATGCTTTTTAGAGCAACATCGGATTAATTCCCCATAACGGTCAAAATATTACTTGAAAACAGGAACGCGGGATAGTTAAAGCAAAAAAAAAAAAAGTTCTCTGGGACCTGAACTGTTGGTCCTCTGAGGCGTTTGTTTGATCTGCCATAAGCTATTTACAAAATCAAGGCGTGCAGTTAGCAGCAGCTCTCTAAATAACCGAGTTTACGCCCGGTCAGTCAGCATGCTTCACTAATTAACCGAATCTGATTAGCTTTAATGAGCCCATTCCAGAAGTGAAGACCTGCATAGCTCACACTGAAGTGGAAAAAAAAAGAAAACCAGGTTCCTTTTCATTGCCCTAATTTTCTCAAAAAGCACAAAGCATAATTTTACGCAGACTAATTGGGGAGCCAGATAAAATTGCCCAGGCAAATTAAACCTATTCGGGGAAAACCCAGTGCCTACACCTTCCTGTCCGTACTTTATAATCTTATATTTGAGAGTAGAATTCGTAAGGGATATCTGTTGTAAATTTCCTGATAACATGTGTTTAAATATTTGCTGCTTAACAAACAAACAAAGAAACGAATAAATATTGGGCTCTGGGGTTACTTAGAACTGAGTTTAGAGTGACTTGCCACCGTCTGATTTTTAAAAAGATAATCTTAAAATTATAAAAACATCTAAGTCAACATCTATAAAAAGAAAAGCTATTTCTCCCCAAAACACTGGTGGAATATCAATCCACGAAACGAGATTAAATTAGACTGGAAATTGTAAGAGTCAGGGGCAGTATATGAAAATACAGGGACAAATAAATCTTCTGCAAAGAGCGCGCAAAGCCAAGAAGTTTGATGCAAGTGTAACACCTCTTGTAGCCTGAGATTACAGTCTGGCAGCAAGAAAAAGCATTTTTCAATATAATTTCTTGTTTAAATCTCTCGCTCTAATTTCGTAGTCGATCCTAACACCTCTGCTCTCTGTTCTGGAACTGAAAATAAGGTTGGTCTTTGCAGGCTGCGTGGCCAGGTGGCAGGGTCTTAGTGCCGGAGCCTTCCAGCCTGTCCTTCTTCCCGATTGGCCGGCGGCTCCCCTTGCCCTCCCCCGATTGGACGGCGCTCCCGGGAGGGGGCGTGTCCCTCCCGGAGTAAAAAGTCCAGCTCGCGGAAAAAAGTCTGGCAAGTTTGGGCCGAAGGTTTGGCGGTGGCGGCCGAATCGGTCGGGAGGCGTCCAGGCTCTGTGCACCCTTCCCCGGGGCCCCCCTCCCTGCCCCCCGCTTCCAGGCCAGCCGCCGCCGCCTCTTCTCAGCATGCAGGCTCGCTACTCGGTGCCCGATCCCAACGCCCTGGGGGTGGTGCCCTACCTCAGTGAGCAGAGCTACTACCGGGCAGCGGGCACCTACGGCAGCATGCCCACCCCGATGAGCGTCTACCCGGGCCATGAGCAGTACGCGGCGGGCATGGCCAGGTCCTACGGGCCCTACCACCACCATCACCACCAGCAGACAGCCCCCAAGGACCTGGTGAAGCCCCCCTACAGCTACATCGCCCTGATCACCATGGCCATCCAGAACGCTCCCGAGAAGAAGATCACCCTGAACGGCATCTACCAGTTCATCATGGACCGCTTCCCCTTCTACCGCGAGAACAAGCAGGGCTGGCAGAACTCCATCCGTCACAACCTGTCCCTCAACGAGTGTTTCGTTAAGGTGCCCAGAGACGACAAGAAGCCGGGCAAAGGCAGCTACTGGACCCTGGACCCGGACTCCTACAACATGTTCGAGAACGGCAGCTTCCTGCGCAGGAGGAGGAGGTTCAAGAAGAAGGACGTGGGCAAGGAGAAGGAGGACAGGGACCGCCATCCCAAGGAGCCGAAGGTCCAGGGCTCCATCTCCAAGGAAGTCACCTCGGAGAAGAAAATCGTCATCAAAAGCGAGTCCCCCGAGCTGCCCGTCATCACCAAGGTGGAGACCCTCAGCCCTGACAATGGTAGCACCATGCAAGGGAGCCCCAGGAGCTTGGCGTCCACCCCCTCGGTGTCCACAGAGAGCTCCATCCCTGAGCACCATCCCTCCGGCAATGGCCTGTCAGGTTTCAGCGTGGAAAACATCATGACCTTAAGAACTTCTCCTCAGGGAGATCTGAGCCCGGTACCTGCAGCGTCGGGCAGGTCAGGCATGGTGTCCTCCTTGCCTCTCAACTATCCTCAGACTCAGTCATCCATTTACAGCCAGGCTTGCGCCCAAAGTATGGACACCGGTGGGAGCTACCAGTGCAGCATGAGGGCCATGAGCCTGTACGCGGGTGACAGATCGAGTCACATGTGCGTCCCGACCACGCTGGAAGAAGCCATCTCTGAGCATCACACGGGAACCTCTTCCCCGCTCAACTCCATGAATCTTGCTTCGGGTCAGGAAAGTGTGCTGGCGTCCGGCCACCATCAGCAGGGCGGAATCACTGGGCAGACAGCTTCTTGGTATCTGAATCACACCGCAGACCTTAACCACCTTTCCGGGCACAGTTTTGGCTCCCAGCAACAGACTTTTCCGAACGTCCGGGAGATGTTCAGCTCCCATCGTCTGGGAATTGAGAGCTCAGCCCTCAGCGAGCAGCAGGTGAGCGGCAACACAAGCTGTCAGATCCCCTATAGGTCCACGCCTTCCATATATCGCCACACCACCCCATATTCCTATGACTGCACTAAATATTGATTATAAATCATCTTTACTGTGGTGCATAGTAGGGCAGTTTAAAACATTTTAAAGACTGCGTACGCGGACACCTGAAAGCAGAATGCATTTGACATTACACATTAATATTAATCTTGCAGTTCCTTAAAGCTCCAGACAAGTAAATTCTACTTGACAAAGGAAAGCAAGAGCGTCCAGAGAGTGGGTTCTTGGAAAGTAAGTCAAATGGACTAATACTGTAGTGAAAGCCTATACGATTTATTGAACTGTATGACCTTGGGTATAATTTTTTTAAATCCTCTGAGTGTGCTGTACAAATGTGTGGAATTTTTAATCGGGCTAATTTTCAGAGCCGTTTAATATAATATTTAAAGTTACGTTCACTGGATTGTCTTAAACATTGCCCACCCATTTCTAACTGCCAAATTAATTAAGAAAACGGATCGTATTTGTGGTTTTGTACAATCAAGCAATAGAAGTTCTGTCCATTCCTTTATTTTTCCCCCAAAACAAGGAAATAATTTATTTTTGTTGGTGGATAAAAGCCAAGTATTTAATACGTTTTTTTTTATTTACAAAAAGTGTGTTTTGTACAAAAGACTTGGCCCTGACCATTCCCAAGAACTTAAAAATTATATTTTATTTTCACGTTTGTTTGTCTATGTGGTCGTAACTGTACTTATCTTAAAAATAAATTTGATGTTGTTTTTCTGCTTATCCTTATGCGGTTGTGTGCCTTTTTTAAAAAAAATGTTCACACTGCTGATTTTTTTCCCCCCCGCATTTGACATAATCAGTTTGATTTGCAAATCATGAATGTTTTCTGCATGAAAACCTTAAGCTGCAACCAACAATGACAAGGCTAGTTTGAAGCCATAATAATAATACTAGATGTATAAACACTCGAACATCAGATTACAATCACATCAACCCCTGCGAATATTATTGCAGTCTACAAAAGATGACAATAATTTAAATTCACTGAATTTGCATATAGGATTCTAATCGTTCATATGAATAGTGGTTTTCTGAATAAGAATTATTTCTCAGTCACAAACTTTAAAGTCTTCTGGTGCCAACAGAGGAGAGAACGTCTGAACGAAATGCCGAGGCCGGGCACAGAATAATCACAGTAGTCAAACCTCAGAATGACCAATAAGTGTCAAGCTGTCCAGAAAAAAACGATTTTCAGAAAAGGTACTTGAGACTAATTAAAACAAAAAAAACCTGAAAGATTAGATCGTAGCACAGAAGCTATATAAAAAAAAAACAAACCCTCATAAATGTAATAGTCGAACTTCAAGGTTTAAACAAACAAAAACAAAACAAATTTTCCTAAAATATGCTATAGGCAGTCTGACTGCTTATTATTTTGGTTATATTATTTGTTAAAATTGTTCGGGAGGGGGCAACCCCAGAGGTAAACAAGAGCGTTACACTTAAGAAGGATTTGACTTCAAACATGTTTACAGCTTGAATGTTGCTTTACAATTTTGTTATAGGGTATAAGGGGGGAGGGGGCCCAAAAAGAAGGCGTTTGAGGTGAAGTGGTCCAAACTCGATAGCAAAATGAAACCTCCACTATTTGCTAAGACTTAAGAAACATACCAAATTGTCATGTTGTGGGCGTTTTTAAATGCCTTTGCTCGATTGTTTATTTAAACAGATGCGCATTGTAACATATTGAGGCATATTTTCAAAGCACTTAGCCTTCCAAAGTTCCATAGGTTTCTATGGAACTTTGGAAGGCTAAGTGCTTTGAAAATATGCCTATTGTGCAAGTCTATAACTTTAGAAAGGGAGGAAACTTTATCTGGAAAATAATGATATACTATTTTATATACGTATTTATGGAACACTAATAGTTTATGAATGGAGATGCCTTTCAGCGACACTCAATCGAAAGAAACGAAATTAGGAAATAAATCTTTAATTTCAAAGTGCTGAAAAAAAATAGTAACACTGTACTTACTGCATATTCAGTTAAGTTTCTAGCAATTCTGACATTTTGTTTTAAACTTAAGATTCACCATGAGGCAGAGATCTCTCCTTTTGTGTGTGTGTGTGTGTGTGTGTATTCTATCTTGATAGCCTGTGAATTTATATATTTATCCATGTAAGTGTGTGTTTTGAGGTTAAAAATACTTTCCCCTTTGGGGATATGATTTTGATTCCATTTTCCCTGATGTACGACAGTTGCACACTCTTATGCAAATGCTGATTGCTTTGGAAAACGTCGGTATCTTTTTCTTTGGCCCATTATCTCAATTAAAAGGAAGCAGTCACCAAACAGTGTTCAACACATTTGATTTCCCACTGAGATAATACGCCACTTGCCTTAGGCCAGGCTTTGCATCCCCAGAGCACAAACGACAAGATAGCAAATTACTGCCTTGATAGGGAAATAAAGTCTACTTTTCGCACACAGGTATGCATGCAAAAAGCCAGTACTGAGTAGTCTAGTGGAAACAAAAACATTATTTTTACAGACTTTTAACAGTGATGTCGCCCTGTATTTGGAGAGTTGAGCTTCCCTGCCAGATTAGATCCATATTAAGATTATCACGCCAGAGCATTTCAATTCTGGCTGTTAATAAGATATACAAATGGACTGGGGGGTGGGGGAGCTTGGGTATCGAGTTAATTTGGTCGGTCACACCCAATAAAGGTAACTTGAGTACTTCGTCCTCAAAATGGATCTGCAAAGTTAATGAATCAAACTCTTTTTTGGAAAATGTGGGTTGGGGAACAGGTGTGTTGGGCAATGTTTCTTACGTCCTTAGGAATGCATCAGCTGTCCAGTTGGCCTTTTAAATGGGGTGGGGGGGGGGGGTTGATTTGCAGTCACAAATGAAACAAAGAACGCCCCTTCCCACCCAGCCATCTATAAAGCCCGCAGATCAGAAAGCGGTCAAATCCTCATTATCAGCTTATTTAGTCATGCATTTAAATACTTATTTTTTTTTTATTATTTCAGTACTTATTTTACATCAGTATAACATAATTTTCCAAAATGCGGTGACCATTAAAAAAACTAAATAAACATGGCTTCGTGCAGTGCTTTGTGTAAACTGTTTAATACAGCATGCTTTTGATAAGCTGTATATTTATTTGATAAGGTGTACTTTACATTTGGAGAGAGAAGTTTTGCACTTTTTGACGTCTATTTTTCCAAGGTTGACTATTTTCCGCGCATATTTTTTCTGGTTTGGCCTTTGAAGATTGCGTTTCCCAAAAGCGGCGGTGGGCGCAGTGAGCTAACAAATATTTATTTTTATCAGTTCGGTCCTTGCAGGCTTATTATCAATTACAAAACCAAGCAAGCATATGTTGGACCAGATGTGCACAGTTGTTTTTCTCTCCCCAGGGAACCTGGGAGAACCCCTTCCAGCGACCAGTCCATTTCCAGGGTGTAGGTACACCTCAGCTAATTTATTACAATTATCTCACAAAGGGACTCGACCAACTGCTCTACAAACTACTTTTTGGAGATAAAATATTTCAGGCACCTTGCTCACACACGAAAGAAAAAAAAAAAAGCACACCTACAGGGCTTTCTCACAGAAAGGCAAACTACTGCTTTGCAGCGATCCATAGCAATCTCTCCTTTTAAAGCATTGTCCCTTTGTAAGATGAGACAATATTTCAAACTATCCACAACACTGTGAAGGCCGTGTGTATCTTAAAAGCCTGTGAGGTAGTAATGGATCATTAGTTAGAACGGTATATTTGAAAATAAACGCTCAGTTTAATTTGCAGGATAAGGTATACGAAACATTTGATTCTTTGACGAATAAATGAGCAATGATAGAACAGTATATTTGAAAATAAACGTTCAGTTTAATTTGCAGAATAAGATATAGGAAACATTTGATCCATTTAAATGGGCAATGATTTTATCAGGAAGACCCTGTTTTCTTCGCTGTTTCTTTAAAAATTTCACGGTATCTGTGCTTCAATATTTCCCTGCTGCCAAGCAGGAATTAGTTGGTCCATAAATGCTAGCGTGGCTCGCAGCAAAGCTGAATTAGCTGTATTTTTTTTCTGCTTCGGTAGCAGTCAGCCTTCACCACACTGTCTGCTCTGACTTCCCTAGAGCCTTAGACTATGCATTCGGAAGGGCCGAAGGCCTTGTAACCTTTCTGGTTTGTTGATGAGCTTTGTTTCTGCCCTGCAGAAGAAGTTGGTTTCACCGTCTCAAACACATATATATTTCTGTGTAGACAATCCATAGAAATAAAAGAAAACAGAGACAAGAAAATAAGATAAACCGCACCTTGTGCAGGGAGTTTGCAACTGGTTCAGATCAGTCCAGTATGTGCCATTCAAGGTTAACACCAGTAATAGCAGGTATGCATGGGGAAAGTGCATATTTTGCTGTTACTGAATACACACAGCTGCCAGAGGCTGCTGCAGTGCTCAGATGTGAACCATTAACTCTAATGAAAGCAAGGCTATAGAGTTGGGCATTGTATATGGACTCTTAATCCTAATAGGGGATATATATATATATATATCTCCCACATGACAAATCCCTCCTCTCAGTACCCTTCTCCACCATTGCCAACTCCAGGCTCTGCTCATTTTGCCTTGCCTCACCCTATGCCTGGAACAATCTTCCTGAATCCCTTGCCAAGCCCCCTCCCTACCCATCTTCAAATCCTTGCTTAAAGCTCACCTCTTCAATGCTGCATTCGGAACCTAACCTTTCGAACATATAGGTTGCCCCAATCTGTCTGACCTATCAGATTAACTGTACATTTGTCTTTTAGATTGTAAGCTCTTCGAGCAGGGACTGTCTTTCCATGTTAAATTGTACAGTGCTGCGTAACCCTAGTAGCGCTTTAGAAATGTTAAGTAGTAGTAGTGTGTATATATATATATATATATATATATATATATATATATATATATATATATATATATATATATATATATATATATAAATTACAAAATCTTTATTAGTGAAAACAAACCAGTGCCTTAAAAGAATTACCAAATAGTATCCCTGCAACTCACTCCCACTGCCATCCACACCAGACTTTATAACCTGATCACATATGTAAATCCCACAAAGAACATTGAACATAAACCCTAAATTGTGTGGTTTTTTTTAGGGCTCACTGACTGATCTTTATTGAGATTGTGCTTTATTGAGACTGAAGAAACTGCAATTTAGGGTTTATGTTCAATGTGCTTTGAGGGATTTACATATGTGATCAGGGTATAAGTCTGGTGTGGATGGCAGTGGGAGTGAGTTGCAGGGATACCATTTGGTAATTCTTTTAAGGCACTGGTTTGTTTTCACTAATAAAGATTTTTTATAATTTATATAGAACAAAAGTACTGTTTGTTGTTAATGTCATTGTATATGGAGCCATAGGACTAGCTCAGTGGATGGAGGGCACATAGCACCTAACCACTGTACATCTATTCAGGAAATCTTGACTGCCCCAACTTGACATTTGGTCCTTTAGATTGTAAGCTCCTTTGAGCAGGGACTGTCCTTCTTTGTTAAACTGTACAGCGCTGCGTAACCCTAGTAGCACTCTAGAAATGTTAAGTAGTAGTAGTACCTTGAGAAATAACAACCACATGCATGACATAAGCCAATCAAATCACCCCCTCCCCCCCCCCAAAGAAGTGATGCTGCGTGTCCTATTGTTTTTGAAAATAAATTATTTCCATTGGAAGAAAAAAGTACGTTTACAATCACCAAACCATGTAAAGAACGCTTTAAAGTGCTACTAGGGTTACGCAGCGCTGTACAATTTAACATAGAAGGACAGTCCCTGCTCAAGGAGCTTACAATCTAAAGGACAAATGTACAGTCAGTCAAATAGGGGCAGTCAAATTGGGGCAGTCTAGATTTCCTGAAAGGTATAAAGGTTAGGTGCCGAAAGCAACATTGAAGAGGTGGGCTTTGAGCAAGGATTTGAAGATGGGTAGGGAGGGGGCTTGGCGCAAGGGCTCAGGAAGTTGATTCCAAGCATAGAGTGAGGCCAGGCAGAATGAGCGGAGCCTGGAGCTTTACCAACTGCCCTGCCAGTTTTCAGATAACCAAAACACTCAGACCATTTCGTGTAAGCTGGGGCGTTGTGAAATACACTAGTGCAATTATCTCAGGTCACACCAAATCCACCACAGTAACATAGGTTGGTTGACGATCCTGTGCTCTGGTGGTCTGTGAAAACCTTCTCTGTATTCTGTGTCCTGTGGAACTTAGGTGGGCTGCACCATTCTCTGCTCTCAATTACCACCCGGGCAATTCCTGGCTTTACTGAAAATAACCATAGTAATAATAATAATTTAAAAAATGACTTGACATGCATCCAGGCTTCACAATCTGGCCAGAACAGTGCCTAGTCTGACTGTGGTCAAAGACATGAGAGAATCTCAAATTACAAACAATGGCTTTCCTAAAAAGCCAAAGGCAGTACTGATGCCTCTGACTAGTTTCTCAGATCAAAATCATAAAAATGAGGGCACCCAGGGAGTAAATACACCCTGTAAGAGCGTTCTTTTAAAGCCAGTTGAGCGTTTAAGCTTTCCTCAGAGTGATTTATAAGCGCTTGGTAAACGCAATACAATTCAGGGCCCTGAAACCCGTGATTATATAACCCCCACGCTCTTCCTTGGACTCGTATTTATTATTTTAATAATTCCTGCTTAGATTTTCTCAAGGAGGAGGCACTAGAAACTGTGAGCATTTAAATAAAAAAAAGCAACTTACAACGTGATGCTCCGTTCAGTTTCTGCTAAATATTAATGCCGAGGTTCCATAAGAGGTGTTAACTGAGTGAAAGCAGCTGTGCTGGAGTAATGATGTACAGAAATCTCTTTTCTAAGAAGTTTTATCTAAAATAATGTTTAGCCAACACATGCCTTCGAGGATTCTTTTTTTTTTTAAACTGGATCAAGTCATATTTTGGCATACAGCATGTACAATTTACTTTGGGTAGTAAAGGCATTTGCTTCTGTACGGCCATTAATCCTCTAAATGAAATATTTGAGTGTATGCATAAATTATTTTTTTGTTCCGGAATCCATTGCAGTTTTTAAACCTGATAAGTAGGGATAAAATGGAGAGAGTATACTGCTGATAAATACAGTCTCTCTCTCTCCCCCCCCTAAAGAAAACGACTGCTCTTATGATCAAGGACTCTAGCTGAAAATAATACTATTAGTGAAGGATAATGTGGAGAAACAGAGCAGCCAAAAACTGTAGGTGATATATATATTTTTTTATTTTCAACTAGATTACATTTGTGGCTAAATTTTGGACACCTCTGCTCCTGTCATCAGATTAATAGTAAGGGAGCATAATTCTGGAAAGCCGATCACAAAAAAGGTGTTACCCTAGTCCAAGGGTGGGGTGTGGGGGGGGGGGGATCTCTCACCTTCAGTTTGTTTGTTAACCTGTAATTCTACCTATCCAGGTGGATTAACCCCAGAACCCCACCACTTTATTCCAAGCGTTACACTGATACAGTCACAGGAGCCAACGTTTCAAAATTATTGGGGGGGGGGGGGTGCTAAGCCCAATGGAAATAACCCTTCTCAGGACACATACATGGACTTTTCTCGATATTGGGGGTGCTCAAGCACCCACAACACCCACGGAGCCAGCTCCTATGGATACAGAGACAAAAGCAGGCTAGGACACACTTGAATAGAGTGAAAACCAGAGGGTGGGCATTTGGAAGTATTGAGAGAGATTGTGTTTTCTAATGGAAAAGGGAAGTTTGGGACAGTTTGAAAGGCATGGTCGAATCCTTACACACTCGGCACACATCTGGCTCGCTGTGAGACATATTTGGTTCGATAGGTCACACATCTGCTTTTTATTTTACTTTATTGTTTATCTCACCTCTGATGTGCCATGTCCCGTAGGATTCCACTTTTGTAATGGGGGGGGGGGGGGGTGTCAAAACGCAGCACAACCCCCCTGGAAAACTCAGCACGAACTGCTCTTCCCTTCCTGGACACAGTGAAGGAGTTTAATTAATACAGCTCAAGCACACCTCTCGATTCTCTTCTACGTCACATCTCTGATTTCCACGTCATAGCACGCACCTGCTTTTTGGCACGTCACGTCACATCACACCAATGGTTTGTCTGTCAGGT